>NC_090436.1:112038919-112663919 GCF_031143425.1 Pleurodeles waltl | reverse complement strand
GCAAACAGTACCTTTAGAATTGCAGGACATCGTGATCCTCATGGTGAGCTCAGGAGAGTGGCGTCTCTGGAGTTCCGTTATCAGTGCAGGGGTCATCGGGCCCTTTAAGTCACAAGCGCTGCAGATCAAACTCTGGGCTGATGAAGTCAGGAGCACTGGCGTGGATGGCATCAGGGCCGCGATGCGAAGCGGGCGATGCGACGTGCGCTGCTCAAAGGTCACAGTGCAGGTAGCGGCTCGGTGACGGCGTCCATCGGCATCAGTGAGACCAGGGCTGCGGTGTGAAATGGGGCAGTGAAACGTACAGTGTAACCAGGTCACAGTGCAGGTAGCTTTGTTGTCGTTGCCGAAGCGCAGTCATCTGTAGGCCCAAGCCAGCGGTGCGGGACAGGACGGAGCTTCTTGACCCTCACAAGATGTGTCCACAGGCCACGGTGCAGGCAGAGATGCCTTGTGACGACACTGGAGTCGATGGTGCTGGTGTCAGTGGACCAGGGCTGCGAGACGGGAGGGTGCTTTGTGTACCTCACAAGCGGTGTCCACAGGCCACGGTGCAGGCAGCCGTGCCGGTGTCAGCAGGAACAGTGTTGTCGGAGATGCCCAGGCTGCAGTGTGAGCAGCAATGCCGGAGTGTGGGGCACAGAGGTCGAAGGGCGAAGCGGGGCAGTGCGGCTCCGTACGGCGTCGGCAGGTCATGGTGCAGGCCAGCAGCATCGTTGGAGGCGTTGCGATGGTTTCTTCCCTTCAACAGCACAAAACACACAGTTCCAAGTGCTGCAGGTCAAGGAAACTGAAGTCTTTGGTGTCTCTGAGACTTCCAACAGGAGGCAAGCTCTACTCCAAGCCCTTGGAGAACTTTCTCAAGCAGGACACACATCAAAGTTCACCCTTTGCACTCTTGTCAGGCAGAAGCAGCAACTGCAGGCCAGTCCAACAAAGCAACACAGTAAAGGGACAGCACTTCTCCTTCAGCTCTTCAGCTGTTCTCCTCGGCAACGGTTCCTCCTGATTCCATAAAGGATCTAAAAGTTTGGGATTTTGGGTCTACTACTTATACCCCTTTCTGCCTTTGAAGTTGGAAGACTTCAAAGTAAAGTCTAACGTGTTTGCAAGATCTTTTCTTGTTCAGGCAAGGCGCCAGACACAACACGGGGGTTGGAGACTGCATTGTGAGAGGGCAGGAGCAACCCACTCCTCCCCTCCCTTTCAGCACAGATGCTCATTAGGATATGCAGGCCACACCCAAGCTCCCTTTGTGTCACTGTCTAGAGGGGAGGTTAAACAGCCCAACAGTCAAACTGACCCAGATGGGGAATCCACAAACAGGCAGAGTCACAGAATGGTTTGAGCAAGGAAATGCCTACTTTCTAAAAGTAGAATTTTCAAACTCACACTCTAAAAACCAACTTCACTAAAAGATGTATTTTTAAATTGTGAGTTCAGAGACCCCAAACTCCATATTTCTATCTGCGCTCAAAGTAAATCTGCACTTTACAGTTATTTAAAGGCAGACCCCATGTTAACCTATGAGGGAGAAAGGCCTTGCAACAGAGAAAACTGAATTTGGCAGTATTTCACTGGGCATGGCCATTGGGCAAGGGGGCATGACTCCTGTCTTTGCTAAGACAGGAGTCGTTTCAATGGGGGTTGTGCGTCATAAAATGGCCCAAGTACCATTTACCCCTACACCGGCGCTGCTTGGTTTGAGTCATTTATTTTTACTCTGGCCAGTCAGCAGCGCCGGCTAACGTCATTCCTTAAATAAGGCGCCCGCATGGTGCATGGTTTGCGTCAAAAAGTATAAATATGGGCCTTAGTGCCTTGTAATGCAGTACCTCTCCAGGTATGTTGTTGACTTTGGAAGGAGTGGAGACGTTAATGTCTGATTATTTTGTCAAAAGACTGTTCAAAGGATCACCAATGTCTTAAATGGGGAGGTGAAGGGCGGGTTGTTGGCTTCATTGATTACTTCAAATAGTTTTTTTTTGGCCTATTACTGTCTGTATCAAGGAGGATCTGATATGTGATGCCTTAGCTAGAGAGATGTGGCCTTTGTATTTTTGTCTTGCAGTATGAAGTTTAGTTAAATTTAATAGTGAGGATGCTCCGCGCCAGTTTTACTCCAATTTCCTGATGTTTTTCCTTTCTTTGTAGAGGTCAAAAGGATCAGTGATCTGAAGATGATCAGGTCGAAAGTGGTGCATTTACAGTGGATTGGTTTCTGGCAGTGCTGGTGGAGGTCATTATTCTTTTAGAGAAGGTTCAGAGTGGTCCAGTGTTTGACTGCCGAGCAAACGTTTTGCAGCATCCAAGAAAGGGAGAATCAGGCAGATTTATGTTTGGTTTGCCCAACGGGAATGGCGGTGCTATGGATCAGGTTAGAGGATATGCATCAGGTTGGAGATGGGGAATATGTCTCTCACTTGGGGCCAGATGTAGGAAATTCAGGCTTTGCGACTCGCAAATTGCGAGTCTGAGCGACTTGCAAAGCCGGATGCAGGATGGTATCCCTGACACCACCTGCGAGTCGCAAGGGGGTCGTAAAGGCCCACCTCATCAATATTAATGAGGTGGGTCACAATTTGCAACCCCCTTGCGAGTCGCAGCACTCACAGGGATGGTGGCCTGCTGGAGACAGCAGACCACCATGTCTGTGACTGCTTTTTAAATAAAGCGTTTTTTTTTGTATTGCAGCCCGTTTTCCTTAAAGGAAAACGAGCTGCATTACAAACGAAAAAATGAAATGTGTCAGTTTCATTTTGTCAAAGCAGGTAGTGGTCCATAGGAACTGTATTTTTAAGTTAAATCTTACAAAATTTGTATCTTTAGCACAGTATTTTGGATTTTTATCATTTTGGTCTTGTTTTACACAGTTTAAATATGGTGCATGGTTTGCGCCAAATGTGCGTCAAAATTTTTGATGCACATTCAGCGCAAACAGAGTATAAATATGCCCCTAAATCCATGGTCCTCTTTTTCCTGAATCTCTGAGGCAGATTTACAAAAACTCTATCAAAGGTGAAAACCTCCAATCACCTCTGTGATGCCATTCCTGGGTCCATCGGTAAAGCTCTATCCAAACTGCTTCTCTCCATTTGGACAACCCTGATTGAGCCATCACTGGATCAGGGCTTGTTCCCAGACTGTCTAAAAAGGGGTCAGATTTCTCCTCTCCTAAAAAAAAATCACTGAACCCCAACAACTTCAACAACTTCCACCCTATTTCCACCCTGCCTCTCCTAGGCAAGCTAATTTAAAGCTGTGTAGCCTTCTGTCTTCCCACAACTAGGCCATCAACCTCCTTGACTCCTTTCCATTCAGATTCTGTCAGGGCCACAGCACTGAGACTACAGTGCTGGAGATTGTGGATAATGGCCTCCGCATCTTATACCCGGACAATTCCTATCTACTTGTGCTAATCGACTTCTCCACTCTGTTTGACACAGTCAACCACCAGGCACTGCTCAATATCCTAAATCATTTGATGGGTATTGATGGTGTCGTCCTTAAATAGTTCACCTCTTACCTAAATAACCGTTCCCAAATTGTGAATGCCGTGTCAAATCCAGACAAGGTTCAATTCTCTCCCCAACCCCTTCCAACCTTTGCCTTTAACTCCTTTGCACAATCCCCATGGACTCAGGACTACTCTTCGATCTATATGCAGATGACAACCAAATCTACATGATTGTTTCCGGCCCAGAGGAGTGCACCCACTTATTCAACTCCCTGAATAGAATTCACACTTGGATGGCTAACAACCACCTCAAATGAAGCACAGCAAAAATAGAATTTCTGCTCATCTCTCCAGAGAAAGCTACCTTGCCAATCCAAGACTGGATGGATCCCCACCCTGACATGGATGGCCTCCCATCCATCATTCACAATGCCATATCTTTGGGATTCACCCCCGACAGATGTCTTAACCTCTAGGACCCTATTTCCTCCTTGACTAAGAGTGCCAGTTTCCAGCTAAGGCTTTGTTGGGGAAACAGGAACCTCATCACAGCACACAAACTTAAATCTGTTATCCAGACACTTGTGCTCTCCAGTCTCAACTATGGAATTGCACTCCTCTCTTGCATTCCCAAAGATAACCTAGGTCCTCTTAGAGCAGTCCTACATACGGCTGCCCGCTCTGTTACAGGACACAAGATACTCAACCACATCTCACCCATTCTTGGCTCCCTTCAGTGGTATCTCATAGAAGTGAGAGTCCAATTTAAAATTGCCTGCATCACTCATAAAGCACTGCACTGCTCCTTACCCTCATACCTCTCTAAGAAACTGAAAATCTCAGGAGTTGGCCAAGACTCACAAAATGCTAAATTACTCCTCGTCTAACCCTGTACATCCAAGAATGAGCAAATCCTTCTTCAGAAATGCCACAAGATTATGAAACTGTCTCATGGCGACCTTCTGTCTGACCACATGTCAGGTCACCTCAAAAAAGACCCCAAATGTCTTCTCTTTGAACAACACCTCACATAACCCTCTCCTGCCAAGTGCAGACCAGTCTCAACCAGCACAAACAATTGTTGTCTGTTTTGCGGTACTGTACCACCTACTTGCCACTGCTATGTCTTACAATGAAATCTTGTGAAGCGCTCTACCGCACGGAGAGGCCAAACTGGTGTTCTATCCACCTTTACTGTCACATGCATAATTTCTATTTTTTATTGATACATTTTGCTTTTTGTAAACCACTCATTTTGTACAACATGTTTGTCACTGCTATGCTTTACAATGACTACCTGTGAAGCACTCAACGTCACTGGGAGGCTAACCTTGGGGCAATCACCACCTTTAATGTTACTTGTACAGTATAGTCTCTATTTGTTAATGATATGGTCTGCTTTTTGCAAAGCTCTCTGATGCCTACGGGCCATGTGTGTGCTATATAAAATCACAAAAAATATGTGAACAGAAATCAAGTCATGTTGCACCTCACTTTGTAGATCTGAATGTTTCTTTAGGAATGGTCTGGAACCCACCAGTCTCTGCTAAGCATATCCAAGGTTGTGCTCGATATTGATGACTAATGGGGATATATGGGAGATAGGCATATGGCTGAATGCACACAGGAGAAAGTTTTGGGTTATATTCACACAGCTTGTCTCATTAGAGTGACAACTCTTTTGTACTAATCAGAACACAAGACAACTCTTACTCTACACGCCTACATCAATTTCTGTTGTCAGTTTTTTTCTTCTACAAGATTTTAACATGCATGGTAACATTCTACAGATAGTGAAATCATACCCAAGAGTCACTCTAGCACCTAATACTTTACAGTAAACACTTCCCTTGTCATTGGCACAGTGCTATTATTTCTAGAGCCAAGGGAATCATTGTGATATTGGCCCTGTTCCAATGCTCTAAACACATTTCCTAAAGCTGCACAACCTGAGGCACCAAACAGAAGCAGGGTTCTGCACAGGATTTTCAAATAACTCGTGAAGACCCAACGGACAGTCACAGCAAAACTAAGAAAACATAGTTGCAGTATATAGGTGTTAAGAGCAGTTAAAGAATCCAACAATAGTTTCACAAACCAAACAAATAGTTCTAACTCTCCCTAGTTAAATCACTAACATGAGGCCTCTGAAGACAGCACTGGAAGAGGTTGAAGTGTTTCAAAGATATGAGGAAATTCCTAGACGTAATACCGTAAAAGAATTTTGAAGATGGACCACAAACAGAAACCAGAGAAGATAAGCTCAGCTCCTGGCTTGAAAATTGGCTTACCTCAAAACAGCCTTTCTCTCATTATGAAGGATGAAAGCAAAGCACCTGGCCATGCTATGGGTATGGCTTTAGACTCAGTAACCAAATTCATGCAGTAGGTTCTCAAATCCTGCTATCCTTAAATCTTGCTATTGGTGCTCAGATTTCAGAATCCTCACATTGTGTTGTGGATGTTCCTGCTATAGCCTGCTCCTGACAGCTTTTGAGGTACTCACATGAGGACAGGATTAGATGTGCTGATGATGGATGGTCACAACTGGTAGACACACCTGTGGCAGTCACATTCATTGGTCGCATGACATGCCACAATAGCGTGGATAACATCCTGAAGGCATGAGACAGATGGGGGATCCTTACTGCTGTGCCAAATCTAAGTTTGATCAAGTTAAGCATTCAGATAGAATTTACAAGGATATGCTATATGATTGGAAAGAACAAGGGCTTCTCGTGTGGGAGGAATATCAGTTCTTGAGATGTGATCATCCTAAAATTCCAGTCTTATATCTTTTGTCTAAGTTACACAAGACCATCTCCAACCGGCTCGAGCAATTACTTGCAGACGCGCTGGATCACTTACCGGACATATAATCCGCCCCTCCGCTGGACCCCTCACCTCAAGCGGTCCAGCGAGGGGTCGGGATAGGCGCACATACGGCGGATCTCCAGCAACACCTCAGGTAAGGCTGAATGTCTGTATGATTGAGTGCACGTTTCTAATCCCTCCTTTTTACCCTGTATGGATGAGCGCTTGTGGTTTACCTTATCATTTGCTTTTAGGAATGGCTTTTAAGTTCTACCTACATTAGATGAACCCTTGTCCATATCTCACAGTCAGTGCACGTTGGATCCTCCACAGTAGGCAGAGTGTTGTGCTGTGTTTTGCTTATGAATTTATAATGTTTTTCCCTTCAGGCCTCCGCGAGGTAGTAAATCATAATTGTTTTTCCCCCCTCCTTTTGAGAGGAGGCTTATCTATCTGCACTTGGCATGATGGCTAGGGATCCTAGGTCCTGAAGAATGCCCCAAGACCTCTCACGGCTCCTAGTAGAGGGCAGAAACATGTCGGCCAACTTTTAGTGAGGTGACTCAGTGAGTCCTTGTTCTCACCGTGGTGTTCCACCCCGTTGTTAGTAACACCAGCAGTTACCACTATTAAAGTGTAGATTACACACAGGCAACTGCCTAGGTGCTTTTATATCCCCCTAGCTTAGCAGGATCCCATTATCTCCAGAAAAAAATGTATTTACGCACTCCCTCCCGTTCCTTTAACGGTGAGGTTGACTCCGCCCAGGTGGTACTATCCTACCTGGATGGGGCTAGGTGGTCAAATGATTAAGCATGACACCATATAGTGTGTGAAACCACCTAGTCCGTAAAAGGAAATCCCCCCTCCCACCCCTGTCACAGCACCCACACCACGCATTCTCTGAACCCAACGAGGTCCATGAGCCCACGGACAGTCCCCAGTGTACAGAGCTCTACATCATTAGTGAACCCTATACTTTCTTGTGGTAACTAGTCTTTCAGAGAGGGAGCTAGTATGGGACGTTTCCCACCTAATATATATTTCTAATCTCCCTCATAACTCTCTGGTAGTGTGATTATAAGTTACACAAGGACAGGAGTAATCCACCTGGGAGGCCCATTGGGTCTGCAATTGGGTCTCTATTGGAAAATACCTCTAAATACATTGACTTTTTCCTTCGGCCTTTTGTAGAGTCATTACCCTCATACATTAAAGATACCACACATTTTTTAAAGGTCATTGAGGGAATCCACTGGGAATAAGATTATTTGATGATGACATTGGATGTTGCCAGCTTGTACACTTGCATTATACACAAATTAAGAATAGATGCAAGAAGACACAATATGCGAGACAGATCCATCTCTTATTTGTTACATACTGAGATGATACTGGATATGATTGACTTTTGCCTGAAAAATATTTTTTTCATATTTAACAACACTGTATACAAACAGGTGCAATGGCCCGTGAAGGGCACCTGCTTTGCCCCCAGCTATGCAAATCTATTCATGGGCTGGTGGGAGGAACAGATGTCCATTGGATGTACTAAATTTGAGGAACAGGTGATCTTATGGTGACATTATATTGACAATGTGTTTGCCATTTGGAAGGGGGATGTAACATTAGCCAATCATTTTGCATCTGATTTGAACAGCAATGAATACAATCTTCACTTTAGTGCCAATTTCAGCAGGAGTTGTATTGAATTATTGGATGTGGAGGTTATGGTAAAGATGATTGTCTCAGCACAAGGTTATTCAGGAAGAAAACAGCTGGGAACTGTTTGTTGAGTGCACACAGTGCTCATCCTTCTAGTCTTATATGTAGTATTCCCTACGGGGAGTTACTGCGTGCAAGACGGATTTGTAGTACTGTTGAGGATTATGAGCATGAGTTCAGCATTATGTGTAAAAGGTTTGTGGATAGAGGTTACAAATAAGTGATATCCCAGGTATTAGAGAAAGTGAAAACTGTTACAAGAGACAGTTTGTTATACAATGTTCCTAGAAATGAGACAACACATGACCAGACATTAAGATTCATTACTACATTCTATAGAAAATCGCACAAAATCCGCCATATATTTAATAAGAGATGGTATATTTTACAAACTGATCCTGTGTTGGCAAAGCATTTACATGATGTACCACACATCATATTCAGGAAGAGTAAATTGCTTTGTGATGATCTTAGTCGTAACATGATTTCCCATGATAGGACTGCCCAGGACATGGTGAGTCCAGGATTTGTGTGTTGCTTGCAATGCAGGGCCTGTTCCAACAATACGAATTGCAAAAATCTGCAGATAGGACCAGGTAATAGGCAGTTCTGATTTAGAGATTTTTTCAATTGCAATACTGACTTTTGCATATACTGTTTGATCTGACCTTGTGGAAAGCTGTGTATTGCTAGTACCATTCACCGGGCTAGAAGGAGGATTCTTGAACACAAGAGAGCTATCCGACACAATGACCACAATTATCCTGTTGCTACACATTTCCATGAATTGCATGGGGGAGATGAACAACTATTGATGATTGTGGTGATAGATCATGTGAAAAGAGATATTCGAGGAGTAGATAGAGAACTGAGATAGAGAACATTGGAATCCAGATGTATCATCCATTTTGAGACTCTCATTCCAAAGGGTCTTACCTTAAGTGAGTAATTAGCTAATAGCTAAGGTAATTTATTGGAAATTCAGGTATCTTACCCTGTATATTACATTATTCACTTTGGGTAGGGGAGATAATGAGAGTTATAGTATTTTAAGGATGTTTTTAAGGATGATGATTGTAGCATTATTAATAGTATTTGTTTCATTGTCTTTTTTTATTGTTGTTCCTTTCTTAGATTTTTTCTTTTGGTAATTTTTCACATATTCATTGGTCACATTGGTGAGGAATTTGGCCACTCTTACAACTAGTGCTTGTGTGTGTATAGACTATACAGCTAGTTCTTGCTCTTGTATATATACATGATTTTTTATGTGATATATAAGTTACATGGGAGCTGAAGTTTGCATGAACACCCATTGGGGTGATACTTATTGTATTATATGTTTATGCATTCAAGTCTCTACTTATGTAGTTAATGAATAGAACATGATATACTGAAGGGCATTGTAACTAGTAGGAAAAGCGTTAATTCATACAAGGGGCAGCACAATTTTGTGAAATGACAATGTGTGCCAAAATATGGAGCTTTGTGGTAAAATAGGAAGTAAATTTTAGCCCACTGGGGCGACACATTGCTCCTTTACAGATCACAAGAAGTAGTTTTATTTACTAACAATTTTCTACGGAAGTTATATCATTTTAGACATCGAGTTATGAGATTTAGCCGTTTTTAATGATTTACAGGTAAATTTGTGGATCTACTACTGCTTAATGAATTTGGGAATCTGTGACAATGAATACATTTTACAATGGCCACCTCATTAGCTCTTTGCCCAGCACTGGTTTTAGGAAGGGTCTGTTGTTTGTGTTCATTATGTGGTTATAGTTAGGCCCATGTTTCCACAGAAAAAGCGTTTTTAACTTGCCGACATCTTTGGTGCCATTTGACAAATCTTCATAAAAATCTCCCCAAAAAGTTTTCCTGAGAATCTTGTTATGCATGGGAAGTTTTGGGGTGATCCGTCAAGCAGAGGCCGAGAAATGGGGGGTCAAAAATGTTGCATTTCCCATGCTAATTCCCATAGGGATTTTGAACACCACCACAGATGGAACTGCTGAAGGGAACTACACCAAAGTTTTGCAGAAAGGAAAACGAAAACGAAAAGGAAAACGATTTGCAATATAAAAGAAAAAATGAAACCATTTGGTTTCGTTTTTTCAGAGTAGGCAGTGGTCCATTGGACCACTGCCTGCTCTGAACAAATATTTATGGCGACATTCACAAAGGGGAAAGGGTCCCATCCCAAATGAGTTAGCACCCACTTGACAAGGGTGCGAACTGCAAATTGCTTTGCGACTCCTTCCTATTTGCGAGTCGCATTCCCATTTTGCGAGTCAGTACCGACTCGCAAAATGGGAATGTGCATCGCGATGCGCTTTTTGCATGGCACAAACTGCGAATTTCGCAGTTTGCGCCATGCAAAACGCTTTGTACATCTGGCCCCAAGGGTGTAGGAAATTACCCTATTTTTTCCATGGTTACCGCCATGTTCTGCCTGATGAAAGTGTGCTTGACTGTGTTCACTGGTATCCTGCTAACCAGGACCCCAGTGATTATGCTCTCTCGCATCTAAATGTGGCTGTTGCATAATGGTAACCCAGTATTTCATCCACAATTGGCATACTGGTGCGCTCCTATAAGTCCCCAGTATATGGTACTTAGGTACCCAGGGCACTGGGGTTCCAGGTGGATCCCTATGGGCTGCAACATATCTTTCATCACCCATAGGGGGCCCATGCTAAGGCTTATGCAGGACTGCCATTGCAGCCTGCATGAAAAGGTGCATACACCCTTTCACTGGCATTTACACTGCACCAGGTCACTTATAAGTCACCCCTTTGGCATGCCCTTCAGCCCTGAGGGCAGGGTGCAAAGTAACTGTGTGTGAGGGAACCCCTGCACTAGCATTTTCCCAGACTTCGTGAGTGTGGGGACGCCATTTTACGTGTGTACTGGACATTGGTCCCTACCTATGTCCAGCTACCAATTGGTAACTCTGAACATAGGCATGTTTGGTATCAAACATGTTGGAATCATACCCCAAGGCTTTTGTCAGCATTGGTAGTATGATTCCATGCACTCTGGGGGCTCCTGTATTACCATTACAGCCTTCTGAGGTTTTCCAGGCAGCCCCAGCTGCTGCCACCTCTCAGACAGGGTTCTGCCCTCCTGTTGCTTGAAAAGCTTGAGCCCAGGAAGGCGGAACAAAGGACTTTCCTTTGGAAGAGGGGTGTTACACCCTCTCCCTTTGGAAATAGGTGTTACAGGTTTGGGAGGGGTAGCCTCCCCAAGCCACTGGAAATGCTTTGAAGGGCACATTTGGTTCCCTTCTTGCGTAATCCAGTCTACATCGTTTCAGGGACCCCCATCCCAGCTCTGGCATGAAACTGGACAAAGGAAAGGGGAGTGACCACTCCCCTGTCCATCACCACCCCAGGGGTGGTGCTCAGAGCTCCTCCAGAAGGTCCCTGGGTGTTGCCATCTTGCATTCCAAGTTAGCAGAGAACTCTGGGAGCATCTGAGTGGCCAGTGCCAGCAGGTGATGTCAGAGCCCTCCCCTGATAGGTGCCCACCTGTTTAGGTAACCAATCCTCCTTTCAGGGCTATTTAGGGTCTCTCCTTTGGGTGGCTCTTCAGATTCGGATTGCAAGACACCAGCAGGAATCCTCTGCATCTTCTACTTCAACTTCTCACTGAAGAAACTGCATCTGGACTCTCCAATAACTCTACAAACTACAACAAAGAAGCAAAGCCGCCTTCTGCAACTTTGTATCTTCAGCTCCTGCCAGCAACTGCAACTGTTTCCCAGTTGTGCATCCTCAGAAGACAGCCTATCTTCAGCCTGCACCAGAAGAGCGAAAGGATCTCCCTTGGGGTGAAGGAGTTACTCCCCTGCTTCAGCAGGCATCTACTGCAACGATGACCAGCTCTGTGGATCACCTCTCCTGCTGAGCTGTGTAGATCCTGCATCACAGGTGGTGGGCTGAAGTGGTTCAGACGGTCCTGATGTCCTAGTGTCTAACTTTGGTGGAGGTAAGAGCTTGACAGTGACCCATGTACTGCGTGTTTTGCAGTTGCCATGGCTTGTTTGCATCCTTCCACAATGCCCCCAGCACTATATCCTGCGATACACATCTTCCAGAGGGGTTCTCTGGTGGCATGGGAGCCTTTGTCGTAGTACTGCTTGGGCCTCTTCTTGCACCTTCCTTGTCCCCATTCTGTAGGACTCCTGTGAGCGCTGCCTGGTCTTCTGTGGGCTCTCTGAGTTGCTGAGAACCCCCTCTAGATCACCTTCCTGGGTAGAGTCCACCAGGTCCCTCCTGGTCCCAGTCAGTGCCATTTTACACTAACCACAAGCTTTGCATGTGCCAAGACTTGTTGGCGGACTCCAGACTGCAGTCCTCCTTCCGGCGTGGGAAATCTCCTGCATCAACCAGGAACCCGACTCCCTCTTCCTGGGTGCAGTACTGACTGTTTTTCCTCACCAGTGGTTCTTCTTTTGTACCTTCATCTTGCTTAGCAGGGGCTCCTGTTCTCCCTGGACTCTTCTATGCTTCTTGGACTTGGTCCCCTTCTTCCACAGGTCTTCAGGTCCAGGAATCCACTGTTGGTGTCTTGCAGTCTCTTCTGGTTCTTGCATAATCTTCTTTCTCATGTTTCTGTGTGTTCTGGGAAAGTTACTGTGTTTTTCTCCTGCTTTCCTGGGCACCGGGGTGGGTTCTAGTACTTACCTTTGGTGCGCCCCTCTTTGCACTACACTTGCCTAGGTGGGAAACTGAAATTCACATTCCACTTTCTTAGTATATGGTTTTGTTCCCCCAGGCCCATTTGTAACTATTGAGATTTAGCACTAATTGCACTGTTTTCTAATGGTTTTCATGCATATTTCTGCATACTAGTATATATAATTTATGTATTACTTACCTCCTAAGGGAGTATAGTCTCTGTGGTATTTTGGCATTTGTGTCACCAAAATAAATTACCTTTATTTTTGTAGCACTGAGTGTTTTTCTCATGCGTGTGAGTACTGTGTGACTACAGTGGTATTGCATGAGCTTTGCAGGTCTCCTAGATAAGCTCTGGCTGCCCAGCTACAGCTACCTCTATAGAGCCTGGCTTCTAGACACTGCCTACATTTCACTAATAAGGGATAACTGGACCTGGTGTGAGGTGTAAGTACCATAGGTACCCACCATAAACCAGGCCAGCTTCTTACACTGGGGAGGTCCAGGGAGGTATGGCATGCGTGGATTCCAATAGTTTTCTGACCCAAAATACACTGCAAAGGTGAAACATTGATTAAAAACACTATTTGTCCCTGCATTTCTGTGACATGACCTACAAGAATGTGCAGAGATCCACCAACTTCCTACCACCAAACTCGCCTCAATAAAAAAACACTGCCCTTACTTGTGTGCCTGGGCCTAGTGTCCACATCAGGAACGGGGTATTAGGGGTAAGAAAACTTTTGGGGGGCCAAAATCTCAAGCTACCCACATTGGGTAAAAAGGGACCAGATGTTGGTGGAAAAATGGGATGCGTCTATGTTGCATTTTGGGACATTTTCTGTCGCAGACACTGGGGGGACATATTTAAGAGCCCCTAGCCACACTGGAGGGTCACTTTTCATGCCTGAAAGCACTGCTCCATATTTACAAGGAGGTGTAATGCCACTTTTTTGTGGCTTTACACCTCCATTTAAATATGGGCCACTCTGACGCAGTTTTCTGTCTCAGAGGGGCATGCAATGGGGTTTTGGTGTGGGTGTTCCACCGCAACACCCATTGATTTTGATGCTGACTCAGATTTATGAGTTGTCATAAACCTTAACATATAAGTATCACATTTATATCACAGTTATAACTGTAGCAGCAAGATAGCCATTATTATAAAAAAGAACTCATTGGTTTTCTTGTCATTTAGTCAATCAGTCAATCAATCAGATACTTGTAAAGCGTGACTTATCACCCTGGGGGGTCTCAAGGTGCTGATGGGGGGACGCGGATCAGTCCTTCCGGAACTGAGCCAGCGAGGGGGACTGCCTGAGTTGAAGCGGCAGCGTGTTCCAGGTCTGCTCAGTGAGGTAGGAGAAGGATTTTCCTCCAGCCGTGTTCTTCCGGATCCTAGGGGTGGTGGCGAGGTACAGTTGAGCAGAGTGGGGTTGCCTGGGGAGTGCATAAAAGGAGAGGCAGTGGTTGAGGTAGGCAGGTCCTATGTGGTGTAGGGCTTTGTAAGTGTGTGTCAGGAGTTTGAAAGTGATGCGTTTGTTGACGTTGAACCAGTGTAGGTCTCTCAGGTGGGGGTAGATGGGGCTGTGGCGAGGGATGTCCAGTATGAGTCTGGCCATGGTGTTTTGTATTCTCTGGAGTCTTGTTTGGAGTTTCTTGGCATAGAGTGTGTTTCTGTAGTCGAGTTTACTGCTGATGAATGCATCGGTGAATGTTCTTCTGGAGTCAATGGGGATCCACTCAAAAATCTTTTGGAGCAGCCGGAGTGTGTGGAGGCACAAGGATGAGACTGCGTTGACTTAGTGGGCCTTAGACAGTGAGGAGTCGAGAATGATAC
Source organism: Pleurodeles waltl (assembly GCF_031143425.1). NCBI lineage: Eukaryota > Metazoa > Chordata > Amphibia > Caudata > Salamandridae > Pleurodeles > Pleurodeles waltl. The sequence goes on along the minus strand of NC_090436.1, from coordinate 112,649,398 downwards.
AGAGGTTGCGTGCATGCATAGTTGGTAGGAGATGGGGCAGTTGCAAGGGCAGTGGGCCACCAGGACACTTTCCAGGTGGTGGGAGTGGGGGTGGGGCCCAGGATCACCATCTTATCTGAGTTAAGCCTGAGGCAGCTGCCTTTCATTGAGTCGGCAACTACATTCATTACATTGTGAAAGTTGCTTTTGGCTGTTGATGGTTCGTCCGTGAGGGAGAATTAGCTGTGTGTTGTCAGAGTATGAGACCATGCTGAGCCTGTGGTGTCTGATGATCTTGACTTGAGGAGCAGGGCATGTAGACATTGAAGAGGGTGGGTGGGGCTAATACAGGAGTCCTGGGTTACTTCGCAGCTGGTTCCCATCGGTTTTGAGATGAAAGGTGGGAGCCAGGCTCTATGGAAGGAGTGGATCCACTCCAGGGCTTTGACATGGATGCCGATGTAGTGTAGTCCGGTGCACAAGGTGGTGTGGGAGATGGTGTTGAATGCGGTGAAGAGGTAGAGGAGGATGAGGGCAGCTATTTCACTGTGGTCCAATAGAGTGTGGATGTAATCTGTGGCTGCTAGGAGTGCGATTCTGGTGCTAAGGTTGCTCCTGAATCTGAATTGGAAGGGATCTAGGATGTGGTTTGTCCTGATGAGCTGTGTGTTAATCGTTTTTTCGATTGTCTGTTCCTGGAAAAGGAGGCAGTGAGATTGGTCTGTAGTTTTTCAGCTTTGTCGGGTCTGCGGAGGGCTTCTTCAGTAGGGGGTTTATCTCCATGTGTTTCCAGTCATCCAGGAAGATGCCAGTTTCATTGGAGCAGTTGAAGGTACTGCAGAGTTCAGGTGCAATGGTGGAGCTGGCTTGGTTGAAGATGTGGTGGGGGCATGGGTCCGAGGGTGCCCCAGAGTGGATGGAACGCATGAGCTTCAGGGTGCCTTCCAGGGTGGAGAGGATCCAGTGGTCAGGGTCAGCAGGTGGTTGGAGTCCGTGGTGGTACTGGTGGGTGGGGGGAGGTCTTGGCTTGCGAATCCTTCATAGATGTCCTGGGTTTTTCAGTGAAAAAAAATGGCATGGTTGTCACAGAGGTCTTGGTTCCCTACCACATCCTTAGTTATCATTATTGCCATAATTTGTTTTGGGCCCTCCCTGTTGCTGGCACTTGGCTCACCCACAAAAGTGAGGTAGCATTTTTATCATGAGACCTGGGGGAATGCCGAGTGAAAGAAGTTTGTGCCTCGCCACAGATTCCAGAACTTTCATCACAGAAATGTGAGTAAAATGTGTTTTTTAGTGAACGTTTGAGGTTTGCAAGGGATTCTGGGTAACAAAACGCGGAGAGATCCACACAGATCAGCCCCCTCTGGATACCCCTTGTTGTCTAAATTAAAAAAATGGACAGGTTGGCTAGGTTTCCTTAGGTGCCGGCTGAGCTAGGGTCCAAAATCTCAAGCTACTCACACTGGAAACAAATAGTTTTCGGAGGAAAAATGCACTGCGTCCATGTAGCATGTTGGTCTGTTTACTGTCACAGGCACTAGGCCTACCCACACAAGTGAGGTACCATTTGTATTCAGAGTCCTGGTGAAATGCTGGGTATTTGGAAGTTTGTGATTCCCACAGATTCCAGAACTTTCCATCACCGAAATGTGGGGAAAATTTGTTTTTTTAGTGAAAGTTTGAGGTTTGCATGGGATTCTGGGTAAAAACTAAATGTGGTGTGAGCCACACAAGTCAGCCCACACTGATTCTAATTTTAAAAAATATACAGGTTGGCTAAACTTCCTTAGGTGCCGCCTGAGCTAGGGTCCAAAAACTCAAGCTAGCCACATTGGAAAAAACTGTTTGGTTTTCAGAAATAAAATGTGCTGCGTCCATGTTGTATTTTGGGGTGTTTCCTGTCATGAGCAATAGGCCCAAGTGAAGTCCCATTTTTATCAGGAGACCTGGGAGAATGCTGGGTGGAAGGAAGTTTGTGGCTCCCTGCAGATTCCAGGACTTTGCATCACAGAAATGTGAGGAAAATGTGTGTTTCTAGTGAAAGTTTGAGGTTTGCTAATGATTCTGGGTAAAATAAAGTGATGAGAGCCATGCATATCAGCCCACCCTGGATACCACCGGTGTCTAGTTTGAAAAATGTACAGGTTGGCTAGGTTTCCCTAGGTGTCTGCTTAGCTAGGGTTCAAAATCTTGGGAAACTCACATTGGAAAAAAAGGGTCAGTTTTTGGTAGAAAAATGTGCTGTGTCCATGTAGTGTTTTGGGCTGTTTCCTGTCATGGGTAGTAGGCCTTCCCACACAAGTGAGGTACCATTTTTATTGTCAGATTTGTGGGAGCATAGAATAATAGAACATTCGTTGTTACCTACTGGATTTCACTGCATTTGTGCCCTTCAACTATAATGGAGAGTATTCCTGTAAGAATTGCTCTATACACAGAACTGAATGAAAAACCATTTTACGGTGCAGCTCAGTTGTTGGTTCTTAGAGAGCCTACAAACCCTACATATCCTCCTGCCTAGTGGACGTAATGGTGTATTGCTTTTGTCCATCGGCCATCATGACAAAAATTACAGATGAAAATGTCACAAATGCCTTTTTTTTTACCTACTCATTTTCAATATTTCTTTATTTTAACAGTTCTTTTCTTTGGTAAAACTCTGAGTGATCTACACATATGGCAAACTGCTGAATTTGGGAATTTTGTCTACTTCTCAGAAACCTATAGCTTTTCTGGATCACCCATGGGTTTCACACTGGCTTTCACCACAAACTGGAAGTAGTTTAAGAGTACATAAAATAGGGAAAATAGGGAACCTCTTAGAAAAATGCCAGAACTGTGGTACAAAATTAGGTTTTTGAATTCAGCTCTGCATGTCCCTGAAAGCTGGAAAGATGGTGGCTTTCATACAGCAAACTGTTTGTGGATGCCATTCTTACAGAAAAAAACTGTGACTTTTTTCCGGGGCACTTTAGTCTATTTCTCAGGCTCCTCCAGGATAAACCTGAAATCCACTGTACCTTTACAATTTCCAAATGTTTGAAAAAAAGGACGCAAATGTGGCATGGATACCTTATGTGGAAAAGGTAATGGAGTTCTAAGTGCGAACTACTCTAAAAAGCCAAAAAGGGTTCAACACTGTGGGTTGGGGGGAGGTGGGGTGGGAGAGGGAGGGTGCCCAGCAGATATTGGGTTAATCATAAATTCTTGCAGTCAATCAACTTTTCTCATAGGGCAGGGTACCAAAACGATATGCTTAATAAGCTACCGTAGCTGACCACATATTGCCAGCTACAATATATAGGCTATGATAAAAAGTCTTTTGTGTGGGATGGTAACACACCCCGCCAAAAGATTTCTGAGGCAGCACACAAATATTACATGTATGAGCTTCAGGTTTCTGGTTTTTCTCAGTCTTTTGGTTCTTCTTGGTAGGAAGACTGTCTAAAAGTGGTAAATACATTGTGAAAGGGGAGTTCTCAGTGTATGTCACCAAATTACAAATACCAGCAATTAAATGGCAGATAAGTAAATATCAATTATGCCTCAACAGTTTGTGTGGTTCCAACATTAGTGGTTAAGATCAACTCTATGTGTGGTACCTTAGGAACAACAACTGTTGGAAATAAATGCACAATTTGCAAGATCTCTGCTTTTTAAGATGACTTACAGAGAAAAGACTACTACTTCTGAGGACCTAGCCGCACATAAGAATAGTTTGGAGCAGCTTTGAGGAAAAGACATTGACACTTTAAGAATTACTTAACTATCAACTCATTCTCTTGAATGTTTTTTTTATAATTATTAGGCTAATATGTTGTTTTCATGTCTTATTGTTACAATGTTTTTCTCACATTATAACAAAGTTTAATATTGCTCTTTCATGATACAGGTCTCCTTTTTCACGTCTCATTCCTTTAAAGTCCCATTCTTATGTGATGTCTTCATCCAAATCAAGGCTGCTCTGCCATCCTCTGGAGTTCGGGTGTTACCATCATTGTCTTCCGGTGTTGCCACCGCACCTTTTGTCTTATTTGTTTTCTAGGTATGTTCTTCAGTTATCATTCATATGACTTGTACTGTCTGCATGTTTTCTGGTTCACTATTTTCTTTCTTATGTTCTTTTTTTTTTTATGCCTCATTTGACTACCTCTTTCTCCTTCCCTCTTCTTACCAAGCCTAAATTTAAATTTTTCCCAATATTTGAGTTGTTGCTTTCTTAATTTTGACACTGTAGACATTACAATTGTATATGCTTTTGTTTTAGTATTACCGTCCGAGTTACTACATGAATAGAATAGACATGTAATTTCATGGGTTTAGGTAATCCTATTAAAAGGCAGAGAGTGTTGTCTCTTCTTGCTAAACTCAAAACGGATGTAGCACTCCTTCAGGAAAACCATCTCTCGGAGTTGGAGGCCGCCAAGGTAAAAAGATTTTGGGTGGGGAATGATTTTGTTTTCCATGCTATGAGGAAGAAGAATGGAGTATTAATTCTTTGTCATAAAAATTACATATTACAGTCATACACCAAGAATACGACTCTCATCATAGATGGATTGTTTTTAAATTACTTGTTGATAACAAATCCATAACAATTTTAATGTTTATGACCCAGTTTCTGTTGACAATACGTTCTGGATCACAATTTCAGACTAATTCAAAGTGATGACAATTATATTATATTTGGTGGTGATTGTAATCAAATTCATGATACCATTTTGAATAGAAACTCAACAGTCAAATTTGTAAACATTAAATTTAATCCACCATTCACTGTAAATCTTTAGTTGATATATGAAGACTATGTCACCCGGATCTTTGGGTCGAGACGGGGCCACTCACCTAAAAAGCAGGATATCTGCAGTGGCAATGGTATGCCCCGACCTCCTGGAACACCTCTGGGCACTTCCTGGTGGACACAGAAACCCCAGCAGGTCTTCCAAAAGGAAAGGGGAAGTGGAAGAGAAAGAGACAAAACACTGCCACGTCTTGCCGGTCCAGCCAGGCACCCTGTATCTTCAGAGGGGCAGGTCATTGTTGACAGAGCGATAGTAGTAGAGTTAGTGCACTCAACTTCCTTGAAACCGAATCTCTCCTTCTGATATGGACACGAGAGCGGTAAAAGAACACTATTGGATAATAATAACTGTTGACACAATTACTAACACTGCATTACCAAAAACCCAAACTGAGTACCATAACAGTAAGTACTGCGACACTAGGGCTGACTTCACAAAGATTCACTGTTGCACGCTTCAATTAGAATTGTGGTTGCACTTATCATGCACAAGAAAGACAAACAAGGGCATTATTTATATCACATATAACTTTCCTGCATGCATAGGGTTAAACTAAAAGGAACAAAAACAATCCAAGAAATACAAATGTCCACTCTGGGTTCAAACAGTTAGGGTGGCACAGTTTGGTTTCACTCTGTGTGTGAAAAACCCTTCAAAAAGCAAAAATCCTCAAACCTGAAACACAGGCATGAATGACACAACTTAAATCCTAGAGTTATGCTATTAGAGAAAGAAAAGCCATGTAAATGCTCTTTTAAAATTGCACTGTCACTTTTTCTAGTGCTTGAGCTCAAGCAGATTTCCTGAAGCAAATTTAGGCAAGTAACTACAATAATAATGTAGAATGTTCAGAAATGCAAATGTCTCTTCAAGATAAGCACTCTGCCAAAATAAGAGGTCTGAAATACACCAGCTGTTCTAGGAAAGTGTGGCGCTCAAAGAACAATACTAGTCACTTAGCTGCCATCTTTCTGGAGGAATGCCTGGTGTCAGCTGGTACCGGAAGAAAGAAAAGAATTGCCTCAAAAGTCCTGAATACGAGGATGACAGCAGGGGCTGGACTGTCAAGACAGATGCTGAGATCAGGAAGCAAAACAAAGCCAAGCAGAAAGACATGCTTCACTCTGCTATTTATAGCCAATCAGGAAATGAGTCACCATGCCGAATTAGAAGCACGTGTCTACACCTGCTCACCTTATCAAACAAGCATTGGTAAAACAAGCATTGATAAAACCAATTGTGTAACACAGTACATTATGTTTACTTAGAAACATGAAGGTTTAACCAAGAACAGGGATATGATTTAACCCTAATCACTGGGGATGTTGACAGATAACGCAGAAGGCACCTCGGGGATTTCTGACACTTTGGAAATACACTTTCTTTTCTGCCCCACAGCATTCTCAATCCTGAAAAGATTACCTTTTCCTTTGTAAATACTTGCCTCAACATACCCTTCACTCTGATATGAGATAAATTTTTGATTTCAAATTAGCACCAGTATACACTGATCTTGATCTTATACCTTTTTCACCACATGTGGTAGATGACACTTTAACAATTTACTTTTAGACACTAAGGGGCATATTTATAATCCCCTAGTGCCACCTTGCGCCGTATTAGGGTAATTATTTTTTACATTAATGTGGCCCAACTAGGTCGGAATCCCCACGCTGTAACCCTTTGCGCTGGCATATGCCCAGGCATAATTTATGCAAAGGGGGCGTTCCTCTGTTAGGGGGACCGAAAAAATGGTGCAAGGAAATCTATGCGATTTCCTTGTGTCATTTGTTTCGCCACTTTTAACGTCTGCTCAGAGCAGGCGTTAAAATAAAAGGGGGCTTCCATTCTTTACAATGGGTCACAATGTACTCTGCAGGAGTAACACCAACATTTTGGCACCACTCCTGCAGAGTACATCAATAGCATCATGAAAAATGACATTATTGCCCCCTACCCTGCACCATGGTGTGCCGTATTTTAAATACGGCACACACATGGTGGCGGTAGGGGAAGGCTAAGGGGCTCAGGGAAATGGGTGCTGCACTCGGTGCAGCGCCACTTTCCAGAAATCTGCCCCTAAATTTCCCTCTCAATTTGAATCCTTTGTCTATAAATGTTTTTGTTCTTAGTACTGCATCTGATTCCTCCTTTGTAATGATTTGAGATTCCTTTAAAGCAGAAGCACAAGGGCTCATAATAAACTTTGCCTCACAACAGAAAAAACTTATGGAAAACAATTACTTGTCAAAATAAAAAAAAACTGGAGTACACTTACTACCATTCAAAAAACAAGGTTTCACTACAGCATATCATAGATACCAAGCTCATGTTTAACAGATTAACAACAAATGTTGCTTCTTCATACTTAATAAAATATAGCACACAATACTATAGGGTTCAAAATAAAATGGGAAGATTACTTGCAAATTATTTATAAATGAAAAAAGATAGAACCAGAATAGAATCTTTAAAATTCAATACAGGGGCTACTCTTTTCAAGGACAAGGATATTCTAAAATAATTTGTTAACTTTCATACAAATCTTTACTCCCCAGAGACACAACTCTTGCCATCGGAATTGCCCAATTACTTTCAATCTATCACATCCCCTCAATCCTAGCATTTGACTGACCCACTGGGTGTGGATATTTTGTTATTAGAAATCATCCATGCAGTCTCTATTTTATGAAGCAGGAAATCACCTGAAGCTAATTTTTTTGACATTTTGTCACTAAGGCCCTCATTACAACCGAAGCAGTAAATGTTGCCTATCACCGTACTGACGGCCGCCAACATACCGTGACCACAGCGGTATTCTGCTACGGGTATTATGACCCACACAGAGAATTCGGCCACTATACACCCACACAAGCCCGCCAGCCCAAAGGTCAGTGATAAACTGGCGATATCAAAACCCAAACCGTTACGCCAACAGGAATACGCCCACAGTATCACAACCCACGAATCACCGCGGCGGTCTTTCAAACACGGTAAACCATTGGCAGTACACACCGACGTGCTCAAAATACACACACATTTCCAAAACACCACCACATTTGACAATTCAAACTACACACTACACCTGACACATATACACATACCACAACCACACACTCACACCACTATAAAACACACGCCCACATTACATACAACCCTTTCAATGAAAAACAAGATTGCTAACACAGAGAGACACAAGCCAGGAGCACCCACTCAATCAGAGCCAAAGAACACCATCACCCATACACCATCCATGCACATCACAGCATACACCCCAACACATCACCCCACACATCAACCCACACATCCTCATTACAACCAAAGCAGTAAATGTTGCCTATGGCCGTGCTGACGGCCGCCAACATACCGTGACCACGGCGGTATTCTGCTAGGGGTATTATGACCCACACAGAATTCTGCCACTATACACCCACACAAGCCCGCCAGCCCAAGGTCAGTGATAAACTGGCGATACCAAAACCCACACCGTTACGCCAACAGGAATACGCCCACAGTATCACAACCCACAAATCACCGCGGCGGTCTTTCAAACACGGTAAACCATTGGCGGTACGCACCGCTGTGCTAAAAATACACACACATTTCCAAAACACCACCACATTTGACAATTCAAACTACACCTGACACATATACACATACCACAACCACACACTCACACCACTATAAAGCACACGCCCACATTACACACAACCCTTTCAATGAAAAACAAGATTGCTAACACAGAGAGACACAAGCCAGGAGCACCCACTCAATCAGAGCCACAGAACGTCATCACCCATACACCATCCATGCACATCACAGCATACACCCCAACACATCACCCCACACATCACCCCACACATCTTCACATATATCACTCACACCACATCCATAGCACCCTGAAGACACCTGTTCTGCCTTCCTACTTATCTCCTATCGGAGCTTACAGAACCTCTCAGGAATACACTTCTGAGTTCAAAGAAGACCTTTATTGTTGTTAATTCTTCCCCACCCACAAGTTCTTGAGAGGCGAATTAATAGATTTCAAGCACAAAAGTAGTCGCAGCAAGAAAACAAAATATATCACAGTACTTCTCAGTTGCAATGTACACAGCAGATATGTATTATATGATTACAGTAGCAAAGCATAAAAATCAAAATTCATCACCGTATGAGCAAGTAGGACCTATCTTCAGCTTCATCTTTCTGGGGTCTGCAAGTTGATGACTCCGGTCAACTGCGAGAAAGAGATTATCTACCCACACGGGAGACTGGCAACTGACGCCTAGTTCCAGCCTGAAGTCAAGCAGATTTGAATCTAACTCACTGTTGCCCCGAGTCATCCTTACAAAAGCGTGCCCCCTCCTCTCAGAATCGGGAAAACTACGCAAGCCTTTGGAGACTGGCCAGATCTTCTAGACTTCTCCTCTTCCCAAGCCTGAGCAGAAAGGAAAACACCAAATGCACTCTCTTTTATCAGGTCTAGTCTGGTGTGAAGAAAACAGCTTCGTTCATCTTGTGGAAAAACATAGCTTGGAAAAATACAGCTTGGATTCTCAACTGCAATGTCTAACTCCACGTTAAAGGCAATAGGCAGCTAACCTAAATATCAAATGTAATGTCTAATGTCATGTCAAAGCCAATAGGCAGCTAACCTAAATATCAAATGTAATGTCTAATATCATGTCAAAGACAATAGGCAGCTGAACTGAATACAGAATGTAATGTCTAATATCATGTCAAAGCCAATAGGCAGCTGAACTGAATACAGCATGTCAAAGCCAATAAGCAGAATACAGAATGTAATGGCTAATGCAATGTCAAAGCCAATAGGCGGCTAAACTGAATACAGAAAGTAATGGCTAGTGCCATGTCAAAGCCAATAGGCAGCTGAACTGAATACAGCACGTCAAAGCCAATAAGCAGAATACAGAATGTAATGGCTAATGCCATGTCAAAGCCAATAGGCGGCTGAACTGAATACAAAATGTAATGGCTAATGCCATGTCAAAGCCAATAGGCGGCTAGGCTGAACAAAACATACAATGTGCTACTGGTGAACATTGAGCAACTAATATGCACAGTGGTGAAACACAAAGTCATTGGTCAAACACAATTAATAGCATCACATTCCACCCTATGACCAATTCATTTTTGTTTCACATATCTCTTGTTTCAAACAAACCAAAAAAAACATCAGCACAAAAAACATTATCAGCAAGTCAGATTTGAATGATAAAAGCAGTCACTGTAAAGCAATGGAAGTGGATTAACATATTGATCTCATAACCTTTCACATCAGATACATCTACACAGAAAAGACTGAAACCTTTATACTCTGAATTAGATTATAGTGTCTCTAAAATAGCAATTTGATGTAGCATGAGTTCTACTCATGTAAAGGTGCACGGTCCACCTGAAAGGTTTGCTGGACTGTAAGCGAAAGTCAGAGTTCCACACGAAAAAACACACAGTTAACTGTTAAGGTTGCTGAGTTCCAGTGGAAGAATGCAATCAAACAAGTTGAACTTGAACTGAAGGCGCCACTTGCGCAAAATGGATCCATGGTGCTTGCACTTTACTCAATCAGGTTCAGGTTGGGGGTTCGGTCCCTTCCCCGACCCCACACGCACACACCCGAAGGGGGACCACACAGCACACTCAGGGTCAGTGGCGAAACGTGGTAGGTAGGATCTGCAAAAGAAAAAAGTATGACTTTTCTTGCAAATAACATTTGTCATCTGAAATGTGTCCTTTCTCTTCCTTTCCCTGTTTTATAGTCAGCAGGACGTTTTTAGGGCCCTTTGGTATGGTTTCTGCAGGTTCTGGAGGGTCACTTGGGGCTTCAACCCACACATCAGCACTGATGTTTTTATCTGCTGCACCACAGCTTCCCGTTTCTTGCACTGTCATAATGGCTGGGGCAGACTCCTTCTTTACCAAACCTCCAGTCACTGCACTTTTGACAAGTTGGGCCATTCTGTCTCCAATTTCTATGAATGAATCAGATTAATTTCTAGTTATCAGCATAATTTTGATTTCTCCTTGGTAATCTGCAGCAATAACTCCCCCTAAAACCTGATCAATTTGCCATATCTGTCCTGGTAACTTTCCTCTCCCCAACTGCTCTGTGACTGCTTGTGGAACAAATTTCTCTTGTGCATGCTGCACAGTTTTTATCAAATCTAGGGGAATGTGCATCTCTCTCATCTCTGCCCACCTGTATGTGGCTTTTTCTCCCAGCTGTTCACATTTTTGGTGCACCCACTTAGCCATCCCCACTAAGTCAGAATTCTGGGTGGACACTTCAGACTCTGAATTTTTCTCTTTAACATCTGCAAGGGAATTGAACCAGTTAGGTACAAGCCATGTGGAAAACCAAATGGCTAAACCATTGGCACTGAACCAAGAATCAGCGTAAAAATGACACATCTCACGCAGCTCTTGCTTTAAAATTTGACACACATTGTACAACACTGTTCCTTCTACTGTGCTAGAAAACAACATTTCAGTCAATTAATCATTAGTTAAACAAACATGCTTTTTATCCTCAGGGGAAACGAATTCAAATGGTGCACTCAATTTCACTGATGACTCTTTTGCCTGTGGTACTCTAGCCCTGTCTTGCAGGTACCAGATCCAGTGTATGATCCTAGCTAGAGGCACTCTTTTCTTCCCCTGTTCCTGATTTACATGTAAATCAGTGTTTCCCTCTTGCACTGTGCAAAAACCTAAAGTCTGAATTATTTCATTTGCCAAATCACAAGCGCGCAGCTGTTTATAATTTTTCCTAGTGACCATATACCAAAGTGTTAGGATTTCACTCAGATGAGGGCTATTCTGTTCCCAAAAATCAAACAAGCAAATGAAACTTGGTGTCTCTTGCTTAGTGCAAACATTAAGAAACTCTAAAATCTTTCCTTTTACTTGCACATTTAGCGACGGTACCTCGTAAATCACATTCTGAGCTCTGTTCTCTGTGTTATCAGTTAAGGAATGCACTTCGACTGCCAAAAAACCTGGCTCACACGGCGGCTCAGACTGGCTCACAGCTGTCTTAACCCCCTCATTACTGGAATGGGAAAAGACAGATTCTTCTAAAACAGCAGTTTTATAACTTTTAGCATTATCTTGCATTAATGTATTCTGGCTAATTTGCTCACGTAAATTCTTATTTTCATGTTCCAACTGCCTACATTTCTCCTGCATTTTTCTGTAAGCAGATAAAAGTATCCAAACCCTTCTGTCAAGAACAAAATGAACATCATTTCTTTCAAAAGGCACATTTTCTAAATATGCTTTATCACAGAAAGAAAACATGTTTCTCACAGCACCATCAGGCAGTTTAACTACACATGCATTTTCAAACATGGTCTGCCGTGCTTCTGTAATTCTCTAAACAACAAAAAACAATTACACTTTTAAATTGTGCACGTAGAAATCTAAAACTCGACGTTCTGCCTTCCTACTTATCTCCTATCGGAGCTTACAGAACCTCTCTGGAATGCACTTCTGAGTTCAAAGAAGAACTTTATTGTTGTTAATTCTTCCCCACCCACAAGTTCTTGAGAGACGAATTAATAGATTTCAAGCACAAAAGTAGTCGCAGCAAGAAAACAAAATATATCACAGTACTTCTCAGTTGCAATGTACACAGCAGATATGTATTATATGATTACAGTAGCAAAGCATAAAAATCTAAATTCATCACCGTATGAGCAAGTAGGACCTATCTTCAGCTTCATCTTTCTGGGGTCTGCAAGTTGATGACTCCGGTCAACTGCGAGAAAGAGATTATCTACCCACACGGGAGACTGGCAACTGACGCCTAGTTCCAGCCTGAAGTCAAGCAGATTCGAATCTAACTCACTGTAGCCCCGAGTCATCCTTACAAAAGCGTGCCCCCTCCTCTCAGACTCGGGAAAACTACGCAAGCCTTTGGAGACTGGCCAGATCTCCTAGACTTCTCCTCTACCCAAGCCTGAGCAGAAAGGAAAACACCAAATGTACTCTCTCTTATCAGGTCTAGTCTGGTGTGAAGAAAACAGCTTGGTTCATCTTGTGGAAAAACATAGCTTGGAAAAATACAGCTTGGATTCTCAACTGCAATGTCTAACTCCACGTTAAAGGCAATAGGCAGCTAACCTAAATATCAAATGTAATGTCTAATGTCATGTCAAAGCCAATAGGCAGCTAACCTAAATATCAAATGTAATGTCTAATATCATGTCAAAGCCAATAGGCAGCTGAGCTGAATACAAAATGTAATGTCTAATATCATGTCAAAGCCAATAGGCAGCTGGACTGAATACAGAATGTAATGTCTAATATCATGTCAAAGCCAATAGGCAGCTGAACTGAATACAGCATGTCAAAGCCAATAGGCAGAATACAGAATGTAATGGCTAATGCAATGTCAAAGCCAATAGGCGGCTAAACTGAATACAGAAAGTAATGGCTAATGCCATGTCAAAGCCGATAGGCAGCTAAACTGAATACAGCATGTCAAAGCCAATAGGCAGAATAGAGAATGTAATGGCTAATGCCATGTCAAAGCCAATAGGCGGCTGAACTGAATACAAAAATGTAATGGCTAATGCCATGTCAAAGCCAATAGGCGGCTAGGCTGAACAAAACATACAATGTACTACTGGTGAACAGTGAGCAACTAATATGCGCAGTGGTGAAACACAAAGTCATTGGTCAAACACAATTAATAGCATCACAACACCCTAGATTTTCAGAGGAAGAGCTAAGGGTCATGGTGGAGGAAATCATTTGGGTAGAGCCACAGCTATTCGGATCACAGGTGCAGCAGACGTCCATTGCTACGAAGATGGAGCTATGGTGGAGAATCGTGAACAGGGTCAATGCCGTGGGACAGCATCCAAGAACAAGGGATGACATCAGGAAGAGGTGCAACAACCTACGGGGGAAGGTGTGTTCCGTGGTTGCAAGACACCAGGTAGCAGTATAGAGGACTGGCGATGGACCACCACCTCCTCCCCCACAACTAACAACATGGGAGGAGAAAGTCTTGGCATTAATGCATCCTGAGGGCCTCACAGGAGTAGCAGGAGGACTGGACTCTGCTAAGTCCAGTTTTTACTACTTTATCCCCCCACCCTACCTGCATGCCATCATAAATTCCTACCCCTACCTTCACCCCCATCAGTTCACCACCTCACACATACCCCACCATCACAACCCACCCATCCCAATTCCAAGCCCTGCATGTAACACCAATGAATGGACCCCCAACACAGACCTGCATGGACACCCATCACCACAGCATGCCCAGTAGAGAGACTCACCCAGCCCACAAAATCACTACTCACACAAGGCCAAGCTGACAGGGAAACCACAATCACAGATGGAAACACACCCATGCACAAGATGGCACACGCAGATACAATAACACTGCATTTTCATCCCCACAAGACCCATACTCAATGTCACCGGAGAGGAGGTGCCAGCTACATCCAGTCCCCCCTGAAGAGGCCCACAGTGAAAACAGCAGCTCTGCACGCCTGGATCAGGATGACCAACCTGGCCCATCGGGGACCTCTATACAGTCGGTTCCCCTGCCACAGTCCCAAACCACCACAGAGCCTCCCCCTTCAGGAAACACCAGCACAGCACCCACCCAGCGGGCCCATGCCACTTTCCCCAGGTCACTTCAATCAGCAGTGTGTCCACCACTACAGGGACTCTAGGCAACCCCACAAACACAGGACAATCAGGGACATTGGCTCAGTGGCAGTGGGCACACGGTTCAGGGGACAGAGGCACAGGACAACAGGGAAGCTGGGAGGACTGCTGTGCGACAGGGGGAGGACAGGCCCAGGGAACCCACTCTCCACGAGGCACTCTCCAACATCCTGAGAGCATACCACCATTCCCAGGAGACGATGGGCCAGATACTGGCCAAGTTGCATGAGACCCAGCTGCTGCAGGAGGGACTGTACCTGGGGATCAGGGATGATCTAAATAACATCTACACCATCCTGGTCGCCATTTCAGGGGTGCTGGCTGACATGGGCAAGACCATGAGGGAGGCAGTGGCACAACTACGGGCGCCTGACGCTAGCCAAATCGATGAACAGCCTTCCACCACCGCTTGCGCTAGTGGACACGAGGCCCCGCCACAGGAACAACAGGACACCAGCACTCCACCTCCTGCATAAGGAGAACCACTCCGCAAACGGTCCCAGCGATCCAAGCAGAAGCCAGAGAACATTGCCAAGACCCCCGCCAGGAAATAAGACTCTCCTGAACGTCACCCTTCGGTCCCACTCTGTCACCCTGTCCACCTTTAACTGCCATTACTTCCCTTCCTATGCCCAGTTGACAATGCACCTGTGATACCAAGAGACTGGACTCTACCATGGACTTTCCTCCACCATCAGCCCAACACATTGCACATCCCCCTCTATTTATGAGCACTTAAATAAACACCCTTGGAACAAATACTACTTTGGAGTCTTTCAAATGATTCACATATGTCTTAGCACAACATTATCGAAGCATTGCAACTCAAATGTACAGTGAAATATACTTTGGAATGACCATTGGTGGGCAGCAGTACACATAGCAGGAGCCAGAGTGGGGCACAGAGATCTGAAAATAGAGATGCCAAAGGGTACAGTCAGTGGCCATAAACATAGGGAAACAGGCGGCCATGTACAATGTCCAACAGAAAACCGAAATGCAAAGTGAACTTACAGTGTCTTACCTGTGTGTCACTGGAAGTACTGCTGAATTATATTGCTTCAGTTGTCAACATCTTCTTCCTCTGCCTCCACTTCCTCACTGTCCACAAGCTCCACCACTGCCACAAGACCATTTCCAGGCACATCCTTCTGCAGAAAAGGCACCTGGTGTCTCAAGTCCAGGCTGTGCAACATGCAACATGCAACAATGATCTGGCACACCTTGTTGGGTGAGTAGTACAGGGAGCCACCTGTCAGATGGAGGCACCGTAACCTGGCCTTCAGGAGGCCGAAGGTCCTTTCAATAATCCTCCTTGTACTCCAATGTGCCTCATTGTAATGTTCCTCTGCCCTTGTCATGGCCTTCCTCACTGGGATCAGTAGCCTTGAGAGGTTGGGGTAACCAGAGTCACCTGCAAATATAGAGGGACAACTGTTAGACACACACTTACCCTTAGGGGCAACCCCATACCCAGACACCTACTCATAGTGTGTGGGGACCATGGGCTCACCTATTCGCCACACCCGGTGCCTCTGGAGTTGGCCCATCGCATGTGGGATGCTGCTATCCCTCAAGATAAAGGCGTCATGCACAGAGGCAGGATATTTGGCATTCACATGGGAGACGTACAGGTCTGCCAAACACACCATCTGCACATTCAGAGAGTGATAGCTTTTTCTATTCCTGAAAACGTGTTCATTTCTCTGGGGGGTGGACAAATGCCACATGTGTACCATCTATGGCACCAATGATGTTGGGGGTATGTCCTAGGGCATAAAAGTCAGCTTTCACTGTGGCCAAATCCTCCACCTGGGGGAACACGATGCAGCTGCCCTTTTGTTTCAGCAGGGCTGACAACACTCTGGTCAACACATTGGAGAACATTGTCTGGGACATCCCTGATGCCATGGCCACTGTTGCTTGGAAGGAACCACTAGCAGGGAAATAGAGCACTGACAGGACCTGCACTAGATGGGGGAATACGTGTGGGCTAGTGGATAGCTGACATCAGGTCTGGCTCCAATTGTGCAAACAGTTCTCGGATTGTGGCCCGATCAAGTCTGTAGGTAATGATAATGTGTCTGTCCTCCATTGTCGCAATGTGCACCAGAGGTCTGTACACGGGAGGATGCTGCCATCTCATATTCAGCATCAGCGGTTGAAGCCTATGGAAGAAAACTATGAGCAGAGTGTCATGTTCCCACATCTATTGCACTAATGATCATTTGTTTACTTAATAGAAACAAGATGTAAATCTGACAATCAGTTGCTGTGCCAATGTCTGCAGTGACGCAGTTAGGTGCCATGCCCTGTGCCCCCCTGAAATGGTGGCTGCCTGACCTGTGAGGAGGGACAAGTAGAAATGAGGTAATTGCGCTGTGCATAGGGGTGCTCCCTGTGTGTTGTGTACGCCAGTGGTGTTGCTGGCATTGACCAAGTGTATCCTCTGTCTCTCCCCCCCCTTTTTGTTTTGTCACCCTTTCCTGTGCATTAGAATCATCTGGCAGAGGAGCAGAGGCACCGGCGAAGGAGGGAGCTGCATCCCACATGGGCCTGCTCACCCAGGAAGAAGGGCATCTCCTTTGCCCCAGGCACCTCAGGCCCTGCCCCAGTCAGCCCTGCTGCCCTCAGTGAGGAGGCTGTTGACCTCTTGAGATCCCTCACTGTTGGGCAGTCAACTATTCTGAATGCCATCCAGGGTTTCGAGAGGCATTTGCAACAAACAAATGCATACCTGGAGGACATTCACTTTGGCGTGGCGGCCCAACAGAGAGCATTTCAGGCTCTGGCCTCCGTACTGATGGCAGCCATTGTCCCTGTCTCTAGCCCCCCCTCCAAATTCCTCTGCCTAGTCCCAATCCCTTCGACCGCAGCCTATCCCAAGCACACCTTCAGGCCAGCATTCACCCAAATCAACACACAGAAGTGGCTCAGGAAAACACAAGCACCACACATCATCCCCTAGGCATTCACACAAGCACAATCCCCATGCAGACACACCAACATCCATTGCCTCCACTGTGTCCCCCTCCTCCTACTCGTCTAGCTCCCTCCCAGTATCATCTCCACTCACACCTGCATGTACTATATCCTCATCCACTACCTCCATCACCAGCACGCCCATCACTACACACCCCTCACTGACAGTCATCACACCCTCATCCATGCACACGTCCTCTGTGTCCTCTCCCAATGTGTCTGTGACCCCTCCTCCCAAGTACACAAGTGCAAGCACACACCCACCCAACAGACATCCACCTCACAACAGCATCCAGCCCATGCACTTCACCCAAACTCATCAGACAGACACCTCCTACAACCACCCCCTCTTCCTCCACTCCCAAACCCTCTCCCTCCCCAGTGTGTCTAAAAAGCTTTTCCTGGCAAACATTGACCTCTTCCCTACCCCTACCCCCATCCTTCCCCTCGGGCCAGGGTGTCCAGAATCCAGGCCAGCACATCAGCCACCAAGTCGCCATCCGCTGTGGGACCTGCAACTCACAGAGGCTCAAAGGGGGCAACCGTCAGCCCAGCCAGTGTGCCACCAACCCTTGCAAAGGACAAAACCATTGCCCCACCTGCCAAGGTGAAGAAGGGGGACAGCATGCAGCAAGGGCAAGGAGACCGACCCACCCAGCAAGGCCTCCTCCAAAATTCCAACTCCAGAGGCTGCAGGTGAACGCCTGGTGCCCACCAGCACAACTGCCAGCCCCGCCACCTGCACTGCAGCCAGTACCATGGCCAGCACTGCAGCAAGCACCTCCACCTGCACCGCCTCTAGCAACACTACTGTCAGCAGCAGCATCCCCAGTGGGAAGCCGTCCAAGGCTGCAGGAGAAGGGCAGGAGCCTCCCTCCACCACTGGCAGCACCTGCACCTGCACCACGGCCAGCACCGCCAGCAGCCCTGCTGCAAGCACTGCCACCTGCACCGCTGACAGTAGGACCACTACCAGCAGCAGCAGCCCCAGTGGGCAGCCGTCCGATGCTGCAGGAGACGGGCTGTAGCCTCCCACCACCACTGGCAGCACCCCCACCAGCACCGGCACTACCACCAGTTTGCAGCCTTAGCAACCGCAGGATGGAGTCTAGCCCTGCCTCCATGGACTATCATGCAACCTGGTCCCTGCAAATCTCGTGCCTCAGACACCCAGGTGAGGGAATATGAACTGCCACACTGGGCACAAGGCCTCCTCCAGAACCAGTGGAGATATGCATCCACTTAAGAGACTGTGGCATTGCACTCCCCAGGACCAAGCAGTGAGCAAACCACCCACTAAAGAGACTGTGGCTTTGCACTCCCCAGGTCCAAGCAGTGGGCAAACTACCCACTAGAGAGACTGTGGCTTTGCACTCCCCAGGACTAAGCAGTGGGCAAACCACCCACTTGAGAGAATGTGGCTTTGCACTCCCCAGGACCAAGCAGTGGGCAAACCACCCACTTGAGAGACTGTGGCTTTGCACTCCCCAGGACCAACAGAGGGCAAACCACCCACTAGAGAGACTGCGGCTTTGCACTTCCAAGGAATAAGCAGTGGGCAAACCACCCACTAGAGAGACTGTGGCTTTGCACTCCCCAGGACCAAGCAGTGGGCAAACCACCCACTTGAGAGACTGTAGCTTTGCACTCCCCTTGACCAGGCAGTGGGCAGACCACCCACTTGAGAGACTGTGGCCTTGCACTCCCCAGGACATCGCTGTGGGCATGGAGCCCCCTCTAGGAGCAGTCGCGTTGTCCCATCTTCTGGCTGAGGTGCCCTCCCTTCCCCGTCCCCCCTGAGGTGCCTGTGTGTTTTCGACCCGATGCCCCTGCAGTGTGCTCTCCGTATTGAGGCAGAAGTCAAGTGTGGGCTTGGCCCATGATTTTTAGCCCAGTGGCCCACGGACATTTGGGAAGGACAATGTACTGCCTTATGTACATATTGTGTATTATTCTAAATACTGTTTTTCTATTCGTTACGCATATCTACCTATTTCTAATATATCACTTACTTGACTCACTTCATTTTGTCCTTGAGTTCTTCCAGGGGGCTATGGGGTGTAAATGTAATGTTGTTGCATGTGTTTGTGTGTATGGTGTTGTGGGTGAGGGTGGGGTGTTGTGTGTGCGTGTGCTCTCTTCCCCCCGTGTACTAGGTGCAGTACTAACCGTGGTTGTCGCCACCGCCTTTGGTATTTCTGGTAGATGAGGAGGTAGACCAGCATGGGCAGGACCTGTAACTCGGGCTCCATGACATCCTGGTTCTTCGTTGAGTGTCACGAGGTGAGTGGTTTCTCTTCCAAGTCCTGTTTCTGCCGTGCTTTTGATAATGTTGGTACCGCCCTGGAAAAGCTGGCATATTGGCAGGTTGTGATGGGGTGGGCGGTACATTGTCTTCCGCCTGTCTGTTGGCGGTTACCGCCGCAGTGTTTGTTGCTACCGCCAGAGTGTTAAAGTGGCTGTCTGTGTTGGCGGTTTCCACCGTGGTCGTGATCCCATTTTTTTTACCGCCGGCCTGTTGGGCGGTATTACCGCCGTTTCAACACCGACCGTCAGCATTGTAATGAGGGCCTAAATCTTTAAAATTCAATACAGGGGCTACTCTTTTCAAGGACAAGGATATTCTAAAAAATTTTTTTAACTTTTATACAAATCTCTACTCCCCAGAGACACAACCCTTGCAATCGGAATTGCCCAATTACTTTCAAGCCATCGCATCCCTTCAATCCTAACATTTGACTGACCCACTGGGTGTGGATATTTTGTTATTAGAAATCATCCATGCAGTCTCTATTTTAAAAAGCAGGAAGTCACCTGAAGCTGATATTTTTGTCACTAAATTTTATAGTCACTTTGTAAACTCCTCCTCACCAACCTCCTACTTTTGATTAATGTTTTCATCACTAACGGTGGTTCGCAAGGTTCCTTCCAGGACACCATGATTTGTTTAATTCCAAAAGATAATAAAGACCTTACACAAGGTACAAACAATCGCCCCATTTCTTTAGTTAATACTGATTACAAACATTTTGGAAAAATAATGACATTATGCATTGACCCTATTTTGCTAGATGTCGTAGGCCAGGAACAATCTGGCTTTGTTCAGGACCAATTAGCATCTGGTAATGCCCATGTCCTTTTCAATATCCACATCCTCATTGGACTATCCTATTGTTGCTATTGCTTTGGATGCAGAAATACCTTTTGACAGGATCAGTTGGGATTTTATGTTTTATGCATTAAAATAGATTGGTTTCCCACCTAAATGGATTGTTTTAACCTCCTTTTCTACATAGACCTAAAGCTACAATTTATGATAATTTCCTTTGTTTAGAGTTGTGCACCAAGATTGTCCAGTGTCTCCTTTTTGTTTATTATCACACTCAACATTTTTAATCGAAAATTTGGCAAGACCCACACATTTCCAGTTTCCAAACTGAGAAAAATGTAATTGTTAGTTTATGCTGATGACATCCACTATTGTGTTCCAATCCTATCACTGCCCTTCCTTCTTTCCTTGAACAAGTTACTATTTTCTCCCAACTATCAGGACATTTGCTCAACACTGATACATCTGAAATATTACCTTTAAATGTCTTGTGTAATAGGCAGCTTTTTGCTCATGGGGGACGTACCTGACAAACCACAAAAATAATATCTAGGGCAATGGTTTTCACAAACCATTAAAGACACTCTTAAATTGAATTATAATCATATTACTAAGACTCTAAATGATAATATTATAAAACGGCATCCACTATTTCTCTCTTGGTGGGGCAGGATTAATTCCATGAAAATGATGCTCACTCCTATGATATTATATATTTTCTCTATGATTCCATAGACTCCCTTTTATCAAAATTAATTTAGAAAGGTAAATTACCTTGTACACCTTTATCAACTCTAAAAAAGAAATACATTTGAGAGTGGCCTTAAGTTTCCAAGTATTCAAACATATCTTTGTTTTTTCTTTTTAAACCAATTTGCCTGATGGCTCTCCCTGGACCTCCCCTCCTTTATGGATATTTTTAGAAATAAATGTTGTTCCCCTTTTTGACTTTAAAAGAATTCTGGCATTCATGCAAATTATCTCTCAATTACATACTCCAGTCATTACTCACTCTCATAACATTTTGATGTCTCTCTCACCTTCTACCTCTCCTATGGTTGCTACTTTCTAACTGCAATCTTTGTGATCTAATAGGTATGTACGAGTTAGCAATCACTCTATATATTGAAAAAGTTGGAAAGTTAAAGGGTTGTGTGATCAGAAATTATCCTTTTTTGATCTCCAAGCTAAATTCTCCTTTCCATCTACCTCTGGAACACAATATGAATTTCTCCTTACAACCCTCACTCATTATATTTCACATTACCTCATACATCTTCCTTTCCCTCCACATCTGCTACACTTTTCCCATTATTAGGCACTAACCCCTTGGCCTCTACTATTCATAGGTCACTGCATGTTATCTTTGACAGAACCAAATCAAAGATTGAGTTAACTTTGGAGAAAGATTTGTTGGAATATTGACCTACTGCTTTAAGGGATAAGATTTGGCTTAGGCTTTATAAATATACTCAGGCCGCAAACACTAGAAGGCTTTTTACTTTGTTTACCATCATTTATTACTTACTCCCATAACCTTAAAATCCTTCTCTCTAACCAATAATTTTTTGTAGAGTGCAACTACTCACCTGTGAGGGTCTCAAGGCCCTGGGGTTATGGGGCAGACAGAGCCTCATTCGAAGAGCCACGTCTTGAGGTTCTTCCTGAAGGAAGATGGTGAGTGACGGGCTTTGTCTGAGGTGCAGGGGGAGGTTGTTCCAGCTCTTTGCTGTGATGGATGGAGCCAAAGTATAATTTACTGTGCAATGTTCATAAGATGACTAATGCCATTCAATCTCCTAAATTGTATACTAGTCAGATTTTTAGCCTGCTAGGTCTCGGAATGGTTTATTCTCAATTCTCCTCTATACCGTGTTGGGTTGGATGTTTGGTGCATGGAATGTACACTTTTTAAATAAACATTTTTCTTTTCAGGACATCTCTTCACCAGTATTTGTTTGCATGTATGTAAATTAACCTGCATGTGTAGTTCATAAAAAATGACAGAAAGGTCTAAGCATTCCATTAATCATTGTTTAACTGCTAGGTGGCTTCATTGTAGCTGAAGACACATTTGATGTACAATCCAGACTTTTAATTTCAGACTGTTTGTAATCCATATTAGGTCCCACACTCAGAGCCAGTGGACTACTGTCTGCCGCTGAGGAGACCTCCACTCCAGACCAGGATCAAACCTTAATTGAAGACACTACTCCTGCAAGTCCAAATGATGAAGAGCTTGCTGATCCATCTGGTCTGTCTAGGCAAACAGCTCCAGTGAATCACACCTACATCTTCTACCCCACCTGCAACAATATCTTAGCCACAGGATACTTCCACTTCCTGTGTTCAAAGGAATATAACACCCATCTTGTGCCCCCAGTCCTGGCTGCTGTTAAGCCAGCACCACCACCACCACCTCCAGTTCAGCCTGGCCCAGTGGGATGAGGGATTACTGCCTCAAGGGCTCAGGGTAGTGGGTGTATGGGTAGTGAGAGGGCATTTGTGGGCCAGCAAAGTGAAGCCACTGTGTACACTTTCACCCAGACCACCATCAACCATGTCCTGAGAGACCTAGATCAGTCCCAAGACATGATGGGCCAGGTCCTAACAGAGCTCCAGGAAATTAAGCAGTGCAGAGGGAGCACAATGTAGAAATGCAGAATCTCAACTCAAATTTGTGCTCCCTGACTGGGGTGATTTTGACATTTGTCACCATATATGCAGTACATTTCCTGTACCATCCTGTACTCACATATATCAGTCTAAGCCATACACAGGTAGGCCCTGCCACAACAGGAAACAGCTCCACTCACCCCAGTCCTTGCAACTGTGGACCGCCACCCCCAGAGAAGACGTTTACCCAGACCACCAGAATAGACTGTCAAGACCTGGCCCACCACCAGAAAGAGGCGCAGAACCTAATTTCATCCAGTGTGTTACTATTATTCACTCTGTGTACTATTTTTTGGACATAATTACCTTTTATTAGAGGCCAGTTGCATTTTGTATTATTGGACTTCAAACAATTTAACCTCTACAAAAATAGTTTCATCCACCATGATTGATTGTTTTGTTTGGGTTTTTTCTTTTTCTTTTAGCTTTTAACATTTTAAAGTTTATTTCTGAATGGTTAATAAATTCAAAAAAACACAAAGTCAAAGACTGATTTTGTATCATCATCATCAAAATACTCTATTCGGCTCAAAATGGCCATAACAGACATAGGCCCTCATTACAACATTGGCGGTAAATCCCGCTTACCGCCGTGCAGAAGACCGCCAACACACCGCCACGGCCGCGGAATTCCGCCACAGCTAATGTGACCCACAGCTCAGAATCCGCCAAAATCTAGACACCCACACAAGTCCGCCACACCAAAGGTCAGTGATAAACTGGCGATCACAAAACCAACACTGTCACGCCAACAGGAATACGCCCACACTATCACGACCCACGAATCCACGCGGCGGTCTTTCAACCGCAGTATTCCATTGGTGGTACACACCGCTGCGCTCAAAATACACACACATTTACAAAACACTACCACATTGGACAATTCGAAATATACACACCTGATACACAGACACACACCACTACCACACACCCAATACAATATAAAACACACACCCACATTACCCACAAACCCTTACTACCAAAAATTTTGAAGAAGGCCTGAGAGACAGCAAAGCAAAGACAACACCAGCATACAGAGGCACACAACACCATCACACATACACATCCACGCACATAACACCACACACCCCTAAACATCACCCCACACATCACAACACACACCACCTCACACATCACCCACACCACCCCATGGCCCCGCAAAGACACCCCAGGTTTTCTGAGGAGGAGCTCAGGTTCATGGTGGAGGAAATCATCTGGGTAGAGCCACAGCTATTCGGATCACAGGTGCAGCACACCACCATAGCTAGGAAGATGGAGCTATGGCGCAAAATCGTGGACAGGGTCAACGCAGTGGGACAGCACCCAAGAACACAGGATGACATCAGGATGAGGTGGAACGACCTACGGGGAAGGTGCGTTCCGTGGTCTCAAGACACCACCTTGCGGTTCAGAGGACTGGCAGCGGACCCCCACCTCCTCCCCCACAACTAACAACATGGGAGGAGCAGGTCTTGGCTATACTGCATCCTGAGGGCCTCGCAGGAGTAGCTGGAGGAATGGACTCTGGTAAGTCAAATCTTTCACTACTTCATCCCCCACCCTACCTGCATGCTATCACATACCCCCACCCTCACCCCCACCACTCCACCTCCTCACATATGTCCCACTATCACAAACCACACATCCCAACACCAAGCCCTTCATGCAACAACAAAGCATGGACCCCCATCACCAATGCATGTCCACTACACATATCCACACAGACCCCTAAACAATAATCACACAAGGTCCTACACAGGAATGGAAGCACTGGGGTACAGGGTCACCCACCCATTGCACACCATGGCACAGACAGATGCAATAGTCATGCCTTTATAACCCTGCAGGACCCCTACCCAACGTCACCGGACAGGAGGTTCCAGACATGCCCACTCCACCCACAGAAGAGGCCCACATTGATGACAGCAGTTCTATCCAACTGGATCTAGAAGACCAGCCCGGCCCATCTGGGACCTCGGGACAGTCGGTTCCCCTCACACAGTCACAGGCCACCACAAAGCCTCCCCCCTCAGGAAACACCAGCACAGCACCCACCCAGCGGGCCCATACCTCTGTCCCCAGGACATGTCAAGCAGCAGTGTGTCCACCACTACAGGGAACCCAGGCTAACCTACCACCCCAAGAACAGCAGGGTCCTGGGGCCAGTGGTAGTGGGCACACGGTTCAGGGGACAGAGGCCCAGGAAAACCGGGGAACTGGGAGGGCTGCTATGTGACAGGGGGAGGACAGGCCCAGGGAACCCCCTCTCCACGAGGCCCTCTGCAATATTATGGGAGCCTACCACCATTCCCAGGAGACAATGGCAACAGTACTGGCCAAGTTTCAGGAGACCCAGCGGCTGCAGGAGGAACAGTATTTGGGGTTCAGGGAGGAACTCAAATCCATCAATACCACCCTGGGCACCATTGTAGGGGTGCTGAAAGACCTCGTGAACACCAGGAGGGACACTGTGGCACAACAGGGGGCCCCTGACACTAGCCTGGATGATGAACTGCCCACCACCTCCGCCGGTGCTAGTGGACAGGAGGCACTGCCACAGGGCCACAACACCAGCACCCCACCCCCTGCAGATGGAGAACCACCTCACAAACAGTCCCTGAGATCCAGGACAAAGACAGAGAACAATGCCAAGACCCCTGCCAAGAAATTAGACCACCCTGATTGTCATCCTTCTGTCCCACTTTGTCACCCTGTCCATCCTTAAACTGCCCTAGCTCCACTTCCTATGCCCCTTTAGACAATGCACCTGTGAGACTAATAGACTGGACTCTGCCATGAACATTCCTCCACCATCACCCCTGACTATTTTACAATCCCCTCCACTATTTAGCACTTAAATAAACACCCTTAAATCACAAAACAATCTGGAGTCAGTCTGTGCTTTCACAATTGTGTATTAGCAATAACTGACGGAAATAGCAATGTCCGTTGTATTGTCAACATACCTATGTCACACAGCTCTAGTCCATGAGGTAACATAGCAGAGGCCACACAGTGGGACCCACATCTGTGAAATCGAAAGGCAAAGTGACAAATCAGGGTCCATACACTGGGTGAAAGTGACAGACAGATGAGAGGTAGAACAATTTTATCAGTTGTAGGAGGCAGTGATGTCTTCTTACCTGTGCCTCACTGGAAGTATTGATGGATCACGGTGTTTCTGTTGTCTATGTCCTCTTCTTCTGCCTCCTCTTCTTCACTGTCCACAGGCTCCACAGCTGCCACAACACCTCCTTCAGGACCATCCTCCTGCAGAAAAGGCACCTGTCGTTGCAAAGCCAAGTTGTGCATCATACAGCAGACCACGATGATCTGGCACACCTTCTTTGGTGAGTAGTATAGGGACCCACCTGTCATATGGAGGCACCTGAACCTGGCCTTCAGGAGGCCAAAGGTCCTCTCTATAACCCTCCTAGTTTGCCCATGTGCCTCATTGTAGCGTTCCTCTGCCCTTGTCCTGGGATTCCTCACTGGGGTCAGTAGCCATGACAGGTTGGGGTAGCCAGAGTCACCTGCAAATGTCGAGGGACAACTGTTAGACACACACTAACCCTTAGGGACAACCCCAGGCCCAGACAACTATCCACACTGTATAGGGTCCATGTCCTCACCTAATAGCCACACACGGTGCCCCTGGAGTTGCCCTGTCACATAAGGGATGCTGCTATTCCATAGAATGTAAGCGTCATGCCCTGAGCCAGGAAACTTGGCGTTTACATGGGAAATGTACTGGTCGGCCAAACACACCATCTGCACATTCATTGAATGGTAACTCTTCCAGTTTCTGTACACCTGTTCACTCCTGCGGGGGGACCAAGGCCACATGTGTCCCATCAATGGCACCTATGATGTTGGGGATATGTCCCAGGGCATAGAAGTCACCTTTCAATATAGGCAAATCCTCCACCTGAGGGAAAACGATGTAGCTGCACATGTGTTTCAGCAGGGTAGACAACACTCTGGACAACAATTTAGGGAACATTGACTGGGACATGCCTGATGTAATGGCCACTGTTGTTTGAAAGGACCCACTTGCCAGGAAATGGAGTACTGACAGGACCTGCATTAGAGGGGGGATTCCTGTGGGATGGCGGATAGCTGACATCAGGTTTGGCTCCAACTGGGCACACAGTTCCTGGATTGTGGCACGATCAAGTCTGTAGGTGACCATGACATGTCGCTTTTCCATTGTCGACAGGTCCACCCGTGGTCTGTACACTGGAGGATGCCACAATCTCCTCACCTGCCCCAGCGGACGTGCTCTATGGATGAGAACAGCGATCAGAGGGTCAGCCAACACTGAGGTACGAAATAAACAACTTTATTGCACACATTTGTCAATCCGCTATGTGCCTGTCTTAGTGTGTATGCAAGGCCTAGATATGTGTGACGCATTTAAAATTAATGCCATGTGGCCCCCTGAAATGGCGGCTACCTGACCTGTAATGTGGGACAAGGGGATACACTGCGTTGTACACCGTCGCGGTAGGTGGTCGTAGACCGTGGCGCAATCCTGCATTGGTTAACATTGAACCCTATGGGTCCCAGGAGCCAATGATGATGTACGCCGGCGGTGACGGTATGCACCGCCGCGGATGTGACTGTCATTTTCTCTCTGTTCACTCACTTGATACCTGATCTTCGACATGAGAGGACCTACACTGCAAGTGCTGCTGTGACCTCAGTCTGGAAGCGACAATGGCTCAAGTGTCTGGGGAAAGGGCCCCTGCCTTCACTGCGGAGAAGTTGGAGAAACTAGTGGATGGGGTCCTCCCCCAGTACACGCTACTCTACGGTCCTCCAGACAAACAGGTGAGGACACTGTGAGCATGCTGTATTGGCAATGTCTGTTTAGAGTGGTGTGGATGGGAGATGGGGGGGGGATGAGGCGTGCATGAAACGACGGTGAGTGGATGTGCATCAGGGAAAGGGTGGGAACGTGGGCCAATGACTGTGACGGTCTGGACGGTTATAGTTTTTCCTTTTTCCCTGTACTATTCTTGTAGGTCAGCGCCCACCAGAATAAGGATATTTGGCGTGCCATCACCAAGGATGTCTGGGCCCTGGGGGTCCACCACAGACGGAGCACCCACTGCCAGAAACGATGGGAGGACATTCGCAGCTGGAGCAAGAAGATGGTGGAGGCCCAGCTGGGGATGGCCTCCCAACGTGGGAGGGGTGCCCGTCACACCATGACCCCCCTGATGTTCCGGATCCTGGCGGTGGCGTATCTGGAGTTGGATGGGCGCTTGAGGGCATCACAGCAGCCACAAGGGGGTGAGTACACGCACATCCATCTGATTCAGCGCGCATTGGAGGTGTCTGGGGGGGGAGGTGGGCTGTGGGTTCCCCTAGGCTAGGGTGAGCCTTGTAGGCAAGGACCCTTTGTGAGGCAGGCTCAGTCGCACCCCATCCCCAAGAGGTGTTAAGAGCCATCTACAGCTAGTCAGGCTCCTGTGACTTGCATGTGTGAAGCAATCGGGCATAGTTTTTGTAACCCATGTCCCTGTGATCAATTAGGGAACTGAAAGGCCATGCCGTAGTGCAGAGGGCTGCTGTGTCTGTAGTGTCCGCCAACAGTAGCGGTATTGCATGCACTGAATACGCCTTTCTACTTTCTTTCCCCCCCTCTTTGTGCTCTCCCTGTTCTTGTGTGCATTAGCATCATCAGGTGGAGGAGCTGTGCCACCAGAGCAGAAGGGAGCTGCATCCCACATGACCCTGGAGGGCGAGACTACGGACTCAGAATTCACCAGTGGGACGGAGGGTGAGGAGAGCTCCACGACGGGGACAGGAGCTGCGACCAGCGACACCGACTCCTCCTCTGATGGGAGCTCCCTTGCGGTGGCGAGCCCCTCTGTGCCCACTGCATCTACAGGTACAGCGGCCACCCCCCTACCAGCACCACCCTCCCAGCAGCCCCTCAGCGTGTGCCCCGTGGCCGTTCACCCAGGAGGGTGGGCATCTCCTTCGCCCCAGGCACCTCAGCCCATTCCCCAGTCAGCCCTGCTGCCCTCAGTGAGGGGGACATTGACCTCCTCAGATCCTTCACTGTTGGTCAGTCTACCATTCTGAATGCCATCCTGGGTGTAGAGAGGCAGTTGCAACAGACAAATGCATATCTGGAGGGCATTCGTTTTGGCTAGACAGCCCAACAGAGAGCATTTCAGACTCTGGCCTCAGCACTTATGGCAGCCATTGCCCCTGTGTCCAGCCTCCCCCCTCCAACTTCCTCCACCCAGACCCAATCCCCAGTACCTGAGCCTATCCCAAGCACACCATCAGACCAGCATGCACACACCTCAACACACAAGGGTAGCTCTGGCAAACATAAGCACCACACACCCCACAGGCACTCACACAAGCATCATACCCATGCACACATACCAACATCTACTGCCTCCACTGTGTCCCCCTCCTCCACGTCTCCCTCTTCCCTCCCTGTCACGTCTCCACTCAAACCTGCATGCACTACATCTTCAGCCACTATGTCCATCACCAGCACGCCCATCACCACACACCGCTCACGTGCACTTACCACCCCCACTATCATTCACACAACCTGTGTCCTCCCATTGTGTCTGTGAGCCCTCCTCCCAAACTACACAAACGCAGCCACACACCCACCCAACAGCCATCCACCTCACAACAGCCTCCAGCCCATGCACCTTCACCCAAAGTCAGCAAACAAACAACTCCTACAACCACTACCTCTTCCTCCACTCCCAAACCCCCTCCATCTACCCATCCCAGTGTGTCTAAAAACCTTTTCCTGTAAATCCTTGACCTCTTCCCTTCACCTCCCCCACCCCTTCCAACCCCTAGGACCCGCCTTTCCAGGTTCCAACCCAGCACCTCAGCCACCACATCACCGGGAACAGTGGTGCCATCAGTAACCGGCTTCTGGAGTGCGCCAAGCAGCAGGGCAGCCAGTGTCCCAAGGAGTGAAGCCAAGGACATTCCTCCACCTCCAAAACAAAAGAAGTTGCCCACAGCCCGGAGGGAGAAGGCCAAAACACCTGCCACCAAGGGCTCAGCCAGGACAACAGTTGGGAGTGGCAAGACAGCTGCGCCACCATCCAAGGTGGGGAAGGGCCAGAGAAAGAAAGGGAAGTCACCGCCAACCTGCACGGCGGACAAGACCGCCACCGGCACCGCCACATGCACCGCCGGTCAGGACACTGCTGCCAGCAGCACGCTCAGTGAGCCCCCCACCAGCACCGCCGGTCAGGACACCGCCGCCAGCAGCAAGCTCAGTGAGCCCCCCACCAGCACCGCCGCTCAGGACACCGCCGCCCGCAGCATGCTCAGTGAGCCCCCCACCAGCACTGCAGCTCAGGACACGGCCGCCAGCAGCACGCTCAGTGAGCCCCCCACCAGCACCGCTGCTCAGGACACCGCCACCAGCAGCCCGCTCAGTGAGCCACCCACCAGCACCGCTGCCCAATGAGCGCTGCAAGCACCTCCGCTACTGAGCCCGCAATCAGCACCGCCAGCGGCGACGCCACATCCTGTGCCAGTGGCACCACCGCAGACATGGCTGCCATACCCAGTGGTCAGTCGTACGAGGCTGGTGGTCAGTTCCAGGGGCCTGGACAGCTTCCATGTTGCCCACTGTCAGTGGAGTGTCAGATCCACTACCTCTGTCCTTGGCAGGATGAAGCACTCTGGGCACAAAGCCCCCTCCAGAACCAGTGGAGTATCACATCCACTACCTCAGTCCTTGGCAGGATGAAGCACTCTGGGCACAATGTCCCCTCCAGAACCAGTGGAAAAAGGCATCCACTACCTCAGTCCTTGGCAGGATGAAGCACTCTGGGCACAAAGCCCCCTCCAGAACCAGTGGAGAAAGGCATCCACTACCTCTGTCCTTGGCAGGATGAAGCACTCTGGGCACAAAGCCCCCTCCAGAACCAGTAGAGAAAGGCATCCACTACCTCTGTCCTTGGCAGGATGAAGCACTCTGGGCACAAAGCCCCCTCCAAAACCAGTGGAGACTGTTATCAACTTGAGAGACTATGGCTTTGCACTCCCCAGGATAAAGCAGTGGCCAAACCACCCACTGGAGACACTTGAGAGACTGTGGCTTTGCACTCCCCAGGATAAAGCAGTGGGCAAACCACCCACTGGAGAGACCTGAGAGACTGTGGCGTTGTACTCCCCAGGACCAAGCAGTGGGCAGTGAACCCTCTGGAGAGACCTGAGAGACTGTGGCTTTGCACTCCCCAGGATAAAGCAGTGGGCAAACCACCCACTGGAGAGACTTGAGAGACTGTGGCTTTGTACTACCCAGGATAAAGCAGTGGGCAATCCACCCACTGGAGAGACTTGAGAGACTGTGGCTTTGTACTCCCCAGGATAAAGCAGTGGGAAAACCACCCACTGGAGAGACTGTGGCTTTGCACTCCCCAGGATAAAGCAGTGGGCAAACCACCCACTGGAGAGACTTGAGAGACTGTGGCTTTGCACTCCCCAGGATACCTCAATGAGCATGGAGCCCCCTCGTGGAGCTGGCGTTGTGCACTCATCCGGCTGAGGTACCCCCCTTCCCCCTGAGGTGCCTGTTTTATTTCAATCTGATACCCCTGCAGTGTACCCTGCAGTGTTCTCTCCGTTTGTATTGGGTATTGAGTGTGGGCCTCGCCCATGCATTTTGGGCCCAGTGGTCCATGGACTATGTAGGTGCAGTACATGGACTTGAATTCTTGGTGTACATATTTGTTAATAGTGTATATATTTTTTTGAGTAATGGATTTTTCCTGATTACAATTGTTCAACTCATTTCCTTTTGTCCTTGTGTTCTTCCAGGGGGGTTGGGGGGTAATGTAATGTTTCAGCATGGATTTGTATGTGTGTTGTTGTGTGTGAGGGTGGGAGTGGGGGTGTTGCGTGTTGCGTGTGTGTGTCACTCTCTTTTCCCTCCCCCCTCCCGTGTGTCGTAGGTGCAGTACTCACTGTGGTCGTCGCCGCCGGCGGTCCTGCTCCTGGTAGAGGAGCAGGAAGACAATCTCAGGGAGAATTTGGAGTTCCGGCTCCATGGCGTACTGGTTCCTCGTGGGGTGTGTTGAGGAGAGGGTTTTCCCTTCCAAGTCTTGTTTCCGCTGTGTTTTAGTTTGCATAGAGTCCACCCCAGAAAAGGTGGCGGATTGGCCTCTCATAAGGGTGTGGGCGGTACATTGTCTTCTGCCTGTCTGTTGGCGGTGACCGCCATGCTGTTTGTTTGTACAGCCGTGGCGGTCGGAGTGTTAAAGTGGCTGTCTATGTTGGCGGATTCCGCCATGGTCATAATTCCCTTTTTTTTTTCGCCGGCCTGTTGGCGGTCTTACCGCCGCTTTAACACCGACCGCCAGGGTTGTAATGAGGGCCATAATCAATTACAAACATTAAAATCAAAAAGAAGAATTAAAAAATAA
Source organism: Pleurodeles waltl (assembly GCF_031143425.1). Classification (NCBI taxonomy): domain Eukaryota; kingdom Metazoa; phylum Chordata; class Amphibia; order Caudata; family Salamandridae; genus Pleurodeles; species Pleurodeles waltl. The sequence continues at coordinate 112,616,702 of NC_090436.1, read as the reverse complement.
AAATAAATAATGATGTCAGATATAAAAACAGATTAAAACGATTTATAACAGTTACGAATTCGATTAGCAGCATTTATGAAATTTAGCACAGCCTCTATTGTCCCCTCTCTACCCAGGTCCTGTAAATAAGAAAAGGCAAGATGACTACGCCTAATACCCATGGAGAGAAGGACAGGGCTGTATAAATTGCTAAAAAAAATAAAGTGAAAAGTGCTTTGGCGCAAACTACCATCACAGCCACATGGTGGGAGTTTCTTAAACAAATTGCCTTGAGTAGGAAATGCTAATAAATAATGTATGGACTTCAGTCAAAACCTGGTGGGTGAAAACCTGTACCGCTCAGAAATGATCATATTAAGGTATGGCTTAGGGAGTAATGACTTTGGTTGCGGACACTCCAAAGCCACGTGCATGTTACCAGTTAGATCTAAGTTGTGGTTAGAATGCCAATACAAGTCCTTAATTTGCTGTTTAACCCTCCCCCCGGTACCGAATTGGGGGTAAATATTCCTCTACCCGTAGGGGTGAAAACATAGAATTTACATATGTAATCCAAGGAATATACAGAAAGCGCCTCAATGACAGATAGTCCATGATTACGGACCTACACAGGTGAGCTTCAGGGTTTAGTTTTACTCTTAGCCAGAGCAGTAGAGGTTGCCATCTTATATGGTCAGCTATATCCCTCAAACCCACTTCCTTATGGCAAAAAATGGCCGGAGTAGATTGAGGACTGCTAACAACCTTTTCAAAAACGTATTTTCCATTACCTGTAGACTCAAACATTCCGTATACCCCCACACCCCAGCTCCAAATGAGGCAATTGACCGACATTTACTTTTAAAAACAGTCAGCATTTCCTTAACTGGTTTGGTTGCCAGTTTCTTTGAAAACCTAAAAACTGCATCAATAGCTCTTTGAAACTGCAAGATGCAAACATTTATTAAAAAACTCCAGTTGAAATCAGCATCAATGGGGACCCCCAAGTAAGTGAAGTTAGGAACTTTAAGTATTTCCGCACCGTCCAGAACACATTTTTTACTTTTTGATGACTTTGGGCCACACTTCATCACAAATGATTTTGTTCTGTTAGTTTTAAGGCCAAGATTTCCCTTGAAAATATTAACAGCATCCAATAAGGTTTGCAGACCATTTGCTGTCCTTGACATGAGGACTGCATCATCTGCACAGAGTAATATGCCAGTTGCTGGGAATTAATGAGAGGCGGGTCCTTCCACATCTTACATAAAAAATCTTCTAGACCATTAATATAAAGTAAGAAAATAAAAGGGACCAACACACACCCTTGTCTAACCCACTTCAAAGAAGGGAATTCTTCAGTGAGATCACCCTCCTGACTAAAGTTGACACGGGCAGTAATATAGGCATAAAGGGCCTGATTACAACTTTGGAGGAGGTGTTTCTTCGTCCCAAATGTGACAGATATACCACCAGCCATATTACGAGTTCCATAGGATATAATGGACTCGTAATACGGCTGGTGGTATATCCATCACATTTGGGACGGATTAACACCTTCCTCCAAAGTTGTAATCAGGCCCAAAGTCTACTAAGTAAGGAGATCAGATCTTTATCTACCCCCATATCTGACATGACAGACCACAATTTATATCTGTCAACTGTGTCAAAAACACAGGATATAACCATAAAAGCAAAATGGATACAGCCTTTTTTAGCCTTAGTGTACTTCTGTACTATCAAAGTTAAATTAAGGATCTGTTCAATTGTGCCCAGCCCTGGACGAAACCCAAACTAGACCTTCGATAAGCTGTTAGTCTCCTTTGCCCAATGTTCCAGCTTACTCATACCACTCACCCTAAGATCTTGACAGAGCTATCTAAAAGAGAAATTGGGTGGTAGCACTGCGGATCTGCTCGGTCCCCCTTCTTGAAAATGGGCACAGGTATCTACCAAGGGGCCCGTCATAGCAGACCTCATAACATTGATAAGAAGTGGAGCCCAAAATTCAGGTAAAGATGTATATATATCAGCTGGAATTCTATCTGAGCCAGGAGCGTTATCAGAGGGACAGTTTTGGATAGCCTGAAATACCTCAGATACATCATGAGGTGCTGTTGTGGGAGCGTTCCTCCCGATAACAGAACCAATCAGGTCAACCTGGGAGATATTCATTTCTGTTTTATAGATTTTGGAAAAACGCTCCAACCAAACTTGATGGGGGATGACAGTATCTATTACAGTGTTATCTTTCTCCGCCGATGGCGTAGAATTAACCACTTTCTAGAAAGCCTTCATATCTTTATTACTACTAGCCTCAATTAACTCCTCCCAATCATTCTCCCTTATTTCTTTCTTCCTAGCAGCAAGAGTGGCCTTATAAATCAATCTTGCCTCTTTAATATCAGACTGGTTATGTGGGACAGAGCTAGTGGTCTTCTTTAAATCTTTGAGGGCAGATGTACATGCATGATTAAACCAACCAGGTTTTCTATTTCTATTAATACTTGACTGCTGTAGTTTATCAGCCTTATAACTTGTTAGGGCAGAAAAAGCCTCAATGATTTTATATGGAAGGGCATGTTCCACTAAAGCAGTTTTGATCTCCTCCTTCTTGTTCTTCATCAAATCTATATGAAAGCTATGTTTACCAATATTTCCCCACTTGTTTGTCACGCCTTTGTGCCTATTAAAGCTCATTGCTGGCCGCTTAGAGTAAACTATAAAATCAATTGTTGATTGAGTGCTACCCCCTGAAAATGTAGGACTGATTTTGTATTTCTTGTGGTATTTCCTTTCTTGATTTCTTCCTTCCATCATTATGTAAAAAAAAGCTAACAACACATATTTATTTGTATTTAACAAAAGTTACAACTTAGCAATGTGTATCCCCTTTCTAAAAAACGAGAAAAAAATACCAAACACAAATCTCAATGTATTGATTATATACATCTGTAAGAAATAATTGTTTGAACACAAATTGTCTGTGTTGTTGTATTTTTACTGTTCTAAACCTCAGACATCATGGACGAATGAGATATAATCCTAATACATAGATTAAATCGTTAACCTATTATTGATTGATGTCATCAGGTGGACCCTGACATCCTGCCTCACAATAGGAAACCCACATCAATAACACAAATAGTGAAAATCGTGGTACTACTACATTTTGTTGCCACAGTGTAATTTCAATACACTGTGGCAGTATCTGGTGGAATGCCACAACCAATGTTCTGTGGTGTGCTACAAAACATTCTGGTGGTCATTCTGACCCTGGCGGTCTTTGACCGCCAGGGCGGAGGACCGCGGGAGCACCGCCGACAGGCCGGCGGTGCTCCAATGGGGATTCCGACCGCGGCGGTAAAGCCGCGGTCGGACCGGCACCACTGGCGGGGTCCCGCCAGTGTACCGCGGCCCCATTGAATCCTCCGCGGCGGCGCAGCTTGCTGCACCGCTGCGGGGATTCCGACCCCCCCTACCGCCATCCAGATCCCGGCGGTCGGACCGCCGAGATCCGGATGGCGGTAGGGGGGGTCGCGGGGCCCCTGGGGGCCCCTGCAGTGCCCATGCCACTGGCATGGGCATTGCAGGGGCCCCCGTAAGAGGGCCCCTACATGTATTTCACTGTCTGCGCAGCAGACAGTGAAATACGCGATGGGTGCAACTGCACCCGTCGCACAGCTTCCACTCCGCCGGCTCGATTCCGAGCCGGCTTCATCGTGGAAGCCTCTTTCCCGCTGGGCTGGCTGGCGGTCTGAAGGCGACCGCCCGCCAGCCCAGCGGGAAAGTCAGAATTACCGCCGCGGTCTTTCGACCGCGGAACGGTAACCTGACGGCGGGACTTTGGCGGGCGGCCTCCGCCGCCCGCCAAGGTCAGAATGAGGGCCTATTTCTGCTATGATGAAACACATTAACAGCTTCACACACAAACCAAAAGGAGAATGTTGTCAATGTGAAGGGAGATTAGTATTCTTTGGGTCATCTATCACATGAGGTTAGAGCAAACTAAGCAGCACATATTGCCTTGGTGGCAGCATTCAGCAGAAAACAGGTCTCAATCCATTCTCAATCCATTCTCAAGAACATTTATTCAATCACTTAACAAGTTGTCCTTGTACAGGATATATACATCCAAAGTGTGTGCCCTCCTCAAGATCAATCCATTTTCCCATTGTACTTTGCAACAACAGCATATAACTGCAAATGTCACAATTTTGAAAAGTCCAAATGAATATGACATGGTGAAGGACCCAAAAAAAGAAAAACAAGAAGACTATATTTATTTTACATAACAAAATAGACTGGACACATGCACTTAGGACAATCAGAGATAATCAATGTCATTGAACACAGTGATCAATATGTCAAAACTTTTAACAACAAACAGCTTTGGCATGGAATTTCCTGAACTAACCATTCCAAAAAGATCTATAACAGACTGATATGCTTATTATTTCACAAGTTGTTTTAACATTTGATTTAACAATATGTAAAGATAAACCTATACCCAAATTGTCAATAACATCTTGACGTACGCCTATTGTGTCCTCTTTACCACTATCATCTTCATGTGGCATTTCAATATTCTCACCTGGTAGCTCTTCATGGTCTCTATCCTCTGTGTTGTATGGGATGCTCCGTTGCAGGGCTATGTTGTGCAACATGCAGCAGGCCATGGTGATTTGGAACATCCTAATCAAGTGAGCAGAGAAGGGCTCCACCAGTCTTATCCAGCCAGCAAAATCTGGACTTCACAAGCCTGCTCAACTGGCCTCTGTGTTCTTCCACAGGCCTCACTGAAGCAGACTTTCCCTGGCATGGTTGGAATCTTCAGCAGTACTAACAACAATGGTCGGTTAGGATAAGCTGAGTCTCCTGTATGAAATTAAAAAATATGTTCAGCAAGAATATCTCACCCCATTGTACGTTCCTAAACTATCTATAGATCAAATGATCCTATTGTCATATTAAACTTACCAACAAGACAGACCCTATCAGGTCCAAGTTGTGACATTTGCAGGGGTATGCTGTTGTTCCGTAGTACAAAGAAATCATGTGTTGACCCTGGGAAACAGGCACACATACTTAAGATGTACAAATGTGGTAAGGAGACAACTTGTACATTGATTGAATGGAAGTTATTCTGATTATGGTAGACCTGTTCCCTGGTGTGTGGTGGCACTAAGCCAATATGTAGGCCATCAATTGGTCTGACAACGTAGTATGCCACCCAAAGCATAAAAATCTCCTTTAACATTTGCAAAATCCTCATGTCGTGAAAACTTAATGAAGTTGTTGATGTGTCTCATCATTGACGAAAGGACTTCTTGTAGCACACCACTGAAAGTTGGATGTGAGATGCCTACAGATAATGCAACAGTAAATTTCAAGGATCCTGTGGCCACAAAATGGAGTACTGTCATGATTTTCTCTATTGGTTTTATTGTTGTGGGATTCCTATTGTGAGGCAAAAGATTTGGCTCCAGCTGATGAAATAAATCCAGAATAGTTTGCCTATTCAATCTGAATTTTGTTTAATGTCCCATTCTCCCATGGTGTCAACATCTGGAAATAGTCTGAACACTTGAGGCTGTTGTCTTCTACTTTCCCGGGTTCATATGTCTGCATTTGAGAAAAATAAAATATCACTTTAAGTGGGCAAACAATACTTTGATAATCAACACACATCTCATGTCTTTGAAAAATGTAATATGGTTTTGTAGCATGCATGTATACATCATTTTTTAAGTGATGTTGCAATTTAGAATAAAACATTTTCACGTCTGATACTTTAAAAAAATTAATGTGTAAATAATACAATTGAAATGTATTAATTACACATTTAAAAAAAAAAATCTAAGATTCCATCAACAGAAATATAAAATACACCACATCGACCATTGATTTTAACCCCTTCTGTGCCCAGGACATAATGGTTACGTCCTGAGGCACAGTGCTGCTGTGCCCAGGACGTAACCATTACGTCCTGGGCACAGAGCCCAGAGGGAGCGCTAGCGCTCCCTCTGTAGGGTTACCCCCCACCCCCCCAAGGCAGGGATAGAAGGGGAAACCCTTCCCCTTCCACCCCGACCCCGCCACCCCAGTGACGTCAGCGCGCAATTGTCACAGGGCCTCCTCCCATTGCGCTGGAAGCACAGCTTCCAGCGCGATCGGAGAAGAAATGCAAAGCATTTCTCTTCCGATCATGTGGGGGAGGCCCAGAGAGGCTTCAAAGGGAAGGAAATGTATTTCCTTCCCTTTGAAGTCTCTCTGAGCGTTTCAAAAGCTGGATTGCAGGGGGGGCAGAAACCTCTAGGCACTAGGGATAATTCTTTTTTGTTTTTTTTGTTTTTGTTTTCTTTTTTCTTTTACAGGTGGGGAGCGACCCCTTAGGCAAGGCTCGCTCACATAGGGGGCAAATTATAATTAGGCCATTTCTGCCCCCACTGGGGGCAGAAACCACTAGACACCAGGGATTATTTTTTTTTTTCCGTGAATTTCACGTAAGGGGAGCGACCCCTTAGGCAAGGGTTGTTCCCCTCGGGGGCAAATTTATTTTAGGCCATGTCTGCCCGCTTTGGGCAGTTCATCCTATTTTAATTAGGCCGATCTGCCCCCAAGGGGGGCAGAAACCACTAGGCACTGGGGATTTTTGTTGTTGTTTTACAGATGGGGAGCGACCCCTTAGACAAGGGTCGCTCCCCTGGAGGGGCAAATTGTATTTAGGCCATTTCTGCCTGCTTTGGGGGCAGATCGGCCGATTTTAAGTCAATCTGCCCCCAAGGGGGGAAGAAACCACTAGGCACCAGGGATCTTTTTTTTTTGCACCGTCACGCAAGGGGAGCGACCCCGTAGTCAAGGGTCGCTCCCTGGGGAGGGTTGGGGGCAAATTTATTTTAGGCCATTTCTTCCCCCCCTGGGGGCAGATCGGCCTATTGTTATTAGGCCGATCTGCCCCCAGGGGGGACAGAAACCTCTAGGCGCCAGGGCTAATTTTCTTTTTGGTGTTTTTTTTTTGTTAGTTTGTTTTTTTAGAGATGGGGAGCGACCCATTAGGCAAGGGTCGCTCCCCTGGGGGGCAAATTGTATTTAGACCATTTCTGCCTTGGGGGCAAATCGTCCGATTTTAGGTCAATCTGCCTCCAAGGGGGGCAGAAACAACTAGGCACGGGGATCTTATTTTTTGCGCCAATGTCACGCAGGGGTGACCCCATAGGCAAGGGTCGCTCCCGGGGGGGGGTTGGGGAGGCAAATTTAATTTAGGTCATTTCTGTTCCCCCCTGGGGCCGGCTGAGCTAGAGGCCAAAATCTACAGGTAGGCACTTTGCAAAAAACACCTCTGTTTTCTGTCAAACAATGGGATGTGTCCACGTTGTGTTTTGGGGCATTTCCTGTCGCAGGCGCTAGGCCTACCCACACAAGTGAGGTATTAATTTTATCGGGAGACTTGGGGGACCGATGGGTGGAAGGAAATTTGTGGCACCTCTCTCAGATACCAGAACTTTCTGTCACCGAAATGTGAGGAAAATGTGTTTTTTTTGCCAAATTTTGAGGTTTGCAAAGGATTCTGGGTAACAGAACCTGGTCAGAGCCCCACAAGTCACCCCATCTTGGATTCCATTTTTATCGGGAGACTTGGAGGAACATAGAATAGCAAAACAAGTGTTATTGCCCCCTGTCTTTCTCTACATGTTTTCCTTCCAAATATAAGAGAGTGTGTAAAAAAGACGTCTATTTGAGAAATGCCCTATAATTCACATGCTAGTATGGGCACCCCCGGAATTCAGAGATGTGCAAATAACCACTGCTCCTCAACACTTTTTCTTGTGCCCATTTTGGAAATACAAAGGTTTTCTTGATAGCTATTTTTTACTCTTTATATTTCAGCAAATGAATTGCTGTATACCCAGTATACAATGAAAATCCACTGCAGGGTGCAGATCATTTATTGGCTCTGCGTACCTAGAGTTCTTGATGAACCGACAAGCCCTATAAATCCCCGCAACCAGAGGAGTCCAGCAGACGTAACGGTATATTGCTTTAAAAAATCTTACATTGCAGGAAAAAGTTACAGAGTAAAACGTAGAGAGAAATTGCAGTTTTTTTCACCTCAATTTCAATAATTTTTTTGCAGTTGTTATTTTCTGTAGGAATCCCTTGTAGGATCTACACAAATTACCCCTTGCTGAATTCAGAATTTTTTCTACTTTTCAGAAATGTTTTGGTTTCTGGGATCCAGCATTGGTTTCATGCCCATTTCTGTCACTGACTGGAAGGAGGCTGAAAGCACAAAAAATCGTAAAAATGGGGTATGTCCCAGTAAAATGCCAAAATTGTGTTGACAATTTGGGTTTTCTGATTCAAGTCTGCCTGTTCCTGAAAGCTGGGAAGCCGGTGATTTTAGCACAGTAAACCCTTTGTTGATGCCATTTTCAGGGAAAAAAACCACAAGCCTTCTTCTGCATCCCCTTTTTCCCTTTTGTTTGAAAAAAACTACATTTTCACTGTATTTTGGCTAATTTCTTGGCCTCCTTCTGGGTAACCCACAAAGTCTGGGTACCTCTAGAATCCCTACGATGTTGGAAAAAAAGTACGCCAATTTGGCGTGGGTAGCTTATGTGAAAAAAACGTTATGAGGGCCTAAGCGCAAACTGCCCCAAATAGCCAAAAAAAGGCTCGCACAGGAGGGGGAAAAGGCCTGGCAGCGAAGGGGTTAAACACAGTAATGCAACACATCATAATCTGTAAAATTTACAAAAAAACAGTGTTGCATGTTTTTTACATTGGTAAACCAACTAGCCACCATTCTGAGTGGTGGTGACGCACTTACCATTTAAAAATACACTGGTTCACATCCTAAATGGTGGGTGCCTGATCTTTCTGGCAGGACATTGCCAATCTGATGGCCGTCTGTGGAAGCTGACCACGTAGTACGTGTAAAACTTCATGAGAGACACATTCAAGCCAATAACTATGTCCATTTCTTTGCACGATCGCGGACTTCATGTACTTGTACACGGTGTTAAACAAATACCTAACTTGCCTCCTAAAACTGCAGCCAGACAACATCGCCTCAACTTTTGCTGCTGTCATCTAGGTCCTGGAGCCATGATGCTGGGACTCCACTGAGGAGTAGGAACTGCTTCCCACGGAGGTCCTATCCCTGCAAAGCCAGCTGTATGGGAACCCAGAGGAACAGGTACATCTATGAAGGAAAATCTATTTCTAAGTAATCATTTTAAGCACAGGCTAATTTGTCCCTTTTAATTTCTGAGTAAAGTGTTGTAATTGGAGTATAGTCAAACTCCATAATTTGGCTGAGAATATAATGATGATTAACATTGTTATTAAATGTCTGTAAATTGAAATGAAAATTAATCTGAATGAAAAAGGTGGATTTTCATTTTAATTTACTCACATATCACGATTTCATCTTACAAACTGCATGCCCCTTACTTCCAGTGACCGGTCGATACTGTACCATAAGTAGAAGTGAAAAAACTATAGCCATATGTTGAAATGATAGAAATGTAAAGTGCAAGAAAAATAATTAAGTTGTGGATTGTTCAGAATATTTGTTAACATTTAACTTTTATCCTATTTTCTGATAAATGGCTATCGGTATGTATTACCCATGTAATGGTGTTACATATATCCTGTGCTGCAAGTAAATATGACAAAGGCTCTCAATCACCGATACAAATATGTCCCATTCCTACACACACTTGTTCATACATCACCAAAAACCATGCTCTCACTGACACACATGGCAGCCATTCTATACTGCCCTTAGACAGTGTATGTGGTTTAAACAATAGTATCTAGCTCCAAAAACATTAGGCATTAAGCCAATGAAGCTGTGTGTGAAGGTGTGTGCTAACAATGTAAAAATTGTTTAGCCTTCAGTAGCTCACAATGAATTGTACTGATCAGAACTAGCTCTCACTGCAGGAAATGTTTCAGAACCCTGCCCTAGATAATGTTTGTGCCCTGGATTTCTAAAATGAGGACATCAAAAGTGATGAGGGTACTCAATAGGTCACTACAAATTAGTATTTCCTAGAAAATTGTATATCCATTTTGGTAAATAATCTGTACAATCATTTTAGAAATGCTTGTGAGAGATTTTACAAAATTGTGTCACTGCAATACGGACAACCAAAAGCTCACAAAACATATTTTTCTTTCTTTTTACTTCTCCATACTGGTCAACGCCCATCAGAAGAAGGCAATATGGAAGCCCATACCCAAGAAGTTTCAGACACTGGGGGTCTATAAGCGATGCAGCATACATTGCTAAAAAAGGTGGAAGGACCTATGATGCTGGACTTGCAAGTCATCCAAAGTCCAGGTTGCTGAGTCCTCCCAACATGGGAAGTGTGTGTGCCGCACACTGACCTCCCTAACGGCCCGCATACTTGAGGTGGCCTTTCTGGACCTTGATGGGTAGTTGGGAGCCCAACAGCAGCTTCAATGGTGTAACATAGTTTTTTGAGTGCTTATTGTTAGTTAGTGTTAGTTAGCTATTAGTTTACAGCAATGTTGCACAAGGTGTATGATGATGTGTTTTGTGTATTGAATTGTGGATTCTGTCAGGTGTGATGCTCCTTCACAAATGTGATGTAAACCCTATTACTGGTGACATGACATGCTATACACTTATGATACAGTGGATGTTTCTGATTTCACATTGGTGAGTTGCTATAATGACCAATGTTGAGAATCTGGTTCAAAATTACTAGGAACATGAATACGATGGCAACATTTCTTAGCAAAATCATTTGATAATCATGTTTTCACTGCAAGATTAAGGCCCATATTTATACTTTTTTACCACCACATTTGCGCCGATTTTTGACGCAAAAACGGCGCAAACTTACAAAATACAATTGTATTTTGCAAGTTTGCGCCGCTTTTGCGTCAAAAAATGACACAAATGCGGCGCTAAAAAAGTATAAATATGGGCCTAAGTCAGTTCATATTTACAGTAACAGATTGTCATGAAGCCTTACTCCTTCACAAATGTGCATGTAAGCCAGTCTCTTTCAGCAAACAGAACATTAGTAGCCAAACTGTATGAGTTGAAACAGATGGGAATGTGTACACATTGGTGACAGAGTTACACGTACCCCAGCATTTTTGTGTAATTTGTTATGTCCAGATGATGATTCATTGTTAGAGCACAGGAGTTATTGAAAGGGGATTTTACACATGGACAGTGTACATATTACAACTGTTTTTGCTAGATATTTATTTTTGTGAGATGAGTTCACTATTCAAACAGCTATTCTGTAGCATACAAAGGTGTTAAACAATTCCATAGGCATCTGAAGTGCTCAAGTGAAATGATCTAAAATGAAATGGGACTAATGATGGTAATTTCATAAACTGTGAGCAAATGTGTCCATAATATGTTCCCTTGAATCGCAAGATAATGGTAAAGTATACCTAAGTTTTATAGCCTTTGAGCAGGTGAAAAATGGAAATTAGGAAAAAATAATTAGATAACCTTCTGACTATTTTGATTTGCACAGCTATGATAAAAGGTTTGTAAGTATCTTTTCAGCATCTGCAGCAGCAGACAAAGGAGACATTGACCATGAAGGCAGGGAAGCAGCTGGCCACTGTGTGTCTGGTGGAGAAACATCAGACACTGATGGACACAGTGTTATGGAGGGTGAGGGGACTGGAATGAAGGCAATCCAACTCTACATCTTCTCCAGCGGTCTCCACAGAAGACCAGTACCTAGTGGTGGTGGACCTGACAGGACCTGTCCCATCTGCACCATTATCTGCCACCCATATTCCCATTTCCACCCTCCCTCTTGCTCCTCACCAGTTAGCCAAACCCCCGTAAAAGGGCTTGGGTCTTCTTTGCCATAGGCACATCCCCTCTTTCCCTGTCCCCCTAGTTGCGCTCAGCAAAGAAGCCATTGACCTCTTACACAGCATCTCTGTAAGCCAGACAGCAATTGTGAATGGCATCCAGGGGCTTAGTTCCCAAATGCAACAGACAGTTGCATTCCTGGATGCCATTCATAGTATAATGTCTGACATGGAGAGATTGCTTATAAAGATAGCCTCTGCACTGACCACAGTCCATCAACCTTGTGCTCCTACTCCTGTCCCTTCCTCGTCCCATATCCCACCTCCCATCCCAATCCCAAGCATAATCACTCCTTGCACGTACCCACTCCAAAAGACAAAAGCAGCACACCCGCACATAAACACTAACACACCAAGAAACACAAACATACACCCATACAACAAACACACACTACTGACACTACACCCACAGGCACCAAAACAAAGACCATAACTAACATACCTACCACCACAACCACATGCACTACCACAACACCCACAACCACCACATCCAAAACACCTACCACCACAGACACATGTGCCACCACCACAACCACCACACAAAGAACCACAACACCCACCACCACAGACACATGCACCACCACCAAATCCACAACCACCACCACACCCACAAGAACCACAACATCCACTTCAACATCACACTCATCGAAACACACACCTACATGCAAAACAGCACCCACCAGACGCACATGCTCACAATCACCTGAATCAAAAACACCTACAACACACTTATCCAAACAGACACACTCAGAGAAAAGTACACACACTCCAACACCCACCAAATGCAAATGCACACACTCATCCCAACACCACACATCTTCAAAGAAACACACACCCAAACATACACCACTTACACCAGACCCACAGGCACCTGCACAACAGATACTCCCAAAACACCCACTCCAGCTCCCTCTACCTCCCAAACTCATCCTCTCTCACCCCTTCTGCCTCTTCACCTCCACCCACATTTACTGCCTACCTGTCCCTGACCCCCAAGAAACCTATACCCACCTTTCCCAAGAAAGACAATTGAGGTGCCTGTTCTGCCCACTAGATGCCCCGTACTTAGGAGGATGTACTTGGCAGTGTAATTATGAGGCAACTTCTGGGCCTGAGGCCCACATTTGTATGCCAGAACTCTATGGACATTTTTTTTTTTTTTTTTTTTTTTTTTTTTAAAGCTTTATCATGAGAGAAGTATCTCATTTTTGTAATACATTATAATTTATTTTTCACAAAGTTTGTCCTGGAATGATTTTGAAATGATAGGTAATTGATTGATGACAATGTTATTAATGCAAATGTGAGTACTATGAAATAGATTTCATTGATGACAGTGACAAACACAGGTTTTATTATTGACATATTGTATAGTGCTGAACATTTGTGATGGTCATGCTAATTTTGGTGGAAGCATTCATCATGATACTGGACACTTAAACCAAAATTAAATATGTTCATATTTTTGTAACTTGTGAATGCAAGCATGTTTACTTAATAAATATAAATATAAAAAATAAGCGCAAATGCATTCCACATGGTAAATAACACTTTTAAGTTAAATTAAATCTAATGTTTAACATAAAATGGAGAAGACAAGGGGAAATGTGACAAGGATACATGTATGACATGTTTTAAGTCTGTAAATGTATATTTCATGCTGCTCCCACTTGTTGCATTGTGCAGTGCAATCATTAAGTTTATGTGGGTACAATAATATGTAATTCATATGCGTCTGAGTTGGTAGTTTAGGGAAAATGATGAAACTCACCTGTATGGACGTATCTTGAATTGGGGATTAATGTGACTTTTTGCGTAGGTGTCCATTGGCATGAATGCAGTTTGAACCAATTTGGTGATTGTAAATTAAATATTCAGGTGTGTTTCTTTAAATTCCCAAAACAACCACATTGCACACTTATTCACTGTACATTATTGTACTGTTGCTTGAAAGTATTTTAAAAAATGCATGAGTGTCCAGAGCTTATGTACACAGAATTCCAATGGTAACATGTAAAACAGTCACTTCCCTTCAGTCCCAGCGATGACAGGGTTGGTTTTCATCATGGTCCGGTAGCAGCAGCAAAGATAGAACTTGTACAATCTGGTTCATGGTGGCAAGGAAAGTGAAAAGTCAAAAAAGGTATGTTTTGTGCTTATATGCCTTCGATTCTGCCATCTCGGGTGGGGAGGTTTAGCTGCCACAGTTAGGTCGGCCGGAAGGCGCACCTTGATTGGCCGGGTGGTAAAACTGACTGAAGTCTGCCACTTTTAGCCATGGCGTCATTTACGCAGGTGCAACATTTTGGCAGTGATGGCAGTTCACCAACAGACTTTCATGTATGGGCCCACCAGCATCTAAATAGAGCAGGCAGATTATCTGACAGAAAAACGACAGTGGAACCGATTCCACCAAGATCTAAATCAGGCCCTCAGACTAAAGTTAATAAGAGGACTGACTTGAAGTCTGCCTTCAAGGAAAGCAAGGTACAGTCTATGGCTCATATCCTAAAAATGTCATGTTGTATAGGTTTTCAAATAGAGGAGTCAAACTGTCAGCATAGTCTGAAACAATTACACGTTACAATATCCAGTAGTAAAACATTAAATGACTTTTGCGATAATGCAGGTGAATAATCCTGCACTGTACTACCATAGAGAAAATAGAGCAAAATTGAATTACATACACAACCTCCACTAGCTGGAGGAAGTGGCCTGACAAAGGTACAGTCACCCTCTGCTTCTTCCTCCATGATATTAGGAATGCAAATAAAAAAAGCATTTTAAAGACACAGCAGATTAATACCATAAAACTGTTTGGATTAAGAGTATTTAAAAAAAATTACAATATGCTAAAGGACATATTTCAACTGTAGCTGCACAGAAAGAGGAAACCTAGTAACCATGTTCATTTTAAGAAGTGCAATGTATAATAAATTGCAAGTGGAATTGAAACATAACTAGACCTGTCCAAAAGATTTATGTTAATTTCAGCTCGATCGTATTATTTACCATACGTTCATGATAACTAAAGACACATCTTTTAATAAATCTAAATGCACATCTACCTACTCATAAAATGTAGCAAACCCTGTACAAACCTCAACAAAAAATACATTCCAGAATTTCAAAACATTAAAGATTTCGACAATCAACAATGAAAACTAGTGCTATATATAATATTGCAAGCGATGAAAAAAACATTGTTTGTAATAAAAGATCAAATATAAGTGTATTTTGAGAAGCAGCGCATATCTAGTTGAGGGAGCAGCGCAAAATAGCGTTATTTTTTTTTTTAAACTACATCACATCTACTATTCATGTATATTTTATAGAAACCACTATTCTTCAGTACTATATGCTGCACTGTCATGGTTCCTGTGTCGTCATGTTTATTGTTCCTCTCGCCTCTGATTGAGTGTTGGCTATTGCAGTTTTCCTTTTGTTACAATATTGCTGTGTTTTATGCTGCTGGGCTCTCAGAGGTTGTATATTTTTTCGCATCCTTTTTCCAGACTATGAAGAGCATAGTCGTTGGAAATGACCTTTTTCTTTCTGAACCCAAGACAAATAACGCAGATGTCTCTTTGCTTGTGTACAGCAAAGAATGATGCATCTGCCCCGACACACCTGTGACAAATTAAAACGCACACGAGTCCAAATCCCCTCATTAAAAATCACCTGCAGGTGTTAGGAATTATACAATATGTCCCCTGTCGACAATCCTTCCGCTGTCAGTGCTATGCTGTGCTTGCTTGATTCATATTACTTACATAACATCCTGGTGCTGCAGAGTTCGCATTGCTGCTGTCCTCAATAAAATATTTACAAACAATGAGAGTAAAACATCCTGAAAACTGCTGTATTCTCTGCTTATGAGGTCGAGGACATAAAAAATGGCAGACACAAAAAATGCAATTGTGCGATTGAAGATAACCTTTTACGTTCCACTTACAAATTTTAGCGCAAGGTTATTACCCTGCTTTACATAAGCGAGAAGTAAAACGTTGCTTGAAAGGGCAAGTTGTAAAATGTTAATGTGCATTTCAAAGAGCAGGTCAGGTATTCACGTTGGTCAAAGTATTACATTTTTGAATTAGATAATGCACCTATTAAATTATTTCGATGAGTGGTATGTTACAAATATAACTGATATTACTGGGCAGGATAGCAGTTTAAATTTCAATTATTGTAGATGATGCTTAAATACATTTAGGGTAACATATACTCTGCTAATAATGCATGAGATTTTCTTTACCCACATACAGTGCAAACTAAGCATCTTATATAGTTTTTTAGGTTAATGACACTGTAAGCAGGACATCGAGTACATTTACACATTTTGGCAAGGGGGTTCTTTCAAATTTGGTGGACGTAGCACATCTTCCAAAAGTGGGTGGATGTCAAATCTGCACTATTTAGAAAGCATGCATGTGAATGCACCCTAAAGACAAGACAGGACATCTACCTATTTTTGCTAGTTGTCCCACATTATCTAAATGGACCGCCTAGAATCAGTAAAGTGTGATCATATCCACAGTAGTGCAAGCTGCCACATACTTCGAAGCGGCAGACGGCTGTCTAGCCGAGTCAAGTGTCAAATCAATTCTCATTTAATTCCTGACCTCTGCAGAGGCTCCTAATCAGCATTCCAGTTTCACCTTCTTCTGCACTGACTTTTTGCAGAGATGGCAACTTTTCACTTCAAACTGAAGAGACCAGTAGCTCATTTCACATAAAGTCAATAACAGCTCTCCTTCTGAGATTTGTGCGACAAAAGTCAGAGACTCTGAGACTACGAATAATTCGATGCACAGAAATATTGCACAGTAAATGCACGGTCCCGATGGGATAATGTGTGTCAAACCGTACAGTGCAATAAAAAACCTAACGGCCTGATTTAGATTTGGGTGGTGATGAAATATCTTCCAATTTCCAGAGGAAGTGATAAATGCAGAGAAGATTCTTCTTGTGACGTCTTCTCCTCATCAGGGGTCGTGGGGGTGAAGGAAATGTGTCTGGTAGCTTCTTCTTAGGGTCGTTCTTAGGGTTTATTATATTGTCGAGAGTTCGTAGCATTGTCCATGTATAAAGAAATTTACAATTTCTGTAATTGTGTTTGCACACATCGAATTTGTGAAATTACTGTACATGTACGTATTAGTGGGAAAAGCATAGGAAAACTGTGCTCACACACCTTTTACCAAATGTATTGAAGTGAAATTAAAGCCAGCGTTTACTGGTGCATTTGGGTAAAACATCCTGCGTAGAGAAAAACATTGCATTATCTGTTTTGATGCTATACTATCAAAAGGTAAAAAATCTAGGAAACAACATACATATGTACCACACATTTACATCATCCTACCTACACTACACCACAACAAGGCTGGCACACTGCCCTACATTTGGCATCATAGGAGAGAAAAATGCAAAGAAAAGTGCTCACAATTCCACGTTTGTAATGCTTGTTTAAAGAACACAGCCCAAACGTTCATACTGGGGAAAATGGAAAAGGGTGGCAATGAGAGGGGCCTCCAAGTCTAAAAAGTCATTCTAGTCAATAAAATGCAAAGAATAAAGGAAAGATACTGGGATGTTTGGACTACATTATAAAATGCAGCGTGGTAGTACTGAGAAGTAAGTCAGTTATTGTGTGTGAGTAAATGTCTAAGTATGCTGTCCCTGGTTTGATGTTATTAGTAGATAGTGTTAGCATATGCAAGTGATTTGGTATAGTCTTGGACAGTGAATGAATGATGTGGGCAGTTTTCAGTGACAGGCCTTCTAAGGTGTTGTGTTCCAGTGGTAGAGAATGAATGGGATGTGTAGGAAAGTGGATTATTAATTATATAGTGAGGGGGGGTTAGTCCTCACCGTGTAATACTCACACAATACCCCAAAGATGGTCCTTGGATTCACACTAGTAAATCCTTAGCTCAATCCTAAGTGGCAAAGAGCAGTCAGGCTTTACTTAAAGGAACATGGGGGTCATTACAACCCTGGCGGATGGTGTTAAAGCTGCGGTAATACCGCAAACAGGCCGGCGGACAAAAAAAGGGAATTTTGACCGTGGCGGAAACCGCCAACATAGACAGCCACTTTAACACTCCACCCGCCACAGCGGTAAAGACAAGCAGCGCGGCGGTCACCGCCAACAGACAGGTGGGAGACAATGTACCGCCCACAGTATCACAACCCGCCAATCCACCACCTTTTCCGGGGCGGATTCACCGCGGATAAAAACACGGTGGAAACAGCTTTTGCAATAGGAAAACGCTCACCTTAACACACTCCACGAGGAAGGAGACCACCATGGAGCCCGAACTACAAATACTCCCTGCGCTTGTCTTCCTGCTCCTCTACGATCACCAGCAACGTAGGCGTCAAAGACAACGATGAGTACTGCACCTACGACATAGGGGAGGGGGGAGGCAAAAGTCAGGGGGACACACACGCAACACCCCCCACCCACTACAACACACACACCAATGCATTTCCAAACAGCACAGTAACAACCCACAACCCCCCTGGAAGAATGCAAAGACAAAAGGAAATCAGTTCAAACATTGTAATGTATCAAAATAGAGTAACCAAATATATACAGATATATATAAACAATCGAAAATCATACATCACTAGTAGTCCTGCAGGTATGCACATATCAATGTCCGTGGACCACTGGGCCCAAAATGCATGGGCGAGGCCCACACTAGATACCTGTCCACAAACGGAGAGAACACTGCAGGGGCATCAGATAGAAATACAACAGGCACCTCAGGGGGAAGGGAAGAGGGGGGCACCTCAGCCGGATTACAGCACCACGCCAGATCCACGACGGTGCTCCATGCCCATTGAGGTATCCTGGGGAGTGCAAAGCCACAGTCTCTCAAGTCTCTCTAGTGGGTGGTTTGACCACTGTACCATCCTGGGGAGTGCAAAGCCACAGTCTCTCAAGTCTCTACAGTGGGTGGGTTGCCCACTGTACCATCCTGGGGAGTGCAAAGCCACCGTCTCTCAAGTCTATACAGTGGGTGGTTTGCCCACTGTTCCATCCTGGGGAGTGCAAAGCCACAGTCTGTCAAGTGGATGCAGGTCACCACTGGTTCTGGAGGGGGACTGGTGCCCAGAGTGCTTCATCCTGTGAAGGACAGACAGAGTGGATGCAGGTCTCCACTGGTTCTGGAGGGGAACTGGTGCCCAGAGTGCATCACTCTCCCCGTGACGGTCCGAGTTCTGTCACTGTCCCAGCTGCACATGGGCTAACAATGCTTGATGTGGCGGTCTTTGCCCTGTTCAGCGGTCTTCACCATGGCAATGCTTTGCCCTGTTCAGCGATCTTCACCAAGGCGGTGCTTTGCCTTGTTCAGCGGTCTTCACCATGGCGCTCTTTGCACTGTTCAGCGGTGCTTTGCCATGGCGGTCTCTGGCCTGTTTAGCGGTGCTTTGCCCTGTTCAGCGGTCTTCACCATGGCGGTCTTTGCCCTGTTCAGCGGTGCTTGCCTTTGCTGTCTCTGACCTGTTCAGTGGTGCTTGCCTTTGCTGTCTCTGACCTGTTTAGCGGTGCTTTGCCATGGCGGTCTCTGGCCTGTTCAGCGGTGCTTGCCTCTGCTGTCTCTGACCTGTTCAGCGGTGTGTGGCATTACGGTCCCTCAGTGCCCAGCGGGGCTGTGGCTGCCGGGGCCCTCCAGGTCACTGATGCTGGCGGTGGTCTCCTGACCAGTGACGATACTGGTGCCCTCCAGGGCACTGACTCTGGCGGTGGTCTCCGGACCAGTGACAATACTGCTGCCCTCCAGGGCACTGACTCTGGCGGTGGTCTCCGGACCAGTGACGACAGTGCCGGCCGGCTGGGAGGATGGCGGCCTTCTCCGCTGTGCTGCTCTTCCCAGACTTTGGAGACTTCTTCTGCCCCTTCACCACCTTGGTAGGAGTCACAGCTGACTCGGCACTCCCCCCGGGACCCTTGTGAACTGTTTTGCCGGCAGGAGTCTTCACCCTCTCCCATCGGCCACTTTCCAACTTAAGGTGCTTTACAGGGGGTGGACTGGCAGTGCTTTGGCTCCGTGTCACACTGGCTGCCCTGGTGGCCGGTGCACTCCACACACCTTTAACACGCACCGCTGGGACTGGACTTTTTTTGGCTGACGTGCTACTACGGGACCTATGAATTGGAGGGGTGGCGGTGGTGGTAAAGAGGTCAACGTTGCTGAGGAAGAGTTTCTGATGAACACTGGGATGGGTAGCTGGAGGGGGTCTGGGAGTGGAGGAAGAGGAGGTGGTTGTAGTAGGTGTAACTTTAGGTGATTTGGGTGCAGGTACTGGAGGCTGTCATGAGGTGGATGGATGTTGGGTGTGTGGGTGCCTGCGTTTGTGTACTTTGGGAGGGGGTGTCACAGACACACTGGGAGTGGACACAGGGGACGTGTAAATGGTAGTGGGGGTGGTGAGTGCAGGTGAGCGGGGTGTGGTGCTGGGTGTTCTGGTGCGAGTCCTAGTGCCTGTAGATGTAGTGCATGCAGGTGAGAGTGTAGACAACACTGGGAGGGAGGATGGAGACGACGAAGAGGGGGACACAGTGGAGGCAGTGGATGTTGCTGTGTCTGGATGTGGGTGATGCTTGTGGGAGTGCCTGTGGGTTGTGTGGTGCTCATGTTTGACTGAGCTACTTTTGGGTGTTGAGGTGTGTGCATGCTTGTCTGATGGTGTGCTTGGGATAGGCTGGGGTACAGGGGACTGGGTCTGGGTGGAGGAAGTTGGAGGGGGGAGGCTAGACACAGGGACAATGGCTGCCATCAGTGTTGAGGCCAGAGATTGCAGGGTTTGATGAAGGGCAGCCTGACCAGAATGAATGCCCTCCAGGAATGCATTACCGTGTTGCAACTCCCTTTCTACACCCTGGATGGCATTCACAATGGTAGACTGCCCAACAGTGAGTGACCTGAGGAGGTCAATGGCCTCCTCACTGAGGGCAGCAGGGGTGACTGGGGCAGGGGCTGAGGTGCCTGGGGCGAAGGTGATGCCCACCCTCTTGGGTGAGCGGGCACGGAGCGAAGGCTGAGGGGCTGCTGGGGGGGCGGTGCTGGTAGGGGGGGGTGGCGGCTGTACCAGTAGAAGTGGGGGGCACAGATGGTGCCGCCTCCACAAGGGAGCTCCCATCGGCGGACGAGTCCGTGTCGCTGTTTGGTGATCCGGTGACCGACGTGAAGCTCCCCTCGCCCTCTGTCCCACTGGTGTATTCAGAGTCTGTGGTGTGGCCCTCCATGGCCATGTGGGATGCAGCTCCCTCGTGCTCCGGTGCCACTGTACCTCCGCCTGATGATGCTGATGCACAAAAGAACAGGGAGAGCACAAAAAGGGGGGGAACGACAGAAGAAAGACAGGTTGAGTGCATGGCTTATCGCTACCGTTGGCGGACAATACAGCACAGCAGCCCCCTGCACTACGCCGTGCTCTTGGCCTCTACAGATGCAATTCCTGGGATCTGGCCTACATGGCTATGGTGGACATCTGCACACATAGATGACACAGGGGCATGTATACCTGTACTTGGCACTCTACAGAGGTGGGGTGGAGTGTCACATGGCCTGCATTATGGAGGGGCCTAGCCTACGGAACTCGCCCTGGCCTAGGGAAACCCACAGCCCTCCTCCCCCAC
Organism: Pleurodeles waltl; assembly: GCF_031143425.1. Classification (NCBI taxonomy): domain Eukaryota; kingdom Metazoa; phylum Chordata; class Amphibia; order Caudata; family Salamandridae; genus Pleurodeles; species Pleurodeles waltl. Next base: position 112,595,176 of record NC_090436.1, on the reverse strand, counting down.
CCAGACCCCTCCACTGCGCGCAAAGTCCGCTGAATGATGTTGTACTCATCCCCTTGTGTCTGCTGTGATGCCCTCAAGCGCCCATCCAACTCAGGGTAGGCCACCGCCAGGATCCGGATCATCAGGGGGGTCATGGTGCGAAGGGCACCCCTCCCACGTTGGGAGGCCATCCCCAGCTGAGCCTCCGCCGTTTTCTTGCTCCAGTGGCGAATGTCCTCCCATCTTTTACGGCAGTGGGTGCCCCGTCTCTGGTGGACCCCCAGGGTCCGGACGTCCTTGGCGATGGCACGCCAAATGTCCTTCTTCTGGTGGGTGCTGACCTACATGACATGTACAGGGGAAGAAGAGAAGTCATTACCAACTGCACCGTCGATGTGAGTGGCCCACATCCCTACCCTTGCGATGTGGCACATGCATTCACAGTCCTTCATGGTCGCTGAACTCTGCCCCCTACCTACTGACATCCAGCTCTCTCCACCCAGCATAGCCCATACAACGTGCTCCCTGTGTACTCACCTGTTGGTCTGGAGGACCGTAGAGTATTGTGTACTGGGGGAGGACCCCGTCAACTAGCTTCTCCAACTCCTGAGCAGTGAAGGCAGGGGCCCTTTCCCCAGACGCAGCAGCCATTGTCTCTTCCAGACCGAGGTCACAGCAGCACTTGCAGTGTAGGTCCTCTCCTGTCGAAGATCAGGTATTGAGTGATTCAACAGATAGAAAATGGCAGTGACGTCCGCGGCGGTGACGTCCGCGGTGGTGCGTATCATCACCGCCGGCGCACTTCATCATTGGCTCCTGGGACCCATAGGGTCCAATGTTAACCAATGCAGCATTGCGCCGCGGTCTACGACCGCCTACCGCGACGGTGTACAACGCCAGCGCAGATACCTCACATCCCATTGTCCCACTTTAGAGGTCAGTCAGCCACCATTTCAGGGGCCCACATGGCTTCATTTACTACTGCGTCACACATACCTAGGCCCACACTCCACACACATACAGGAAGAGTTTTGTATTTAGTGTCGTGTTCTGTGTAGCTGTGGGTACATCCCTGGGAATTTTTTGACTCTGTGGTCCCTGTTGTCCTTCTTAGGCACCGTCAGCTGGGACATTTGAGGAGATGGCGGAATCCTCTGGTGTACAGACCGCTGGTGGACCTGTTAACAATGGAGGAGCGACATTTGATCATCACCTACAGGTTTGACCGTGCCACAATCCAGAAACTGTGTACCCAGTTGGAGCCAGACCTGATCTCACCAATCCGCCATCCCACAGGAATACCCCCTGACGTGCAGGTGCTATCAGTGCTCCATTTCCTTGCAAGTGGATCATTTCAAACAACAGTGGCCACGGCATCAGGGATGTCCCAGCCTATGTTTTCCAACGTGTTGTCCAGAGTGTTGTCTGCCCTGCTGAAACACGTAAGGAGCTACATCGTTTTCCCTCAGGTGGAGGATTAGGCTACTGTTAAAGGTGACTTCTATGCCCTGGGACATATCCCCAACATCATCGGTGCTATTGATGGCACCCATGTAGCTCTGGTCCCCTCCCCACAGGAGTAAACAGGTGTACAGGAACCGGAAGAGTTGTCATTCCATGAATGTACAGATGGTATGTTTGGCAGACCAGTACATCCCCCAGGTAAATGCTATGTTCCCTGGCTCAGTGCATGACGCCTACATCCTGCGGAATAGCAGCATCCCGTATGTGATGGGTCAACTCCAGAGGCACCGTGTGTGGCTATTAGGGGACTCTGGTTACCCCAACCTGTCCTGGCTATTGACCCCAGTGAGGAATCCCAGGACCAGGGCAGAGGAACGCTACAATGAGGCCCATGGGAGGACTAGGAGGGTGATCGAACGCACCTTCCACCTCCTGAAGGCCAGGTTCAGGTGCCTCCATATGACTGGTGGTTCCCTATTCTACTCACCAAGGAAGGTGTGCCAGATCATCATAGCCTGCTCAATGCTACACAATCTTGCTTTGCGACGCCAGGTGCCTTTTCTGCAGGAGGATGGTCCAGATGACGGTGTTGTGGCAGATGTGGAGCCTGTGGAGCCCGTGGACAGTGATTAGGAGGAAGCTGAGGAAGAAGACATAGACAACAGGGAGTCAGTCATACAGCAATATTTCCAGTGACACACAGGTGAGAACAATTTTTTTACTATTACATTCACTTTCACACTTCTACCTCTATCCTGTCTGTCAATTAGTAGCAGTATTTGTTAACTGAGTTGTACATTTCCATTACGGTTTCACAGGTGTGGTTACCAACGTGTGTCATCTGCTTGCATCCTTCATGGACTTGTGATGTGTGACATAGGTATGTTGGCATTACATTAGAAAACGCATTTTGTCACTGTCATTGCTAATACACATTTTCAAAATCACAGACTGACTCCAGATTGTTTTGTGGTTCAAGGGTGTTTATTGAAGTGCTAATTATTGGAGGGGGTGGCAAAATGGTGATGGGTGATGGTGGAGGAATGTCCATGGCAGAGTCCAGTCTATTAGTCTCACAGGTGCACTGCCCATATGGGCATAAGAAGTGGAGCTGGGGCAGTTCCAATCTGGACAGGGTAACAAAGTGAGACAGTGGGAGAACAATCAGGGTGGTCTCATCTCCTGGCGGGGGTCTTGCCATCTTGCTCTGTCCTGTTCCTGGATCTCAGGGACTGCTTGCGGGGTGGTTCTCCGTCTGCAGGGGGTGGGATGCTGGTGTGGTGGTCCTGTGGCGGGGCGTCCTGTACTTTAGCGCCGGTGGAGGTGGTGGGCAGTTCATCGTCCATGCTAGTGTCAGGGGCCCCTTGGAGTGCCACGGTGTCCCTCATGGTCTTTTTTATGTCCTTCAGCACCCCTATGATGGTGCCCAGGCGGAGCTGATGGTTCTGAGCTCCTCCCTGAACCCCAAATACTGTTCGTCCTGCAGGCGCTGGGTCTCCTGAAACTTGACCAGGACCGTAGCCATCGTCTCCTGGGAGTGGTGGTATGCTCCCATGATGGAGGAGAGGGCCTCGTGGAGGGTGGGTTCCCTTAGCCTGTCTGCCCCCTGTCGCACAGCAGCCCTCCCAGTTCCCCTGTGTTCCTGTGCCTCCGCCCCCTGGACCGTGTGCCCACTACCACTGCCCCCAGGTCCCTGTTGTTGTTGGGGTGGTGGGTTACCCTGGGTTCCCTGTAGTGTGGACACACTGCTGATTGACGTGTCATGGGGACGGAGGTATGGGCCCGCTGGGTGGGTGCTGTGCTGGTGTTACCAGAGGGTGGAAGGTCAGTGTTGGGCTGTGCCTCTGCAAGGGGAACCGACTGTCCCGAGGCCCACGATGGTCCAGGCTGGTCATCTTGATCCAGTTGGCCAGAGCTGCTGTTGTCACTGTGGGCCTCTTCTGTGGGTGGAGTGGAGATGTCTGGACCCTTCTGTGTGGGAACGTTACGTAGTGGTCCTGCAGGGGCATAAGAGCATGATTATTGCATGTGTGTGTGTCATGGTGTGCAATGGGTGGGTGTGCGTGTACCCCAGTGCAAGCATTCCTGTGTGGGGGCTTGTATGGTGATGGTTGGGGGGTTGTTATGGGTATGTGCAGTGAGCATGCTTTAGTGCTGGGAGTCCATGCTTAGTTGTGTCATGCAGGGCTTGGTGTTGGGATGTGTGGTTTGTGTTATTAGTACATTAGTGAGGAGTTGGAGTGATAGGGGAGGGGGTGGGGGTGCGGGGGTGTGATAGAATGCAGGTAGGGTGGGGGATGTGATAGTTAAGATTTGACTTACTAGTGTCCATTCCTCCACCGACTCGTCCAAGGCCCTCTGGATGCATGATGTTGCTCTGCTCTTCCCATGTTGTTAGTTGTGGGGGAGGAGGTGGGGGTCCGCCGCCAGTCCGCTGAATCGCGATGTTGTGCCTGGAGACCACTGAACGCACCTTCCCCCGTAGGTCGTTCCACCTCTTCCGGATGTCCTCCCGATTTCTTGGATGCTGTCCCACAGCGTTGACCCTGTCGACGATTCTTCGCCATAGCTCCATCTTCCTAGCTATGGAGGTGTGCTGCACCTGTGCTCCAAATAGCTGTGGCTCTACCCATAGGATTTCCTCCACCATGACCCTGAGCTCCTCCTCGGAAAACCTGGGGTGTCTTTGGCGTGACATGGGGTGGTGTAGGTGATGTATGGGGTTGTGTATGTGTTGATGAGTGTGGTGATGTGTGGTGGTGAGGGGTGTTTTGAGCGTGGATGTTGTATGGGTGATGGTGTTGTGTACCTCTGTGTGGTGGGGTTGTCTATTGCTGTAGTCTCTCTCTGGCCTTCGTCTCTAATTTTTGGTCGTAGGGGTTTGTGGGGGATGTGGGTGTGTGTTTTATATTGTGTTGGGTGTGTGGGAGTGGTGTTTGTATGTGTATCAGGTGTGTGTATTTTGAATTGTCCAATGTGGCGGTGTTTTGGAGATGTGTGTGTATTTTGAGCGCGGCGGTGTGTACCGCCAATGGAACACCGCGGTTGAAAGACCGCCGCGTGGATTCGTGGGTCGTAATAGCATGGGCGTGTTTCTGTTGGCGTGACGGTGGAGGATTTGTTTTCGCCAGTTTATCACTGACCTTTGGTGTGGCGGACTTGTGTGGGTGTCTGAATATCAGCGGATTCCGAGATGTGGGTCATAATAGCTGTGGCGGAATTCCGCGGCCGCGGCGGTGTATTGGCGGTCTTCTGCACGGCGGTAAGCGCCTTTTACCGCCAATGTTGTAATGACCCCCCATGTGTTAAGCATTTCAGAGCACCAACATGGACGAAAAGAAATTTACAAGATTCAAATAAATGATGACATCGATTTATAAAAATAGAGCTTAGTTTTATATGGATTTAGACACCAAAACTAACTGAATTGGATAAGATAACTGGAGTTATGGATTTTAAAAGCAATATCAAATCACAGCAGAACTAGTGTTTAAATGATGCATTGTAGTCCATGGGCTAAAATATCTCTAGGTGCAAATGCACACCTAGAAAACAAGTTGTGTGGAACCCTTTTGGGGTTAAGGTTGAGCAGTCCTTAGGACCAGATTTCAATAGTCAGTGCAGGGTTATCTGGCCCATGGCGTCCTTGTGCAGAGTTGTCCTGACTGTCCTTGGTGCTGAACGGGTCCCGCGTTGAAGTCAATGCCAGGTAGCCAGTGGTGATTTTGAACCACTTGAGGGTTGTGCTGCTGAGAACACTCGCAGGGGTAAGGTTGTGAAGGTCCTGGTTCTAGGCCACATCAGTCATTTTCCCTGTAACTGGTCCCTGGTCCAGGTGCAGAGTTGCAGAGTTGTACTGGCTATCTGTGGTGCTAAATGGGACTCACGCTGGTTCTGACTTTACCGCTTACATGACATCACTGACAGAAGCAAAAGCTCACCTGTGCCTGGGATGAAGATGTCAGCTGCAGGCTGCACTCTGTGTCCTGCACCTACGGCGTTGAGTGTGGGAGTTAGTTGCCAGGCTTGCAACCAATAAGCCTTGGCAGCAATAAAGGTGCAGGATTCCTCAGAGAACTACCCGGGGCTCGAGGGAGCGGTGTAGCAGCCTGAAATTTGGAGGCAGACTGGACTCTGACTTCCAGAAGACACTGGACTACCTTGTTTATGATGACCCCACAGCGGTCCTTATGGCCGGTGAAGATTTGGAATCTGCAGTAGCTTTTACCTGCAGCTTGCAGGGGACTAGTGCCACTAGTCCAATGAAGGCTAAAGGTGATTCTGTCTTCCACACGTGTTCCTATGCATGGGAGTGGTGAGTTTCAGCCAAGGAAGAATGTTGATCACACAATTCCCAGTCTGTTGACTCAGGGACAGAGTTTCCCTCTTTTGCTTTGGAAATGTAGGCAGACTCCGGTTGCCAGTGATGCAGAGCTTCTCTTGGTCCTTCTTTGAAGTTGGTTGAAAAGATATGAGGTTCAGGTTATCAAAGGCCTTTTGGCATCCTGAAGCACAAATTACTTTCTTATGCTGTTTTCAGGGGAAAGTTCGGGTGAGGGAATCACAATGGTCCCATAATTCTTCACAAACGTCTTTACAAAGACCTGAATCTGGGTCTTGCGAGGCTTCCAGTCCAGTCCAGAATAGATTGGATCTTGGAATGGGGACGTTGTACTTGGCCTTCACCTGCAAGGTGGCCCAGGTACACAACAAGACTCTGCCCTATCTGGTGCCTAATAGCCTTGATAGTTAGGCCTGTTTGTTGCAGGGCCTGTAACAGTTCATTCAGGTGTACCAGATGGTCCTCCCAGGTGTAGCTAAACAAAGCAATGTCATCTAGATATGCTGCACTAAATTCTTCCAGGCTTGAAAGAACTAGATTCACCAACCTGTGGAAGGTGGCAGGTGCATTTCTTCATCCAAAGGGCATCAAAGTAAATTGGTAGTGGCCCTGTGGGGTGGAAAATGCAGAACTCTCTTTTGCTCACTCGGTGAGACCAATCGGCCAATATCCTGGGGTTAAGTCAAATAAACTAAGGAATTTGGCTGCACCAAGCTGATTAATAAAATCATCTGCCCTAGGGATAGGATGAGCATCAGTTTTGATAATTGCATTGAGGCATCTGCAATCCACACAGAACCTCATCTCAGATATTTACACCTTTTGAGACAGTTGTGGGCACCTGCATCACTGGGCTAGCCCAGGGGCTGTCAGAAGGTTCAATGACCCCAAGTTCTAAGATCTTGCAGACCTCAGTCTTTATACAACTTTACCTTGGTCTGGCAATCTGTAAATTTTGTTTTTGACAAAGAGGCTGTCAACAATGTTGTTTCATGGGTACAACATGCTGTCAGTCCAGGAGTTAAAAAATAGAGCTCAGCAAACTGGCTGAGGACTTGCCTATAGTCAGCCTGCTGTTGGGCAGTGAGGATGTCAGACAAGACTAAACCTTCAACTGACCCATCCTGGGAGTTGTTTGACAGAAGGTCCAAGAGGAGTTCAATCCCCACTTCCTGTCCTTCATCAATGACCCTCAGCATGGTAAAATCAGTCCTGCCCTCGTGGGGTTTTTGATGATTCACATGTAGAACACGGTGAGGTTTCCTGGGGGTGCCTAAGTATACCACGGAGGTAACTTCTCCCTTCTCTTCCAAGACCCACACCATTTGTACTGGAGGGCCCTGGGAGCTACATGCTCTAACACCCACACCAGCTGACCTTGTTGATACTCCACCAGTGCCGACTTTATGTCATACCAGTGCTTGATAACCTCCTGGCTGGCCTCAAAGTTTCTGTTTACTTTCTTTATATACTCTGCCATGTGAGAACGCAGGTCCAATACATAGCCCACAATGTCCTCTTGGGCTCTTTAACAGATCTCTCCCATCCTTCCCTTACAAGACACAGTAGACCCCTTACAGTTTGACCAAAAGAAAGTTCAAAAGGGCTGTACCCAACCGCCTTTTGTGGTACCTTTCTGTATTTAAACAATAGGCAAGACAACAGAATATCCCACCTCTTTCTGAGTTTGTCAAAGAGTCCCATCATCATGCCTTTTTGGGTTTTGTTGAGTCTTTCAACTAACCAATTTGTCTGGGGGTGATAGTAGTTCATAAACTTGTATCTCCTCCTTTATTCATTCCACATTTCTTTCAGATAGGCAGACATAAAATTAGTCTCTCTATCTGACACTACCTCTTTAGGAAACCCAACTCTGGTGAAGATACCAATTAGAACCTTTGCTACTGCAGGAGCAGTTGCAGTCCTAAGAGTGATTGCCTCTCAATCTCTAGTGGCATAGTACATTACTACTTAGATAAAATGATTTCCAGATGCAGTTTGAGGGTCCATGGCGCCCACAATGTCAACCCCCATCTTCTTAAAAGGCAGACCAACCACAGTAGCGGAATTAAGGAATCCTTTGGGCATGTGCCTGTCTAGCCACTCGCTTGGCAGGTCACACAGGAGTGACAAAGATCCTTTACTTTCTCAGACATCCAGGGCCAATAAAACTGGGCAACCAGCCTGTCCCAGGTTTTGGTTTGTCTCAGATGTCTGGCTAAGATGATATCATGGGCCAATGTGTAGATAAACTCTGTACTTTAAGCGGACCACCACTCTCATTGGTGCCCCTGGTTTGGTGCCCCTGACCCCAGTGTACAGAAGCCCATCCTCCCAATAGACCTTGTGGGTACCAGTGACATCACCCTCCTCTTGTCTGGCATCTTGCTGCCTGAGGTCCTCAAGAGTATAACATTCTCTTTGCCCTTGGCATAGGTCCTCTATGTAGGTCCCACCTGCATTGAGGACCTCTGCCAGATCAGGCCAGGATCCCTGAGCTGCAGTTCCCTCCTCAGACACCAGGGCATCTCCTTCTGGAAAAGTCTACCCCTGGCCCTGTGACCTCTTTGAAGCTGCCTTAGCAGATATCTTGTCCTTTCTCTTGCTGGGAGTGACTTGGTCCACTGTTTCAGGATCCAATTCCCCTTCTTTCCCTGATGTTCTATCTGTGCTCATGTGGAGACAAACACCACCTCAGGGAGGCCCAGCATTTCTGAATGAGCCCTCAATTCAACGTCTGCCCAACTAGAAGTCTCCAAATAATTTCCCAACACATACTCCACTGGGAAGGCAGGGGACACAACCACCGTCTTTGGGCCAGAATCCCCTCCCCATTGTAAACTTACCAAAGCCACGGGATGTAGTTTAGTTTCATTGTCAGCATTGGTTACAGGCAACATTTGGTCTGGGACACCAGTCTAGCAGCCACCATAATGACAATAGCACCTGTATCCCTCAGAACATCTACCTCTGTCTCATTGATCCTTGGACATTGTCTGTTCTTCTCCATGCTTGGAGGTAAGACAGCCAGGGTCTCAATATCCACCCGACCCATGGACTCTAAAGTAGGTTTAGTGTAACCTCTGGCCCCTACAGAGTACACTTCCATCCCCACTCAAATGCTAGCCAACCCTTGGGATTGACCACCACTGGGGGACTTTTTGGAGCATTCTGAATCTCCCTTTTTATGGCCTTCCTGATGACATTCATGGCCTTCATTGGGTTCCAGTTCTTACCCTGATGACCCTTTCCTTTGGACTGTGAGTAGCCTCAGGACAAACCCTCTTGAGACGTCTTTTGGGGCCCTTTAGAGAACTCCTTATTAGTATATTTTTCTTTGCTCACCTATTTCCCGTACTGAGAAGCCTATGAACCCTTCTCATGGTCACCTCCACCTTGGATCTGACCCATTTGTCAGCTATCTTTCCCAGCTCTCTGGGATAAGACAACTCAGAATCCACCAGATGATGACACACTTTCTCTGTTGTACAATTAGTTAGGTTGTGATCCTTCACAATTAAATTGTAAAACCCATCATGTGTCCACCTTATTGCCTTTAATCCATCCCTCTAGTGCTTTGACTGAACAGTCCACATAGTCCTCCCAGGTCTCATTCTGACCTTTCTTGGTGTCCCTAAACTACAGCCTCTACTCTTATGTGGTGAGCCCAAACCCTTCTATGAGTGGCTCCTTCATATGTGTGTACGACTCAGCCACCTCCTCAGGAAGAGTCAGCAGCCTATCTCAGCCCTTAACTGGGAATAACTGAATAACTCCTAAAGTAGAGAGCCTCAGTGATGAGGTGATACCCTCCACATTCAGCTTTTCAAAAGCTGCAAATCATTTGTCAATGTCATTTCTATCCCTAACCTTACAGACAATCCTTCGGGTATTTGTGGATCAAAGGATTCATCCTTTTCCCTGTTAGTATTGCTGTCACCATCTTTGGGCCTAAGGCCCAATTTAGCCCTCCTCTCTTCTAGGGTTAGTTTCTTCTCCACAAGTTTGAGTTTTCTCTCCTCCAGGGAGATTAAGTACAACTCATTCTCAAGGATTCCTACTCTCTTATCATTGGAGGGTCTGATAGAGTGACTGCTCTCACTTCTCACTGGTGAAGGGGGTCTGAAGAAGGGTGTGGAATCATGGTCCTCATCTTCTTCCCCTTCATTTTCTGGGACAAGAGCATCTTCCTCCACCGCTAAAGGTTCACCTTCTGAGGAAGAAGCCTCCTTCTCTACCTTCTCTTCTTCATAGAGGCTGAGGGCCTTCTCAAGCTCTTCTGTTTTGGCTGTAGCTTTATTGCCAATTCCTCTAGCTTTGCACAAAGCTCTCAGGTCACTAATCCTGAGGGCTGGCAGGATGGACAAGTCAAGACCCTTGGCCTCCATTGTGCTTTTGAACCTAAGAGTTGGAATCTTATTAACAGAACTTTTGGAAAAATTCCTAACTCACTAGGCCTATTTGATTGTCTAATGAAATGAGGGTCTATCCAGAGCGCCTACAAGCCAATTAGAAAAATTGTACAGCAAAACACAAGTTCAAGATCCCACCGCTGAAACATCAATGTAGGAAAGTGGAGTATTAAATGGTGTGAGGGCTAGTACTCATGGTGTAAAACTCTCAAAATACCCCAAAGATGGTCCTTAGATTCACACTAGTAAATCCTTAGCTCAGTCCTGGTAGAGTGGCAAACAGCAGTCAGGCATTACTTAGAGGAACACGTGTTAAGCATTTCAGAGCACCAACGTGGATGATAAGTAAATGATACAACTTAAAAGAAATTTGACACCAATTTAAACAATAGAGCCTATTTTGTATATGAATTTAGATACCAAAACAAACAGAATTGAATAGTTATAACCAGAGTTATGGATTTTAAAAGCAATATCAAATCACAGCAGAACTGGCACTTAAAAATTGCATTGAAGTCTATGGGAGAAATATCAAAAACTTACTTAAGAAGCAAGTTCTGTGGAGCTCTTTTGGGGTTAAGGTTTTCAGACCCTCGGACTAGATCATGACAGTCAGTTCAGTTTTATCTGGTCCATGGCGTCCAGGAGCAGAGTTGTCCTGGCTGCTCATGGTGCTGAAAGAGACTCATGTTGAAGTCAATGGCAGGGAGCCACTTGTGAAATTAGACCATTTGGGGGTCGTGCTGCGGGGAACCCTTGCAGGTTGTGTGGGACCTGGGACTGGGCCACAGCAGTCAGTGCCACCGTACACATCAGCACTGGGGGCAAAAAGTGGGCCATACATAAAAGGGCATGCTCCTACAGGATCATATGTGAGTTAGTGTAGATGGTGAGTACTGTTGTAAGCAGTTGAGGGTGATTTGCGGGACTGTGAGTGGATGTGGATGAATGCACATTGAACAGAAAGAGTTGTGGGCAAGTGGTGAGAGTGAATAAGTGAGGTGAACCTGTAGTGTTAGCAGTGGTTATAGGAGAGTGAGTGGCAGTGATTTAGTTGTGTTGCAACATTCAGTTTTGCTCTTCCATAATTTCTATGCTGTGCAAAATAAAAAAAAACAAAGCATTTAGTAAGGTTCACTGGTGTTCCGGTCCAATCACAATGAGTCTAACATAGGTTTCTCTAAGTCACGCTGTGCATGACTTTGGCCTTTGGCTTTGCACAGCAGCATTAAGCACAAGGCCTGCACCCAACCCTTCCTGAGCACAGCCTTTGACCATGGGCAGCAGAGGTTAGGTACAGGGCCTTGCGAGCACCCTACGCCTCACCAGATGCAAGCAGTAAGCCCCCCATGAGCTCAGACTTTGGCTGTGTGCGGCTAGGGATAGCTATTATGTCCTGGCCTATGACTAATACCCGTGCTCAACCTGCTGAAGTTGCTGCACGGTGTCCTTCCTCCTGCCTTCCAAAGCCAGGCAATTATTTACAGTTTGGCTGTCAGAAGTGACCTGCGAGTCAGGCAGAAAAAGGTGGCCGCATCCAGCACTTAAAATTGCTAGTGAGCTCACAAGTCAGTTCTGGCTTGCACGTTGAGAATTGTTTTAGGTGCTTCATTTTTTCATGTTCAGGGTTGCCCTAACCACTGCCCTGTTGTCGGTCACCTTTGGGGTTGACCTTTGTGGTTGTGGAAAATATTTTTCGCAGTGAGAAATTTGTGATTCAGAGCACACTTTATTCTACTTCACCCAATAAAACACATGAATACAACTATCCTGCAATCACTCCACTGGCAACCTGTAGCTAGAAGGACAATGTACAAGGCACTCTGCATTATCCAAAGAGCCTCTCAAGGAAAAGGACCACTATACCTACATGTAAAAGTTAGGCAATACAAACAAAACATGACAGGCACTGTTTTCTCGTTATAAGCTGCCAAGCTCTGAAACTCAGTACCAACCTTCAAATCATCCAGTGGTATATACACTTCATAAGACAGTTGGAAACATGGTTATTTCCTAGGTAACTACATCATGCCACATCCCAGGGATAGAACCCAGAAAGACAGTCACACTGTCAATATTCAGCCTATAAACCAAAGATAGGGAGCAACCCAAACAGCCAACTACTTCTATATGCATGTAAGCAAAAAAGCGATGACCTATGGTTCACATGGGTATTATATAGTTATGCCAATTTATATATAACACTTCTGGACTGCACTAACACTAATACTATAATGCTCAGGGCTCTGCAGCTAGCTTTAACTTACCACTCTTACACTCACATAAGTTGTATCTGCTCCAGGGATTGTCTATCACCTGTGCTGTATCAGACAATAAACTAGTCATCACCAAATAAAAATGCTTTGAATAAATGAAGAGATTTGTCACATACTGCTGGTCAATCAGAAAACGTTAATCTAGTCCACCAATGCAGGTCCCAAATAACTATACACTATGATTGCTTTTATATCTTACAATGAAACCCAGATATGGAATGATAGCAAAAAAGCCCCTCACATAGCTCCACTTTTTTCTCTCTCCAACCATGCCAGTTCAGGACTGAACTCTAAACAAAATTTCAGGATGGACAACCCAGTAGTAAGCTGCTAATTATACTATGAACATAAGAAATACAATAAAGGGACCTGCTGAGCTGCTCAAAGCTGAAGGCTTACTGAAAACCATGAACTGCTTGTCTATCTCTCATTTCTCATCATCCAACACACTGCTAAGGGCAGGGTCCCAGAACATGATTACCTCATTTCAGTGGTCATCATAAACAACATGGAAGCACTTCCCACACTGGGTCACTGACAACATCCTTCCAACTACATACCTTACATGGCATGTAGATATGATTGCTGCAATATAATATTGACTGAAAAAAACAAAAATTACAGTGATGCTATGATTAAGTTGACATTTTATCTATACAAAACCACAAATAATTCAGCAGTTGTAGTTATGCTTATGTTAAGACACTATGGGGCATATTTAGGAGCTCCTAGTGCCTTCTTTTGCCACATTAGCATCATTTTTTTTTTATGCTAATGTTACCCAACGAGGCCAAAATCCCCATGCCATACTTACAAAATGGCAAAATGCACACATTATTCCACTTTTTAAACCTTTCGCTACATTATGCCTGCACCAGGCATAACGTATGCAAAAGGGGTGTTCTCCCATTAGGGGGTCTGAAAAAATGGCGCAAAAAAATCGAAGAGATTATTTGCATCATTTCTTTCAGCACTTTTAACGCCTGCTCAGAGCAGGCTTTAAAAGGAGAAACACCATTGATAACAATGGGCCTCAATGAGCTTTGCAGGATTAGTGGCAACTTTTTTTACGCTAACCGTGCAAAGTTATGGGCTAGTGTCAAAAATTCAGGCGCTAGTTCCCTAACTGCCACCATGGTGCACCGTATTTTAAATACAGCACACACATGGTGGCGTTAGGGGGAAGCTAATGGGTGCAAGAAAAGTGGCGCCGCACTGTGTGCAGCGCCACTTTTCTTAAATATGACCCCATAGCTTGTAGCCTCAAGTTACTTAATAGCACAAGTTATAGTTTCTTCAGATAAGTATAACTATAACTGCTGAACTTACATGGTTTTGCATGGGAAAAACATGAACCTAACTGTAATTAATGTCTCTGTAACCTCTATTTTTTCAGTGAATTTGAATGGTTTTATAATGTAAAGTTATATATATGTCTGTGTGTGTACACAGTTCATAAAAACTTGCAAGATCAACTCGGACTTTTCCAGTAGGTCTTTTCTGCCTATTCCACTAGTGGTTTAGTCGTACCGAGAACAGCCATAGCAACAATTGATTTTTTACCTACCTCCTAACGTCCACCACATAGATAGATGGGCCTCTAGTAAAACACGTTTTAATGGGTGTTGTACTTAACCTTATCCTTTGCAAATGAAAGACACATAAATGATACCACAAATAATCTTATGGCATACTTGTGCCAGTCAATTCCTTACACTACAATTACATTTAAGGCATTTTTTGTTCACTGATTGTAAACCATAAATGTCATAAACATACAATTACAACATCATAGGCACAATGGTATAAAAACAATAACTCTCTAGAACACTGCAAAATATATATTTTAGGAATACAATGGCTTAGCAATGTTCCTTGCAGTCAGGGCAGAGATATACATAGGGAAAAGCATTTGGAAAATACAGAAAGTTTATTAAAACATTTGTACAAATATCTTTATGTTAAGCATTATTGTAGAATAACTATATATAGATATATGCCCTAAGGTAAATATAGCGCAATAACTCCAGCCCTTGCCATGCACTACTAATTATAACACATCAGTCATGACATCTTCTATGACATCATTGATATCACTGTAAAATTTCCAATAAAATTATTGATAAGAAAACCGTGCATGGCAGGGGCATGAGTTATAGTTACCTTAGGGGGCATGAGTTAAAGTTTCTTGGGATAAGCATATATATATATATATATATATATATATATATATATATATATATATATATATATATATATATATATAAAATAAAGGTTACACTGACATTATAGTTAGGTTCTGAATTTACTTGTACAAAACCAAAGAATTTAAAACGTAAATGGCCTTAGGGTTAAGAGACGAAGGTGGAAGGTTTTTGAGTTTTTCAGATTGATTGAGGAAGAGCTGCTCATTCTCCAGGAGACCCACTTATTACAGGAGGAGTGGGGAGATTATCTAAAACATATGAAATGGGTAGATCATTGCGTGAGTACAACCCAATTCATGTGTGGTCAAAGGTAGCGCAATTCTTTTTAAGAAATCTTTAAAGGCAATCTTGGCTAATGTCATTGCTGACCCTAAAGGGCGGTGGCTAATAGTAGAAGCAAAATTATATGGATCTTGGTTTACGACAGTAAGTTATTATGGCCCTTAGACAGGTGATCCTGCGCCCTTTCAAGCTTTGTATAATCAGTTATTAATTTCTAAGTAACCAATTCTGTTGGGGGGTGATTTTAACGTTCTGTTGGACCAAGTGCAGGACAAATCTACCTCTAGGGGATTGTGAACTCTCCTAAAACAAGAATCTAGGTGAAGCAGGCGATGGAAGATCTAGATCTGGTAAATATTTGGCATCGGAACGGCGCAATTGGTCCAAGGTTTACCTTTCATAATAAGAAATATGGCCACCGCTCCAGGACTGATTCCTCTTTAATACATGGAAGTCTGTGCAGGAAAGCTGAATATGAGGGCCATGCCCCAGACCACCTATCAGACCACTCGGCAGTGAAACTTCATCCTAATCTTGATAAACCAATCATCCTTCCTAGGTGGACAGTAAACCGTGTCTTGCTTTCAGATGAATTGATTATTGAGGGTTTAAAGTGGGATACTAAAGAATTGTTTTGCAAAAAATTATGGGTCCACTCCCTTACAGGTGGTGTGGGATGCCTATAATGCCTATATAAGAGTGAGGCTAATTAGTGTAGCTGCAAAGAAGAGAGGAAAAGGATTGTGGAGCTTGAATATGTGATTCAAGAACTGCAATATAAGGCCCAATAGTCCTTGGACAAACAACAAGCAATTACTCTGGATGTTCAGATGAAGCAGGCTAGGGCAGATCTCGAGGTTTTCCAGAAGACAAGAACAGAAAAAAGGGAAAATAGTAGGTTTGCGCATTATGAGTATGGGGAAGGATGTAGTAAACTTTTGGCATGGAAAACAAAAGTAGATCAGACAAGAAATAGTATTACATCTGTTAAAAATGAAGACACAGGGTGCTATCTTACCGGAGAGGTGGAGATAGAGGACGCTTTTATCTCCTTTTCTCGAAAGCTATACACAGAGGACTCAGAGGCCTCAGAAGATCAGATCAGGGTTTTTTGAGGAGTATTCCACTCACTGGGTTAGATGGAACATCAAGGTTTGAGTTGGAAGCAAAGATAGAAATGGAAGAGATATATGAAGCAATAAAAAGTCTGAAAAAGGGGAAACCACCTGGCCCTGATAGTTTTCAGAATGAACTCTATAGAATACTCAAGGAGGAATTGGTCCAAGTCATGCTGGAAATAATGAATAACATTTTTTCTGAGGGTCTAGAGCCCCTGAAATTATGGGATGAGGCTAGTATTAGTTTAATTATAAAACAATAAAAAACCAACACAATACAAACCCATTTCATTACTGAATTCAGACTACAAAATGTATACCTATATTATTTTGAAGAGGCTTGAAAGGGTGGTTGGGTCTTTGGTTCATGATGATCAGAAGGGCTTTATCAAGGGGAGACAACTCCACAAATTAACACATGACTTATTGTGTGGCATAGATCTGGCATGTCAGGATGATTTCACTGTAGCGGTTCTTACCTTCGATGCTGCTAAAGCCTTTGATCGGGTCAGCTGGCTCTTCTTGAAGATGGTCATGGAGACCTATAAGTTCGGGGATGTTTTATCCAGGGCAATTAGGGACTTGTCTAAGAACCCGATGGCCAGAATATTGATCAGTGGCAATTTGTCACAGCAATTTCAAATTGAGCGTGGGACCAGTCAGGGCTGTCCACTCTCCACCCTTCTTTTTAATTTGTATATTGATCCTCTGGCTACAATGATTAGAAAGAACACAAATGTTGTGACCTACCAATGTAAAGGATGGGGGCAGAAAGTAGCATGGTATTCGGATGATTTAATGATATATACTAGTGATCTTACTCAGTCTCTTCCAAATATTGTACTCTCCTTAGAGGAATTTGGTAGGGTTTCAGGGTATTCCATAAATCCGCAGAAGACAGAAATTATGTGTTGGAACACTGATTACAATAGCACGTTGGTCAAACAACAGGTAAGTTTACCTTTTTGTTTAATCCCACTAGAATTTAAGTTAGGGTGGTTTAAAAAATTGCAGGGGGATTTGACATTTTTTGTGTGTGCATCAAGGGGAGTTCTCATTGCTTGGAAGAAGCTGTGCAAATAGAAAGAGCAAGGAGGGATTGCAATTCCTGATTTCTATCAATACTATCTGGCCTTTAATTAAAAAAATATAAAGAGATTACTGAATGATAGTTTCAGCTTTACACCTCTCCTCAAGGCAATGACTAGACACCTCTCTGAGTCAGGTGATCGTTTTGTATTTAAATTTGGCCACCCAAAATACTTTAAGAGGGTTAGGTTAAAGACTCTGCTAACGGCTTACAAAACATGGTTTCAAGTTCGGGGAGTCCTCGGGGTATCTTATTATAGCAGCTTGGCTCCCATTTGGGACTCACCAGGTACCCCAAAATGTCTTCAAGATAAGTTATCTATTTTCTTACAGGAGAAGGGGATAGTGAAGTGAGTCCAAGTTATAGTAGATCATGCTTTGATACCCTGGGTTACATTTACGGAGCAAACGGGGGCTTGGCCTCTAAATTCAAGTATTACCAGTTGGTGAGTTGGGCGAGTACTCTTCCAAAGGCAGGGAAAGGAATGAGCAGATAGGAGAAGAAGCTGCTTCCGAGACATGCTTATCCTAAAGAGGTCACCTTATGGTACTGGATGCTAATAGAGGCAGGGGAAGAGTCTCCCCCCCTACCGGAAAAGAAGTGGAGAAAAGATCTGCCAGAGCAGGTTCTCATCAATTTATGGCAGGTATATGTGTCTACACTTTGGCTTATAGTTAAATCTGCCTTCCTAAAGAAAAATCATTTGTTCACATTACATAGTGCCTTTTGGTCACCAGAGAAATTAACAGTTCTTGGAAGGACTAAAAAGAACAGTCCTCACTGCAATGAGGAAAGGGCAAACAATCTTCACATGTTTTGGCTGTGCCCCAGGCTTGGTCAGTTCTGGCAAGTCATGGGTAAGGTACTCATGGAAGCAATTGGTTTTGAAGTTAAGGTAAGCCCCTTCCTGGTAATATTTGGGGTGTTGGAGGGGGAGGTGCATGGCCATAAGATTGGTACATATCAAAGATATCTGATGTTCGTATTAATCCTCCTAGCTCGACGAGAGATTTGCTTAATGTGAGCCCATCCCTTGACTCCAACTATACACGAATGGTGGACAGCGGTTAATAACTTGTATTGTCTAGACACAGTGGCCCTACTGGAAAGATAATCGCATTTTGGTTACTCTGGGATAAGTTGCTATAAGTCCAATGATTAAGAGCTTCCACTAGCCCTCGTCGGGTATGAGTGTGCTTGGTGCTGGGCATCTAAAACGCTTGTTTGCGACAAGAAGTTTCTGGTTAAAATTGCCTATGGTCCTGAGCGGCTTCTGGGTGGAGGATGTGGCTTAGGGGGTGTTCTCAGGAAACATCAGGGTCCCCCCTACTGCACCACAGTCCTGTTGCCCTCTTAGCATGGGTGGAACCAGTATGAGGACAAAATTTTAAAAAAACAAAGAATTTCACCAGTTATATTTAGACTTATTTCAAGTAACTGGAACTCGCACACTAAGGTAACTATAACTCGCGCCCTTGCCATGTACCAGTAGTGAAAAACTTCCAAATTCATTTTTCACTACTGTCAGGCCTACCCCTCTCTTACTATAATATTTAAGAATCCTTATTACATTTAATAAACTGAGTTGGAAAGTGAATTATTGATACTAGCAGGTAAGTACCTACACATAGCAATAGTCCACAACCCCCCATTAGGTCCAGTCAGGGTCTCAATAAATTAATCCCAGCTTAACCCTTGGTGCCATGGCAACGAGCATTTAGACTTAACTGAGGAGACAGTTGTCTAAAGTATTTCAACAACTGTGTGTTCTACTTCTCCTACAGGTAACCTTACCATTCTCACCATATAGAGGATACCAGACACTGACACTACACTTCTGGATGAAGGCCCCAGTGAGGAAAATACCTCTGGATGTTTGGACAATGAGGGCGAAGTTGGCCCATCAGGGACATCTGGTCAGTCAACAACTTTGAGCCTCACCCTGTCCACACCGACTCCTCCCAGCCCTGTTGCATCTACATCACAGGCAACAAATTGCCCCCAAACCTGTGTCCCAAGGCCAGTGTCTTCCATCGTGTGCTCCCAGTACAGCTACCTGAGTCTCCTGTCATAAACCAAGGCAATGATGAACCTACCACCAGTGGAAGTGAGCAAACTGTGCCAGGGGCACAGGCACGTGGGGTAGGGTAAGTGGGAGGGATGGCGTGGGCCAGAGGATGGTGGCTCCAAGAGGCACAACTGGCCAGAAAACCATCTCTCAAGGCTTGGGAACTTACCAACAATCCCAAGGCGTGATGGGTCAGGTACTTACCATGATGGGGGTGACCAGAAAGCTGAAGAGGGACAACCACCAGAATGTCATGCAACAGTGGCAGGCCCAAAATGCCCACCTGGCTTCCATTGCTGGGGTGCTGAGAGACCTGAATACCACCCTGAGTAGGTTTTGTACCCAAAATCTGGCCTCTTCCACTAGCAATGAAAACTCAGGCCCTTCTCTGTCTGTGGCACATAGTTGAATGGAGGCCCTGCCAGGGGAAGGATATGTCTCAGACACCCCACCCTCTGTAGCTGAAGAACATCCCCTGCAAACGTGGATGTCCCCCAAACATCCTGGAGGAGCAGATGCCAAGACCAAAACCACTGCCAGGAAGTGAACCTCTACTGATTGATTCCCCTTGTTTGGCACATATGCTCCCTGTTGACTGTTGAGATGGGGCCACTCACCTGAAAAGCAAGATGTCTGCAGGGGCGAAGGTATGCCCCCGACCTCGTGGAACACCTCTCGGCACTCCCAGGTGGACACAGAAACCCCAGCAGGTGCCCCAAAAGGAAAAGGGGAGTGGAAGGGAAAGAGAAAAAACACTGCCACGTCTTGCCGGTCCAGCCAGGCACCATGTTTCTTCAGGGGGGCAGGTCGTTGTTGACAGAGTGATAGTAGAGTTAGTGCACTCAACTTCCTTGAAACTGAATCTCTCTTTCTGATATGGACACAGGAGCGGTAGAAGAACACAGCACTTTTCTTGGATAATAATAACTGTTGGCACAATTACAAATACTGCATTACCAAAAACCCAAATTGAGTACCATAACAATAAGTACTGCGACACTAGGGCTCGCTTCAGAGAGATTCACTGTTGCACTCTACAATTAGAACTGTGGTTGAACTTATCATGCACAAGAAGGCAAACAAGGGCATTAAATATATCATGTATAAATTTCCTGCATGCATAGGGTTAAACTAAAAGGAACAAAAACAATCCAAGAAATACAAATGTCCACTCTGGGTTTAAACAGTTAGGGTGGCACAGTTTGGTTTGGTTTGTGAAAAACCCTTCAAAAGCAAATTCCTCAAACCTAAAACACAGGCATGAATGACACAATTTAAATCTAAGAGTTATGCTATTAGAGAAAGAAAGTCACGTAAATGCTCTTTTAAAATTGCACTGTCACTTTTTGTAGTACTTGAGCTCAAACAGATTTCCTGAAGCACATTTAGGCAAGTAACTACAATAATAATGTAAAATGTTCATAAATGCATTTGTCTCTTCAAGATAAGCACTTTGCCAAAATACGAGGTGTGAAATACACCAGCTGTTCTAGGAAAGCACTGCGCTCAAAGAACAAACTCCCTGGAGAATACTAGTCACTTAGCTACAGTCTTTTCTGGAGTGCTGGAGGAATGCCTGGTGTCAGCTGGTACAGGAACGAAGAACAGAATTGTCTCAAAAGTCCTGAATACGAGGATGACGGCAGGGGCTGGACTGCCAAATCAGATGCTGAGATCAGGAAGCAAAACAAAGCCAAGCAGGGAGTCATGCTTTACTCTGCTATTTATAACCAATCAGGAAAGCAGTTGAGTTTCCACATGTGGATGAGTCACCACACCCAATTAGAAGCACATGTCTACACCACACCCAATTAGAAGCACATGTCTACACCTGGTCAAATTAACAAACAAACATTGGTAAAACAAGCAGTGATAAAACCAATTGTGTAACACAGCACATTATGTTTACTTAGAAACATGAAGGTTTAACCAAGAACAGAGATATGATTTAACCCCAATCCCTGGGGAAGCCAACAGATAATGCAGGAGGCACCGTGGGGATTCCTGACTTTGACTGAACTAAAACCTGTCTTTACTTTTCTGTGGTATAAGGACACTGGACTTGGGTTTCCAAATGGTGTAGCAGATACCCTGATGATTTCATCCACCATGACTGAACCATTCACTGTTTACTTTGTGTTATTTGTGTTCAATTTCACTCAATTAGCTGTGCAGTCCCCAATAAATACTACTTAATCACAGATCATGTGTTAGAGTTTTTTTATAAACCATACACAACTGTCTTGTATGACAACTCTTGCACAAAAAATGTTTCTCTCAAATGTTCATCACACATGTACTGTATAACCATGCTACATATTGCATTGACTAATTATAATAGACATTACTCAAATCACTTGAATTGCACTTTCCCACATATAGTTTGGGAGAATGCCAATTATCACACAGAGAAGTACTGCTGCTAACTTCAGTGTTTCGGCATAGGTATCATACACTCCCAGCTCACAGGCTACTGAAGTTAGGGGCATGTCAGTCTATCTCTATCCCAGGAGGCAAGCATATTGCTTCAATGTATCATCAGTTAAAGCCTTATCACATACCCATACCATAACTCCCAAATTAACAGACCCTATTAAACAGACAGAGGTCAGTACTAATGTCCCCAGTCATGGAACCTTCCATATACCATGGACAGGTACATGTAGGCTTGCCATCCACCTATGTCAGTCTTCAGACACATGCCCATTGGCCTGCAAAGAGGAAACTAAATATAAGTTAGTTCTCATCCAACACAAACCATCAAGATGTTAGAGGGTATGGATACCGCATTATGACGAGACAAATGAACACACACATGGCACCATTGGCCCCACCTCCAATACCAAACAGGTCGTTAGTGTGGAATAGGACACGACCATCCCACTGTCCAGACAGTCTGGGCATAGAACTCACACACCACAAATCTCATGCCTGACAGTACCTGGTTCAATCCATGTTCACTTCATATGTCAGTCTGCAAATCCCATCGGCCTGTGACACTGTCTGATATTGCTAAATGAGGATATGCCAAAAAGGTAAATCTGAAATCTGTAAATGACAAAGATAAGGTATAGGCCACATTGATACATATACATAACACAGCCAATTCATATATACAAATGTTACTCTGATTGTGCACTGTGCAAAACTTAGACTATGTTTATTAAATGTCTGTACACAACTCCATGTAATAATCTGCATGCATATCTGAGTCATGGGTATTGGAGACACTCTGATGGTCATACTAAGAACCTTATCAGGCATTCCTAACCTCACCAATTCCCCACTGATTCACTTTAATTACATCACATCCCCTAAATCAGGTGAAGTACTTATTGATGAGATCAGCCCTGATGTCTCCAGCTTCATCGTCATCATGCTGATCCTCATTTGGCAAATCTGCATTTCCACCCGCAGGAACTGCTGGCTCACCTCATCTGGTATTAATGGTATATGACGTATCAGGAGGAGGATGAGCATGCAGCAGGAAACAATAATTTGACATACTTTGTTGGGTGATTAGAGGAGGGATCCTCCAGACGTATTGATGCAGCAAAATCTTGCCTTCAAACTTCAAGAGCGAAAAAGTCCGCTCCACGATATGCCTTGTCTTTCCGTGGGCCTCACTGAAGAAGAATTCCATGGCGTGGTTGGGTACCTCAATGGTGTCAACAGCCAAGGACGATTTGGGTAGCCAGAGTCCCTTGTAAGGAATAGTTACAACAAACCTCACATAAATCTTAGACATCCACATATCTGATAGCAGATATAAGTTACAGACACACATGACATAAGTGACTTACCAACCAGCCAGGCCCTCTCTGTATATAGTCGTGTCATCAGCAGTAGGATACTGCTGTTCCGTATGATGAAGGACTCATGGACTGAGCCCGGATACTTTGCACAAGCTTGTAAAAATTAGAGATCAGCCAAACAGATCACTTGGACATTGATGGAGTGAAAGTGTTTCCTGTTCCTATACACCTGTTCATTGGCATTTGGGGGAACCAAGGCTACATGGGTGCAATCTATGGCTCCCAATACATGTGGAAAATGCCCCTAAGCTTAAAAATCAGCCTTTGCAATGGACAAATCTTCACATTGCAGATATCTGATGTAGCTGTCCAGGTGTTTCAACAATGCAGATAGTACAGCCTTCAAGGTGAGACTGGACATAGGCTGAGCCATCCCTGCTATTAGGGCCACTGTATTTTGAAAGGACCCAGTGGCCAGGAAGTGCAGCACTGACATGAATTGTACAATGGGAGGTTTGCTATTTGGATTAAGAATGGCAGGCATCAGAGCTCGCTCCAACTGATGACAGAGATCCATGATTGTCTGACTATCCAGGCGGTAGATTTGAATCCCACGTCGCTCCTTCATGGTCTGCAGGTCTGCTAGTGGACGATACACTGGAGGCTGTGTTGCTTTTCCCATGCCAGGGTAACTCTGTGGGAGAACACCAGATTGTATGTGTATCACACAATCTGTACAGCATAAGTATGATCAAATTTACATCACATATGATGAAGTGACCTAATTCTGCCGACGGATGCCATCATGGCGGTGGGTGGATACAACTGCGGTGGACATTGTCATTGGAACACATTGCTGCCTTTGGCGGACTTGGGCCAGTGGCAACATCCGTCGGTGATGACGGTTGTTAGACTTTTCATCCTTGGCGTAGTCTCCCTTAACTTTTTGCCTCTGTTCCCCAGGTT
This sequence comes from Pleurodeles waltl, assembly GCF_031143425.1. Taxonomy (NCBI): domain Eukaryota; kingdom Metazoa; phylum Chordata; class Amphibia; order Caudata; family Salamandridae; genus Pleurodeles; species Pleurodeles waltl. The sequence goes on along the minus strand of NC_090436.1, from coordinate 112,571,217 downwards.
GTTGATGTGTGCTGGACTCTAGCCAGTGCTAAAGTGCAAGTGCTCCTGTTTAAAATGTGTACGTAATTGGTTCTCCATGATTGGCATATTTGTTTTACTGTTAAGTCCCTAGTAAAGTGCACTAGAGGTGCCCAGGGCCTGTAAATCAAATGTTACTAGTGGGCCTGCAGCACTGGTTGTGCCACCCACACAAGTAACCCTGTAATCATGTCTCAGACCTGCCACTGCAGTGTCTGTAAGTGTATTTTTACACTGTAAATTCGACTTGGCAAGTGTACCCACTTGCCAGGCCTAAACCTTCCCTTTTTTTACATGTAAGGCACCCCTAAGGTAGGCCCTAGGTAGCCCCAAGGGCAGGGTGCAGTGTATGGATAAGGTAGGACATATAGGCCCTCATTCTGACCTTGGCGGGCGGCGGAGGCCGCCCGCCAAAGTCCCGCCGTCAGATTACCGTTCCGCGGTCGAAAGACCGCGGCGGTAATTCTGACTTTCCCGCTGGGCTGGCGGGCGGTCGCCTTCAGACCGCCCGCCAGCCCAGCGGGAAAGAGGCTTCCACGATGAAGCCGGCTCGGAATCGAGCCGGCGGAGTGGAAGCTGTGCGACGGGTGCAGTTGCACCCGTCGCGTATTTCACTGTCTGCGCGGCAGACAGTGAAATACATGTAGGGGCCCTCTTACGGGGGCCCCTGCAATGCCCATGCCAGTGGCATGGGCACTGCAGGGGCCCCCAGGGGCCGCCGGGATCTGGATGGCGGTAGGGGGGGTCAGAATCCCCGCGGCGGTGCAGCAAGCTGCGCCGCCGTGGAAGATTCTACGGGGCGGCGGTACACTGGCGGGAGCCCGCCAGTGGTGCCGGTCCGACCGCGGCTTTACCGCCGCGGTCGGAATCCCCATTGGAGCACCGCCGGCCTGTCGGCGGTGCTCCCGCGGTCCTCCGCCCTGGCGGTCAAAGACCGCCAGGGTCAGAATGACCACCATAGTAATGTGGTTTACATGTCCTGACAGTGAAATACTGCCAACTTTGTTTTTCACTGTTGCAAGGCCTGTCTCTCTCATAGGATAACATGGGGGCTACCTTTAAATATGGTTAAAGTGTAGAATCCCCTAGAGAGTAGATTGACATGTGGAGTTTTGGGGTCCCTGAACTCACAATTTAAAAATACATCTTTTAGTAAAGTTGATTTTAAGATTGTGCGTTTGAAAATGCCACTTTTAGAAAGTGAGCATTTTCTTGCTTAAACCATTCTGTGACTCTGCCTTGTTTGTGGATTCCCTGTCTGGGTCAGTTTGACAGTTGGGTTGTTTTTCACCTTGCACTAGACAGTGACACAACGGGGGCTGGGGTGTAACCTGCATTTCCTGATAAGCCATCTCTGCTAGGAGGGAGGGGTGGAGAGGTCACTCTCATCTGAAAGGACTGTGTCTGCCTCTGACAATGCCGTCTCCAACCCCCTGGCGTGTGTCTGAGGCCTTGCCTGGGCAAGGCAGGATTTCACAAGTAGGTGTGAGTCCCCTTTGAAGAAAGGTGACTTCAAAGACTAAAATGGGTATAAGAAAGGCACCCAAATCTACAGACTTTAGAAACACTTCTGGAACCAAGAGGAACCTCTGCCTGGAGAAAAGCTGATAGCTGAGGAAGAAGTGCTGCCCTGCCTGTGACTGTGCTTTGTGGAGCTTTCTGCAGTGCTGCTTCTACCAGAGTAAGAAGGCAAAGACTGGACTTTGTGTGCCTTCCATCTTGTGAAGAAATCTCCAAGGGCTTGAGTTAGAGCTTGCCTCCTGTTCTTTGAAGTCTCAGGGACAGCAAAGACTTCTCTCTGCCAGCACCTGGAGTCTCTGGAGAGACTCCTGCTCTGACAAGTGGTATCCTATCCAGTCCCTGGGCCCTTGAAAGGAAAGCTGGTGGAAATCCAAGGAAATCGACTTCGGACGACTCCGGACCGACGCCGCTACTGAATTCGGTAACGCCGCCTGCACCCGACGACGTGACCTTTGCTGGAACGCAACGCTCTTCGCAGGCCCGACGCCGCAGCAGCCCCGCTGAGGTCTGCGACTCCGTGGAAGTCGCCGCACCACGTCGTGACCGACGCCGCTCGAAGTGCACGGATTCAACGTTTCGCACAGACGCCGCAATCCCCGACTTCGCGCATCGGCTTGTCTTCACTCTTCACCAAAGGTACTGTACTTGGGGGTCTACACGACTCCGTGTCCGGCGCCGCTGGTGTTGGCTTGTTGGGAACGACTCCGTCACAACGCCGTGTTAACATCTCATCGAAGCATTTTTGTTTCTAAGCGCTATTTTTGAGTTTAATCTCTAAAAATTCATAACTTGACTTGTGTATGTCGGATTTTTGTCATTTTGGTCTTGTTTTGTTCAGATAAATATTCCCTATTGTTCTAAACTGGTGTGGTGTCATTTTGTAGTGTTTTCATTGAGTTACTGTGTGTGTGGGTACAAATACGTTACACCTAGCGCTCTGAAGTTAAGCCTACTGCTCTGCCAAGCTATCAAGGGGGTAAGCAGGGGTTAGCTGAGGTTGATTCTCTTTTACCCTGACTAGAGTGAGGTTCCTTGCTTGAACAGGGGGTAACCTGACTGTCAACCAAAGACCCCATTTCTAACATTGGTGATCAGCGGTTGGGATTTGGACTTGTATTTGTACTTGACATACAGTAATTAAGTGTACACTACTGTTTGAGTTCAGACCACTACGTGACCACATACTGCTTGTCTTGAGATTTTTGCTTTTTCTCTTTTTGTGGATTTTTCCCTACGTCCACTTTGTTTTTTTTCGCTGATCCTTGATTGATTTTGAACTTCATTTGGGAACTTGGTTCTGCATTTGGAACTTTGCACTCTTTTTACCTTTCATCATGTCTCTACTTGGAGATGCATCAGTTGGAGCTGACTTTGACCTTGAGAAATTGGAGAGTTATACCAAAACTCAGTTGAAGCAGTTCTGTAAAAGTTTTGACTGTCCCATTATGAGCTCATCCAGGAAGGAGGAGCTGCAAAAGGCGCTGAGGGCCTGGGTGACAGCCAAGAGCACTGAAGGGCACACAGAGGATGAGGGAGATGAGGAGGATGAGGAAGAGTGTTCAGTACACAATGGTATTGTGGGTGGGCCTGTTATGTCCAGGGATAAGGTCTCCAGGGCAGGTAACAGTGTCTCATCCAGGGGTCTGACACCTGAGGAGTTGCAGGACAGACAGGCAGAGAGGGCTTAACAATTGGAGCTGCAGAAGCTCAATCTGGAGAAAGAAAGAGATGAGAGAAGAGCAGTCCTTGAGGAAAGGAAGATACAGCTGGCTCATGAGCTTAACTTAAAGGAGTTAGATCAGAGAAGCCAGTCCAGTAGGGATGGTGGCAGCAATCCTACAGTGCAGCCTGAGAGAAGGGTACACATCCCAAAAGACCTTGTGAGGGATTATAAGAGGGAGGATGATATCTACTTGTGGTTCAAGGGTTATGAGTCAGCTCTCCACATGAACCTGGCCCCTGAAGCTCATTGGGGGGCAGCCCTGTGGAAGCATTTTGAGGCAGAGGGGAGGGACACACTGACGGCCTTAGGGGATGCTCAGAGTCTCACCTACCCTGTCATGAAGGAGGCCTTACTCACCAGGTATGGTCTCACCCCTGAGCAGTACAAGGAGAAGTTTAGATCCTACAAGAGAAAGGAATCCCAAACATGGTTGGAATGTGTTGATTCTTTTTGCAGGTCACTGGATGGTTGGGTGAAGGGCAGTAAGGTAAACACGTATGAGGGGCTTTACAATTTAATTGCTTGGGAGCACTTGTACAGTTTGTGTTTTCCAGAGCTGCGCCAGCACCTCATTGACAGCAAGCTGACTGACCCCAGGAAGCTTGCGCAAGAAGCGGACCGCTGGGAGAGCACCAGGGTCCAAAAGAGGTATGGGGGAGACCACGGCAAGGGTGGGCAGGGTCCCTCTCAGAAGAAAGGGGGGGGTAAGGGCAAACAGGGAGAGTTCTCTAAAGGGCCCCAAACTGATTCCCAGGGTAAGGATTCCCAACCCCCCAGTGAAAAGAAGCCATGGTTGTCCAAAGGGAAGACAGTGGCTGGTGGTCCCCCACGTAAGAGCAATGCATGTGACCAGGTGGGTCATGTGAGGGTGGACCCCAAATGCCCCAAAAGTACACCGGCACCCACTGGTGCACCGTCCCAGGGTTTGGCCAGTGTAGCGCTTGGGGAGGAGTTGGTTTCAGGTGGGTGGGAACCAGCAGAAATGACCCTTGTCTCACTAGGGGACAGTGAGATGGTCCAGAGAAACCTAGTGTCTGATAACACTAAGAAATACAGGCAATGGGTGACCATCAATGGACAGAGGGTGGAGGCTCTGAGAGACACAGGAGCCAGTGTGACTACAGTGAGGAGTCACCTGGTGTCTGAAGAGCAGATTGATCCCCAGGTACTTCACCAAGTAGTTGCGGTAGACAACTCTGAGCACCTCTGCAGAGTGGCGCAGGTTCCCTTTGAATGGGGGGGGGGGGTCTCAGGTTCCTGGAAAGTAGCTGTGAGTCCAACCATGCCTGTTGATTGTTTGCTAGGTAAGGACCTGGAGGATTCCCCTTGGAAGGAGGTGGAACACAGGTCTCACTTGGAGATGTTGGGTCTGCCTGGGTGGGTATGCGTACCCACCCGGTCTATGGCAGCCAATCAGGGTAGTCAAGAGCCCCTGGAGCCTGAAACAGTGGCCCAGGGGACCGCCAAGAAGAGGAAGGGCAGGGGGCGCGGGAAACCGGCCCCAGAAGTTCCCACGGTCACGGAGGAGGCAGAGCCTGAGGGTGATACCCCGGAGCCTACAGGGGAACAGGTGGCTGAACTGTGGGAGGTCCCTGAGCTGTCGCAGTGGCAGCAGGAAGGGGGACCCACCAGGGAAGCATTCTGCACAGCGCAGAAGGAGTGCCCTACTCTTGAGGGGCTACGGCAGCAGGCTGCAGCCCAGGCGGCTGGCGAGGCGCCAGGTACTCACCTGATTTATTGGGAGGATGGCCTCCTGTATAGTGAGCCTAAGGTTCCTGAGCCTGGGTCAGCTCGTATGCTGGTGGTACCCCAGTGCTTCAGGGCCTTCCTACTGGGTTTGGCTCATGATGTACCGTTGGCAGGACATCTAGGGCAGGACAAGACCTATAAGAGGCTTGTCTCCCACTTTTACTGGCCCTTGATGCACAAGCAGTCAGCTGCTTATTGTAGGTCTTGTCAGACTTGTCAGGCAAGTGGCAAGAGTGGGGGGAAATGCAAAGCTGCCCTCCAACCTTTACCTGTAGTCAGTACTCCCTTTGAAAGGGTAGGAATTGACATTGTGGGGCCTCTGGATCCCAAGATAGCCATGGGCAACAGGTTCATCCTGGTCTTGGTGGACCATGCCACACAGTACCCAGAAGCCATTCCTCTAAGGACGGTCACTGCCCCGTGGTGGGACGTGCCTTGATGGGAATTTTTACCCGCATGGGTTTCCCCAAGGAGGTGGTATCTGATAGAGGTAAAAACTTCATATCCACTTATATGAAGTCTCTGTGGAAGGTGTGTGGGGTAACCTACAAGTTCACCACCCCTTGCCACCCCCAAAGTAATGGTCTGGTTGAGAGATTCAACCGCACCTTGAAAGGCATGATTCAGGGCCTGTCAGAGCCCTTGAGGCGTAAGTGGGACGTCCTCTTGCCATGCCTTCTGTTCGCTTACAGGGAGGTGCCTCAAAAGGAACTTGGCTTTAGCCCCTTTGAGCTCATCTATGGCCACCCTGTGAGGGGACCGCTCAGTCTGGTGAAGGAGGCTTTGGAGAAAGCTCCTAGTAAACCACCCCCGGATGTATTTAGCTACATGCTGGCACTAAGAAACCAGACTGCCCGCTTCAGCAGTCTCGCTCAGGAGAACTTGGAAGCAAGCCAGAAGGATATGAAACGGTGGTACGACCAGAATGCCACTCTGCTTGAGTTTCAGCCTGGACAAAAAGTGTGGGTCATGGCACCAGTGGAGCCTAGGGCTCTCCAAGATAAGTGGACTGGGCCTTTTGAGGTGGTGGAAAGAAAGAGCGAGGTCACCTATCTGGTAGACTTGCAATCCCCCAGAAACCCTTTGAGGGTCCTACTTGTCAACCGCCTCAAACCACACTTTGAGCAAACTGAGCTATCCATGCTCCTAGCGACAGATGACGGGTGGAGGAATAGAGTGAGCCTCTTCCTGACCTCCTGTCTGCAGGAGAGAAAGATGGGTCTGTGGAGGGAGTGAACCTCTCCCCTCCCTGACTGAGGAACAGCAGAGGGACTGTCACCACGTGCTAGGACAGTTCACCCCGTTGTTTTCCCTCATCCCAGGAGTCACACACCTGTGCACACATGATGTGGACACTGGGGACAGTACACCTGTTAAACATAAGGTTTACAGGGTGACTGACAGGGTCAGGGCTTGCATTAAGGAGGAAGTCTCCAAAATGTTAACCCTAGGGGTTCTTGAGCACTCCAGCAGTCCTTGGGCTAGCCCAGTGGTCTTGCTCCCAAAGGCTGCTGCACCTGGTGCCACTCCAGAACTTAGGTTCTGTGTGGACTACCGGGGTCTCAATGCGGTCAGCAAGACTGATGCACACCCCATCCCCCGAGCTGATGAGCTCATTGATTGGTTAGGAGCTGCCAAGTACCTCAGTACGTTTGATTTAACATCTGGGTACTGGCAGATTGCCTTAAATGAGGGGGCAAAGGAGAGGTCAGCATTCTCTACCCCAGATGGGCACTTCCACTTCAGTGTGATGCCCTTTGGGATGAAGAATGCCCCTGCCACCTTTCAGAGGTTGGTCAACCAGGTGTTGGCAGGACTGGATGAGTTCAGTGCCGCCTACCTGGATGACATTGCTGTGTTTAGTTCCACATGGGAGGAACACCTGCAACACCTCTGGAGAGTGTTAGAGGCCCTGCAGAAGGCAGGCCTCACTATTAAGGCGAGCAAGTGCCAAATAGGGCAGGGTTCTGTGGTGTACTTAGGACACCAGGTGGGGAGTGGCCAGGTGGCACCCCTACAGCCAAAGATTGACACGATTCTGGCTTGGGAGCCTGCAAAGACCCAGATTGAAGTGAGAGCCTTTTTAGGTCTCACAGGATATTACTGGAGGTTTGTTAAGGGATATGGTACCATTGTTACCCCCTTAACTGAGTTGACTTCTAAGAAGCGACCCAAGAAAGTGATCTGGACAGAGGCTTGCCAGAACGCTTTTGATGCCCTGAAGGCTGCCATGTGCACAGCACCTGTGCTGCAGGCACCTGACTACTCCAAGGAGTTTGTTGTGCAAACAGACGCCTCAGAGCATGGTATTGGAGCAGTACTCTCACAGCTTAATGAAGAGAGCCTAGATCAACCCGTAGCCTTCATTAGCAGGAGGTTACTACCCAGGGAACGTAGGTGGAGTGCCATTGAACGTGAAGCATTTGCTGTGGTCTGGGCACTGAAGAAGCTAAGACCCTACTTGTTTGGGACTCACTTCTGAGTTCAGACCGACCACAGGCCCCTCAGATGGTTAATGCAGATGAGGGGTGAGAATCCAAAACTGTTGAGGTGGTCCATTTCCCTACAGGGGATGGACTTTACGGTGGAACATCGTCCTGGTACAGAGCACGCCAATGCTGATAGTCTGTCCAGGTTCTTCCGCCTTAGTGATGAGAACTCCCATGAGGTTGGGTAGTTGCTCCCCACTTTTAGCTGGGGTGGACACGTGTTAGACTTTTCATCCTTGGCGTGGTCTCCCTTAACTTTTTGCCTCTGTTCCCCAGGTTGTTGATGTGTGTTGGACTCTGATTTTACTGTTTTTGTTATTCTGGGCACTTTACCACTGCTAACCAGTGCTAAAGTGCAAGTGCTCCTGTTTAAAATGTGTACGTAATTGGTTCTCCCTGATTGGCATATTTGTTTTACTGTTAAGTCCCTAGTAAAGTGCACTAGAGGTGCCAAGGGCCTGTAAATCAAATGTTACTAGTGGGCCTGCAGCACTGGTTGTGCCACCCACACAAGTAACCCTGTAATCATGTCTCAGACCTGCCACTGCAGTGTCTGTAAGTGTATTTTTACACTGTAAATTCAACTTGGAAAGTGTACCCACTTGCCAGGCCTACACCTTCCCTTTTCTTACATGTAAGGCACCCCTAAGGTAGGCCCTAGGTAGCCCCAAGGGCAGGGTGCAGTGTATGGATAAGGCAGGACATATAGTAATGTGGTTTATATGTCCTGACAGTGAAATACTGCCAACTTCGTTTTTCACTGTTGCAAGGCCTGTCTCTCTCATAGGATAACATGGGGGCTACCTTTAAATATGGTTAAAGTGTAGAATCCCCTAGAGAGTAGATTGACATGTGGAGTTTTGGGGTCCCTGAACTCACAATTTAAAAATACATCTTTTAGTAAAGTTGATTTTAAGATTGTGCGTTTGAAAATGCCACTTTTAGAAAGTGAGCATTTTCTTGCTTATACCATTCTGTGACTCTGCCTTGTTTGTGGATTCCCTGTCTGGGTCAGTTTGACAATTGGGTTGTTTTTTACCTCGCACTAGACAGTGACACAAAGGGGGCTGGGGTGTAACCTGCATTTCCTGATTAGCCATCTCTGCTAGGAGGGAGGGGTGGAGAGGCCACTCTCATCTGAAAGGACTGTGCCTGCCTCTGACAATGCCGGCTCCAACCACCTGGTGTGTGTCTGAGGCCTTGCCTGGGCAAGGCAGGATTTTCACAAGTAGGTGTGAGTCCCCTTTGAAGAAAGGTGACTTCAAAGACTAAAATGGGTATAAGAAGGGCACCCAAATCTACAGACTTTAGAAACACTTCTGGAACCAAGAGGAACCTCTGCCTGGAGAAGAGCTGATAGCTGAGGAAGAAGCGCTGCCCTGCCTGTGACTGTGCTTTGTGGAGCTTTCCTGCAGTGCTGTTTCTGCCAGAGTAAGAGGGCAAAGACTGGACTTTGTGTGCCTTCCATTCCATCTTGTGAAGAAATCTCCAAGGGCTTGAGTGAGAGCTTGCCTCCTGTTGTTTGAAGTCTCAGGGACAGCAAAGACTTCTCTCTGCCAGCACCTGGAGTCTCTGGAGAGACTCCTGCTCTGACAAGTGGTGCCCTATTCAGTTCCTGGGACCTTGAAAGGAAAGCTGGTGGAAATCCAAGGAAATCGACTTCGGACGACTCCGGACCGACGCAGCTGCTGAATCCGGTAACGCCACCTGCATCCGACGCCGTGACCTTCGCTGGAACGTGACGCTCTTCGCAGGCCCGACGCCGCAGCAGCCCTGTTGAAGTCCGCAACTCCGTGGAAGTCGCCGCACCACGTTGTGACCGACGCCGCTCGAAGTGCACGGATTCAACGTTTCGCACAGAAGCCGCGATCCCCGACTTCGCGCATCGGTTTGTCTTCACTCTTCACCGAAGGTACTGTACTTGGGGGTCTACACGAATCCGTGTCCGGCTCCACTGGTGTTGGCTTGTTGGGAACGACTCAGTCACGACGCCGTGTTAACATCTCATCGAAGCATTTTTGTTTCTAAGCGCTATTTTTGAGTTTAATCTCTAAAAATTCATAACTTGACTTGTGTATGTCGGATGTTTGTCGTTTTGGTCTTGTTTTGTTTAGATAAATATTCCCTATTTTTCTAAACCGGTGTTGTGTCAATTTGTAGTGTTTTCATTGAGTTACTGTGTGTGTGGGTACAAATACGTTACACCTAGCGCTCCGAAGTTAAGCCTACTGCTCTGCCAAGCTACCAAGGGGGTAAGCAGGGGTTAGCTGAGGGTGATTCTCTTTTACCCTGACTAGAGTGAGGGTCCTTGCTTGAACAGGGGGTAACCTGACTGTCAACCAAAGACCCCATTTCTAACCACGGTCCTGTATGTGGCAGGTGTGACTGCCATCTCGAACTTCATCTCTCACTTGACTCCTGAGACTGCTGCAAGCAAGAGCTGCAGAACCTGAGCTGCTGTGTACTACTTCTGGGAGCAATCATTCTGCATCCTACAGGTGATAGGGCTACTGCCTTCTTACCTGACGAGCTGGACAACATTGCGGAGGAGGTTGTACCCCTGTACTGACAGCTTTATGGTGCACCCAAGGTGCAGGTAAGTGCATAGCAATTCCAAAGTTTGAATTGTTGAGTGTATGATGATGTTCTGGAAATGTGGTCAAATGAAGGATTGAGGTGATATGTGTGGGTAGATGGACATATGCACATGTTCATATATAGATTTTGAGTCATGATACATAGTAGGGAGTGTGTGAAATATGTACTCTGACCCACCTACAAACTGTAGTGTAACTATATGTGAAGGTGGTGTGAAAAATACTTGGACAGATATACCATGTTCAGAGACATGCTTGTGGTCTGGTCATACGTTTGAGGCGAACACCTGGTGCTAGATATGCCTGTTGTATGCCTATCTCAATGTTACACATTGCCTGACTGCAGATGGTCATTCCACATAGAAGGGGATGTTGAAGGAAGTCTGTGTATGGCTACTTGCCCTTACTTGTATTTTCACCCTGCTTGATTTGGTATGGTGCATGTGGACACAACATCCTCTTCTTGTCTGTCCCATCCATGCAGGTCCACACCCATCAGAAGTTGGAAATTTGGCATGTCATCACCAAAAAAGTGTGGACCCTGGTGGCCCACAGCCAGCAAAGCACCCACTGTCAGAAGCTGAGACGCTGGGCCCGGAAGATAGCAGAGGCTCAGCTGGAAATGTCCTCTAAAGAAAGATGGGGTGCCGTCAGACCTTGATCCCCCTAATGGCCCACATATTGGCAGTGGCCGACCCTTGATGCGTGTTTGAGGGCAGCACAGTAGCCACAAAGGGATAAATACAGACTGAACACATTTTCATTCCTTTACCAGGTTATTGAAAGATGTGAAGGAATCTAAGCTGTGGCAATGTGGTAAGTGCAAAGGGTCTAGAATTATCCAAGAAACACATAGATATACAGTCATCCACATTGGTACATTGGTGAGCACATTCCATTGTGTATAGGTACAACTTCCTCCCCTATGTTGTCGCCTCTGTAGAGAAGCATGTGATGATGCACATGTGACTGTGTCACATGTGCACCACTATACAGCTTTTCATACCCTGCTGGCCGTTCTTTCACATCTGCAGGTCTACACTCCCAATATCATGATGGTAAGTTGTCCAGATCTCTATCCTCTGTCCATTACAAGGTACCTTGATCCATGTCTATGTGCAACGTCGAGCCAGACAAGTTAATATCATCCATTCTTTTCATAAGGTTTCGGATGAATGATAGCATCATGTGAGGCTGTGATGTCCATCTGACATTTCACATGCCATACTTGCATACCTTAATCTGAGCAGTTACAAGGTAAACCCCTTTGGTATGTGAGGGATGTACATTGGCCTCTGTAATGTGTCATTTGAGTGGACATCCTACATGTAGGTTACCATGAAAATATTGCTAGACTCTTATGGGAACACATACATTGATACCAAAGAAATGAATAATAGTGACATGTTCATGTTCTACAGATGGGAAATGGCCACACAGCTATTTTCCTAGCCATAGTGTTGTAGGCATGATTAATAGTCCAAGACCTCTTCTTTACAGTTACAATCAGAATAGGTTTTTGCCATCATGTGTACATTGTAAGGCTCTGTCTAAAATCACACTTGTAATGTGTCTTAAACATAAATGCTTTTGCTATTTTGGATATGGTTTGAAAGCTTTTTGTATGGCAACTTATTGTTTGCACTGTCTACATTGTGGTGCAGTTGTGGGAGTTCACATACACATGTTGTTGGAATGGTATGTGTATTCATGCATTTGGCTTGCAAAAAGGTGTATGTCCCTATCATGGTAACCTCAGGTGTGGTTTGTGCCGCTTATTTTTAAACAAACTGATGTGAGGCTAGTCATGTCCGATGTGTGGACAGTGATGTTGCCACTCAGTCATTGGGCTATTGATTTAATAATAGTATGATACATTGAACTATGTGTCACCTCCCTGCACATGACAACCGTACATTGTATTGAAAGAGTTGTTATACTACCTGTGGTTGAGTGTGGGAAAATGCTCAGGGCTAAAGAGGGCATTAGAGTGTGCAATACTTTGTTTACAGGAGAACAATGACTTAGATGTCATAGTCCACAAAGTATGTCTCATCATTTCCTACATCACTAATGGTACATGTGCTGATGACATGTGTTCTGACTCTTTTAAACTCCAAATTTGTATATGCCAATTAAAGTAGTTGCATGGTTGCTGATTTCCATTGTGAAGGTTGTGAACTCAGTGACATGAAATGGTTATGGCTTGTATGCAACATGCTGTCTTGTGTTTAGCATACGATATGGTCCCTTGCCTGGTACATGATATCAGGTCAATGTGTTAGTATATGTAGATTTTGTTTATGTGATATGTGGAAAGCAATGTTACCACTCTTTCCCATAGCTTGGTTATTGGTTGACTATGTTGCTGTAGATAGGGACCCAATATCATGCAGCCATGTCAGCTTGTCATGGAATGGTTAGTGTGATAGCTCTACATATATGCTGATATTGTAGGTGTGATATAGGTGGCTTAGCAGGTGTATGTCAAGGATTTTACGTAGGGGTGCATACAGTATCTTGTTGTGACATGATGTTGGCACAAAACTGGCTCTGCCTGGGGGTGTATTACAACTAGATGTAATGTTATTGATGTGTACAGTGTGATGGATGTGGAATGTAAAAATGTGTTGACCCTACCTCACTTTCTGTTTTCCAGCATCAGCAGGTGATGGCGATGGGGCACAGCAGAGTGGGGAAGCTGCTGGTCGCAGGATCTCCAGTCATGAAAACACCAACACAGATGGACCCAGTGGCCCTGAGGTCGAGGGGAGAGCAATGGGGGAGACTGGATCCACTTCATCATCCTCAGAATCCTCCTCCAGTGAATAGTCCTTGGTAGTGGAGGACCCATCTGTCAAGGCATCCACACCAACACCTCTTACAATGGCTCCCTCTCCCTCCACACCCAAACCCTTTTGCTATGACAATCCCTATGTGTAAAAAATCCTTCCTTTCTGAGTTTTCCCTTTTCCCTACTCCTCTCCCCCACCGTGAAATCCCTAAATGTTCTGTTTCCCTCCCAAAGGCCATCCTTTCCACCTCCCAAAGGCCATCCTTTCCACCTCAAAGGCATCCTCTGCCCCCCTGCAAATACCCATGCACGGCCCCCCATCAAGACTTTTACCCCTTCCAAGAAGACCCACCTCTCCCCAAGCCTAAAACAAATCCCCCTCCCAAGCCAATTCCCAATCCCCCCTGCCAAGCTTGAGCCCCAATTCTCCCCACCACCACCCCTCCAGATCATCCCTGAGGTGCCTGTCTGAACCCTTGAAGTCCCTACCTGTGAAGGTTACATGGGAGTCAGGAGTCAAGTTGGGGCAGCATTTGGTGCATTTGGCAATTTACAATTGTTTGGATATTGGATTGGCTAATGGCCTTGTATGTATTTATTTCTTGCTTCCAAAACATATGAAGGTACCAACCCATTGTTGGTTTTCAGATTACATCTTTGACCTGCATTTTCTTTCCTAGGTTAAAGTTGTTCCTGGCTGACATTGGTTGTGTGCCAGTATGTGTGTGTGTGCTTGTGCTTCCTGTATTGTATGGGCAGTATGTGATGGTGTGTGCAGTATTTTTGTCCCCAAGGGATAGGCTGTGTGTTGTGTTATGGGCATGTGTTTGTAGCAGACATGTTGTTGTGATGGTATTGTGTATTGTTTGTGATGACATGTGTTTCTTGTTCTGGTGTGTGGGTTTGAGTGCTTTGACTCGGTGAGTGTGTGTGTATTGTGCATGGAACGATTGGTATGATGTGCTGTGAGTGATGTGTGTGTTGATTGGTAAGTTGTATGATTGTGTAATTGTGTGTGCTCATTTCCTGTTGGTTGTACATTGTGTTGTATGTGTGATGTATCCCAGGATAGTGTCTGTTGTGAGTGATTCCCAATGTGTTTCTGATTGTGCGGTTGTGGTGTTGTTGTGATGTGTTGTTATGTTGTATGGTATTGTGTGATACTAGGCCTGTGCTGTGTTGCAGTGTGTAAGTGTGTGTTTTTTACATATGGTGTGTGTGTGTGTGTGTGTGTGTGGTGGCTGCAGTGTGTGGGCTGTGTATGTGTGGTTGTATTTGTTGTTGTATGTGAGTGTGAGTATAGTGATATGGGTGAGTGTAGCCCCCGCACTGCCTACCCTATGGCATGTTATGTTAGTGAAAAAACAATATACAACAGTAAGAGGTAAGTGTGTGAACTTACGATTGTTGTCATCATCATCAACGAAGATTTTGTAATCCTTCGGCAAGCAGGAGCAGCAGGATGACATCTAGATGTGGTTCCATGGCGGCTCCGGACGAGTGTGCCTTCCTCAATGTGAATGTCTCCTTTTATACAGCTTGTTTCCACCTGTGTTTCTGTGGTGGTGAGACCACGGTGGAAATCTTGGTGCAAGTGTGCAATCTTGTAATAAGTCTGACGGTAAAATGGTCTTGCTGGCCTGCTGGTGCCATCATTCGTCTGTGGTGGTCTGACTGCACTGGCGGTGCTGGCGGTGCTTTGGCTGTATTCCATGGGGAATACCACCAAAGTCATAATTTGGCAGTCTTCTCCCCCAGCCTATTGGTATTCTGACCACCACCGCCAGATCCTCGGACCTCCAAACTCGTATTGAGGCCCTTAGGCCCTGATATATACTTTCTGGTGCAAAACTGAACAAACACAGTTTTGCACCAAAAAGCTTAGCACTGGCTTGCACCACTTCTGAGCACCAGCCGGGCACCATATTTATGGAATGGTGCAAGCCGGTGCACAGGATAGGCTAGCATAAAAAAGAATGATGTTAGCAAGGTGGGGCTGGCGATATGGAAGAAGGGGGTTTTGCACCAAAAAATGACGTTAGGCAGGAAAGAGTAAAAAAAAATGACTCCAACCAGCCTAGTGTCATTTTCTGACGCAAAACCATCCAAACCACATGACTCCTGTCTTAGAAAATACAGGAGTCATGCCCACCAACCCTCTTCAGGGCCCCCAATGACACTTTAGAAAAAAATACTTACCTGTACTTACCTATACTTACCTGGGATGGGGTCGCCCATCCTCCGCTGTCCCTCTGGTGTGGGTGGGGGTGTCCCTGGGGTCTGGAGAGGGCACCTGTGGGCTTATTCCATGGTGTTCCACCATGGAAATAGGTCCACAGGTCCCCTAACGCCTGCCCTGACCCAGGCGTTAAATAATGGTGCAAAGCAAGCTTTGCACCATTATTTGACCCCTCCTCCCCCTGGTTGATTTTAGCATGAGGGGGATTAATATGGCGCTAAGGCCATAGAGTTGTTTTTTGTAGGGGAACGCCTACTTTGCATCTCATTGACGCAAAGTAGGTTTCCACGTCCAAAAAATGACGTTAACTCTATAAATTTGGCGCTAGACGGGTTGAGCGTCAAAGTATCAATATGTAGTTAGTTTTGCACCAAATTTGTGTGAAACCAAATGACACAAATTCGGCGCAAAACAAGTATAAGTATGCCCCTAAGTCTTTTTCTTGAAGATTTTCTGGACCGGGATGAAGTCAAGTTGAATCCGATCTCTCTGGACTCCTCTTCGGATATGCGTTGCAAGAGACCTCGGTCAACGATTCTACATTTAGACTTAAAGAATTTTTCAGAAACCTAGTCCGGGACTGACTTGAAATTGAAGCTGACCTCCATGGAGTCCTCCTTGGATCCGCTGCACGGGATGCCCCGGTCAGCTTTTTACTTTTGGACATAGAAACATTTTTGGACCTTTTTCTCTCCGATGTTGGGCGACCCTCCCAGCAGCTCGATTTCAATGTCAGCGGATTGACTTTCCACGAGCTCCCAGTGAAATCAGCACAATGAACCTGTAAGTCAGGCCAGGTCGCAGTCGACGTGAGCTGGCTTGACTCACAACATCGCGTCGGTCCAATTATGGATCTTTTTTTCAAAGTTGCTCCAAACTTCTCGAAACGTCTGGTTCTCATTCCAGAAGATCTCTGAAGTTTCTTTAGAAGTCCACAACTCACCCTAAGGTTACAGAAGCTCCGAGTTGCTCCTTGGGGGTTTGGACTCCAACTCCTAGAATGCACCTGGCTCAAATCCAGAAATGACCACTGGTCAATGGTCAGCTCGTCAATTTCTTCAGGGCTTGATGCAGGGGGCTCTGGTCAGCTTTCTTCTACCTGTAGCATACAGGTAGTCCCTTCTTGAGGCAGTACAGGACAAGCAAAGTCATGTTCTTTGTGAAGCCCAAAGTGTGCAGCTGGTGCTATCCTTCTGAGTGCAGTGTCCAGGTGCAGGCCAGGGGTCCAGCAGGGCAGTCCTTCTTCTTGCCTTCTTTCAGGAGGGATCTGAGGTGGGGTGCAGCTATCCCAATTTTATCCTTGCTCCTGTGGGGGAAAGCAGGGGAGTGCTCTGTCCAATCACATGCAGGCCACCACCCTCTTGAGTGACTACTTCCTGGTATGTGTGGCAAAAATCATTTCCAGGGAGCAACATTCCTCCAAAATCCAAGATTGCAAAAATTCAGTCTTAGAGTTTAGGTCTGGCTGATCCCACCCACTGGTGTGGCTACATTTCCGTTAACACACCCCTTCCTTATTCTAACCAGGGGCCACCAAGCTGTCTGGGTTTGCAGGAAATGGGGGAGATACAGTGACTGTCCCAAACATCCCTCCCTCTTTTGAAGACAAGTTTGGCCATGCATTCGCTACCATGCTATGCACATTAGGGGAGCACAGAAAAGTATTGAGCTGCACATGTAGATTAGATAAACTGGAGAAATAGGAATAATCCCTATCGTGGGGATGTGTCAGTCACCACAAGTCTACTAAACCCCACTCCTGCTGTTATTCTAAGAATGTCAGGGCTAATCTACATGCTGGTGAATCCCTCTGCGGGGGATGTGACCTGTCCATCACTATGTTGGCCTCACAATTAAAGTTGCCCCTAATAACTGTAGCCTGAGTTATGTAGTGTGCCAATGTTGTAATTTAGCAGTGATTAGATTAAGCATTAGCAGAAGACATCTTGTATTTAGTAACTATTGTGAACATTTTGCGGAATCCATTTTGTATTCATGGCAGCCATTTTCTCTGCTACATGCTGCCATGTGCTCACCATGTGCTCTGTCCTACCTTTCTGTTAACTGCTCTTGAAATCTGCCTAGTGACAAGTTATATTTTGCATCTCTTACTTTCGCACATGCTCAGTAAGGTCTGCAGCTGTTAGTCCTTGGAAACTGTTAGCTCCTCCTACCTGTCGACTGTGCATTTTCCACATGACCTTACATGTATACAAGTCTTGTTTCCATAATTGTACCATCTCCTTTTAGCCCCTGTGTGGGTATAAAAGGACCATGCTCTCTCAGTTCAGTGTGCTACTTCAGACATTACCCAAGGGTGCTGTCTGAACTGTAGTACCACCTCATGAGGTTAATAAACTTTTGTCTTTTATTCCAGTTTCTGTGCCAACTTCTTCCTACATGGTCTGAGGACTTTGTGCAGAGAAAGGTGAACCCCTTGCACTAGTAGGCCTTGCTGAGGCTTACTTCAACACCAAGGGCACGAAAGGTTCATAAAGAAGGAGCCCTGATCCAGATTTGGAGTATATATGTTAACTAGTGTCAAGTCTCTACCCTTGCACTCACTGCAACGCATTGTCCCTCGGGATCTGCCTCATGCGCCACATACTGAAAGGGGACCCCTGCTCTCACCCAGATGAGGACCCCCCTTGCAAAGGCAGAGTAACTTGTATAGTTTGCCGGGCCTTGCCATCTACACTGCAGTGCCGCCCCTTCCTGGGCAGTAAGGTGGGTTTCCTAGAGTAATGCTATGTGTATGCCCGTCTGTTCCGATATGAAAATACTTTGTACCTCTTTGAAATGGTGTGCATGCCTATGATGTTCCAGGACTATAGTGTATAGCTTGGTTGCAGAGCCATACTGATTTCCAGCAGTCTGGATGCACAGACACCCCGACCCCCTCCTCAGTATTCGTGGCCACAGAGCCCCCGTTGTGCCATACTGTGTTAAATATTGATGCAATCATTGAAAACCCCTAATAAACAAACTCCCAAAACTTCAACAAACATCCCCTCCCTAGGACAAATCGAGGGAAGCCCCTGTCCAAACTGGTTCAAGCCCAGCCATAAGATGTGGACTATCCCACAAAACATGCATGTGTGAACAATCCAGGAACTACGACTCGAGCCTTCAATCCAGAGCCCCAATCATGATAATTCAACAGGCAATTTTGTGCATCCTTAGAAAATATTTGCCATAGAACTTCCACCCAGGCGAAAGCCAGACGGTGCCCATTGTGTCCCTAAGCCAGTGCAGGTCAGCAGCCAGTAGTGCATCAGGCCATTAAATGAAGTTTTCCGCGGTCCCAGGGGTGACCTGGGGAAGTAGTGTGCTGGAGGTGCTTCACCCATCTGACTCTGCGTACTCTGTGATAGCCCTGTGCACCGCAGGCGGGGATCCAGTGTCGGAATCTTGCATGTGAGTCACATCCTCCCCCACGTATCTCCTTTCATTGTTGGACTCCTCACCTGACGGAGTCATTCTATTCTACTTCGTAGATGAGCCCTCCTCGTCCTCTTAGGGCCCGAGGGGTGTTGCTTCCTCTGCATGCCACTAGGCCCGGGCTGCGGGTGGTTGTCTATCCAGCTCCAAACCTCTTGTGGAGAGTGGAGAAAAAGGGCTCCCTCAGTGTTCACCACTCATAGACATGCAGGGAACAGCATGCCATATTGCACCCATATTTGGCGGAGTCGCTTTTTATCTTAATTGAAGGTTGAACGCCACTTTTGTGCTTCGCTGGAAAAGTCAGGATAAACTTGATTTCTACCGTTGTCTACCATGAAGTCCACCTTCCGACAGGCCTGATCTAGAATGTAATCCCAGTCTTTGTAGTAGAAGAGTTTTGCCACCACTGGCCGTGGTGGAGCTTCTGGCAAGGGCGGCCTGCCCATCACCCAGTGAGCTCGCTCCTGTGCGAAGAAGGGAGACAGGCCCTCCTAGGGAATCGTGGACCTGATTAACTTTTTTAGATAGTGAATCATATTGCCCCCCTCCGCTCGCTCTGGCAACCCCATCTAGGAAATGTTATTGTGGCTGGATCTATTCTCTGCATCCCCGACCCGCAGTTAGAGGGTCTTAACCCTGGCTTCCATGGTGGTCAAAGGAGTCGTCAGGTCTGCAACCGCCTGGAGTATTTTTGCCACTGCTCTTTCCATTGTGGTAACTCGCTCTGCCAGCCAGTGGTGGTCATCTCTAAGTTGACTCACGTCCACCCCCAAGGTGTCTTCTTTGGTCTCTAATGCCTCTCTAGTAGCCTGGATCACATCCCGCAGCATTGGATCCTGGGTTCTATCTGCTATCTCCTTCCGCAGGCAACCACCTGCAGGAAAGTACCCTCCTTCTTGGCATGGTTACCCCCTTTTTCTGCCTGATGTCAGTGTTTGACTGTGTTCACTGGGGTCCTGCAAACACGGACCCCAGTGATTATGCTCTCTCTCCCAAAGCTCTGTATTTCACCCACAATTGGCACATTGGTGCCCTATTATAAGTCCCTAGTATATGGTACCTAGGTACCCTGGGCATTGTGTTTCCAGGGTATCCCTATAGGCTGCAACATATATTTTGCCACCCATAGGGAGCCCAAGCAAAGGGTTCTGCATGACTGCCATTTCAGCCTGCGTGAAAAAGTGCAAGCACCCTTTCACTGCCACTTTTCACTGCACCAGGTCACTTATGAGTCACCCCTGTGGCAAGCCTTCCAGCCCAGAGGGCAGAGTGCAAAGTACATGTGTGTGAGGGCACCCCTCCCCTAGCAAAGGTGCCCCCAGGAACTCCAGGCCCATTTTCCCAGAATTCGTGAGTGCAGGGACGCCATTTTATGCATGTACTGGATGTAGATTAATACCTATGTCCAGATACATAATGGTAACTCCAAACATAGGCATGTTTGGTATCAAACATGTTGGAATCATGCCCAAATGCTTTTGCAAGCATTGGTTGTATGATCCCATGCACTATGGGGCTCCTTAGACGACCCCCAGTACTGCCATTACAACGTTCTTGGGTTTTGAGGCAGCTCAAGCTGCTGCCACCTCCAAGACAGGTTTCTGCCCTCCTGTTGCTTGAGAAGCTCGAGCCAAGGAAGGCAGAACAAAGGAGTTCCTTTGGGGAAGGGGTGTTACACCCTCTCCTTTTGGAAATAGGTATGACAGGCTTGGGAGGGGCAGCCTCCCAAAGCCACTGGAAATGCTTTGAAGGGCACATTTGGTGCCTTCCTTGCATAAACCAGTCTACACCGGTTCAGGGACCCCCAGTCCCTGTTCTGGCATGAAACTGGACAAAGGAAAGGGGAGTGACCACTCCCCTGTCCATCACCACCCCTGGGGTGGTGCTCAGAGCTCCTCCAGAGGGTGCCTGGGCTTTGCCATCTTGGATTCAAGGTTGTCAGGAAACTTTGGGAGCATCTGAGTGGCCAGTACCAGCAGGTGATGTAACAGCCCCCTTCTAATAGGTGGTCACCCATCTAGGTGACCAATCTTCCTTTCAGGGCTATTTAAGGTCTCTCATTTTGGTGGTTCCTCAGATCAGATTGTAAGACGCTAGCAAGAATCCTCTGCACCCTCCACTTCAACTTCTGACTGAAGAAACTGCATCAGGACCCTACAAGCTGCAACAAAGAATCAAGATACCTTCTGCAATATTGTATCTCTGGCTCCTTCCAGCAACTGCAACATTTCCCCGGTCGTGCATCCTCTGAGCACAGCCCATCTTCCGTCTGCATCAGAGGAAAGTAGGAATCTCCCTTGGTTTGAAGGAGTCACTCCCTTTCTGCAGGCACCAACTGCAATGACAACCGGCTGTGTGGATCCCCTCTCCTTCTGAGCTGGGAGGATCCTGCATCATGGGTGGTAGACTGAAGTGGTCCCGATGGTCCTCTCTTCCAACTGTCCAACTTGGGTGGAGGTAAGCCTTTGCCTGCCCATGCAGGACAGTACCCCCATGCACCACGTCCTTTGCAGCTGCCAAGGTTTGTTGACATCCTTCCTCCAAGATCTTCAGGCATCCTGAAGCTCCAGCCCACAGCACACCTTCCTGTGATGCACAGCTCCCTGGGTAGTTCCCCAGCGGAGTGGGAGCCTTTCTCATAGTGCTGCGTGGGCCTCTTCTGCGACTCTCCTGTCCCCGTCTTGTGGGATTCCTGTGGGTGCTGCCTGGGCTTCTGTGGGCTCTCTGTGTTGTTGAGGGCCCCCTCTGAGTCCCCTTCCTGGGTAGAGTCCTCCTGGTCCTCCCTGGTCCCCGGTAGCTCCACAGTTTTGCATGTGCCAAGACTTGTTGGCGGAACTTCATCTTCTTGAGTGCAGTGCTGACTCTTCTTCTTCCCCGTGGTTCACCTTTTGCACCTTCATCCTGGTGGGTAGGGGCTCCTGCCCTTCCCGGACTCTGCTGTGCTTCTTGTTTCCCCTCTTCCAAAGGTCTTCTTGTCCAGGAATCCACTGTTGGTGTCTTGCAGTCTCTTTTGGGTTTTGTAATATTCTTCTCTCAGTGTGTTCTGGGAAACTTACTGTGACTTACTCCTGCTTTCCTGATCGCTGGGGTGGGTTGTGGTACTTACCTTTGGGCTTTCCTAGTACTCCCAGCTCCCCTCTACACACTACACTTACCTAGGTGGGGGACGAATTTCGCATTCCACTTTCTTAGTACATGGTTTGTGCTCCCCCTAGGCCCATTGCTTCCTATTGTGATTTTCACTAATTACACTGTTTTCTAACCGTTTTATGGCTATTACTGCATACTAGTGTACATAAATTGTGTATTACTTACTTCCTAAGGGAGTATAGCCTCTATGGTATTTTTGGTACTTGTGTCACCTAAATAAAGTACCTTATTTTTTGTAACACTGAGGGGCATATTTATACTCTGTTTGCGACGAATGTGCGTCAAAAATGTTGACGCACAATCGGCGCAAACCCTGCCCCATATTTATACTTTGACACCCGACCCCGCGGGCGTCAAAATTCCACCATGTGCGTCAGTTTTTGGAAGGGGGAACCAGCCTTGCGTTAATTATATGCAAGGTAGGCGTTCCCTTCCAAAAAATGACTTTGAGGCCTGTGCCCCTTATTTAAACTCTGGCGTCATTTTGACGCACAGGAGGGGGTGGGCCTTAAAAAACGGCGCACAGCCGGATGTGCGCCATTTTTTAACCCCTTCCCCGCCACGGACGTAATGGTTATGTCCATGGCAGCGCCCGTGTGGCGCCATGGACGTAACCATTACGTCCTGAATGCTTCCCTCGGGAGAAGCGCTAGCGCTCCTCCCGAGGGCCGCCCCCCCACCCCCCTAGGTCAGGGCTGACCGGGGAATCCCTTCCCCTTCCACCCCCGACCCCCCCCACCCCCCCCTGTGACGTCAGCGCGCGCGCGCTGATGTGTCACAGGGGCCTCCCTCGTCGCGCTGGAAGCTCTGCTTCCAGCGCGATTGAAAAAGAAATGCAAAAGCATTTCTTTTTCAATCACTTGGGAGGCCCGGAGGGGCTTCATAGGGAAGGAAAAGTATTTCCTTCCCTTTGAAGTCCCTCCGAGGGTTTCAAAAGCCGGATTGCTTGCAATCCGGCTTTTGAAACCCCACTAGACACCAGGGATTTTTTTTTTTTTCTTTGAAATTGACAAAAGGGAGCGACCCCTTGGGCAAGGGTCGCTCCCAGGGGGGGCATTTTTTTGAAAAGGCCTTTGAAACCTCTAGGCACGAGGGACCATTTTTTTTTTTTTTTCTTTTTTTTTTATTGAGGTGGGGAGCGACCCCTTAGGCAAGGGTCGCTCCCCTTGGGGGAAAATTATATTTTGGCCATTTCTGCCCCCCTTGGGGGCAGATTGGCCTATTTTGATGAGGCCAATCTGCCCCCAAGGGGGGTAGAAACCACTAGACACCAGTGATTTTTTTTATTTTTTATTGTTATTGACAAAAGGGCAAGGGTCGCTTCCAGGGGGGGCATATTTTCGGGAAGGCCTTTTCTGCCCCCCCTGGGGGCAGATCGGCCTACTATTAGGCCGATCTGCCCCCAGGGGGGGCAGAAACCTCTAGGCACCAGGGACCATTTTTTTTTTTTTTTTTCATTTTTTTTTTTTTTGGTGGGGAGCGACCCCTTAGGCAAGGGTCGCTCCCCTTGGGGGAAAATTATATTTTGCCCATTTCTGCCTCCCTTGGGGGCAGATTGAACTATTTTGATGAGGCCAATCTGCCCCCAAGGGGGGTAGAAACCACTAGACACCAGGGAGTTTTTTCTTTGCGTGAATTTCACGCAAAGGGAGCGACCCCTTAGGCAAGGGTCGCTCCCTGGGGGGGAGGGCAATTTATTTTAGGCCATTTCTGCCCCCCTGGGGGCAGATCGGCCTATTATTAGGCCGATCTGCCCCCAGGGGGGGAAGAAACCTCAAGGCGCCAGGGCAAATTTTTTTTTTTAGTTTTTTTTTTTTGTTCTTTCTTTTTTTTAGAGATGGGGAGCGACCCATCAGGCAAGGGTCGCTCCCCTGGGGGGCAAATTGTATTTAGACCATTTCTGCCCCCCTGGGGGCAGATTGGCCGATTTTAGGTCAATCTGCCCCCAAGGGGGCAGAAACCACTAGGCACCGGGGATTTGTTTTTTGGCGCCAATGTCACGCAGGGGGAGCGACCCCGTAGGCAAGGGTCGCTCCCGGGGGGCGGGGGGTGGGGGTTGGGGGGGCAAATTTATTTTAGGCCATTTCTGCCCCCCCGGGGGACAGATCGGCCTATTATTAGGCCGAACTGCCCCCGGGGGGGGGGGCAGAACACTCTAGGCGCCAGGGCAATTTTTTTTGTGTGTTTTTTTTTTTTGTTGTTTCTTTTTTTAGAGATGGGGAGCGACCCATCAGGCAAGGGTCGCTCCCCTGGGGGGGCAAATTGTATTTAGACCATTTCTGCCCCCCTGGGGGCAGATTGGCGAATTTTAGGTCAATCTGCCCCCAAGGGGGCAGAAACCACTAGGCACCGGGGATTTGTTTTTTGGCGCCAATGTCACGCAGGGGGAGCGACCCCGTAGGCAAGGGTCGCTCCCGGGGGGGGGGGGGGGGTTGGGGGGGCAAATTTATTTTAGGCCATTTCTGCCCCCCCGGGGGACAGATCGGCCTATTATTAGGCCGAACTGCCCCCCGGGGGGGGGGCAGAACACTCTAGGCGCCAGGGCAATTTTTTTTTTGTGTTTTTTTTTTTGTTGTTTCTTTTTTTAGAGATGGGGAGCGACCCATCAGGCAAGGGTCGCTCCCCTGGGGGGGCAAATTGTATTTAGACCATTTCTGCCCCCCTGGGGGCAGATTGGCCAATTTTAGGTCAATCTGCCCCCAAGGGGGCAGAAACCACTAGGCACCGGGGATTTGTTTTTTGGCGCCAATGTCACGCAGGGGGAGCGACCCCGTAGGCAAGGGTCGCTCCCGGGGGGGGTGGGTGTTGGGGGGCAAATTTATTTTAGGCCATTTCTGCCCCCCCGGGGGGGGGGGGCAGAAACCTCTAGGCGCCAGGGGAATTTTTCTTTTTTTTCTTTTTTTTTTCTTTGTTTTTTTTTTTTAGAGATGGGGAGCGACCCATCAGGCAAAAGTCGCTCCCCTGGGGGACAAATTGTATTTAGGCCATTTCTGCCCCCCTTGGGGGCAGATTGGCTGAGTTTAGGTCAACCTGCCCCCAAGGGGGCAGAAACCACTAGGCACCGGGGATTTGTTTTTTGGTGCCAATGTCACGCAGGGGGAGCGACCCCGTAGGCAAGGGTCGCTCCCGGCGGGGGAGGGTGGGGGTTGGGGGGGCAAATTTATTTTAGGGCATTTCTGCCCCCCCCCCCTGGGGCCGGCTGAGCTACAGGCCAAACACCACAGGTAGGCACCTTGCAAAAAACACCTCTGTTTTCTGTGAAAAAATATGTTGTGTCCACGTTGTGTTTTGGGCCATTTCCTTTTGTGGGCGCTAGGCCTACCCACAGAAGTGATGTACCATTTTTATCGAGAGACTTAGGGGAACGCTGGGTGGAAGGAAATTTGTGGCTCCTCTCAGATTCCAGAACTTTCTGTCACCGAAATGAGAGGAAAAAGTGTTTTTTGGGCCAAATTTTGATGTTTGCAAAGGATTCTGGGTAACATAACCTGGTCAGAGCCCCGCAAGTCACCCCATCTTGGATTCCCCTGGGTTTCTAGTTTTCAAAAATGCACTGGTTTGCTAGGTTTCCTCAGGTGTCGGCTGAGCTACAGGCCAAAATCCACAGGTAGGCACTGCTTTTTATAAAAAAAATGTGATGTGTCCACGTTGTGTTTTGGGCCCTTTCCTTTCGTTGGCGCTAGTCCTACCCACACAAGTGATGTATCATTTTTATCGGGAGACTTGGGGGAACGCTGGGTAGAAGGAAATTTGTGGCTCCTCTCAGATTCCAGAACTTTCTGCCACAGAAATGTGAGTAACATGTGTATTTTTAGCCAAATTTTGAGGTTTGCAAAGGATTCTGGGTAACAGAACCTGGTCCGAGCCCCGCAAGTCACCCCTCCTTGGATTCCCCTAGGTCTCTAGTTTTCAGAAATGCACAGGTTTGGTAGGTTTCCCTAGGTGCCGGCTGAGCTAGAGGCCAAAATCTACAGGTAGGCACTTCGCAAAAAACACCTCTGTTTTTTTCCAAAATTTAGGATGTGTCCACGTTGCGCTTTTGGGTGTTTCCTGTCGCCGGCGCTAGGCCTACCCACGCAAGTGAGGTATCATTTTTATCGGGAGACTTGGGGGAACGCTGGACGGAAGGAAATTTGTAGCTCCTCTCAGATTCAAGAACTTTCTGCCACAGAAATGTGAGGGACATGTGTTTTTTTAGCCAAATTTTGAGGTTTGCAAAGGATTCTGGGTAACAGAACCTGGTCCGAGCCCCGCAAGTCACCCCTCCTTGGATTCCCCTAGGTCTCTAGTTTTCAGAAATGCACAGGTTTGGTAGGTTTCCCTAGGTGCCGGCTGAGCTAGAGGCCAAAATCTACAGGTAGGCACTTCGCAAAAAACACCTCTGTTTTTTTCCAAAATTTAGGATGTGTCCACGTTGCGCTTTGGGGTGTTTCCTGTCGCCGGCGCTAGGCCTACCCACGCAAGTGAGGTATCATTTTTATCGGGAGACTTGGGGGAACGCTGGGTGGGAGGAAATTTGTAGCTCCTCTCAGATTCCAGAACTTTCTGCCACAGAAATGTGAGGGACATGTGTTTTTTTAGCCAAATTTTGAGGTTTGCAAAGGATTCTGGGTAACAGAACCTGGTCCGAGCCCCGCAAGTCACCCCTCCTTGGATTCCCCTAGGTCTCTAGTTTTCAGAAATGCACAGGTTTGGTAGGTTTCCCTAGGTGGCGGCTGAGCTAGAGGCCAAAATCTACAGGTAGTCACTTTGCTAAAAACAGCTCCGTTTTCTGTGATATGTCCACGTTGTGTTTTGGGGCATATCCTGTCGCGGGCGCTAGGCCTACCCACACAAGTGAGGTATCATTTTTATCGGGAGACGTGGGGGAACGCTGGGTGGAAGGAAATTTGTGGCTCCTCTCAGATTCCAGAACTTTCTGCCACAGAAATGTGAGGAACATGTGTTTTTTTAGCCAAATTTTGAGGTTTGCAAAGGATTCTGGGTAACAGAACCTGGTCCGAGCCACACAAGTCACCCCTCCTTGGATTCCCCTAGGTCTCTAGTTTTCAGAAATGCATAGGTTTGGTAGGTTTCCCTAGGTGGCGGCTGAGCTAGAGGCCAAAATCTACAGGTAGTCACTTTGCTAAAAACAGCTCTGTTTTCTGTGATATGTCCACGTTGTGTTTTGGGGCATATCCTGTCGCGGGCTCTAGGCCTACCCACACAAGTGAGGTATCATTTTTATCGGGAGACGTGGGGGAACGCTGGGTGGAAGGAAATTTGTGGCTCCTCTCAGATTCCAGAACTTTCTGCCACAGAAATGTGAGGAACATGTGTTTTTTTTAGCCAAATTTTGAGGTTTGCAAAGGATTCTGGGTAACAGAACCTGGTCCGAGCCCCACAAGTCACCCCTCCTTGGATCCCCCTAGGTCTCTAGTTTTCAGAAATGCACAGGTTTGGTAGGTTTCCCTAGGTGGCGGCTGAGCTAGAGGCCAAAATCTACAGGTAGTCACTTTGCTAAAAACAGCTCTGTTTTCTGTGATAAGTCCACGTTGTGTTTTGGGGCATATCCTGTCGCGGGCGCTAGGCCTACCCACACAAGTGAGGTATCATTTTTATCGGGAGACGTGGGGGAACGCTAGGTGGAAGGAAATTTGTGGCTCCTCTCAGATTCCAGAACTTTCTGCCACAGAAATGTGAGGAACATGTGTTTTTTTAGCCAAATTTTGAGGTTTGCAAAGGATTCTGGGTAACCGAACCTGGTCCGAGCCACACAAGTCACCCCTCCTTGGATTCCCCTAGGTCTCTAGTTTTCAGAAATGCACAGGTTTGGTAGGTTTCCCTAGGTGGCGGCTGAGCTAGAGGCCAAAATCTACAGGTAGTCACTTTGCTAAAAACAGCTCTGTTTTCTGTGATGTGTCCAGGTTGTGTTTTGGGGCATATCCTGTCGCGGGCGCTAGGCCTACCCACACAAGTGAGGTATCATTTTTATCGGGAGACGTGGGGGAATGCTGGGTGGAAGGAAATTTGTCGCTCCTCTCAGATTCCAGAACTTTCTGCCACAGAAATGTGAGGAACATGTGTTTTTTTAGCCAAATTTTGAGGTTTGCAAAGGATTCTGGGTAACAGAACCTGGTCCGAGCCACACAAGTCACCCCTCCTTGGATTCCCCTAGGTCTCTAGTTCTCAGAAATGCACAGGTTTGGTAGGTTTCCCTAGGTGGCGGCTGAGCTAGAGGCCAAAATCTACAGGTAGTCACTTTGCTAAAAACAGCTCTGTTTTCTGTGATGTGTCCACGTTGTGTTTTGGGGCATATCCTGTCGCGGGCGCTAGGCCTACCCAAACAAGTGAGGTATCATTTTTATCGGGAGACTTGGGGGAACATAGAATAGCAAAACAAGTGTTATTGCCCCTTGTCTTTCTCTACATTTATTCCTTCCAAATATAGGGGTGTGTGTAAAAAAGACATCTATTTGAGAAATTCCATGTAATTCACGTGCTACTATGGTCACCCCGGAATTCAGAGATGTGCAAATAACCACTGCTCCTCAACACCTTATCTTGTGCCCTTTTTGGAAATGCAAAGGTTTTCTTGATAGCTATTTTTTACTCCTTATATTTCAGCAAATGAATTACTGTATACCCGGTATAGAATGAAAACGCACTGCAGGGTGCAGCTCATTTATTGGCTCTGGGTTCCTCGGGTTCTTGATGAACCTACAAACCCTATATATCCCCGCAACCAGAGGAGTCCAGCAGACGTAACGGTATATTGCTTTCGATAATCTGACATTGCAGGGAAAAGTTACAGAGTAAAAAGTAGAGAAAAATTGATGTTTTTTTCACCTCAATTTCAATATTTTTCTTTTTCAGCTGTTATTTTCTATAGGAAACCCTTGTAGGATCTACACAAATGACCCCTTGCTGAATTCAGAATTTTGTCTACTTTTCAGAAATGTTTAGGTTTCTGGGATCCAGCATTGGTTTCATGACCATTCCTGTCACTGACTGGAAGGAGGCTGAAAGCACAAAAAATTGCACAAATGGGGTATGCCCCAGTAAAATGCCAAAATTGTGTTGAAAAATTGGGTTTTCGGATTCAAGTCTGCCTGTTCCTGAAAGCTGGGAAGCTGCTGAGTTTAGCACCGCAAACCCTTTGTTGATGCCATTTTCAGGGGAAAAACCACAAGCCTTCTTCTGCAGCCACTTTTTCCAATTTTTTTGAAAAAAACAAAATTTTCCCTGTATTTTGGCCAATTTCTTGGCCTCTTTCAGGGGAACCCACAAAGTCTGGGTACCTCCAGAATCCCTAGGATGTTGGAAAAAAAGGACGCAAATTTGGCTTGGTTAGCTTATGTGGACAAAAAGTTATGCGGGCCTAAGCACGAACTGCCCCAAATAGGCAAAAAAAGGCCTGGCACAGGAGGGGGAAAAGGCCTGGCAGCGAAGTGGTTAATGCCTGGGTCAGGGCAGGCGTTAATGGACCTGTGGGCTCGGAAGGAGCCCAGAGGTGCCCTCCCCTGCCCCCAGGGACACCCCCTGCCACCCTTGCCCACCCCAGGAGGACACCCAAGGATGGAGGGACCCATCCCAGGGAAGTAAAGGTAAGTTCGGGTAAGTATTTTTTTCCGAATTTTTTTGTGGCATAGGGGGGCCTGATTTGGGCCCCCCTACATGCCACTATGCCCAATGACCATGCCCTGGGGACATAAGTCCCCTGGGCATGGCCATTGGGCAAGGGGTTATGACTCCTGTCTTTCCTAAGACAGGAGTCATGTCAATGGAGGTTGGGCGTCAAAAGAAATGGCGCAAATCCGGTTTGAGGCCTGAATTTTGCCTCAGACCTGACTTGCACCATTTTTTGACGCACAACCCCCATTTTCCCATACGCCGGCGCTGCCTGGTGTGAGTAATTTTTTTTGACGCACACCAGTCCGCAGCGCCGGCTAACGTCATTCCATTAATAAGGAGCCTGCATGGCGCATTGGAATGGCGTTAGCCAGCGGTAAAAGTTTTGACGCACAGCTGCGTTGGCGCAGTTGTGCGTCAAAAAGTATAAATATGGGCCTGAGTGTTTTCGTTCATGTGTGTGAGTACCGTGTGACTACAGTGGCATTGCATGAGTTTTGTATATCTCCTAGATAAGCCTTTGGCTGTTCATCCACAACTACTCTGGCTATTGGCTGATGTTGTAAGATAGCTACCGGCTACCTCTAGAGAGCCTGGCTTCTAAGCATTGAGTACACTACACTAGTGATGGATATCTGACCTGGTATAAGGTCCATAGGTACCCACCCACACCAAGGCAGCCTCCTACACCACTTCTGCATACAGGTGGTATCAGTGGTCAGCTCAGGAGGGAAACTCTGCAACCCCAAAGCAAGCAGTCTTTCAGCTAAGACTCTCCTCCTGCCCCCAGCTGCCCCAGTCCTCTCATTCCACCCCGTGCGGCTCCACCTCCGTCGTTCCCCCGCACCCTCCTCCACCTTTTCCTTACCGCCCAGCATTAGTCTTTTCCACCTTCCCTGGACAGGGCCGATTACACCTCAGGCCGCCCCATCTTGCACTGCTCTGGCCGCCACTTCACCCGCTCCTTCATGGACCCCAGGGCCAGCATCACTTCCTCTCCCGGCTCAAGTATGGGCTATCCGCCACCTTGTCAGGATTCCGCTGCCCAGAGTGCGACCTGGTGTCGGATGAACCCCAGGATATTGCTAGATCAGGGCCCTCGGATCGGGAGCTCCTCATTCTGCTGCCATCGGCGTCAGGCCATTCTCCCCTAAACAATCTAAACCTTCATTTACTATGATGTCACATTACTACTGATTAGTTTGCGATTTTCAAAAATGGTAGATGCCATGGCATGGGATGATAGTAGTCATGACCCTTAGCAGACCTCTGATTTTGGGTTTCTGTTGATATAATGTTAGGGCACAATTCATCATGAGTATCTGTACTAATTTAACCTTATTTACACTGCACCTACATTTCTCGCCGGTATAGCACACTTTTCATTCGCTTTGAGTTGTATTCATTTTAACTTCTTTAAAAATAATAATAAGTCACACTATGGCAGAGCGGGGAAGGTATTTAGAGCAGATTTAAAAAATGTTAACAGTGTAATCATTTGTTAAGGAATAAGTACAAAATGCACAATTGACCGGTAACGGGGCTGTTTTATTAGTTCTGTTTTAAGTAATTTTTTGGCTAATTGTGTAATGTAGTGCAACTGTTTAACAATCATGCAATAAAGAATTAATTACAATGACCGATTAGTTCTCAAACATTTAAACTAGAAATGTCATATGGCAGTTTAGAATATAATCAGTATTAACAAAAGTGAATTATCTTTTTTAGCATGACAACTTTTGATTCATGGTGACTGGATAGATTACATAACCTACATATCCCCACAATATCTTAACTATGCCTTAGGATGATACAGAGTCATTCCAATGGTAATAAAATTAGCAGTGGAGAGTGTGATATCTTGGTGTGCTGCCCTGTCCAATTATTGGACAGCCACATAAAAAGTGACCACAGTTAACCATAGTTACATATTAGTTATATACTAGCTGAACCATATTAATAAATACAGGTCCTAATCCAAACCTTCTCAAAGCTTCTAAGCGTATATCGTATTTGCACTCCATCAAAAGATTGTTTTTCATCCAATTAAAAGACTAGCTTTTTTTAATACAAATTATAAACGTGGCATAAATGGCATAACAACTCTTGATGAGCTCACTGAAATAAATCCTAACTGGGTATCATCAATCACTCAAGAGATTAGCTTGCTATTTTTATTAGCCAAAATCATTAGTGGAATTACTGTTTATGTAGATTCATTACGGGAATCTTCATATATATGTTAATCAATGAGATGTGTTTATGGCCCTCATTACAACATCGGCGGTATTGACCGCCTACCGTCACGGCGACGGCCGCCAACATACCGCCGTCGTTGCTTCTGACCGTCCATGTCATTATGACCGTAGCCGGAATTGCGCCAGAAGGATGGCGATATTCCATCTACGGTGATGGCAGCAGTTGGCGGTAAGTTGGCGCTGCTGACAGCTGCAGCGCCACGCCAGCAAAACACTGCCTACTGTATCATGTTCCATGATACGGCCTGCCGGTGTTTTGCTGGCGGACGCTGCTGCTGGCAGCAGCGCCATGTCCCGTCTCCTGCTGGAGGACCCCCTGCAAGCAGGTAAGTCGGGTTCTCCAACAGGAGAGAGGGGTAGGGGGTGTTATGTGCGTGTATGGCTGTGTGTGTGACTGTGAGTGAATGCGTGCATGCGGGTGTAATGCTTGTGTGCATGAGTGGGTGTGTGTGTACGTCCATGTTGTGTCGTGAGATTGCATGTGTGCCTGGATGTATGTTTGTGAGTGTGGATGTGCAAGTGTATGTTTGTATGCATGCGTGGGTGAATGTCTGTATGTGTGTGTGTATAGGTGTGTATGTTTGTGCGTATATGTGTGTATCTGAAGGGGGTGTCAGGAAGGGAGGGGGAGGGTGGGAGAGGACTCTGAGAAGGGGGGGCGGGGAAGACCCTATCAGTGCCAGGGAAGGCCTTCCCTGGCACTGATAGTGCCTATCACCATGGTTTTTGTGGCGGTAAGATTGCCACAAAAACCATGGCGGTAGGTGGGGTCATAAACCCGAGGGTAGGATTGTGACAGCCTCCGGGCTGGAGACCAAAGTCTCCAGCCCGGCGGCTGTTACCACACTGGCGGACAGAGTGCTACATTGGCAGTTTGGCTTGAGCCAAACCGCCAATGTCATATTTTGGGGAAGAGTACCGCCAGCCTGTTGGCAGTACTCTTCTCCAAAATACTGCCGTGCACCAGGGTTGCAATGAGGGCATATATTTTTGAGGGCTTTTTAGAAATAGGGTCTTTGGTTAGCATTCAAGTTACCCCCTGTCCAAGCAAGGACCCTCACTCTGGTCAGGGTAAAAGAGAATCACCCTCAGATAACCCCGCTCACACCCTTGGTAGCTTGGGACAAGCAGGCAGGCTTAACTTCAGAGTGCTAGGTGTAAAGTATTTGTACCAACACACACATTAACTTAGTGAAAACACTACACAATGACACAACACAAGTTTAGAAAAATAAAGAATATTTATCTAAACAAGACAAGACCAAAACGACAAAAATCCAACATACACAAGTCAAGTTAATAATTAAAATGTAAAAAGAGTCTTCATGTTCTTTTAAACACAACGCTAATGCTGTTAGCATGGAAATGTACCTGGGTCGCGTCAAAATAACACGCATGGGTGAATGTGCATCAAAAAAGGTAAGCGGTGCATCGATTTCTCTCCTGCAAGCGAGGTCATGTGTCGTTTTTTCCTCTCCAGTCCAATCGACATGCGTCGTTTCTTTCCCCGCATGAGATAGATTAATCGATCTGGACCTCAGGTTTGGGCAGGCTTGCGTTGTTTTTCAATGCCGTTGCAGCCTGCATCAGTGATACCGGGCATCGTTTCTCCATGCGCGTGCATTGATTTCTCAGCCACGCTGCAGAAGGAGTGTCGATTTCAGCCGCGAAACCTGCGGCATGTCGTTTTCCCGCCGTGCTCAGGAGGTTGCATCAGAAATTTCCCCAACCTTGGTCTGCCAGCTTTACCTTTCAAGGCCCCAGGAAATGGATATGGCAGGAGTCTCAGCAGAGGCTCCAGGTGCTGGCAGAGAGAAGTCCTTGCTGTCCCTGAGACTTCAACAGGAGGAAAGCTCAGTTTCAAGCCCTTGGAGAGTTCTTCACAAGAAGAAAGGCACAAGAAGTCCAGTCTTTGTCCTCTTGCACCAGGCAGAAGCAGCAACTGCAGGATAGCTCCACAAAGCACAGTCACAGGCAGGGCAGCTCTTCTCCCTAAGCTCTTCAGCTCTTCTCCAGGCAGATGTTCCTCTTGGTTTCCAGAAGTGATCCAAAGTCTGTGGGTTTGGGTGCTCGTCTTATACCCATTTTGCACTTTGAAGTAGGATTACTTCAAAGAAAAGTCTCTCTTTGTGAAATCCTGCCTTGCCCAGGCCAGGCCCCAGACACACTCCAGGGGGTTGGAGAAAGCATTTTGTGAGGGCAGGCACAGCCCTTTCAGGTGCGAGTGACCACTCCTCCCCTCCCTCCTAGCACTGATGGCTCATCAGGGTATGCAGGCTACATTCCATCTCCCTTTGTGTCACTGTCTAGAAAGAAGTGAAAACAGCCCAGCTGTCAAATTGACCCAGACAGGGAATCCACAAACAGGCAGAGTCACAGAATGGTTTAAGCAAGAAACTGCTCACTTTCTAAAAGTGGCATTTTCAAACACACAATCTTATAATCAACTTTACTGAAAGATGTATTTTTAAAGTGTGAGCTCAGAGACCCCAAACGCCACGTCTATCTGCTCCCAAAGGGAATCCACATGTTAATCATAGTTAAAGGCAGCCCCCATGTTAACCTATTAGAGGGATAGGCCTTGCAACAGTGAAAACCGAATTTAGCAGTATTTCATTGTTAGGACATATAAAACACATTAGTATATGTCCTACCTTAACCATACACTGCACCCTGCCCCTGGGGCTGCCTAGGGCCTACCTTAGGGGTGCCTTACTTGTAAAAAAAGGGAAGGTTTAGGCCTGGCAAGTACGTACACTTGCCAAGTCGAATTGGCAGTTTAAAACTGCACACACAGACACTGCAGAGCAGGTCTGAGCCATGTTTACAGAGCTACTATTGTGGGTGGCACAACCAGTGCTGCAGGCCCACTAGTAGCATTTGATTTCCAGGACCTGGGCACCTCTACTGTACTGCACTAGGGACTTACCAGTAATTCAAATATGCCAATCGTGGATGACCCAATTATATAGACATTTTGTAAAGGAGCACTTGCACTTTTGCACTGGTTAGCAGTGTTAAAGTGCCCAGAGTAAAAAAAAACTGCAAAAAAAGAGTTCAGCACACATCAACAACCTGGGAAATAGAGGCAAAAAGTTAAGGGAGACCACACCAAGGATAAAAAGTCTAACAGGGCTCCATATTAAGTTTTGTATGAAAAAAATTAAAGAACCTTCAAAATTAGTTGTGATATTCCCTTTTTAATCTGCTTCATAAAATAATCTTTTTCAAGGAGGAGGCAATGTAGAGATATATACTATGTGACATTATAAAGGCAATTAATATTGTATTTTTCAGAAGACCATTGTTACGTGTAAGGCTATTTTTTCACTTAGAAGATGTTCTAAGTCAGGGTAGACCAATGTAGGCCCAAGAGGCTGGGTTGAGTGTATATTTTTGGGATATTCACTAAACGGTGACGAGAATTGTAAACCTAAACTCGGAATCTAATTTAGGAATGATGCCTTACTCATTGCAGTTGCTTATGCTGCTCTAGATAGAAGGTATCCTGACTTCTTAAAGGACTTGATAGCAGGGCAAAAGTTCCTGGATAGTTTCAGAATTTGTCAATATACTATCCTTATGTGTTTACATCAAAATAACTCGTATTGAGTGCTCTCAAATGAATCACATTAGATGGTGTCAATGTCCCTGCTTTGAGTCTTCTAGATTTCACTGTCGTCTTTGACATCATTACCCATCTCAGGGTTATCTGCAGACTTTGTGGCACTGGAATAAAATACTAATGTGATTAACTGGTTTCATTCCTGTCAGGTAGAACCCTTTTTAAGCTGACAGTACCCAGCTACTGCTCCATCTTGGTAACAATGTAAAAAGGACCTCTCTCATTTCCACACATAGATGATCCAGCTGCTAGCTTGCATGCAGACAATGCTTTAAAGCTCAGGTTGCACAAAATCATGGTAATTAGATGACCCACCATCTCTTCAGACCTCCATCTGATGGAATACCACATAATAGGCTTGTTCCTCTCGGGTCAGTCTTTTACACTCATCCTGACATTTATCCCTTGTTATTAAGGTAGTGGCCACATGCTTTCATGTGTTTGAACCCATCAAAAAGAGTCTCTCTTTCCTGCCTAGTGAAGGCAAACATATGATAATACTCTCACTTGGATTATGGCATGATTATTGTTTTGGGTCTTACAAACACATTATTGCCAGGCCTCAAAAGATTTAAATTGCTGCAGGCTGCCTTTTGCTTTGCCTTGACTATTGCACACATGTTTCTTCCCTTCTGGTAGCATTATGATGGTGATCAGTTAAAAAGGAAGTAGATCAACTTTAAATCCCCATGTGTTTTCCATAGGGTGGTGTATGCCAAAAGGCCAATCAATCATAGGTATTTTATAGCCCAAAACACCTCGCTTGCTTGATTCTCTGTCTCTCCTTAAAATGATCCCTGTCACTCGATCTAGCTTATGAAATTTATCCTTTTCTCACAAAGCAGCTACGTAATGGGAAAAAAAATCCCTTTGGTTCCTTGCTGGACCTTGACAACCTGTTATTGCAATCTCCTATATATGCTCATTTCCAAAACACAACTAGTAGAGAATCTTTTAAATCACCTTCTAAGCTCAAAGTTCAATAATGGAATTACACCTTCTAGAGGCAGCACTCTCTACAAATCAGTCAAATCAATTGATCCAAGGAATGAAGGTTTTCTAAAGCATAGAAATCAAAAGCACCAATCTGGACATCTAGTCGCACTAGACCGGGGCAAAGTAAAAATTTGAGGGTGACTGCAATGGAGCCCTGCTCGGCTCAGTTAAAGTTTTACCTTCAGACTTAGGCCCTCATTATGACATTGGTGGTAAATGCCACTTGCCGCTGTGCTGACGGCTGCCAACATACCGCCGCGCCGGTGAATATCCGTTCACCATATTATGACACACACCAATCCGACAGAATACAGCCACATACACAAATCCGCTAGACCAAAAGTCATTGCTAAAGTGGTGGTCCCAAAACCCACACCATTATGCCATAGGGGAGAAGCTACAGAAGTACACGTCAGACACCTGAAGCATAATACATCATTTACATCCTCAGAGGTACCCCAGCCAATGTCACTGGAGAGGAGGTCCCACCACTATCCAGTCCCCCAACAGAAGAGGCCCACAGTGATGACAGTAACTCTGGACTTCTGGATCTGGACGATCTACCTGGCCCATCAGGGACCACTGGACAGTCGGTAACCCAAGCCCAGTCACAGACCACCACAGAGCCTCCCCCATCAGGAACCAACACCACAGCACCCACCCACCGTACCCACACCTCTGTCCCCAGGACACGTCAATCAGCAATTTGCCCACCTGTACAGGGACCCCAGGCAACACCTCACACCCAAGACAATCAGGGACCTGGAGTCAGTTGCAGTGGGCACACCGTTCAGGGGACAGAGGCACAGGCCAACTGGGACACTGGGATGACTGTTGTGCGCCAGGGGGAGGACAGGACCCCGACTCTCCAGGAGGCACTCTCTGAGATCCTGGGAGCCTATCAACATTCCCAGAACACGATGGACCAGATCCTGGACCACGTGCAGGAGAACAGGCGGCTGCAGGAGGGACAGTATCAGGGAGGACTTGCAGGCCATCAACAACACCCTGATCTCCATAGCAGGGGTGCTGGCAGACATGGCCAACATTATGAGGGAGGCAGTGTCACACCAGAGGGCCCCTACCACTAGCCAGTCATCCGAACAGCCCTCCACTTCTGCTGCCGTTAGTGGCCAGGAGGCCCGCCACAGAACCATCAAGCCACCAGCACCACTCACCCTGCAGATGGTGAACCTCCCCGCAAACGTTCCCTGAGAACCAGACAGAAGCCAGAGACACTTGCCAAGACCACCGCCTGGAAATTACACTTTCCTGAATGGCCCCCTTGTGTCCCACTCAGTCACCTTGTCCACCTTGAACTGCCATTGCTCCCCTTCCTTTGTCCCATTGGACAATGCACCTGTGCTACAAACTGACTGGAACAATACCCTGGACTTTCCTCCATCTTCACCCCATTCCATTGCACTTTCCCCTCTATAATTTAGCTCTACAATAAAAACCCTTGGATACAAATCGACTACTAGTATTTCATGTATTGTAAATTAATATTGATTGAAACTACCACAACCATTGCAAATGAACTGCACATAGAATGAGCATAGAATTAATGACCTGTAGCTGGCTGTTGTCATCACACCAGGAGAATGTGTTATCACCCACATCTGCAAAATGAATATCCAGAGGTAACAGTAAGTGGGCAAAGAAGTGGGTAATGCCAGCATGGCAATGCCACACAAAATATAACAATAGTCATAGAAATGTAAAGTTGCACAGTCTCACCTGTGTGTCATTGGAAGTACTGATGTATCACTAATGTTCTGTTGTCCACATCCTCATCCTCTGCCTCCTCATCCTCACTGTCCTCAGGATCCACTGCTGCCACAGGGGCATCTCCAGTCTCCTTCTCCTGCAGAAAAGGTACATGGCATCTGAGGGCCAGGTTGTGCAACATGCAGCATGCCACTACTATCTGGCAGACCTTCATGGGTGAGTAGCACAGGGATCCACCTGTTAGAAGGCACCTGAACCTGGCCTGCACGAGGCCAAAGGTCCTTTCAATGATCCTTCTGGTTCACCCATGTGCCTCATTATAACGTTCTTCTGCCCTTGTCCTGGAATTCCTCACAGGGATCAACAGCCATGATAGGTTTGGGTAACTAGAGTCATGTGCAAATATTGAGGGACAACATTTAGCCACACACTATCCTATATGGCCAACACCACAGGCATACTCCAACATATACCTGGTAGTAACCAGGGCTCACCTATTAGCCGCACCCTATCCCTCTATAGTTGGGACATCACATTTGGGATGCTGCTATTCCTCAGGACAAAGGCATCATGCACTGACCCTGGATACTTAGCATTGATGTGAGACAAGTACTGTTCTGCCAAGCACACCATCTGCACATTCATGGAGTGGAAAATCTTACGATTCCTGAACACCTGTTCACTCTGGTGAGAGGGCACAAATGCAACATGTGTTCCGTCAATCGCCCCAATTATATTGGGGATATGTCCCAGTGCATAGAATCCGGCCTTTACAGTGGCCAAATACTCAACCTGGGGGAATGTGATGTAGCTGCATATGTGTTTTATCAGGCCTGACAGCACTCTTGTTAGCACGTTTGAGAACATTGGCTGTGAAATTCCTGCTGCCACGCCCACTGTCATTTGGAAAGAACCAGTTGCCAGGGTGTGGAGAACTGATAGCACTTGCACAAGAGGGGGGATCACAGTGGGGTGACTTATAGCAGATATCAGGTCAGTCTCCAAATGAACACAGGGCTCTGTGATTGTGGCCCTGTCCAGTCTATAGGTGAGTATCATATGCCTGTCTTCCAGTGTAGCCAAGTCCATCAGGGGTCTGTTCCCGGGGGTCTGTCTCCATCTCCTATTCATCCACAGCGGAAGGTATCTAAGAGATACAAGTGTGAGTAGGCTGTCACAAACTGAACAATGGAGCCACAGCAGCAGTCCACAATGTGCAAACATGTTATGGGACAGTGTAATTTGTGAAGTATGTGCCTATTGATCCTGTGGCACAGCAATAATCAATAGGCCTGTTCACCCCCCCTTAAATGGTGACCGCCTGTCCTGTGTGTATGGACAGGTGGAAGTGAGGTAATGCCGCTGACGTTGTACGCCGTGGTGGTAGGCGGTCGTAAACCACTGTGCAATTCCTCATTGGTTAATATTGAGCCCTATGGGATACAGTGGGCAAAGGTGATCTACGCTAGCGGTGACGGTATGCACCGCCGCGGACGTGACCCCCATTTTCTATCTGATTACTCACTTGTTTCCTGACCTTCCATAGGAGAGGACCTACACTGCATGTGCTGCTGTGAACTGTGTCTAGAACCTACCATGGCCCGTGTGACCGGGGAAAGGGCCCCAGCCTTCACTTCGGAATAGTTGGAGCAACTGGTGGATGGGGTCCTACCTAAGTACGGACTGCTGTATGGGCCTCCAGACCAACAAGTGAGTACACCTTATGCACGAATGCTTGGAGTTGTGGCATGAATGCTTCGAGTTGTGTGTGAAGGCCTCCTGTAAGGGGGGTGGGTGGATGTCCTCTTGGTGGTGTACATGTTGTGGGCTGGGCTATGTGTGTGCCAATGGTGATGGCAATGGGAATGGTGGGCCATTTGTGTGACAGGCTGGACTGTTTGTCTAATGGTGTTCTCCTGTCTGTATTGCCTCTGCAGGTTGGCGTCCATCAAAAGAAGAGGAAATGGCATGCCATCGCCAAGGACATTCGGACCCTAGGGATCTATGGCAGGCGGAGCACCCACTGTCAGAAACGGCCGGAGGACCTGAGACGTTGGCCACGGAAGACCGCGGAGGCCCAGCTGGAGATGGCCTCCCAATGAGGAAGGGTTGCCCGTCGGACCCTGACCCCCTGATGGCCCGCAAACTGGCGGTGGCCTACCCTGAGCTGGATGGGCACTTGAGGGCATCACAGCAGCCACAAGGGGGTGAGTATAGTGCCCATCATTACAACTCATGGCTGGTGGGGTCGTATCCATGTGGTGGTTGTGTGTCAGTGGGTGCCCCTAGGCCAGGCTAGACATAGCAGTGTAGGTCCTCCTTTGGCTAAGTGTTTGAATGTGAAATACTGCTTACCTAGCTTTTTAGTATTCACTCCTGGACAGGGCTGCGTGGGTCCCAGGTGTGCTGCAGTTGGCAGTGTGTGCCCATGCTCATTCCTTGGTGACTAGCCATTTCACTGGTAGTGCCATGCATAGTGCCTAGGCCTGTTCCCTGTGTGTGAGAGTGCTGTGTACTGTAGGAGGCTGGACTGGCTTATAGTGGGTACCAAGGGTACTTACAAATTGTGCCAGGTCCAGTTATCCCTTATTAGTAGAGTAGTAGTGTTCTAGCAGCTGAGGCTGATAGAGGTAGCTATAGCAGAGCAGCCAAGGCTGAACTAGGAGACATGCAAAGCTCATGCAATACCACTTATATCATACAGGTACTATATCACATGAAAGACAATGCTCATAGAGCCGGCGGAGTTGCAGGGGTGCGACGGGTGCAGTGGCACCCGTCGCGATTTTCACTGTCTGCAAAGCAGACAGTGAAAATCTTTGTGGGGCCCCCAGGGGCCCCACGACACCCGTTCCCGCCATCCTGGTTCTGGCGGTGGACACCACCAGAAACAGGCTGCCGGGAAGGCGGTCGGAATCCCCATGGCGGTGCTGCAAGCAGCGCCGCCATGGCGGATACCCTGGGCCAGCGGGAAACCGGCGGGAAACCGCCAGCTCCCCTTTTCTGACCGCGGCTTTACCGCCGCGGTCAGAATCGCCCAGGAAGCACCGCCAGCCTGTTGGCGGTGCTTCTGCCGCCCTCCGCCATGGCGGTCATGGACCGCCAGGGTCAGAATGACCCCCATAATCTCTTAGTAGGTAAGTAAAATACACAAAATATACACAACAAACCAAATCACGTAAGTAAAGAAAGTCAGAAAGTAGTGCAAAGACTGTAGAATACAATAGGATGCAATAGGCCTAGGGGCAACACAAACCATATACTAAGAAAGTACAATGAGAACCACGAATGGACCCCTAGGCTAGTGTAGTGTGTAGGGGGTCACTGGGAGTGTAAGAAAACACTAAGGCCCTTATTTACACTTCTTTAGCGCTGCGTTCGTGCCGCTTTTTGACGCAAAAATGTCACAAACTTACAAAATACAATTGTATTTTGTAAGTTTGCGCCATTTTTGCATCAAAAAACAGTGCAAATGCGGCGCTAAAGAAGTATAAATATGGGCCTAAGGGTGCCAAAGATACCCCACCCCAAGACCCTGGAAAGTAGTAGTAAACTACTACTATTTACTCAGAAACACACTAAAGTTGTGATAAAGGATTTTGCAAAGACCATACCAGACTGCAAAGCACTGAAGAGGGATTCCTGGACCTGAGGACCTGCAAAGGAAGGGGACCAAGTCCAGGAGTCGCTAAAGTTTCCAGGGGGGGAAGGAGCCCACTAAACTCCGGATGAAGGTGCAAAATGGCTGCCTCCTGTTGGAAGAAGCTGAAGATTCTGCAACAACGAAAGGAGGTAGGAAGCTCTTCTGCATGCAGATGTCCCATGGTGTGCTGGAGAATGCAGAAGTGTTTCCTTAGCAAAATACTGCAAACAAGCCTTGCTAGCTGCAAGAGTCGCGGTTGGAGAAAAAGGGTGCTGCCCGGGCCCAGGAAGGACCAGGATGTCTCCACTTGGGAGAGGACACAGAGGGGGCCCTCAGCAACGTAGAGAACCCATGCACAAGCAGAAAGCACCCCCAGAAGTCCTTGAACACGGGTTCAAGAAGTCTGAATGTGGCGGTCATCTCAACACTGCTAAAGGAGGTCCCACTACACTGGAGGTCAACTCAGGGAGCTGAGCATCGCAGGACGGAGTACTGGGGACCTAGGCTCAGCGGTGCATGCAGGATTTCTTGGAAATTTAGAAGCCCTGGTAGCTGCAGAACATGTGGTGCACAGGATTACTGTCTGGGGAGGGGGGGCAAGGACTTACCTCCTCCAAATTTGGACAGTTGGACCACTGGACAGTCTGTGTCACTTTGTTCCACCACCTGTGTTCCAGGGGCCACACTCTTCAGGATGAGAGGGGCTCCAGAGTACCGGTAAAGCTGAAGTTTGGTGCCTGCTGAGGCAGGGGGAAGATTCCGTCGACCCATGGGTGATTTCTTCGTGGCTTCCAGTGCAGGGTGAAGGCAGGCAGCCCCCAGAGCATGCACCACAAGCAAACAGTTGTGAAAGCCAGCAGGATTAGGCGCTACAATGGCGCTGGTAGTCTTCTGGCTACTTTGTTGCAGTTGTGCAGGTGTCCTGGAGCAGTCAGCGGTCGATTCTTGGCAGAAGTCGAAGAGAGAAGTGCAGAGGAACCCTGGTTAATTCTTGCAGGTTGTTATCTGAGGAAAATCCCACTGGAGAGACCCTAAATAGCCCTCAGAGGAGGATTGGCCAACTAGTCAGGTAAGCACCTATCAGGAGGGGTCTCTGACGTCACTTGCTGGCACTGGCCACTCAGAGGCCTCCAGAGTGCCCTCACACCTCTGGAAACACAACAGCAGAGGTTTGGGACACACTGGAGGAGCTCTGGGCACTACCCCTGGGGTGGTGATGGACAGGGGAGTGGTCACTCCCCTTTACTTTGTCCAGTTTCGCGCCAGAGCAGAGACTGGGGGTTTTGTAAAATCATGTAGACTGGCTTATGCAAGGAGGGCACCATCTGTGCCCTTCAAAGCATTTCCAGAGGCTGGGCTGGGCTGCCCAGACCCCAGGAGGGCAGAACCCTGTTTGTGGGGTGGCAGCAGTGGTAGCTGCAGAGAAAACCCCAGAGAGCTGGTTTGGCAGTACCTGGGGTCCATAGTGGAGCCCCAGGGATGCATGGAATTGGCTCCCCAATACCAGATTTGGCATGGGGGACAGTTCCATGATCTTAGACATGTTACATGGCCATGTTCGGAGTTACCATTGTGAAACTACAATAGGTATTGACCTATATGTAGTGCACGCGTGTAATGTGTCCCCCGCACTCAGAAAGTCTGGGGAAATGGCCCTAAACCATGTGGGGCACCTTTGCTAGTGAAAGAGTGCCCTTACACTTAGTAACTTTGCACCTAACCTTCAGCAAATGAAGGTTAGTCATATAGGTGATTTATAAGTTACTTAAGTGCAGTGAAAATGGCTGTGAAATAACTTGTGCGTTATTTTATTCAGGTTGCAATGGCAGCCCTGTGTAAAGGTTTGTCTGAGCTCCCTATGGGTGGCAAAAGAAATGCTGCAGCCCATAGGGATCTCCTGGAACCCCAATTCCCTGGGTACCTAGGTACCAAATACTAGGGAATTATAAGAGTGTTCCAGTATGTCAATTATAATTGGGGAAAGTGTTCACTAGCCAATAGTGACAAATTTAAAGGCAGAGAGAGCATTAGTACTGAGGTTCTGGTTAGCAGAGCCTCAGTGACACAGTTAGTCACTACACAGGTATACACATTTAGGCCACAAACTATGAGCACTGGGGTCCTGGCTAGCAGGATCCCAGTGAGACAGGCAAAAACAAACTGACATACATGTCAAAATGGGGGTAACATGCCAGGAAAGAGGGTACTTTCCTTCACGTACGCCTACGGTTGTGTTGGTGCAGTCGTTGACCCTGTGTATCCTTTGTCTCTCTCCTCCCTTTCTTGTTTTGTCATCCTGTCCTTCTGTGCATTAGCATCATCTGGCGGAGGACCAGAGGCACCGGTAACAGAAGGAGCTGCATCCCACAGGACCCTGGAGGAAGAGTTCTCTGACGCTGAGGGCACCAGTGGAACGGGGGGCGAGGGGAGCACCA
This sequence comes from Pleurodeles waltl, assembly GCF_031143425.1. Lineage (NCBI taxonomy): Eukaryota > Metazoa > Chordata > Amphibia > Caudata > Salamandridae > Pleurodeles > Pleurodeles waltl. The sequence goes on along the minus strand of NC_090436.1, from coordinate 112,527,194 downwards.
CGGAATAGACTGGAGGGGACAATACAGACTCTGATACCTCCTTCGATGGGAGCTCCCTGGTGGTGGCGGACACCTCTGTGACCACCCCAGCTGCAGGTACAGCCGCCAACCCTGTACCACCACTGTCCTCCAAGTAGACCCTCAGCAAGTTGCCTGTGCCCGCTCACCCAGGAGGGTGGGCATCTCCTTCGCCCCACGCACCTCAGGTCCTGCCCCAGTGAGCCCTGCTACCCTGAATGAGGAGGCTATTGACCCCCTGAGATCCATCTCTGTAGGGCAAACAACCATAGTGAATGCCATCCAGGGGCTGGCAGCCCAGATGCAGCTATCATGTGCATTCCTGGAGGGCATTCACGATGGATTGGCAGCCCAACAGAGATCGATTCAGGCTCTGGCCTCCTCTCTGATGGCAGCCATTGTCCCTGTTTCAACCCTCCCCCTCAAACTTCCACTTCCGAGTCCCATTCTCCTCAACCCCAACCCATCCCAAGCACACAGCCAGACGAGCATGCACACAAGACAACACCCAAGAGTGTCACAGGCAAATACAAGCACCACACTTCATCCCACAGGCACTCACACCATTCAGTTGCAGACACAACAACATCTACTGTCTCCACTGTCTCGTCCCCTCCTCCTCCTCCACCTCCCACCCAATTGCATCTACACTCACACCTGCATGCACTACATCAATATACACTACCAGCATCATCACCACTCCAAGCACAACACACACCTTACTGGCACACACCTCCACAACATTCATGCACACGTCCCCTGTGTCCACAACCACCAACATAGTGCAGCCGTCACCACCAGCAGACACCGACTAGTCCAGCCTCGAAGGCTGCTGTGCTGCCTGGCCCCACCAGAACCAGTGGGCAAGACACCCACTTGAGAGACTGTGGCCTTGCAGTCTCCAGGGCAAAGCATAGGGTATGTTGCCCCCTCCAACACCAGTCGGCAAGACACCCACTCCGGAGACTGTGGCCTTGCACTCCCCAGGACAGAGCAATGGGCATGTTGTCCCCTCCAGAACCAGTGGGCAAGACACCCACTCCAGAGACTGTGGCCTTGCACTCCCAAGGACAGAGCAATGGGCATGTTGCCCCCTCCAGAACCAGTCGGCAAGACACCCACTCCGGAGACTGTGGCCTTGCACTCCCCAGTACAGAGCAATGGGCATGTTGTCCCCTCCAGAACCAGTGGGCAAGACACCTACTCCAGAGACTGTGGCCTTGCACTCCCCAGGACAAAGCAATGGGCATGTTGCCCCCTTCAGAACCAGTGGCCTTGTTCCCGCATCTGGCTGAGGTGCCCCCTCCTTCCCCTGAGGTGCCTGCCTATTTGACAACTGATGCCCCTGCAGTGTTCTCTCCGGATTGGTGCAGGATTCAAGTGGGGCCTTGGACTGTGCCCTGTGGCCATGTGGGCCTTTGTTATACACATGTGCAGATCTGTTTTATGGCCGAATCCGAATTTTCATTTTATTGTTGGACTTATTACAATCATTTTTGTAAGTTTGTGTTGCCTGGTCAAATTGTTTTTGTAATGCATATGGTTGTGTGTATGGCGGGTGTATGTCGAGTATGTGTGGTGCGTGTGTGTGTTTTTTTTCCATCCTACTTTGTGTGCGATACAGCTGTACTCACCGTCCTCGTATTCGCCAACGTTGGTGTTCCAGGTGGAGCATAACATAGAAGATCATCGGAAAGACTTGCAGTTCGGGTTCCATGGGGGCGTGGTTCTTCTCTGTGTCTCTAATGGTGAGTCCTTTCTCCTCTGTGATGTGTTTCTGCCAGGCTTTTGATGATGTTGGTACCACCCCAGAAAAGGTGGCTGAATCGTGTGTCAAAATATGGTGGGCGGTTCTTTGTCTTCCTCCTGGCTGTAGGAGACTACCACCATGGTGAATGTTGTCTCTGCCCTGACGGTCGGCGTGGTACATTGGCTGTCTATGGGAGATATCACCCCCATGGTCATAATTTGGCAGTAAATACCGCCAGCCTTTTGATGGTATTACCACCACTTTATCACCGACAACCAGGGTCGTAATGAGGGCCTTAGGGGCATATTTATACTCCGTTTGCGCCGGATTTGCGCCGTTTTTTTTTACGCAAATTCAACGCAAAACTAACTCCATATTTATACTCTGGCGTTAGATGCGTCTAGCGCCAAAGTCCATGGAGTTTGCGTCACTTTTTAGCGTGGACACCTACTTTGCGTTAATGATATGCAAGGTAGGCGTTCCCGTCTAAAAAATTGACTCCGAGGCATGTGCGCCGTATTTACACTCCCGGGCAAAAATCACGCCCGGGAGTGGGTGGGTCAAAAAAAATGACGTCTAGCCGCTTTAGCGTAGTTTTTTAGCGCCTGGTCAGGGCAGGCGTTAAGGGACCTGTGGGCTCGGAAGGAGCCCAGAGGTGCCCTCCCATGCCCCCAGGGACCCCCCCTGTCACCCTTGCCCACCCCAGGAGGACGCCTAAGGATGGATGGACCCATCCCAGGGAACATAAGGTAAGTTCAGGTAAGTAATTTTTATTTTTTATTTTTGTGGCATAGGGGGGCCTGATTTGTGCCCCCCTACATGCCACTATGCCCAATGACCATGCCCAGGGGACAGAAGTCCCCTGGGCATGGCCATTGGGCAAGGGGGCATGACTCCTGTCTTTGCTAAGACAGGATTAATTTCAATGGGGGTTGGGAGTTTAAAAAAATGGCGCAAAGCGGGTTGAGGCGAAAATTTTGCCTCAGCCTGACTTGCCCCATTTTTTGGCGCCCAAGCTCCATATTCCCCTACGCCGGCGCTGCCTGGTGTACGTCATTGTTTTTCACGCACACCAGGCAGCTCCGCCGGCTAACGCCGGCTAACGTCATTGAATAAATACGGCGCCCGCATGGCGCTTCAGAATGGCGTTAGCTGGCGTTAGAATTTTTGACGCACAACTGCGTTGGCGCAGTTGTGCGTCGAAAAGTATAAATATGGCCCTTAGTCTTTTTCTTGAAGATTTTCTGGACCTAGACGAAGTCACCTGTTGAAGCAGACCTCCCTGGAGCTTCGCAGGAGGCCACGGTCAAGGATTCTACATTTGGACTTAGATGATTTTTTGTGACGGAAGTATAAGTGTTGGTGCAAGTTGAAAATGAAGATGACCTCCCTGCAGCCTTCCTCAGATCCACTTCACAGGAAGCCTCCGTCATTGTTTTACGTTCAGACGTAGAACATTTTTGGGCACTTTTTCTCTCCAACCCTCCAGAGCAAGACGATTTCAATTCAAAGTTGTCAGATTGCCTTTCCACAAGACCCGGTGAAATCCTGGAAGTCTGGGGCTTCAGACCTTTTCAGCAGGCTGAACCTGCAAGTCAGGCAGGGTCGCGGTCGACGTAAGCCGACTTGGCTCACGACCATCGGGTCAGTCTACTTACGGAGCTCTTTTCTAAAGTTGCTCCAAACTTCGCCAAACTTCTGGATTTTCTTTCAGAAGGTCTTTGTAGGTTCTTTATAAATCCACAACTCACCCCAAGTTTCCAGAAGCTCTGAGTTGCTCCTTGGGGGTTAGGATTCTAACTCCCAGAATGCATTTGCTTCGAATCTAAAAATGACCACTGGTCACTAGTCAGTTGGTCAGGTTTTCAGGGCTTGACGCAGGGGACTCTGGTCAACTATTTACTACCTGTAGCATACAGGGAGGCCCTTCATGAAGCAGTAGAATACAGGCAAAGTCCTTTTCTTTGTGAAGCCCACAGGGTGCAGGTGGTGCAGTTCTTCTGAGTGCAGTGTTCATGCGCAGGGCAGTTCTTCTTCTTGTTTTGTTCCTGTAGGGATCTGGGGTAGGGTGCAGCTCTATCATTTTTATCTTTGCTCCTGGGGTGCAAATCAAGGGGGGGCACATCCAAGATGGCAAAAATTCAATCTTAAAGTTTAGGTCTGGTTGAGCCTACCCACTGGTGTAGCTAGGTTTCTCTTAACATGCCCCTTCCTTAATCTAATCAGGGGTCACCTAGCTGTCTGGGTTTGCAGGAAATGGGGGAGGTACAGTGGCTGTCCCAAATGTCCTTCCCTACTTTGAAGACCAGTTTGGCTGCTCTTCTCCATCCTGTTCTACCATCTGCTGAGGCAGATATACTCCCACCAGATGCTTTCTTTGTGTCAGCCCAGGCCACTTCACACCTTATCACGGCAGCCTGGCTTAAGCTGCCATAGGCTGACCAATCAGAGAAGGGCACTGCAGGGCTGAAACTGATAACTTTTAGTAAGACTTCTAAAAATGTTTTCTAGGTACAAGTTAAATTCAACAGTGGCAAGTTGTTGGATTTATTATAAATTTTAATTTGATACTAAACATGCCATAACTAGCTCCTTCCTATGGAAAATAAGACTTTATTATTTTAAAATGAAGTCTCTCCACTTTAGCCTATGGAACCCATTCATTTCAAATGGGAAAACAAATTTTACTATTTTTCACCTTAGCAGAGCTTATAAAACATATTTTATAAAGCCTGTGCTTATAGTTAGACTGCACCCAGCCCTGGGGGTACTAAGGGCACATCTTAGGGATGACATATATGTAAAAATAATGTAGCTCAGGACTTTGCAAGTACTTTTAATTACAAAGGGGGTTAACTTTAACTTAAAAGCAGTCTGCAGGGCACGCCTGCGTTTAAAATGACACTGGGCACGACAGAAGTGCACCTATGGGTGCACAACCTATGCTGGGGCCCCTAAACCTATCTGCCTTACCATATACTAGAGACTTCTAGGTAGGTACATGGCCAATTATAATTAGCCTAATTTGCATATCCATTTTAATCAGAGCACATGCCCTGGGACTGTTTAACAGTCAGAAAAACACCAGCATGAGTGAAAAATGGGGGCGAAAAGTCAGGGGGCTTTTGCAGTCAGCCCAGTTTTCCCACAATTTGTAACAGGCAGCTCTCTGTCTCAGTGAGTTTAAAAAAATCTAAACTAACTCCTGTTTGTTAGCAACCTCCAAGTAAATCAAACTAAAGTTGTCACAGTGTGCATGTCTAGTAGTTTAATCAAAATGTCTATTCTCTTTTTTCAGAAACATGCTCTACTACCTGAGTGCTTCCTACTTCAGCACTTCAATATGACAGCTGTTGGACTCACTCCTGTCTCTCTCCCTTTTCAAAATCCCGTCAAGGCCAGCTTCTTTCTGTCCCTCAAAGAGAATCAAAGAAATCCCCACCTGTCCTCCCAAAGTACTTCCATCCCATGCTGCAAAGAAGTAAACTAATCTGGAGATATCCTCGCCGCACACAGGAAATAGGTGTTACAAAATTCTTTTCAAAGGGCGATTACAGCAGGGTGGGGGAGCAAACTTCTGTTCTGTTCCTACAGCCCACTGTCTGAGCCAACCTTTGAAGCCAGTCATTTGCCTACAGCCCATTGCCACAGCCAGGCTTTGAAACCAGTCATTCACCCAGTGTAAGTTAAGGGTCTGATTTAGATATTGGTGAAGGGGTTTAGACGCCTTCTTCACAGAGACTTGGATCATCCCCACAGCTGCGCCATGGCCATCCCGGACAACTACAAAATTATCCACAAGGACAGAGACAACCGGCCTGGAGGAGGCATTGCCATAATCTACAATAACAACCCCCGGCTGACTACCACCATCGAGTTGCAGACTCAGTCAATGCACGAGCACCTACATTTCCAGGCCCAGACCAACCCTAACACCTCCCTACATTGTATCCCCTCATCTATAGGCCACCCAGACCCCAACCCCAGTTCTGCAAAGACATCTCAGACCTCATCGCCCCCCAAGCGCTCACCTCCTAGACTACATCCTAATCGGCGACCTCAATTTCCACTTTGATACCATCACAACTCTCGGCCTCAAACAACTCATCAATGTCCCCACCCACAGAGCTGGACACATTCTCGACACCGTCGTCTCAGTAGGGGACAACATCACCATCTCTCACACCTCCAAAAACCATTGGACTAACCACAAGTGCATCCACATTACCTACACCAAGAACACTGCAGACCACCACAACCCCCCATCCCTCCAGCAGACTCTGGGGCAAAGTCACAGAAGCACAGTTCAACAAAGCTCGCAAGCGCTTCCTCCCACCAGACACAATGGACGCTAATGAAGCCACAAGCAACCTTCACCGCTGGGTCTAACTGCGCTGGCAATGTAGCCCCCTAAGGAAATCAGCAGGGAATCGACCGAGCAAAACACCCAAGTGGTACTTGTCAGACCTACATGAATCCAAGGGCGCTGGCAGACGATTGGAATGTAAATGGAGGCTCAGCAAATCCACTAAAGACTGCACAGCCTACAAAACAGCAGTCACCACGCACCACCAGAACATCAGACCTGCCAAAAAAGCCACCTTTCAAGCATGCCTCAACACCAGCACTCACAACAGCAAAGAGCTCTTCGCCATCATCAAAGAGTTCATGAACCCTGGGGCAGACACCTCATTCATCCCTCCCTCGCAAGACCTCTGCAATAACCTCGCCACTTTCTTTCACCGTAAGATCCAGGACATCTACGAAGGTTTCAGGAACCAAAGCCCACCAGCACCACTCACCACCACGGACCATGCACCCCACCAGATACTGAACAAGATATTGAACTCCTGGACCCGCATCACCATAGAAGACACCGAAAGACTGATGAACTCCATCCACTAGGGAGCACCCTCGGATCCATTCCCTCATCACCTCCTCAACTTGGCCAGCGCCTCCACAGCTATGCCAAACCATCAACCTATCCTTCAAGACTGTCACATTCCCCTCAGTCTGGAGGCATGCTAAAATCAGCCCACTACTCAAGAAGCCCACTGCCGACCCTAGGGGGCTGAAGAACTAAAGACCCGTCTCTCTGCTCCCTTTCCCAGCCAAAGTAACAAAACCATCAACCAGCAACTCACCGAGTTCCTTGAGACACATCATATCCTACACCCTTCCCAGTCTGGTTTCAGAAGCAACCACAGCACTGAAACGGCACTCTTAGCAGCCACCAATGACATACGCATCATACTGGACCATGGGGGCACTGCTGCACACATCCTCCTTGACCTCTCTGCTGCATTTGAGACCGTCTCCCACTCCATCCTCTGTGACAGACTGCATGATTCCGGCATCTGAGGCAAAACCCTGAAATGGATGAGGTCCTTCCTCACCAGAAGATCACAGAGGGCCAGACTACCAATGTTCACATCAGAACCTAAAGACACTTGCTGCGGAGGGCCCTAACGATCCTCACTCAGCCCAACCCTTTTCGATGTCTACATGGCCCTGCTTGCTAAAATCACAAAACTACACAAGCTTAACATAGCCTCCTAGGCTGACAACACCCAAATGATCCTCTCAATGTCCGAGGACTCTGAGCAAGTGAAGAGGAATTTCCACAACATGATGAGAGCAGTAGCTGCCTGGATGGAGGCCAGCTGCCTCAAGCTCAACTCAGACAAGATAGAGATCCTCGTGATCGCCTCCACCCCTTCTGCCTGGAACGACTCCTGGTGGTCCCCCGCTCTGGACAACACCCCCGCCCTCAATGACCATGCGATGAACCTGGGCATCATCCTGGACTCCACTCTATCGATGACCCGCCAAGTCAATGCTGTCTCCGCATCAAGCTTCCACACCCTCCATCTACTGTGGAAGATTTTCAAATGGCTTCCCTCTGACATGAGGAAGACTGTCACCCAGGCACTCATCTCCAGCAAACTGGACTACGGCAACGCACTCTATGCCAGCATTACTATGAAACTACAATCAAGACTGCGAGTCCAGAATGCAGCAACCATCCTGCACATCTCCTGACACAGCCAAATTTTCTCCCATCTCAGAAACTCACACTTGCTCCCATTCAACAAGCGCATCACCTACAAACTCCTGAACCACACCTTCAAGGCATTGCACAACATAGGGGGTCATTATGAACATGGCGGCAAACACCGTCTCCCGCAGTGGCGACGGTGAACAGAATCTCGCCATTGGCGGTGAACAGAAACCCGCCAAATAAAGATGCAAAAAACAGAAATCGCCAAAAATATTCCTACCACCAGTCACCGCCAGGGCCTTGTTGGTGAAAAAGCTGCACATCCCAACCCACCACCGCCAAGCACACAAATCCCCGCCCTCCAAATAATGATGCACAAATCACCACGGCGGTCATTGGATGTCAAACGACCATTGGGGGTACAGACCACCATGGCCAGCAAGTGGACCCAACAGTAAGAAATGCACACATTGGCAAGTTTGAAACCAACACACCTGACACACATCTACAACACCATAAAACACACACAGACACACCCAACAGTCCTTTGCGTTGCCAATAGGAGAAGCCAGACGAAAACACTATAGGCAGACACTGAACGCCACAATACACAACTCACACACCCAACCACACAACAGCACCCTCACCAATAACCACACAACACACCACCCACAACACACACCATGGTGCCCCCCAAGCACCCACACTTCACAGAAAGGGAGCTAAGGACCATGATGGACGAGATACTCAAGGTCGAGCTACAAATATTCGGGCACAGGTCCAGCACGCACCTATTGCCAGGAAGATGGAGTTATGGCAGACCATTGTCAACAAGGTCAATGCAGTGGGAAACTATCCACATATGAGGGACGACATCTGCAAGAGATGGAACGACCTGCGTGGGAAGGTGAGATCCATGGCATCCCGGCACAACATTGCGGTCCTGAAGACTGGGGGAGGACCTCCACCAACACACCGACTACACTGACTGGGAGGAAAAGGTACTGACCATCCTGTACCCGGAGGCCCGCACTGGACGCACTGGAGGAATGGACTCGGGTAAGTCATCCACAATTCCCCCATATCCACCACACCTTGAATGCATGCACCACCCCACCCCTACAACTACCACCAGGACCACTACCCCACCCAGGCCACAATCACTAAATTCAGTCACCCTGCATGCCCACAAACCCACCAACAGGCCCACATCCCTCCCCCTGTGCACAGCCACCTACCCCTGCAAGGCATCACAATGGCATTACACCACCAACAATGCACCTCCACATCCCAAGCAAAATGCAATGGCAGCTACACAAAACACCCTGCAGGGCCCAACAGTGTAAGCCCTGCACAAAATAGACCTGCCCTGTGCACCCCATCTGAATTTGCAATTGTAACATACATGTCCATTTCCCCCAACAGGTACCACCACCCATGCCACCCTGACGGACAGGACAAGGAGAGGCCCACATGGAGACAGAGGCACCACTCAGGACACTGGAGAGGGAACTCTGGACAGTGAGGAATACCCTGGCCCTTCACACAGTCCTGGGCTGTCACCATCCAGCAGCCCCACCCAGGACACCACTGACACCCCTACCACCCAGCCACCAACATAAGCTCCGGGCAACTGGCCCCACACCTGTGTATCCAGGCCATAGACTGGTGGAACACAAGGACAGAGGCCACAGTCACCATCTAGCAACAGGCAGGAAGAAGATGGCCCCAGTACAAATGGCACCACCAGACCTATGCAGGGGACACAGGCACAGGGGGCTAGGCCAAGTGGGAAGGCAACAGTGACCCAGGGGGAGGCCAAAGGATGGATGCTGCAGCCCAAGAGGTCATCTCTGAGGTCCTGGGAGCATACCATCATACCCAGGACAGGATGGGTCAGATCGTGGCCACCCTGGAGCAGAATCAAAGGCTGCAGATAGCACACCACCAGGAGGCCATGAAGCAGTGGAAACAGCTCAATGCCACCATGGCCACTATTGGAGGGGTGCTGCTGCACCACTTCCCAACCCAGCCTGAGACCCTCACAGACCAGGAATCCTCTACCACAGACCAAGATACAGACCAGCCAACAACAGCAGCAGCAGCAACTTGACTGGTGCCACCATCTAAGGACACACAGGAGACCAGCACCTCCACCCGTACAATCCAACACCAGGCACAAAACGGTCCCTCAGGCCCTGATATGGCACTGGAACACCTGCCAAGACCAAGACACCCTCAAAGGAGTGACTGTGACATGAACTGTCCCCCAAATGTGCCACTCAACCACCATCCCCACCGTGCAACATCAACTCAACAACATGTAAAATACAGATGGACATATTACCACTGCCAACCATCGCTGAGACCATGTAGCCAGTATGGACATCCACCAGCAGCCCACTCCCATTACTGTAAAGAACATCCTGGCATCCCTGACACCTAATAAAACACATGTACACCAATGACAATGTCCCCTGTCAGTATGTTGAATCAAATCGAACTGTGCATGCGATTGTCATTGTAAGCATATAATCATACCTTTAATGCAGGAATGGCACCTCACGCACAACATGGGGTGGTGTCAACAGAAATGTCTAACAAGTTGTTCATCATGTCACATGTCACATGCAAACCTTGTTACAGTGAAAATGTCTTATGACCCAACACCCACATAGGAGATAAGTCATACCGACAGTATGCAGCACAGACAACAACAGCAGCAAATAGTACATCTCAGTCACTGGAAGTATAGTTGGATCAGTTGGGAGTGTACATCTTCCCCCTCTTCATCATCACCATCACTCTCATCCCCTCTTAGAGGAAGCTGATCTGGATATACAGCACCCTCCTCCTCCAAGAGAGGAATAGATTTCCTCACAGCCACGTTGTGCAGCATGCAGCAGGCCACCCCAATTCTACAGATCTTTTCAGGGCCTTAGGTCAGGGATCCCCCAGAAATATGTAGGCAATGGAATCTAGCCTTCAGGAGACCTATAGTGCGCTCTATCACCCTCCTAGGACGTCCATGGGCCTCATTGTAATTCCTCTCTGCATCGGTCCTAGGATTCGTCACTGGTGTCAGGAGCCAATGCATGTTGTGGTAGCCAGAATCACCTGTAAAAGTGGGCAAAACAGGACTGTGACTAACAACCCTCATTTTCAGACATGCTGGCTGTCAGCTATGTGTAGAAAATGTGTCAGGCACACTTACCTATGATCCATCCTCTGTCCTCTTGTAGTTGTTCCATCATGTGTGGCTCACTGCTGTTCCTCAGCACAAAGGAATCATGGACTGATCCCGGGAACATGGCATTCACATGTGAGATGTACTGGTCTGCAGTACACACCAACTGAATGTTCATAAAGTGAAAGTTCTTCCTGTTTCTGTACACCTGTTCACTTACTCTTGGGGGGATGAGAGCTATGTGAGTGCCATTGATGGCACCTATCACATGAGGGATGTTGGCAAAGGTATAAAAGTCTGACTTGATGGCAGGTAGTTCAGCACTTTGGGGAAACCTCACATATGACTGCAGGTGTTGTACTAATGCATTCAGGAATTTGGACAGGATGAGGCTAAACATAGGCTGTGAGAACTCTGCACCCATGCCCACTGTCACCTGAAATGAGCCTGTGGCCAGGAAATGGAGTGCAGAGAGCACTTGCACTCTAGAAGGAATGGCATGCTGATTACGATTAGCCGGTCTCAGTGCTGGATCCAGTAATGCACGCAGTTCATGAATAGTAGCACGAGTGAGTCTGTAATTGATGATGATGTTACGCTCCACCATGGTCTCCAAATCAACAAGTGGTTTGTGCACCGATGGGGCCCTCCCTCACCACATGGGTATGTACCTAGGAGGAGTGGAGAACAGATGTGAGGGACACATATTGATCTTCCCAACATGTTGAGTATTCAGCACTGCTGGCAAACAAGTCGGTGACACATATGCATTGTAGGATGTTAAACTGGAGTGACATGTCCTCACTGATACATCTGGACTGTTGTGGTGAGTAAATATTTCTTTGTACATGCATTTGGGGGATGGGGTCCAGAGGGCCTGAATTGGGCCAATGAGAAATTAATAACTGCGTAGTAGTGTGCAAAATGTCTGCCCCCAGTAATCCAGATATGTAGCAGTGGAAGTGACCTCATACCGCTAGCGGTTGTCGTAATTGCGTAAAGCGGTGTTCACCGCCATGCACCCATTCATTGTCAACGGGGAATATGGGCCTAACATGATCGCCGCCGGTGATGATGGTGCACACCGCCCCAGAGCATACACTTTCTCTTTACCCCAACTTCACTTGACTCCCAGATTACATGCATGCAAGTACTCTACTGAGTGTGCTGCTGTGTCCTGACCCTGGTCCTGGAAATGGCACGAGTGGCAGGGGAAAGGGCCCTGGCCTTCACCACTGAGGAACTGGAGAAGCTGGTGGACGGGGTCCTACCCCTGTACGCCAAGCTCTATGGTAGACCAGAGGTACAGGTGGGTAGGCGGATTGAGGTGCATGGATGTGTGAAATGGTGGTAGATGGTTGTAAACATGTGTGCACAATTTGACACTGTACAGCCGTGGAATGCATGACACACTGCGTGTGTGAGGTGCTGTAATGCTGTTTAAGTGTCCGTCCCATAGGGGATGTATAGCCAGCTGTATCAAATGTGCATTGTCTGACTTCTGTGTCATTTTTCTGTGTGTCCCCTACAGGTCAGCCCCCATTAGAAGAGGGGACTATGGCAGGCCATCGTCAGGGAGGTGCGGACCCTGGGGGTCTACAACTGGTGGAGCACCCACTGCAGGAAGCGGTGGGAGGACCTGCGGTTCTGGGCGAGGAAGACCTGCGAGGCCCAGCTGGGGAAGGCCTCCCAACGAAGAAGGGGTGCCCATCAGCCCCTGACCCCCCTAATGCGCCGCATTCTGGAGGTGGCGTATCCAGACTTGGATGGGTGCTTGAAGGCTGCACAGCAGACACAAGTGGGAGAGTACAGAGACCATTGTATGCCTCTTTGATGGATGTCTGAGGGTGCTGTAGTAGGTATGCTGTCTAGTGGCAGGGACTCTGACATATGCCATTTGGCATAGTGGCACCCATGGGCAGTTAGATGATAGGGGACAGGTCTCAACTTCTTCAGGTCCTTCTGTGGTGTTGGAGATGGATGTGTACCAGGGTTGTGGCCAATAGTCAGGGGCATAGCCATGAGTATATCTGTAGGTGCTGCATGGTGCTATATTTGCTGGGTGGGAGTATGTGTGAACCAGTTACGTACATCCATTCAGCTACTTACAAATGTCTCTCCTGTTTTGTCTCCTCACCCCTGCTCTCCTGTGTTGTCTGTGTACTTCAGCATCATCTGGCGAGGGAGCAGTGGCACCGGTGAGTGGGGACGAAGCAGCCCACGGTTCCAAGGAGGCAGAGTTGAGCGACGCCTAGGGGACCAGTGGGTTGGAGGGCAAGGGGAGCACCATGGGGGAGGCAACTAGTGATTCTGACACCTCCTCTGATGGGAGCTCCCTGGTGGTGGCGGACCCTAGTGGGCCCACCCATTCTTTGTCATCATCTGCCACCCCCATTCCATTGCCGCCCTCCCATTTGCTCCCCACCCAGTTTCCCGTGCCCGCTCACCCAGAAGGGTGAGCATGTCCTTCGCCCAAGCACCTCATCCCCTGCCCCACTCAGCCCTGCTGCCTTCACGGAGGAGGCAATTGACCTCCTGAGGACCATCTCTGTAGGGCAGACAACCATTGTCAATGCCATTCAGGGGCTAGCATCATAGGTGCAGCAAACCAATGCCTACCTGGATGGCATTCACAGTGCCATGTCTGGCTTACAGAGATCTTGTCAGGCTCTGGCCTCCTCTTTGACGGCAGCCAGTGTCCCTGGTCTTCCCGTCCCCCCTCCCAGCACGTCCATCCCTTCCAGCGCCACACTCCCTTCACCCGTCCAAAGCATAAATTCAGACAGCCATGCACACACCTCAACACACAAGAAGCACACAGAGAAACACAAGCACCACAATCCCCACCACAGGCATACACACAGCCATCATACAAAGGCACACACAACAACATTCACTTCCCCCACTGTGTCCACCTCTCCCGTCTCCCTGTCTGTCACCTCTACATGCACACTCACAAGCACTGCACCTTCATTCATTGTTTCTGGCCCCATTCCTGCAGTCACCATAACATCAGACATCCAGTCATGCACACCAGACACCACACCTGCACTCACCACAATGACTTTGAATAACACTTGCAGAACATTCACCAAACTTGCAGACACCCAGACAACATCCATTTACACTGGCAGCCTGTCTTGTCCCACTGTGTCCACCCCCCCCCTCCTCCCAAGACACTCAAATGTTCCCAGGCACCCACCCAACACACATCCACCACACCTCAGCATACTGTACAGTAACCTGCATCCACGTCACCCACACCTATACCTGTTACGACCACTCCCTTTACCGCCACTTCCACACCTTCCTCCAGGTCTACCTCGATTGCCCCTAAGAAACTTTTCCTATTTCGTGTAGGCCTTTTTGAACCCACCGGACCACCCTGTCTCTTCCCTAAGCGTGCCCACCTCCTTGCCCTGTCCACTCCTCCCATGTCCAAGTCCACCCCTGTCCTCTCTTTCCATTCACGTGCACCTTCCCCTGTGAGCAAGAGGCCCGTGCTGGCCCAGATACATCTGTGCACCTCAAGCCAAGGTGGCTCCCCCACCTTCAAAGACAAAAACACAACCCCCTCCACATCCCAAACGTAAGCCCAAGCCCCCCTCCCAGAAGCAAGTCCCCACCACCCCCTGCCCCTGTTCCCTGAGATGCCTGGCTGCCCCATTGATGCCCCTCTATGCTGGAGTACCATGTGCACATGTGGGAGTCAAGTTGGGGCCATTTGGGCCCATCAGCTCTTTTGCTATGGACTGGCCATTGGCCTAATGTGGATGTTCTGTTGCTCCTGGAAAGATAATAAAGTTTGTGTGGCTCGTGTTGGTGTTGGCACACTCTGAATCAGTGGTTCCTCATTTCATTGTGGGGGGGGGTGTGTTGTGCACATGTGTGTACTTTGGGCAGGTTTAATTTGACTTGTGTTGGGTAAGTACCTCCGGCTCTGGGGTGTATGGCTTGTACTGTTGGGAGGGGTTGTGGGTGCATTGCGGGGTGGGTGGAGTGGGTGGGTATGTAACTGTGCCCCTTCTTCCCTTGTTTAGTAGGTTGGGGTACTTACTGTCGTCGTCTTCATCGTGGTCTCGGTTGTGGAGGTATCTGGAAAGGAGCAGGACTGGCATGATTTGCAACTCTCTCTCCATGTCTGCTTTGGCATGTTGTGTGAGCCTCCGGTGAGTGTTTCCTTTTATTTGGTTCATTTCCACCTGGCTTTGTGTGGCGGTGGTTCCCACCCAGGAACTGATGGCAGTCTAGTGCTTCATTATTTGTTGGGCGGGTTGAGCCTTTCCGTTGGCCTGTGGGTGGCCTATTCCATCGTTGTCGGCACTCCTCTGTTGGCTGTGAGTGTTTTTCAGGCTCCCTGTTTTTCATGTGCTTCATTATTTGAAGGCCCAGACCGCCTGACTGGTGGCGGTAGTTACAGCCACAGCTGGGGGTGCGGTCTTTCCCACCGTGTTCACAATGAGGGCCATAGTACCAGCATACCTCAACCACCGCCTCACATTCTATGTACCCAACAGATGTCTCCGTTCCTCCCAGCTCACCCTTGCAGCCGCCCCCAAAATCCAGAAACGCATAGCAGGAGGAAGATCCTTCTCCTACCTAGCAGCCCGGACATGGAACACACTTACCCTCAAGCTCAGGCAGACTGCATCACTGAAGCAGTTAAGCACGCCTACATTAAGCACCTTGAGACCCTATGGGTGATTAGCTGCACTTTACAAATCCTTGATTGATTGACTGATCCTCCAAAATCTAAATCCCTTCTATCCAATGGGAACTAAGTTTCGGAGGGCGGGATATCCATCACCTTTGTGACAGAGTAACCCCTCCGATAATACCTAAATCAGGCCCCAAGTGATTAGGTGTGAATTAGGGGCAAATGGGCATAAACCCAATTGCTCATGCCTATCTGTCAACATGGCGCCTTATGAAACTTACTCAAGGAGGGCAGATCAACCAAATCAATGTTTCTATGCATTTTTATCATATTTATCTACATACTGGATGTTTGAGGTTTGTACCATTTTCTAAAACTGTGAAGAAACTAGGAATGTTAGTATTTGTTGAACTTTAATCTTCCTTCATCTTGCTTTTGAGAACATTACCAGGTTTAGTTGTAACTGAGAAAAATATCCCTATTAATCACCCCAGAGTTGAACCTTGCACAGCTGTGAAATTGCTTTGCTTACAATCAAGGTTTCTTGGTAATATGGCAATTTAATTTAACAAAGCATATGTAGTTTGGGTCTGATTAGCAGTCTGGTCCAGATGAGAAAAAACAGATTTCCAGGGCTCCAGGGGCCCCAAAATATATACATATATCTATACACACACACACACACACATGGGAATGCTCAAAATAAGCCATTTCTTCATCTAGACTTTCTTAATGTTTCTATAACACTGCACAAAGACTTCTTCAATTGCAATGTAATTAGTAGTATGTCACAGTACTAAAGATAGACCTTGGCACCTGTATATTTGAAGAATTAATTTTACAAGAACTAAAACATTGCCATGGAGCTGGAAAGCCAACAGCCTCATCATTATGGAAATCTTACTCCATGTGGGACAACTTCTAAGAAAGCTTCAGCCCTATTCTAAGCACCAATCTCCCGTTCTGTACCCAAACTCAGGAGCATGTGCTCTGTAAATACACCACACCTATTCACATAATAAAGAAACCAGGGCCATATTTATGACCCAGTTTGCATCACTCTTGCACCACACAATGCGATGCAAGAGTGAAGCTAACCATAATTCAGATTTTTTAAGCCATGCTAAGCCACTTTGTGGGGCTCAAAGTGGCTTCAAAAGTCTGGATTAGGGCAATCCAGCTCAAATCACTGCATTGCCTTACTCTGCGCTAGGGAGGCATTCCTTGGGTGGTACATGAGTGTTCCTATGCACCTCCCATGGATTTTGATGCATCCCTAGATTTACAAGAACTTGTAAACCCGGGGATACACCAATATCTTAAACCTCCACAGGGAAGACACAACAAGGAGAAATATCTCTGTTTCTCCTCATTTCTTCCTCTTTCATAGAAAGAGGAATATGTCTCACAGGATTGTTTTTGTGCAGGAAGGTGTTCCTTCCTGCACAAAAACAATCCTGCATTCAACACAGCACCCTTGCACCATGGCGCAAGGGTATTGCATTGCTGCTAGGCAGCCCATTGAGCACCAATACAGAGGGAAAAGTCAGGAATGCGTCATATGCCTTAAGAACTGCACATTCCTGCACTTTCCATGTCATGCAGTGCAGTTCAGCAAGGTTACTTGTTGTACTGCATTGCGAGACAATCTGATAATTATGCCACTAGATATAAAGCAAACTGGATTTGGCTTGAAACTTCTGGTCATTTTGTTTTGCAGTTTGTCAGCGGGAGCCCACCCGGACATATGGGCCCTCATTCATGGGGATTTGGCATAGGGCAACGCAGCAAGTCATCTTGCATGGCTGCCCTAGGCCAAATTGAAAGGGCAGGTATGCACTGTATTTATGAAATAGGTTTAATTCCTGCACTTTCCCTCTGTGCTTCCACCATTTCAGCAGCCTAGCGCCAATGCAAGCACCCACGCACCTTGGTGCAAGGGAGTGTGTTGTTGGCAGGATTGATTTTGTGCTGGAAGGGTCCTCTTTCTATGTGTGCTGGAGAATGCAGCACACATAGAAAGAGGCTAAAACGTGGAGAAATAAAGTAATTTCTTCTCAATGCTCCTCACCTTGGAAAGTGTAAGGTTTGCGTTCCCTTGTCTTACTCCATATCTATGAAGTCATTGAAAGCCATGCAAAGTGGCTTTGCCTGGCCTCATATATATGATTTTGTAGTTTGCGTGGCTAGAGCGTCACAAAAAGTGACGCACCAGTAGCGCAAGGGCTTTCTATCATGTCTGGACTACGCGTCCAGATGGCTATCAAGTCTGGTCTACGGTCAGGCACACCTAATGGTCTGCCATAATTCTTATATAAAACAGATGAAAATGAGTGCCTTTAAATCCAGGGATTTTTCATTCTACAGACGGGCATAGTTCATATTTTACCTGCGGTACTTGGACAAGTTCATCCATTTTGCAATTCTTGAAATTTGAAAAGTTGTGAATATTCGTCCTTTATGCTTGGCAAAGATGTTCCATATTTCCTTTGTGAGTTCTATTTCTATCAACGTGCGTGAGGAAAAAAAATGACATAAAGAAGGATACCTCTCTCATTCAGCTCTAAAGCAAGAGTGTAAACTGTTAATTTATTATTGCAAAGCCTGCTATTCCTTTGGATTTATATTAAAACTACAAATGTCATGAAGTTCAGGAACTTCGTTAACTTTTTCACCTACTTCATAAAGTATATGGAAGAAATATAGGCGAGCTTGAACCCCCCTTCAACTCAATCCTATGCACCAGAATTTCATCTGTCTACAGCCACGGATGAGAAACAGTGACATGCACTGATTTATTTCCCCACACAGAGTACCTTTCTCGTTCGGAAAGCTTCGCCCTTTGAGCTTTGACAAATTGCCCTCTAGAGCTTAGCTGAAACCGAACAGCAGCTCTAGAAGCAAATTACTGCTCCCTAGAAATGTCCAACACCGCTCTGAAGCTTGCTCTGCTTGTCATGAGGTACTAAGCCATCCGTCAACACGTTGGCGTCTTTGCTTCTACACCATTCTTGCCTTCTGTAAAAGATTGGCATTACACTGGACCAATCACAGCGCAGCATGCCCTATTAGGGACGGTACAACGTAAAGATACATAAACAACACAGTGAAGAAAAAAGTCAGCCTATTTGTTGTCTCACGAAAACCATTTATTAAATAGTCAAGCAAAAACGTGTGTTTTTCAACGTGCATTAGGAGGGTCGAAGGTCACGAAAACAATTTCTTAGGCAACCTGGCCTCATTAGTTTCCAAAGATCCTTGATTACAAATTTATAAGCAACATGACCCAGACAGTGAGAGATGGCCGAGTAGATTACCGTCTTTCCTGCCATCTGAACTCCCCAGTGGGACCATTACAAACTATGTGCATCAGGCAGAATCAACAGCGCCCAAAGAATGCCCTATAAATCATACCTGTTAGGAATATCGGTAGCACTGGAGAAGACAGAAATCAATCCAAAAGCCATTAGTCCCTCTGACAAGACTTTGATCTCATATTGTTTAATACAGACTTCGATTTACTTTGAAAAATAACATGCAAATCAGTGGCAGCTTGAGTATTAGAGGGATTTCTGATAGTGATCCTCCATCTTATTTATTCCTAATAAGATGCTTCTGCTTCAAAAGGGCACAACAATAAATGTGTGGTTTATTTTTACAGAAAAACATTGAAAATATTTACATCGGATTTTGATTCAAGGGTCACGTTATGAGTGTGAGTTGATGACTGAATGCATGAATGGATGAAATGCCCTATATGGTGAAAATACAATTTGATTCACGTCTACATACTCTCAGTCATTACCAGATAAAGGAAATGATATACAGGGAAATACAATTATGCAAAACGAATCACGTAATTCCGTCAAATCTTTTTAAATTTTATAAGTACTGTTTCCATACCACCAGGCTGAGCATGTTCCATAGCAGAGGAGCCACTATTGAAAATGCTCTTCCACGCAGTCAAGATTTTCTAGACCCTGGTGTGAGAAGTTGGCTTATTGGTTGACTGGGGTGTAAGCCCTGGTCAAGCAACATCCACAATCCCTTGCAGGGTGAACCACAAAAAATCACTAAATTGACTTATGCTTATTCCTGGGTAGCTTGACACAAAAAGCAGTCAGGCTGACCTTAGAGGCAATGTGCAAAGTGTTTGTGCAGCACACACACAATAATAAAGTGAAAACCCAACAGAAGCAAAATCCCAAACCAAATTAGGACACCAAAACCATCAAAATCAAATTAGTAGATATTAATTTTTAAAGTTGATTGTTCCAAATAGCAAGTCCTCAGTTTTGGAAAATGGCCACCTGTGCACCTTTTGCACCATCAACAATGGTCCAGAAGTGAATGGAGAACTCTTGAGGGTTCAAGACTCACTCAGGCTGGGTCCAGATGCAGGTTCAACAGGGTGGGAGCCTGTTATGTCCCTGTGGCTCTGAACAGGAGGCTAGCAAAAGTAGCCCTTGGAGTCACTTCTGAAAGTCCAGGATGCAGGTGAAGATGCAGGGCTACACAGCAGGGCTGGCCTATGAATGTTTAAGACATGCTCCAGGCAGCAAAGCAGCCCTTCTAGGTACAGCAGCAGTCTGGCAGAGTGCTCAGCAGTTCACAGCAGCAGGCAGTCGTCCGAGAGTCCTTCTGCAGGTCCAGTAGTGAAGTGAAGAGTGGGTCTGAGAGCTCTATTTCTATACCCTGGTGCCCTCCACCTTGATGTTGGAAGAAGTTTCCAGAAGGGTTCTTTGATGTTCCAGGAGATTCCTACCTCCCCTGCCCTTCCTCCTAGCTGGCTGAACTGACAATACAGGGTAATTAAGACATATGCGGTGGCACAGCCCAGCCTTTTTGGGTGCAAGTGGGTCTGTTCTTAGCTCCGCCCCCATCAAGTCAGTTAATGGTGCATTCATCCTCTGCTAACCATGCTATTTTGTGACTTGATGTGGTGAATTCACACAGTCTCAACTGTCAGTTAAACCCAGGTGTGTCATCTAAGGCAGGCTGCAGACAGAAAGGGCTAAGGGCAGAAAAATGCCAGCTTTCTAAAAGTGGCATTTTCAAACTTGAAATGATGAATCCAACTTTACCATTAAAGAGGCTTTATTATTACACGTTCATATATACCAAACTTGTCATATCTACCCCTTCTGGTTTAGGAATTATGGCTTACTAAACATAATAAGGAATCCCCAATGTCATTCTATGGAGGGGGAGGCCTCGCAGTATTGAAAAAACAAATCTGGGAGTTTCTCATTATATAGGACATATAAAGTAAAAAATACATCCCCTAACTTTTAATTGGACTATGCAGGACATACCTTAGGGGTGACATATCTGATGAAAGGGGATTTAAGGTTAGGCAAAGGGTTTAGTTGCCAAGTCAACTTGGCATTGGGGCACTGCCTTCAGGCTGCAATGGGTGGCCTGGGCCATGTTTTAAAGTGCTACCTTAGTGGGTGGCACAATAAAGACTGCAGGCCCACTGGTAGCATTTAATTTACAGGCAGTATGTATATGGTATACCTCTCTACAAGGGACTTACATGTAAATTAAATATGTCAGTCAGGTATATGCCATTCAAATCATGTTTTAGGGAGAGAGCACAAGCATGTTAGCACTGGTTAGCAGTGGTAAGGTGCATAGAATCCTAAGGCTAACAAGCAAAAATCCAGCAAAAATGAGGAGGAGGACGGCAAAAGGTTTAGGGGTGACCATGTAGAGAGGGCCATTTCCAACACCTGGTATCTTAAGCTACAGTGCATATGAAGTCCTTAAGAGATAGCAAGGATTATATAATTTCTATTTGTATGTCCAGAAAACTGGTTATGGTCCTCAAACTCTATTATGCACAAGTGGGAGGGGATTGTGTTTCAGTGGGCCGTCATCTGCCCATTAGTGCAAATCATCAAGACCATGTGTAAGTTGAACATGAGCAAGGTTAGTGAATCTGTATTAATCAGAATTTACAGAGCAAAGCCTTTGGCATGCACAAGTAGGCTGAGTTCCAGTGGTCGAGGCAAGATGAAAATAAATGCATCAACTCCTGAATCTGTTGCGAGGAATGCAATCAAGCATTCTCAAAACCAATAGGTCATTTAAAATGTGTTTTATATTTACAATGATATACAAAAGTTCTTTAAACTAAGACAAAAGTAAAAATGCCACCGTGTAAAAGTGGTGCAAATATGTTGGCAAACAAAAGTGAAAAAATAACCTCTCTCAAAATAAATTAAAAATAAAGAATTTAACTCAGAGATTTGACTACCAGCCGTGGTCCTGAAGCAGACAACGTTTTAGATAGTTGTTGTCATGGCAAGCCTGTAATGTTTATTTTTCATTTTTTACAAACATTGGCAATAGGCAATAAGAGCCTGATTTACTGAGGTGTTTGCAAATTGTGCAGTGACTTTTTGCAAATGGAGTAATATTATGCGTACAAACTTATGTTCTAGAAGGTCAAGGTTAGTTCCTAAAATACCATATCACGAGTGGTCACATAACAACCTACCTAATTAATATTATACAGGCAGTTCTCAATTTGCAACCTCCTGTGATTGGCTCGGCAGTCACAGGGATGATGGCCTGCACAGGACAGAAGATAACCATCCCTAAAATGGCATTTTGAAACAGAAACAATATTGAGGTAGCACATGCATCCAAAGGACCCAGTGCTGTTTTTAAAAATAAAGATTTTCATTTTAGAATAATTCAGAAGATTCAGGGCTTGGGGTGCAGTCAGTGGTTCCTTAAACTTCTTCTCTCCTGACTTTCCCAACATGATTCCTAGATGGGAAGAGGTCCTACGAGGAACCCTTCCCCTTTGCAAATTAGTCCCCACCCAAACAAGCTAACTCATCAATGGCTTGCAACCACAGTTGCAGTCATAACAATTGACACATACCTTTCCAAGCAGAATAGGAGGGGGATTCTTCTTTAAAATATCATTCTATTTGTGAATCAGAAAGGATCTCTAGAGTCCTTTTATTAATCAGAATGTATTTTCAGAGGGCTTTCCTGCACAAGGAAAGCTCTTTTGAAGTTTGTAAACCCTGTGAATTTGTGAATTGCACGCTATACCATTACCATACAGTTTTGTACATTAGGTCACACAAGTGAAGTGTAAAAGTAATACAAAGTGAATTGCCACCCATCTAAATGTAGAGTGCATGTTTGTCTAAAAATTTAAAAAAGTGACCAATCACAAAAATGAAATAAAATACAATAAACAAAAGCAAAGATTGGCTTATAAGCCCAGGCACTGAATTGACTACTTTAGAAGCACACGCACACATGTGTAAAAGTCAAATTCCATCACTCACATTGAAGACAACCAATGCCTGAAGACCCAGTTCGTTAGTTCATGGTGTATGTTGTACTGGAAAGAAGAAAAAACGTGAAAGGTACTTGAACAAACCAATAAATAAATAACTAGGGCTGAAGACATTTGCCTATATATCCAGTAAAGGTTTATGTGCTCTGGTTCAAATGTACAAATCCTCTGAAATTCATAGGTTTTGGTTTGTGGCATATTTAATAAGTAATTCCTCCCCTTTGTATTTGATATGACATTAGAATAGACGATATTAATGACATCATAAGTGATAATTTTGATGGCATCTTTTATGACTTCACCATTTACATCAATTCTTGAATCCGACCTTGCAAAATCCATTGTGCTCCATATGACATCACGTATTACAACATTTATACCATCACTAGTGACATCGCCGATCAAATCACATAGTTTGTTTGTTAAAAGTGAGTTTTTAGTTTTTAATTATTTTTCTTATAGCTTGAATTAATGGGTTACTGTTAGAAATGGCTTTTCTGCAGGGTCACCCCCAAACTTGTTGCCTTCCTCCTTCTCTTTTGCTGACCTCATTTTTGCTGCCTTTAGGACTCTGTGCACTTTACCACTGCTAATCAGTGCTAAAGTGCATATGCTTTCTTCCTAAAACATGGTTACATTGGCTCATACCCATTTGGCATATTTAATTTACTTGTAAGTCCCTAGGAAAGTGCACTACATGTGCTCAGGGCCTGTATTTTAAATGCTACTAGTGGGCCTGCAGCACTGGTTTTGCCACCCACATAAGTAGCCCTTAACCATGTCTCAGGCCTGTCACTGCAAGGTCTGTGTGTGCAGTTTCACTGCCACTTTGACTTGGCATTTAAAAGTACTTGCCAAACCTTAAACTCCCCCTTTTCTACATATAAGCAACCCCTAAGGAATGCCCTAGGTAGCCAATAGGGCAGGGTGCTATGTAGGTAAGAGGCAGGACATGTACCTGTGTAGTTTACATGTCCTGATAGTCTAAAACACCTGAATTCGTTTTCCGCTATGGTGAGGCCTGCTCCTTTCATAGGATAGCATTAGGGCTACCCTCATATACTGTTTAAGTGGTAGATTCTGATCTGAAAGGGGTAAACAGGTCATATCTAGTATGGCCAGAATGGTAATAGAAAATCCTGCTTATTGGCGAAGTTGGATTTAACATTGCTGTTCTAGAAATGCCACTTTTAGAAAGTGAGCATTTCTCTACACTCAAATCCTTCTGTGCCTTACAGTCTGTCTCCAATCCACGTCTGGCTAAGTTAGTTGACAGCTCCCTTGTGCATTTCACTCAGACAACCCCAAACACAGGATGCTCGGTCACAACTGCACACATCTGCATACTGAATGGGTTTTCCTGGGCTGGGAGGGTGGAGGGCCTGACACTTATATTTGAAAGGACAGTGGCCTGCCCTCACACAATGGACTGACAAACTCCCTTCTGGGAACCTGGCATACAGGAAGAAACTGAAAGGGGACCTTGTGCACTTCTAAGCCACTCTTTGAAGTCTCCCCCACTTCAAAGGCACATTTGAGTATATAAACTGGATACCTGTTCGTACCACCTCAGACTCGTCTGGACAAGATACCTCCTGGTAAAGAAACTCTGAACAAGAACCTGCAACCTGCTAAGAGAAGTTGCCTGGCTTGCCAAAGGACTCACCTGACTGCTTTGCTGTAAAGGACTGCTGCCTTGTTGTTGCCCTGCTGCCTTGCTGCCCTTTGGCTCTGCTGAGAAGTGCTCTCCAAGGGCTTGGATTGAGCTTGTCTCCTGTTTCTTGAAGTCTCAGGGCCAAAAAGACTTCATCTCTGCAAAGAACTCCTTGTGCAGTGAAAATCGACTCACAGCCTGCCGGAATCAATGCACAGCCTGCCCTGCGGTGAAAAGAATCACTGCATTGCCAAACCAGAATAACGCAGCCCGGCTCCCCAAGTGGAGATCGACACAGCACCAGGAACTTCGATGCACGGCCCACCGGATTGACATATCGCTGGGCCGGTACGACGCAGCCCAATGTCCTGCGAGTGGAATCGATGCAGCACCTGCTGTGCGACAGAAACTTCCCCACATCACCCACCGAATCGACACAACTCCTGTTACTTCGTCCTGCACGCCCGGGATTTTTCCGCATCATCCCTGGAACATCCAAATACACCGCAACCCAAAGAGGATCCAAGCCTGCGAGCCAGAAATCGACGCAAAGCCCTTGCTGTGTGGAAAAGCATTGACGCATTGTCTATGTGCACCCAGAGAAACCGACGCACACCTCCTCGTTTTCCACGTATCTCCTCTTCTGTTGTCTCGTGAGGATAATTTAGATGCAAACCAGGTACTTTGCGCTCTTAAGAGAACATTTTCGTTTTTAAAAACTAAAGACTCTATTTATCATTACAAAAGTGATATTTTAACTTGTATTTATCATATCTTGACCATTTTGACCTTAATCCACTCAGATAAATATTCTATATTTTTCTAAACCTGTGTGGTGTATTTTTGTGATGTTTGCACTGTGTTATTGCATGATTTATTGTACAAATACTTCACACATTGCCTTCTAAGTTAAGCCTGACTGCTCAGTGCCAAGTTACCAGACGGTGGGCACAGGATACTTTGGATTGTGTGTGATTTACCCTGACTGGAGTGAGGGTCCTTGCTTGGACAGGGGGGTAACCTGACTGCCAACCAAATAACCCATTTGCAACAGTTATGGTTTGTGTTCTATCCCAACCTACGTGGGTGCTTAATCCGTTCTGTGCACAGCCTTCAGCCAAGCACGGTGTGGGTTGGGCACAAGAGCTGACTTGCTACCAGGTGCTGTGCCTTACCCAGTGTGGACAGGTAACTCCCTACTGCACATGGTCATTCTTCATGCACAGCAGGGGTTGGACACCAATAGTAGAGGCTGGGAGGGGAGCCTGGCCAGCAGCAAGTCCATGCACCCAACCTTCTGTTGGGACGAACACAATAGAGGTTGATCAAAACTGATCTGTGGTGAGGCCCTGCACCCACTCAACTGCACTGCTAACTACCCCATGTATTACATTAATCATGACATCTTCTTGACGTCATTGACAATATCACTGCAGTATTTGCTGTGAAAATATTGATGATAAAACTGTGCATGTCGGGGGTGCAAGTTATAGTTATCTTAGGGCACAAGTTATAGTTGCTTCAGATAACTATAACTATAACTGCTGAATTTTTATCATTCTTTTAAACCTATTTCCTAACTTGCCATCCATTGTCCAAGTCCATGCCCCTCCTCCCTCATTACAGCCCTGTGTGGCCGTTGTTCTGCCACTGCCCTTTCCACCTACCCTGAACAGTTAGCTTGCTGCCCCATCAACCTCACCCCTACCCTCTGTTTTCTGAGTACATGCACCACCCCTCTCCCTCCTGTCCTGCTTGGTTCGATGTGGTGCCATTGCCCTGTTTTTAGCTTGATGTCCCTGCCCACTCCTGCTGCCCCCTGTTGCCCAATATTATGCCCCATCGTTGCCCTCCTGCTCAGCCTGTGCTTAGTTTGCTGCCCCTAACTTCTTTCCCCTGCTCTTTGTTGTCCGTTTGCATGCCCGTGCTCTCTCCTTTTTGCCCACCATTTTCCATGGACCTGCTGCTGCCCATCCTATCGACTCTAAATGTTGTATTGAACTGCCACTCCCACTCCTACCTACCCAGCATGGTCATAAGGCTGCCACCTGTCACTGCCACCTCCACCCTGCCTGTCCACATGCCACGACCCTATCCCCTGCCTCCTGTCCTCCATGGTCCATTTTGCTGCCATTCACTTCTGCCCTCCATGCTCTATTGTGCTGCAACTGTCCCTCCTGCCTGTCCTATGTTATTTGTTGTCAAGCCCCTTACACTGTACTCTCTGTCTGTGTCCAGCCCCTACTCATTTCTCCTGTTCCCCATGGTCCTTTGACCATGCCCCTGTCCCCTCCCTCTTGCCCACCATGGCCGTTGTGCTGCCACTAACCCTCTGGTTTGCAATCCATGTTCTTCAGTGCTGCCACAGCCCCTTTCACGTACTCTGTGTGGCCAGCTTTCTGCCCCTGACCCCTCACACCTTTTCTCCATAGTCTGTATGTATGCCATTATAGTCTCACAGTTGCCCTCCATGGTGTGTTGTGCTTCTAGTGCCCATCCTGCCTGTCTATGGTCAGCTGGTGTCCTGTCCTCTTTCCCCCTGCCCTCCATTTTTCATGTCCTGGCCCCTATCCCCTCCCTCCTGCCTTGACTGGTCTATTTTCGTGCCCCTGCCCCCTCCCTCCAGCCCTTCATGGTACGTCATGCTGCAACTGTCCACCCTGTCTGTCTGGTAAGGTCAGCCTACCCTCCATGGTCATTCTGCTGCCACTGCCCCCACAGACTGTCCAGCGTGATCAACTTGTCCCCTCTTCACCCTCCTTCCTGCCCTCTATTTTCTGAGTCCATGCCCCTGACATCGCCCCCAAACACAGTATTCTAATGAACAACTAGATTGTTAACATTCTATATTTCTTACAAAACCGTAGCACGCCTGACATCATCTTGATGTATTCAAAACTGTGATACCTAAAGCATTTCCTTTAGAGATTATAAAAATGAGAGGGTCTTATTCCTGCAGATATTATGGTTAATGCTCTAAAAACTAAAATAACAACATATTTTCTGAGTTCTTAAATAGCAACAAAGCACTTTCAAATAATTTGTTATCTTTATGTTTTTGATTCAGTTGATCTCTTGACCATATGTTACACTTAGGAGAGAGGATATGGCATTACGTACAGAGCTGCACACTTTGAAACTAGGGAACCAGATTTGAGTTTTAGTGTCAGCGTTATATGCTGTGACTCAGGGCAAATCACCTAATCTCCCCCACCAATGCCTAAAACCAAAATGATGGTGTCCTTGTGTAATGTAACTGATGCTCATGTAAACCACTCCAATACCTTCACATCAAGTCTGCGCTATATAAAACTGCAAAAAACAAAAAAATTAAGGGACTGATTTAGAGTTTAGCAGACGGATTATTCAGTCACAAACAGGATATAATGGGATCATAATACGGCTAACAGGATACCCATCATGTTTGTGACAGAGTAACCCCATCCACCACACTCTAAATCATGCCTTAAGGCCCATATTTATACTTTTTTAGTGCTGCAGTTACGTCATTTTTTATACAAAAGTGGCATCAAAAAAAGACACAAATATAGCGCTAAAAAAGTATAAATATGGGCCTAAGTGTTTTGCACACTTCTGCCACTGGGCTATCATTGGGCTATTGGGTGCCATTTGTGTTACATTTGGCCTCTTTTGTCACTGGTGGCCATCTTGGGAGAGTTATTTGCTATGAAGCTCCCTGATTTCCTCAATTACTGCAATATCCTCTGTAGAAAATGCTTTCAGTTTTTCACTTCGATTCCATCAAGATGACGTTCAAACATTTTTGGCATAAATCCAGAATATTCGCCCTCCAGTTGCTCATTAGAATACTGTAGTAAAGCTACTGATTACTAGGGTGTTAACTGTCAGTCTGCTGCTGTTGTTGGCAGTGCATGTTTCATATTTAAATGAAATAGAAGATGAAGAAATTTGAGAACTAACTTAAAGTGTGTCATAATGTTTCTTTCCACAGCACAAACCATAACTATGACAGAAGAACACCCTCATTTTGTTCCGTTCTAAATTAAATGTTTAAAGTTTTACCAGTATGATTCAACTCAATATGGCTTCAGTTGTTCCACACTTTTGTCATAAGTACAACTGTTAGTGCTCTAGTTTTTCTATAGAGCACTCTGGGAAACTGCAGTAGAACACAAAGCAATCAACTGACAGGCTGCTCTTGAAAATGATTATCGCATATGCTCGAATATTTTGTCACAACAGTGACCACTATCTAAATGCGTAGGGCACCATCTTAGGATGGTTTTTACTGTTAAATCTTATATGTGGTTTATTTTGTGTGTATCGTGAGTAACATTTTGTTTATACTTATAAATGCTCAGCAGGTGCAGCAAAAGGCCAGATGATCCAATCCAGCAGGGAATGAGAGGTAAACAGGGGCTGCTGCATTCAATCGACTTTATTTGTAAATTAAACCAAAGTTAAAGGGGAAAGCAAGGGAGACATGGACAGAAGCATGGAGCCATATAGAATGCAGCATTGGGTGATTGCCAGTTCAGTCCAGGCCGCAGGCAAGTGACAAGATCAGCAGGGGACATGCACCCTGCACCAGCCTGTCATTCCCGGCATACCAGGAGGTATTTCTGGAAGCAGGCGATCTAAGCAGTCTACTCCCCGGTGGAGCGGCGAGCACTGGGCTCCCTCATGGCTGCACATGTTGCATTCAGGCCCAGGATGGGGGAGCTTAGCCAGCAGTGCCGCCATGGGCACAACGATGGTCCACAGATAGGGGCAGCACCGGGAGCAGCAAAAGGGCCGAGCCGCAGCCAGCGTCCCACCAGCTCTTCAGGAGCCGTCAACAGACCTCCACAAAATATTGCCAAACGCAGAGGGGCCCCACATTCAGGCTTGCCCACAGGCCCTGCAGGGCCTCTGAAGGCCAAGTCAGGCCTCAATGGCAGGTGCAGACAGACACAGACCAATCATCAACCATTCCTGGGCAGTGTGGCAAAATTAGGCATTGCTCCGATGTGAGAGCTTGTTGCAGGAGAAGAAGACCATCTTCGCACGCAAATTATGCCAGATGGCAGTAAATTGAAGGCAACACTACCTGGAGCTTCGATGCCATGTAGCCATCTTGGTCTCCAGCTTAGACACGCCCCCTCTTTGCCTCTTTTTAATGAGTGTCTGAAGTAGAGTGCTCTGACTCCTACACTGGTACAAGTATCTCTATAAAATAACCAAAATGCATGTAAGAGAGGGGCTATGTATAGATGAGAGGCACTGTTGGAGGGTGGTAGTGAGGGAATTCATGGAAATAGATGTCATGGGGGGAGTGCCAAAAATGACTGAAGCACTGGGTGTCGCCAGCGCTTAGGCCGGCTAATTAGAACACCTAGTGGAACTAGAACAGAACACTAGAGTAGGGCTTAGTTGTGGTGTTTTTTAAAGTCATTAAATAAGACATAGAAGTGATGACTGAGAGGAAATGTAATCAAGTGAAAGGGACCAATTCCCAAAACCAACAGCTATAGGATATTTTCTCTTGTGTATTTCTTCTTTATATTTCAAGTAAATGTATGACATTTTGGGACTTTTCACAGAACTCCTTGAGTACTTGTGGACCGCCAATTCTTAATTTGTTGTAGAGTCAATGCTTGTGCCCGAAGTTGTCCTCAGAAGCCCACGACCGGAACTGGCGCACAGCATACCAACGCTGCATAGTCTGGAATCAACCTCATGCCTTTTTAACCGACTTCCAGACACTCCCTGCCCCTTTATCTTGCTCTTGCAGGCTCTAACTTTCTCCCTTTGTGATGTTTTTTGCGTCTTTATCCTTCTCATTCTTTCTCAGTTCTGTGCTTTCTCTCTCTTGCTCTTGTGAACTG
Organism: Pleurodeles waltl; assembly: GCF_031143425.1. Lineage (NCBI taxonomy): Eukaryota > Metazoa > Chordata > Amphibia > Caudata > Salamandridae > Pleurodeles > Pleurodeles waltl. The sequence goes on along the minus strand of NC_090436.1, from coordinate 112,496,751 downwards.
TTGGATGAGGAAAAATATATGCCAGTCCCAAAAAAAAAATGAGTGCTGGTGGCTCCCACCTGCAACCACTGGCTCAAATTAAGCTTTGTGGACATCAATGCAAGTCCTCGATAACCATGACTGCTCGAATATGCAATCATTTATGCTTATGTGAAAGTTACAGTTGTATATTTCCTCATTTTTATTTTTTGGTTCTTCGCCAAGAAAACATTTTTCCCCAAGGAGAATGCCCTTCTCCTAAAGCCAACTCATTTTGATAGTGGCCCTTACTGACTCCTGGCTCAAAATGCTATAACTCCAGGCATTGAAAGGAGTGAATGTAGAGGAGTGTCCAAGTTTGGAAACTATCTGCAAATGATGGCTGAATGGCACAGATGATCAACTTTGAGGGTATTAACTAATGTTTTCTGGCATACTCACCCAGGACCATCCACAAGCTAATTAGTGGACATAAATTTGTTGACATGGAAATTACACCTCACCAGCTGTATTTCTCTATAAGCACATTTTTACAAGGGTAAAAGATCACCATTCCAATATCAATTTATAAGGAGTTGAATTTTTGACCCGTAAATGCAGTTATCAGTGCCCAGGTTTGCACCTAAGCGAGTTAACAGCTTTATGACTCAGGCACAAAAAAAGATGGTATAGAAGACACATTGATTGCAAAAGGGACGTAAAAAGTGCTTAACAGGGGTGTTGAATGTAAATTGTAAGGCTGTAGTTAACTCTTTTGAGAGGCAATTTGCCGAAAAGAAACAGAATATAGGTCAAAGGAAGACGATCTTGACAGTCTGGACTTTCCTGATATGTAGGGCGAAAAGAACAGACTTCTGACCAATAGATCAGCGTTCTATTACGTAGGAAACAGGCATAATAAAAAATCAGCATGTGCTATACTTAAATTAATCATTTTGGCACAGAATAAAAATAATTCACTATAAAGAGAGGGTGGCACTAGAAATGCCATTGAATATATTGTTGGCTATGTAGACACTGTTTAACACTGGTAGAAATATGCACTATTTTATAATGCAGGCATTGTTCGTGAACACTGAACAAGTCACATTATACAATGTAATCATTATTAAAAAGGTTGAAAAATATAACCTAGCAAGAGAATAAATGAATAAATTCATCTTTGAGAATATTAAAATGGTATTTATTCTAGGTTTTGGGAAAGGAATGAAATAAAAAGAACACCCTCACTTCCAGAAAACTTGCAGACGCGCGCAGCAGATGCGAATGCTCCCATTACACATATAATGAGTTCATGAATGTCTCCGAACGGTTTCGGTAATCATATCAAAGCATAATGTGACACGCAGCCTGACAAGAACAGTTCTGTTTGCAGCAGGATGCATATTGCATTAGCTAATAATTGAGTCGTGTACATTCCTCGCCAGGCTTGTTAGGCGTTGTCACATTTGGTTTTGCTAATGAAGCGGGTATTTCTTGATTACAGAAGAAAAGCGCTGCGTGGTTAGAAATTCATATCAGCCCTTCTGGATGGAAGCTAAGCCAGATTTACAAAAGGCTGCCCGCCCACGCCTCCCAGTCAGAGCATCAGTAGTGGCGTGTCTCAGGAGGTAGAATGCACTTCACACACCCTGCGGGAATTTATATGTAACTCATGCATAATACAGGCATTCATTTAATCATTAGGTTTTACCTTTACTAACCCTGCCTGGAAAAACTGGACACTGGCAACCCTTGTTAGTGGAGCGGGGGGGGGGCGTATGTGGACCATATATTCACTTACACTGGTTCTGCTCTTCTCTGAGCCTGCTTGACATGTAATATCAACCAGTATGTACATGTGTGCCTTGGCACCATCATACTATGGCAGTGCGCAGTATGTCATAAAGTGCCAACATTCAGATAGGGCCGATATTACACAAAGGTAGGCTCATCAGATCCTGTGCATACCCAGGCCTTGTCATAATTTGCCATCATGATGCAGGGTTCAGCATTATAGCAAGTGTGGGTGATATTAATGCACACAATGTCGATAATTACCATCATTGTGCAGCAGATATCCATTATATGGGAAGAATTACCACCATGCTGTCAGGGCTACCATTGAGCCTTGATACCTACAGTATCACAGGAATTAGTATTGTGGTACTAGGGTGGTAAACGTTGTGTCAGGATGGGAGACAAATGTGCAACTCCTCTCGACAGTATGCAAAAAATTACCACCATAATGCCACTACATCTCTTACAGTGCTTGGCACCACTCTGCATGGATGTGCATAATGTGTAAACAAACTTTGGCAAAAGCAATAGGTGCTGGATGTAAAAGGCCGAACAATTGGTTTTGCAGTTGTTCTTTTCACTGGCAATAAAGTGCCAAAAGGCCACCATTGTGTCTCATAAAAATGCAAACGAATGCGCCATGATGCATGCACACATGTGGACACATGGCCAGGCATCCTGGAATAGTTTTTCAATTAATAAAAATACAACTACAAGATGGCTGCTAATGAGTGTGCATCAAGAAGCATGAGTGTGTCATGATGTATGCATGCATCATGACATGCATGTGTAGGAAGTGATGCATGCACACCCATGAGCAGGGCACAAGTTCTAAAAAAGTAGTAGGGGGACTAACCAAGTAAGGCAATATGCAAGCCACATCACGGTGCGTGATATCAAGTATGACATTACTGGACGTAGCATCACAACCCATGACCTCACAGGAAGTGGAATCCTAAGAAGGGACATCAGATCTCAAGACCTTGCACTTATGTTTAGCAGGTCTTTCATGAGTACGTTTGAGCACTTTACAAGATGTAACAAATGAAAGCTGATCCCTACATAAGCCTGTTACTTGTGTTCCCTGTCTAAAGGAATTAACAGCCCACATACGGGTGAAGTTTGGTGTCTCACTAACTACAGTAGATAAACCACTAAGTGCTACAAGCTTGGCACACACACTGCCCCCAAAAGTTTGTCACCCACATTTAGCAGCAGATATCTCTCATGTTCTTATTCTGAGCATAGCGATATCTAAAACAAACTCACATTCACCAGTCCAAGCAATGGATAGTTCGCCCTCGAATCAGTATCACTAGAATTCCCACAAGCGTTCCACCCAACACCTTTTTGTTATACTTCAGTGTGATTTCACTCGTGGCATTATCAGCATGGAAGGAACCCTCACATCTCTAAATTCATGTTTTCAAACTATTACTTTTAAGAACCTCAGTGATGTTATCTGAAGAACCAAGGTGAAAGGTTTCCACGTTACAACAATACACTTTTTGTAACATTTTTAAGCAACTTTATCATTTTTTTTATACAGCTTTCTTTACTTGGCAAATATTCCCATGCCTCTGCTCATGCAGAGCTCCTAGAGCTAAGCCAGACTTTTTGCTCAGCTCTACCTGGTAATTTAGAGGCTCACGCATCAATACTTAGTCTGATGTCGCTTGTCACGCTTGCTGCAGACAGTCGATCCAACTTTCAAAATCAGGCGAGACCTGACTTAAAAAATGATTAGGGGGTGTCCCAAACCATCCCACCACCTCCTTAAGCTACGTCCAAGGTCTAGAACTGGTTTATAGCTTTTTTACTGCAGTTTTTGTAAGCCTTAAAGCAGCAGTTGAATTGGAAAATATTTACTGACAATGGAAAGGAGGTAGATTCACAAGGGGTGGGTCATGGAAAGCCATCTGATAGTTATCATACACATTTTTAAAAAAAAATCTGCTACAAAAAATTGGCAACAAGGAGAAACATGACTAAATCTGTTCTGTCTTAACAGATAGCAAAGACTAAGGGCCTGATTTAGGAAATGTGGTGCTGCATCCAGTGCAGCCCCACTTTTCTTGCACCCAGTAGTGCCCCTCTACCGGCATCATGTACGCTTCAAATTTAATATACAGCGCACCATGGCACAGGTTACAGGCAATAGCATTGTAATTTTTGATGCTGTTGAAGTACTGTGTAGGATTAGTGCCTACATGTTGGCGCTAATCCTGCACAGTACATATTGGCCCATTGAAAGCAAAAGGGTGCCTCCTTTTAACACCTGCTCTGTGCAGGCGTTAAAAGTAGCCACATAAAATGACGCAGTGGAATCTCTTATATTCCACTGCACCATTTTTGCGGTTTCCCCTAATGGGGGAGCGCCCCCCTTGCATACATTATACCTGGCACTGGGTTACAAAGTGGCGCAATGCATGCATTGCACTGTGATTCTGGCCTAGTTGGGCTACATTAGTGTGAACAAAAATGACCTTAATGTGGCGCAAGGAGGAGCTAGGCCTTCTTAAATCTGGGCCTAAATTTTAAAATATCGTATTGGGTTAAGGCACCTCCAGCAGAGATCTTTGTGTGTCCAATAAATCTCATGAGATAACAGTAATGGTGTTTATTTCACTTACTGGAGCAATCAAAGTTTTGAATAGTCACAGTTTAGACTCAAAGTGGTTTAGAGGGTTAATGTGTTTTCTGCAAAGGACGCCTTGTAAATGCAGATGACAGATTTTGATTTCATGTAAGAAGGTGAGTGGGCTACTGATTTTAGCACAGATCCATTTGTTACCTGCAGGTCTATAAATTGCAACCCTTCTGATATAGCACAGTGATCTATGAAGGCCACATGACTTCTACAACTTATTAACCTCACTGTCTGTAACACACATATCCTTATATTTTCCTAAAATAAACCACCACTAATCCTTTCTGGGTTCTGGAGTTGGAAAGCCAAAAAAAATGTATCTAACTGAAAAGGCCTCTTATTTAGTTGGTGAGTTTAAACCCTCCATCTCGCTTCAGGCATGCACTTTGTCACTCATACATGCATTTATATAGTGCTGCATGGGTAGGCTTGCAGTTTGAAATGGGCTGAGTGGGTAGATGCGAGTGAATCAGTGATTCAGTGAGCATGACATCCCTCCTTCCTGTTGTTACTTTGGAGACTCCTATCATTGCCTCTACCTTAACTCTTGCCTTGCCTCCTATTTCCCCATTCCTCTACAGGGCCTCTCTACCACTCCTTTACTAATGCCTTCCTCACTCCTACAATATGCACCGCCCCACACTTCTGCCTATCTATCAGCCTCCTTCTACTAACCTCCTGATGTAAATAAAGATTCCAACCTATGAGCAGTTATTACATACCGGGCTTTCGAGCAAGTGCATCACCCAACTGAGTTATCTTGACAGTATTATATCCTGCATCATGGATCTCTGCAGCTGGTGCCTTCACCGCCTACCCTTTTTTAATATTCTGTCTTTTTGTGATTGTTTAAGTGTGCTAGACTCCTTTGCTATCACTTTCTGTCCCTATTTCACATTCTTTGGGGGTAGAGTTTGTAAAAATTACGCATAGGCCAAATGTAATTGAGCCTCACCCTGTGACTGCCCTTTAGTGACACAGGCCTGTATCCCCAGTTTGTGCATTCTGGGAACTAACGGCCACAATGCTCAATGTGCACGCTGGCATTCGCAGTACTGGGTAAACCTATAGCAGGCTTGCTCGCCGATTACCCTAGGCACTAGGTCTAGGTTAGGTTTGCAGAGCTTGACAACTTCAGCGTTGGTGTGTAAACGCCATGGGTTTTCCACCAAGTTCTTCTTTTTTAAAGAGGCAAAACATGGCAAATCGTAAATAATTCTCTAAGGAAAGCAGCTGTCAAAACTTGTCAGCAAATTCGCAACTTTCTGGATTGTGTATTTTTAAATACCCATCTTCTGGTTGCCTTAGCAACCTACAGACGCTTCAGTCGATGTCTCTACACCACATCTGTTCTTCTGGCATAGAATAATCAGTTTGTCTGGAGAGAGTGTAATATTTGTCATTTTGTAAATACCATGTTTTATCCATCCCTTTGTAGCCATTTCAAAGACGCAAAACATGTTAAAAAAAAACACAACGCTATGGCCCGTTTCAAAACCTTCAGAAATCTTTATTTTTAAAATACGTCTGTGCAGCTTGCCAACGCACAGCAAACTGCAAAGGCTTTACTCTTTACGGTCTGCCCTAAAGACAAAATACATGGCAGAAGGGCACAATGACACAGGAGGGCCGGAGGTGAAGGGAGGGAGATGAAAAGGAAGGGAAGCACGGAGAAAGGTACAGAAAGTAGGCTCTGAAAGCACTGTAAAGCAAGATTGTAACATCAGCAGAGGAAGGATATCTCCTCAAATCAGAACATGTGAGACATAAATGCTGCTGGGCGGAACAAACACAAGAACATGTGAGACATAAATGCTACTGGGCGGAACAAACACAAGAACAATTGGGAAAGCCATCAAATCAGATCCTAGAAAATTGAATGGACAAATCAATCAATCAAAAATTTTTATAAAGCGCGCTACTCACCCGTGAGGGTCTCAAGGCGCTTGGGGGTGGGGGGTGCAGGAGGGTCACTGTTCGAACAACCATTTTTTGAGTTTTTTTCTGAAGAGCAGGAGGTCTTTGGTTTTGCGGAGGTTGGTGGGGAGGGAGTTCCAGGTTTTGGGGACGAGGTAGGAGAAGGACCTGCCTCCTGTGGTAGTGCATTGGATACGGGGGACTGCGGCTAGGGCGAGGTTGGCTGATCGAAGGTTGCGGGTGGGAGTGTGAAAGTTCACTCTTTCGTTGAGGCATGTCGGGCCGGTGTTACGGAGGGATTTGTGTGCGTGGATGAGGATCTTGAATGTGATTCTCTTGTTTATGGGGAGCCAGTGAAGGGTTTTGAGGTGTGGTGAGATTCGTTTGTGGCGGGGGAGGCCAAGGACGAGGCGCACAGCTGTGTTCTGGATTCTCTAGAGTTTGCGTGTGAGTTTGAATGTGGTGCCGGTGTAGAGGGCTGTCCAATCATGAGAAAGGGACGACCAAAAACTCACTCTTAAATATATGCCATTTATTGAAAATAATAGGCCTTGTCTGCAGAGAGCTCTAGCTGAAACATAAACAATGACGGCCATTCTGTCAGGATCAGCATTATGCCAGAGACAGGGTTTATTGCTGTGGCAAATTCAACTGTCCTGCATAGTCACCCCAGATTTCTTGCCTTTCGGGGACCATATCTTTTCCGGTATTAGGACTCTGTGCCGTGTGGCACTCCAAATCAGTGGTACAAAGCATGTGCTCTGGCCCCTAAGTGGTAGTGTTAAAATATTTCCCCCCATTTCCTCTAAATATCTATCGTATTAGACCACAGTGGATGGTACACCACCAATATATACAATAAAATATATGTTTGGCAGGAGTACCACTGTGTTCTAGCCAGTCTACAATTGAAATGCACTGCACTGCAGTGACACATGAAAAGATAAGGGCCTTTGGTATGGAGATAAAGGCCCTCATTCTGACCTCGGCGGTCTTTTCGCAAGACCGCCGAGTTACCGCCGCGGTGAAGACCGCCGACCGCGGCGGTATGCCGCTGTGCGCATTCCGACCGCTGGGAGCGTTCCGCCGGGAAACCGCCGGCAGCCAGACTGGCGGTCGGCGGGAAAGTGGAGACTGGTCAACCTCCACCGCCACGCCAGCAGAACACCGCCCCCAGAATTACGACCCACATTTCTGTGTGGCGGTCTTCTGTTGGCGGTGTGCTGTCGGCGGTCACGTCCCTATGGCTCCCGTCGCCTCCCGGAGGACCAACGCACAAGGTAAGTTGATCGTCCGTGAGGGGAGGGGGTGGGGGGGTGTTGTGTGATGTGTGCGTGCATGGGGGTGTGCAGATGTGCATGTTGGGGTGCGTGCATGTCGGGGTGCGTGTATGTGCATTTCGGGGTGGGGGTGGGGAGGGGGTTCGTACCACCTCTGGGGGGTGGCAGGGGGGTGGAGGGGGTGGGGGGAGGACTCGGGGGGGCAGTGGGGGGTGGGGGGGACCCCTATCAGTGCCAGGGAAGGAATTCCCGGGCCCCGATAGTGCCTACCGCCATGGTTCGCATGGCGGTTCCCGACCGCCAGAAACCGCGGCGGTAAGCAGGGTCATGATACGGGTGGCGGTCTTGGGGCGACCGCCGGGCCGGAGTGCGCAAACTCCAGCCCGTCGGTCATGACCGCCGTGGCGGTCGGAGTGGGGAAGTGCCGGTCGATCGCGGCGGTGACCGCCGCGGTCAGAATGCCATTTTTTGGACCGCCGGTCTGTTCGCGGTCCGACCGCCGCCTCTCCGCCGACCGCCAAGGTCAGAATGAGGGCCAAAGTCTTTTTTTTAATATACTCATGAGTCACCTCGTGTAAGCTGGGCAATGTGTCAATTGATACAAACAGCTTACACTTCATATTGGGGTTGGTGTTTGGAGAGTGATAAATTCATGTAATTTGATTTCATGAAATAATGGAAAATTTCAGCAAAATTATGCGTAGTTACACAATATGCAATATGCAATTTCATCATTGCCATGGGGCATATTAGCATAATTTCTGGAATTTCATCTTAAAAGTGCAACGTGAAATTCCATAAATTAGAGGAATTACACTGGCTTAATTTAAATTTCACCCTGGCCTCCTTCGTATGTTTCCATAGTGAAATAAAACCCCAAAGTTATCTCACTATATAGATTTTGCTTGGCTTTAATCTGAAGAGGCCTAAATGAGATAACTATTTTTATTTCCTATCTCTGCTTGGGGAAATTATATAAAATCCTTCAAAGTTATTTCTGACTTAATTTTCAAAATCAGAATGTATTGTTTTGCTTCACTAATGACCAAGCTGAAACACTCATGCACTGACAAAAATCTCTGGAATGCTCTTCTTAGTTCAAAGAAGACATTTAGGCCCATATTTATACTTTTTGACGCAAAACTGCGCCAACGCAGTTTTGCGTCAAAAAAATTAGCGCCGGCTAACGCCATTCTGAAGCGCCATGCGGGCGCCGTATTTATTGAATGACGTTAGCCGGCGTTAGCCGCCGGCGCCGTCTGGTGTGCGTTAAAAAAAACAACGTACACCAGGCAGCGCCGGCGTAGGGGGATATGGGGCTTGGGCATCAAGAAATGGGGCAAGTCAGGTTGAGGCAATTTTTTCGCCTCAACCCGATTTGCGCCATTTTTTTTCACTCCCAACCCCCATAGAAATGACTCCTGTCTTAGCAAAGACAGGAGTCATGCCCCCTTGCCCAATGGCCATGCCCAGGGGACTTATGTCCCCTGGGCATGGTCATTGGGCATAGTGGCATGTAGGGGGGCACAAATCAGGCCCCCCTATGCCACAAAAAAATACAAATAAAATACTTACCTGAACTTACCTTATTGTCCCTGGGATGGGTCCCTCCAGCCTTGGGTGTCCTCCTGGGGTGGGCAAGGGTGACAGGGGGTGTCCCTGGGGGCATGGGAGGGCACCTCTGGGTTCCTTAAGAGCCCACAGGTCCCTTAACGCCTGCCTTTTGCAGGCGCTAAAAAACGGCGCAAAAGCGGGCGTACGTCATTTTTTTTGACCCGCCCACTCCCGGGCGTGATTTTTGCCCGGGAGTATAAATCTAACGCCAAAGTATAAATATGGAGTTAGTTTTGCGTCGAAATTGCGGCAAAAAAAATGACTCAATTCCGGCGCAAACGGAGTATAAATATGCCCCTTATTATTTCACTACGCAACGTTCCTAAAAGGAGATTAGCATGCTGAAAGCACACGTTCAAAAATGGTCACAGCAATTAAATGAAAGAATGTACAAAGGATTCTCCACTGCAATATACACAGCAAATGTATGTATGCATTTTATAATGCAAAGCAAATAATGAATTAAAAAATATGCATCACCATGAGAAAAGGACATCACTGCTTAATTTCCCTCCTATTAAGCATCAGATCGCCAGATCCCAGAATCAATCGAGGAGAGAGAGGTCAATTATCCACATGAGAAGGATGGCACACTCCAGCGTACTGGATGTGCCTGAGATCTGCAAACACTCTCTGTCCCCGGTCCATCTGGTCTCGGCCTCTTATACTCTGAACAAACAAGAGAGGAAAAGTCTAGAACCTCCCTCTCCCTGCAGAAGTTTACTTATTCAATAAATACTGATTTCTTTAGGCCTGCTTTGGAAATAACACGTTGGGACTTGGCCACAATCCAAAGGTGAAAATTCAAAACAAGACCGTCCCTGCCATCTGAGACAATTCTTATCAGCCTATGGCCTTGGTGGGAAAAAACACGAAGAATAAAAACATGGGCACAGTACAACGTGGAAAACTACTTGCAGCTTTTAAAATGGCAGGTGGTCATGCTAAAATAAAGTCAATAGGCAGAATGAAGCTGGTAGTCAGTAATGTGAAGGTGTAGTGTGTAGGAAAGTACCATCTTGCCTGGCATGATACCCCCATTTTTACATGTATGTAAGTTTGTTTTTGCCTGTCTCACTGGGATCCTGCTAGCCAGGACCCCAGTGCTCATAGTTGTGGCCTGAATGTGTGTACCTGTGTAGTGACTAACTGTGTCAATGAAGCTCTGCTAATCAGAATCTCAGTGCTTATGCTCTCTCTGCCTTTACAATTGTCACTATAGGCTAGTGACCATTTTTACTAATTCTAATTGGCACACTGGAACACCCTTATAATTCCCTAGTATGTGGTACCTAGGTACCCAGGGTATTGGAGTTCCAGGAGATCCCTATGGGCTGCAGCGTTTCTTTTGCCACCCATAGGGAGTCAGACAAGTCTTACACAGGACTGCCACTGCAGCCTGAGTGAAATAACGCGCACATTATTTCACAGCCATTTTACACTGCACTTAAGTAACTTATACGTCACCTATATGTCTAACCCTCACTTAGTAAAGGTTAGGTGCAAAGTTACTAAGTGTGAGGGCACCCTTGCACTAGCAAAGGTGCCCCCACATAGTTCAGGGCAATTTCCCTGGACTTTGTGAGTGCAGGGACATCATTACACGCATGCACTACATGTAGGTCAATACCTATATCTAGGTTCACAATGGTAACTCCGAATATGGCCATGTAACATGTCTAAGATCATGGAATTGTCCCCCCCATGCCAAATTTGGTATTGGGGTACCAATCCCATGCATCCCCGGGCCTCCACCATGGACCCCGGGTACTGTCAAACCATCTCTCTGGGGTTTTCTCTGCTGCTACCTCTGCTGCCACCCCACATATAGGGTTCTGCCTTCCTGGGGTCTGGGCAGCCCATTCCCAGGAAGGCAGAACAAAGAATTTCCTCTGAGAGAGGGTGTTACACCCTCTCCCTTTGGAAATAGGTGCTAAGGGCTGGGGAGGAGTAGCCTCCCCCAGACTCTGGAAATGCTTTGAAGGGCACAGATGGTGCCCACCTTGCATAAGCCAGTCTGCACCAGTTCAGGGAACCCCCAGACCTTGCTCTGGCGTGAAACTGGACAAAGGAAAGGAGAGTTACCACTCCCCTGTCCATCACCACCCCAGGGGTGGTGCCCAGAGCTCCTCCAGTGTGTCTCAGAATCCAGAGGTGTGAGGGCACACTGGAGGCCTCTGAGTGGCCAGTGCCAGCAGGTGATATCAGAGACCCCTCCTGGTAGGTACCTACCTGACTATGTGGCCAATCCTCCTCTGAGGGCTATTTAGGGTCTCTCCAGTGGGCTTTTCCTGAGATAACGACTTGCAAGAATTCCTCTGCACCTCTATCTTTGACTTCTGCCAAGGATCGACCGCTGACTGCTCCAGGATGCCTGCAAAACTGCAACAAAGTAGCAAGAAGACTACCAGCGTCATTGTAGCACCTAAACCTGCCGGCTTTCCTCGACTGTTTCCTGGTGGTGCATGCTTTAGGGGCTGCCTGCCTTCATCCTGCACTGGAAGCCACAAAGAAATCTCCTGTGGGTCGACGGAATCTTTCCCCTGCTCCAGCAGGCACAAAACTTCAGCATCACCTGTACTCTGGGATCCCTCTCATCCTGACGAGCATGGCCCCTGTAACACAGGTGGTGGACCCAAGTGACCCAGACTGTCCAGTGGTCCAACTGTCCAAATTTGGAGGAGGTCCTTGCCTCCCCTCTCCAGACAGTAATCCTGTGCACCGCGTGAACTGCAGCTGCTAGGGCTTCTGTGCACTTTTGCAAGGAATCCTTTGTGCATAGCCTAGCCCAGGTCCCCAGCACTCCATCCTCCATTGCTCAACTCCCTGAGTTGACCTCCGGCTTCGTGCAACCCTCTTTTGTAGTGTTGAGATGACCGCTGTGCTCAGTCTTCTTGAACCCATGTTCAAGGACTTCTGTGGATGCTACCTTCTTGTGCGTGGGCTCCCTGTGTTGATGAGGGCCTCCTCTGTCTCCTCTCCCAAGTGGCGACGTCATGGTCCTTCCTGAGCCCAGGCAGCACCCTTTTTCTTCAACCGCGACCTTTGCAGCTAGCAAGGCTTGTCTGCGGTCTTTCTCCAAAGAAACAACTCTGCGTCCTCCAGCACTCAGTGGGACATCTCCTACACAAGGGAGAAGTTCCTAGCTTCTATCGTTGTTGCAGAATCTTCAGCTTCTTCCATCCGGAGGCAGCCATTTTGCACCTTCATCCAGGGTTTAGTGGGCTCCTGCCCCCCCGGACACTTTCATGACTCTTGGACTTGCTCCCCTTCCTTTGCAGGTCCTCAGGTCCAGGAATCCGTCATCAGTGCTTTACAGTCTGTTGTGGTCTTTATAGAATCTTCTATCATGAGTTTAGTGTGTTTCTGGGGAAGTAGCAGCACTTTACTCCTACTATTCAGGGTCTTGGGGTGAGGTATCTTGGACACCCTTAGTGTTTTCCTACTCTCCCAGCGACCTTCTACACACTACATTAGCCAAGGGTTCCATTTGTGGTTCGCATTCCACTTTCTTAGTGTATGCTCTGCGTTGCCCCTAGGCCTAGTGCATCCTATTGTATTCTACAGTGTTTGCACTACTGTCTAACTGTTGTACTTAACTGATTGTGGTTTGTGTGCATAATTTGTGTATTTTACTTACCTCCTAAGGGAGTATATCCTCGGAGATATTTTTTGGCACATTGTCACTAAATAAAGTACCTTTATTTTTAATAACCCTGCGTATTGTGTTTTTTGTGATAAAGCACCTATATGATGTAAGTGGTATAGTAGGAGCTTTGCATGTCTCCTAGTTCAGCCTAAGATACTCTGCTATAGCTACCTCTATCAGCCTAAGCTGCTAGAACACTACTAATCTACTAATAATAAGGGATACCTAGACCTGGCACAAGGTGTAAATACCATCAGGTACCCACTATAAGCCAGGCAAGCCTCCTACATAGTGCTAGGCTAAGTGCAATGTGGAGTCAGTGGTTAAAACTCACATATCATTGCAATGGTGAAATCATATTTTTTATACTTTTGATCTGTACTTTAAAATGCTTGCTACTGCTTGAAGGTAGCATGATCTACTCTGGGGCTTTCCTGCTGCTTGTGTCATAGCTCCCATGGGTTGAGCAGAGACTTTTTTCAAACTGTATTTTGACCTCGCTAAAGGAGATCAATTAAATTGCTACGGGTACCCCTCCCAGATTATTAACCCCACTCCAGACACTACTATGGATGTCACTAATATGTCTGAAAATATCATCATTATACCAGAGCCATCATTTGTAAAGGGTGGTCTTCACATCACAGATGTCCACAAGAATCCAAGAAATACAAGATAACACTATGACATCCTCCTGCTTCCACACCTTAAAGATGCTGAGGAAAATCTTTAAATGGCTACTGACTAAAACATGCTAAATCATCACACATACCTTTATCACAAGTAAGCTGGACTAGGGGAACACCCTAAACACTGGAATCAGCAAAAAAATAATCAGGCAACTAAAACCATTCAGATCATACACATCACACCACACCTCAAGGAACTCTACTGGCTCCCCATAGACAAACAAGGGCATTTCAAACTTTGGACTCACTCCTAGAAAGCACTACACAGCATTGGTGCTGCCTGCCTCAGTAGCCGTTATCTCCTTTCAGAAATCCACCAGACACTTCTGCTTGACTGGATTCTTCCTAGTAGACATCCCATGCATACACAAAACCAGATCCGGTGGTCGGGCCTTCTTTTACATTCACTCCTAAGGCCAGAAATGATCTTTTGCTACTCATCTGAGCCTCTTCTTCAGTTCTCAAGTTCCACAAGAAGCTGAAGATCTCTGGTAGCTTGGCATACATGCAGTCAGGCTTAACATAGAGGCAGTGTGTAAAGTATTAAGGCAGTACTCAAACAGTAATAAAGCAAAAAGACAACACAACAAGAATCCCCTATTAATTTACAAAAAGAGAGAGCATTTAAATAAATTTAAGTGCTACCAAACAAAACAAAACCAATAAGTAGAACCAGAGATATGAATTTTTAAAGGTTGAATTAGGAAATATCACCAAGACGCACCAAGCACTAACTGTAGCTACCTGGTCAGAGTCAAAAATGAAGGCTGACCATGATGGGTCACAGGTCAGATAAAGGGACCAGGTTCATCCTTGTGGAAAGTTTCCCTTCAGACTATTATGGAGAAAAAAGTGATCATTGGTGAAGGTAAGATGTCTCTTAGCAGTTTGTGCCTAGGAAGGCCTTGACGTTGATCAAGCGATGCTCAGTGTCGATGCTCGGCAATCAGGTGCTGCTCAGAATTGATGACAGGCAGAGACAATGATCAGGTGCTGCTCAGTGTTGATGCTCAGCGAAGACATTGATTAGGTGCTGCTCAGTGTCGGTGCTTGGAAGTGCCATTGATCAGGTGCTGCTCAACATCAAAATAAAGCTTGCAGTTAGGCAGAAAAGAGTACACTCTGATCACAGCAAGGGTCCACCACCCTTGGGACAGTACTTGGGGTCAGGAGTCACTCCCACAGAGGGCAGCAAAGGAGAACAGGCCATGTCCAGTTGGGAAATAGGCCTCTGGAATCTTGTTGTGCCCCTATTGCTCAAACAGGATGGCAGCTGAATGGCCCTTAGAGTAACTTTTGGGGTCCTAGGTTCACATCAAGCTGGTCCAGTCTTCCTTCTTCTGGTCTTTTCAGATCCAGCAATGTTCTGATTTCAGGTGCTGGGGATGCCACTTTAATGCAAAGTATCTGCCTGTGGGCAGGGGACATCCCTTTGTCTAACCCTAAATCTGGTTCTAGTCAAGTTCTCACGTTCCTCTGGATTTGGTGCCATCCTGGCTTGTAAAACAAAGGCTGGGGCAGGCCTGGTGTCAGGGTTTTCCTGTGTGGGCCAGGACATACCCCTTTGAAGTGTATTTAGTCCAGAGACACAGCTCTTCTCCAGGCATCTTGTCTGGAAGTCCACACTTCTCCACACCTAGATCCTTTATTCTCCATCTGGGTGGAATACACATCACACAACAAGAGAGCCATTTATAGTCAGGTGACCCTGGACACTGTCAAAAAGGCATGTTAACTTTGACAGAAAAATGACAACTTTCTATAAGTGGCATTTTAAAAAGTTATGAAAATCCAACTTTACTATTACATTGGAATTTAAATTTCCTTTAAAGTGAGTCCTTGAATTTTGTAGCTAGTCTCAAACTGAAGTTATGCATTGTAAAGAGTTATAATGTATCCCTGTTTTTTCTATGGGAGAGTCAGCCTGGCTACAGTGAAAAACGACTTTGGAGGTTTGAGATTTTAGAGGTTTTGTTACTGACAGAACATGTAAAACGTAAGTACATATGTACTACTCTTTAAATACCAAGCACCCTACCCTACACTTAGGGGGTTATTCTAACTTTGGAGGAGGTGTTAATCCGTCCCAAAAGTGACGGAAAAGTGACGGATTTACCACCAGCCGTATTACGAGTCCATTATATCCTATGGAACTCGTATTACGGCTGGTGGTATATCCGTCACTTTACCGTCACTTTTGGGACGGATTAACACTCCTCCAAAGTTAGAATAACCCCCTTAGTGCCTAGACTAAGGGACATATAGGTATTAAAAAGTTTTAGGCCTGACAAAAAGATTTTTTGCCAGGTCCCAATGGCAGTTTAAAATTGCACAATGGGTGCTGCATCCCACATGTGATTTGTAGACCACATGTAATTTACAAGCCCTGGGTATATGTGGTGTCATATACTAGGGACTTACAAGTAAACTAAATATACCAAGCAGGTGTCTGCAAACTGTACCATGTTTGGAGGTGAAAGCATGTGAACTTTACAACTAGTAAACAGTGGTAAAGTGCACAGAGTACTAATGACAAGAAAAACAGATTCAGCTTTTAAGGACATTAGAAGGAGCACTCTTTGGCGCAGACAGGGTTCTCTGGTCCCCAAGAACATCATTTGGGGTCAAGAATCACTCCAGCAGAAGCCACCAGCAGGGTCCACAGCATGTCTAATTGGAACCGGTCTGCTAGGCTCTCCAGGAAAAGGGCTTCTAGCAGCTGTTGTGTCCCTGTAGCTTAAGAGGAGATCAGCTAACTGACCCTTGGAGTCCACTTCCTTGTCCTAGGTACAAGTAGGAGGAGATCCAGAGTTTCAGGTCTCTTCAAAGGCCTCAAGAGCATGTGCTTTCTGTCTTCCTCAGGACCAGTGGTATTCTGAAGACAGTTCCCAGGGTTACCAAACTCATGCCTGGCACTAGACTATGACTGGGGGAAACATTCTTTTTTACGACTTTTTTATTACGAAAGTCGTGGTTAACGAAAGCGTAACAACGCTTTTTTTAACCACGACTTCGTATTTTTGTGCCTTAACTACGTATGTTCTGAACAACGAACATGCGTGGTTAAGGTACAAAGAAGGGAGTTGGCGAAGGTAAGTGGTGGGTTTAGGGGTGGGGTTGGGGGGGTGGGGCGTTTTTGGTTTTGGAGAGGGGGTTGGGGTCAGGGGGTTTTAGGTTTTGGGGTGGGGTTGGGGGGGTGGGGCGTTTTTGGTTTTGGGGAGGGGGTGGGGGGTTAGGGGGTTTTAGGTTTTGGGGTGGGGTTGGGGGGGTGGGGTGTTTTTGGTTTTGGGGAGGGGGTGGGGGGTCAGGGGGTTTCAGGTTTTAGGGTGGGGTTGGGGGGGTGGGGCGTTTTTGGTTTTGGGGAGTGGGTGGGTGGTCAGGGGGTTTTAGGTTTTAGGGTGGGGTTGGGGGGTGGGGCATTTTTGGTTTTGGGGAGTGGGTGGGGGGTCAGCGGGTTTTAGGTTTTGGGGTGGGGTTGGGGGGGTGGGGTGAGGGATGTAGGGTGAATGGTGCCTATTGCTAATGATTTTATCAGGAATGCCTTTACAACGAAATATCGTTGTTAAGGCATTCGTGGTAAAATCATTAGTAGTAAGGACGATGTCGGTGTTCCGACCTCGTTGTTAAGGTTAGTAGTTGTTTTTAATTCGGTGTTCCGTCATATAATCATGACTGGGGGTGACTCCTGGTCCATTCCTGACATTTAGCAAAATGTTCCCTACTTATGTTGCTAGCAATTCCTGTGGGTCCTAATGCAGATAATCCTGCATTTCTCCTCTCAACCTAAAACCAAGATGCAGGACCATTGTTTCCTTGCAGACCTCCTGCGAAATAAGCAATCCCTCCTCTGTGGTCAGTTCAAAATAGTTCTGGGGAAGCTCCTCTCCCACTAGGACTGGTGCTTGTCTGAATAGGTGGACAAATGAGGGCTCTGCCCACGTGTCAGCTAACATTTGTGTGCAGGACAGTATACCTTTTTGAAGTTAATAACGTACCTGGGCACTGCCCAGATGGTAATCATGCCATAGGTGCAGAACATCTCCTCACACCCAAGACATATTTCTCAGATTGAGAACAAGTTCACAACCCATCAAGGAGGCTTGGCAGAATTCCTCCCTAGAGGGTCCTCCTGCTCTATTCAATTGTGAGGTTTCTGGTAGGTCTCTCAGGATAAATCCTCCTTCCCCTTTAGGCTTCTATCTGTGGGTCAGAACCTGAGGCTGGTTTCCGACACCTCAAACTCTTCTTCTTGGTTGTGGGAACCTGGGCCATTGTTCCAGATTCCAGGCTCTGCTGACTTCCCTGATGGGCTGTCTGGGCCCTTTTGGCAACAAAGACCCACTCGGGCAGACCCCACATTTCATTATGGGTCCTTCTTTCTATTTCTGCTCAAGCAGAGGTTTCTAGATTCCGAGTCAACTTTTGAGGTCCTTGTGAAAACTTTATTTTTATGCTTGTTGCTCCCCTCTCTCTCTTGGGATCACCTGCCCGGAAATTTTTAGATTCTCTTGTGTGTCCCAAGACATCAGCTGCCTTAACAAGATGCCTGGGGACAGACAGCTTGGAAATCACTATGTGATGATGTAAGTCTGAATGACAACTACTCAAGACGTGCTCCTTCATGATAAGAATATATAGCCCATGAGACGTAGTGATAGTATTGCCCTTTACTCAGTCCGCCACTGCTTTTATTGAGACATCTAAAACGTCAACCCAGGATTGTTGTGAATCTTATTGTGTGCCCCAGAACTTCTTCCTGTACTATTCAGGTATGTGACTAAACCTCTGCACATGGTAGTGTTGGAGCTAGCTACCCCCCATTTACAGTCACAAGTGTATTTCTCCCCAGTGTTGGTACTAACTCCCACAGTCAGGTTCCCCAGTGCTGCTGACTCACCTTGCACATTCTTAATGGTCTTTTATAAGGAGGCAAATCATATGTCAATGTTGTTTTCCACCACAAAGCTAGGCACCATACCCTTGGGCAAACGAGGAGTGTGTGGCACCATTGCTGCCACCATCTTCTTTGTACCTCAAAAGTACTACACTGGCCTTTTACTACTCTATGGTCAGTCCCTTTTCTTTTACTGGAAGTTTCTTCTCCTCCAGAGGTATTGCTTTCAGTTTGTCCTGCAGCTCCCTTGCTGATTGCTTGTCAATGAAATCCAACTGGCAGATAGCCAGTTTAAAAGGATTTATGCTGGAAGACCCTGCATCGCTTTCATCCCCAGATGGGACACCAAAATGTCCATCCCATTCATCCACTTGGGCTTTATCCTCACAGGTTGTGTGATGGGAAGGCTTCCTTTCAGGCCTCAAGGCCCTTTCATAATTCACCTTCCCTTCCTGGCATTCCATCCAAACTTCAGTTGCTTTCATCTCCTCCACTGTGAGATTTGTCAGGGTAGCCAGTACCAACTCATGACATCTTAAATGTTGAAAAGGCAGAAAAATTTGAATAAAACATCATTTGAAAACTCACAAATGACCGGATAAGAGACCTGATGCCAATTAAAAATCAATATATCTATTATAAATCTGACTTTACCACTGAATTGTGGTTGTAATTCATATCTTTAAAAGTGCAAGAATTAATTGTGTAGCTGTTAACTAGCCGAAGATAACATCATTAAGTTTAATATTGTAGCCCAATACTTTCCTATTGAACAACTAACCCTGAAAATAGCTTTGGAGCCCTTTTCACTGTAAGGACTTGTTTACCATTAAACATTTACATTTTCTACATTTGAATACCATGCACCCTGCCTTATAGGCATTATGACCTACAGAGGGGTAACATTAATATTTAAGAGAAGTGTTCAATCCTATCTAAAGGGGCTATTTTGACAGTTTTAAAAGTGCACCAACAGACTACACTGGTAGACCTACATGCATGTTTTGAGTTTTAGTTTAGTGTTTGGACAATGTGTTCTGCAGTATAGTAGTGACATTTAACTTACAGGCCCTGGTACACTTTGTACCATGTACTAGAGACTTATAGGTAACTTAAATATGCTGATTAAGAGTCTACCCACTTTTGCCATGTTGTTCATGGTGTTGGATTGTGGTGAGCTGTCGCTGTTACCAGCAGCATCACTGGCACGCCAGTAGAATGCCACCAGCCGTATTATGACCAGTAATACGGCCTGGCAGTGTTCTGTTGGTGGGGTGCTGCTGGCGGTAGCAGCCCCCTTCCCATTCCCTGCTGGAAGACCTTCTCGACCAAGGTAAGTAGGGCTTCCGACAGGGGAGGGGGTGGGAGGGCGTTGGATAATTTGTGTGTCTCAGAATGTGTGCATGAACGTGTGAGTGAATGCATCTGTGTGTGATGTGTTGTTTGTGTGGGTGTGTGCGTGTGAGTGAATATGTGTAAGAATGGAGAAGTGAGTGCGTGTCTGCATGTCAGTGTGATTGTGTGTTAGAATTGTGTGAGTATGTCTGGAAGTATGTGCGTATGTCAGTGTGTGAAAGAATGCATGTATGTCTAAGTGAATGGGTTTATACGTGGTGCGTGTGGGTGTCTGTGTGCATGTATGCAGGGGGGGTGTGGTGTGAGGGGCGCTGTGACTGTAGTGGGGGCAGGGGGTGGAGGGGTGATGTGTGCGTGTGTGGCTGTGAGGGGTGGGGTCAGTTGTGTGGTGTGTGCATGTATGGGGGTAAGTATGGATCGGAGGGGGGTGGCGGGTGAGTATGGATCAGAGGGGGTGGGGCATCAGATGAGTGTTGGGGGATGGGGGAGCTGCCTACCGGTGACAGGGAAGGAATTCCCTGTCACCAGTAGGGCCTACCGCCATGGGTTTTGTGGCATTGCTAACGCCACAAAAACCAGGGTGGTAGGCTGACTCATAATGCCATGGGCGGTACTATGTCAGCCACCAGGCTGGAGATACATATCTCTGGCCTGGTGGCTCATACCGCCATGGCGGTATGAGTAGAGAAGTGGCAGGTTGGCTGCAGCCACCCCACTAATCTCATAATGTGGCGGTATACACCACCAGCCTGTTGGCAGAGATACCGCCACATTAACCCAGCTGTCAAAAGACCACCAGGGTTGAAATGAGGGCTTATATCTCTAATTACTAAAAACCTATACCTCCCTTGACATTTTTATACCACTGGTTACGTATCTGCATTAACATCTCAACGCTCATTTACCTCAGCCTGCTTCTCAGGAAAGGCTTCAAATTCAACAACTCCTACTACAACAAAATGGAGTTCAGGAGTGCCTCACTTTTGTCTTGAATACAAAATATTAGCACTTTAGTTGGTCATAAGAACTCTGTGGTGACACTGCAATTGATTAATAGGATGTCAACTGACAGGCTGTTGGTATTGATAGAACATGGTTCACTCTACATGTCAGAACATTTTACTGAAATAGATGGGGAAGTTATTTGAGAACTCACAGAAAATGTGTCCTCATTTTAGCTTTCTATAGCACTGTCAATTTCAACGACAATCCCTTCATTGCATGCTACCAGGCATTCAGGTGTGCCACACTTCTGTCATAAATACAGATTGTTCATTAGAACACTTTAGTGAAGCAACAGTAAACAATCAACTCACAGGGTGCTGCTGTTGGAAGTAAAAGCTTTACTCAGGATAGCAGACTTTATTTTTACATAGCTGAAAAAATAGTGTTCTCATTTTGGCTTCTGGAGCACGCTCAACATCAATGAGAAAAGCATACGCAAAAAACAATATATCACCCTTTGTATGTACTCCTTTTTGTGAGCCTCCAAATCTGGTATTAACTGCAGTGCAAATGGCTCTCATAAGAGAATGCATATTGAGGCCACACAATCAAGGGGGTGTCCCTTTTGGCCCCATCCCATTTTTTTAATGTATTTTTAGGACACTGGACCATGAGCAAGAGTCCTGTAATGGCTGCCCCCACCATATTGTTCAAGTTGTGACTAGCCAATCAAGGCTGACAGGTTCCCTTTGAATTGGCCAATATTACTTTATCTGGATACCAACGGTCCAGATTTACCTATATTTTTAACCCCTTCATGCCCAAGACAAGCCCCTCTCTAAAAGCGAATTCTTTGGAAACTGTGGCTTGGAACTACACCAAATCAGAATGCGTGCACTGCTTGAGATTTGAGTTGTAACATTTTGCAAAATTTGGTGTCATTCCGTGCAGCCAATTTTATCTGTACCAGAGAACAAAGTTTCCTAGGGGAGAAAAATTCCTAGGGGAATAACATGAGAAATCACATTTTGAGCCCCCTCCCCAATCATTTTTCTTGGCTCCGCTTGAAGAATAGGAACAAAACTTTCCATTAAGAAGCCAAGGTGAATACATTATTTTTTGGGAAAGTTTCTTGCAGATTCATCAAACAGCTATCTTCTGATTTTGATTCTTCTTTCATCTCGTTGTTTTCAGTTTGACAATGTTCCATCTCCTCATGTGGTGCTGTCTGCCAGAGGTCATTAGTTTCTTGTCCAGGTATGGTGCAGAAGTATAGCTTCTGGTGTCCTGGTAGATTATGCAGTTGCACTTGAAGATGATGCACGCTATAAGAGAAAGACAGCATATTTTGTGAACTTTGGAGTGGCATGGTTGAAATAAATCAAACCCTTAGTGAGACGTGGTGGTGTTTAGGATGGTCTTTGGGAATGTCAGAGTCTTGTGTGGCAGGCTTTTGACCTGAAAATGTCCTCAATCCATGCAAAAAAAGAACCAAATCACTGTCATTTTGGAATTGACTACTGGGAGGAAGGTACCTCTGGCCGGAGATGAGGATTTGTTATGTCAAAGTAGGACATTGCCTTTGCTGGACATGGATTCAAAATTTGCTAGCAAGTTATGTTTAGAGTGACAGAAAACAAGGTGTAGATAGTGGGAAATGCCTGTCGTTATCGAACCTAGAACCTAGAACCGAAAACCTAAAAGCTAGCTAAACTAGTGTTTTCTGAAATTCATGCAGGGGCGGCCCCTCTGTTATGACTGAACAGCATCGCACCACTGCTGAAATGCAGCAGAAAGATAAAATAATAATAACACTATGTCATTATCATTTAATTTTTCACTTACTCGGCCATAGCCAGTCTGCCGAGTCTAGGGGGGGCATCCTATGAGTCAGCAGCAGCCAGAGAGTAGTGGTAGGTGCATTTTAAATGTTGGTTTGGAGGGCTGTCTTAGAACGGCAAAACCAACATACCCACTTAGAACTCTTCACCTGAACTGTGTTGCACATCCAGTTGGAGAACCAGTGCAGGCTCCCAGTCCCTAACTGAGTGATATTTCAGCCTCCCTCAGACCACTCCTGGTGTTTCTTTCATGCTAGGTAACAGCATGAGAGCAGCATCTGGATTTGGTGGGGAGGGGAGCAGAAACGCACCATGTCAACGGCGGGAGAAGAGGAGATTGGAGGCTGTGTCCGGCAGTGGCAGGTACGTTGTTTTATTTATTTTTTAGCCCCCCCACGCACTGCCCCACCAAGTGTTATTGGCAATCAACCATCACTGAATTCTTGTAGTCTTTTTCGAAACGGGCATGCAGAGCAACGTAGTACCAGTTGATAAAGATTTATGTAAATAAAATTATTCATTAACTTAAAATATGCACCAAGACTCCAGGATTCTACCACCCCTAAGGGAAGGTGCAAGCTGAATTTAATTGCATCGGAGTGATGTTTATTCACAATCTTTCTTAAAATGCTTAAGATTATAGAACAATTTTAGGAAGTGTTTGCTTAGCTTACCTTTGAATAATTGCTGATATCCTGATGTTTGCAAGGACTTCCAGTAGCGCTTTCTGAAGACAGAGGCTTAGTTTGGCAAGCAAGGCTCAGAATGAAAAAAAAAAGATTTTTAAAAAGCGCCATTTGTAATCATAACGCTGATGCCTGTGATGTTCCACTTGCGAGTACTCATCTTGGACTGTGCTTAATCACAACACCCGTCATCTTCAAACCTCCTTCAAATACATCCCAGACAGGCGACGTTCTAGAAAAGGATTTGAATATTTCAAAGGCCGGAAGAAATCTGATGTGAAAGACACTTTTGTTTTGTTTGGGAGTGCGTCTGCATTTATGAACCGTGATCAGGATTCGCCTGAAGAGAACTTCAAAGTGCAACAAACACCAAGGCAATCTTCCTGCATAAAAATATGTAAATGCTCTGACTGTGCAGATTTAAGAAATTCAAGCCTCCCACTACTTTAAAGCTCCGTTGGCAAGTTTGCTCTTAAACACATCTCTTTCCCGATTTCTTCACTGTGTTAGGGAGGTATTGATGTGCTGCCTAATAATCACTTGGTTGACAAAAAAAACAAGCATTTGCAATGCAATGGGTCTCGTGTTTGCTCGAGTTACAGCTATTAGCGTTGTAAATTCCTAACTGGACTTTTCTTGCCACATAAATTGAAAATAAAAAAATGTAAAACAGTTGACAGTAGCAAGTCAATTCAAAGTGCCACCGCCACCATGAGCGTGATCGTGAGAGTTATTGGCTCCCAGCTTGAAGGTCTAGAAAGGATCGTGGCTGGAATGAAAGGCAAACCAAAACTGGAGGAGGGGCCATCACACGCTGTAATAGGAGGAAGCGTGACGTAGTGTGATGGCCAAAAGAAATGTTCACTTAGTTAAATTGCCTGGGGAGGGAACTCAGCACACAAAGGAGGGACATATCACAAAAGGCACACAAAAAATGAAGCATTTAAGACAAGCACACAAAAGAATGAATAGCAAGAGTGGGCGTGGTTAAAAACCCACAGAGAGAACAGAACAGACTAGAGTGCTTGCGCTCTCAACCCTAAAAAAAGGAAATGTGACAGCACATATTTGGGGTCTGGAATTGGGGATATAGAAATAAAGCACAACTTTCCTTTCCCACTCGGATTTACAGATACTGGGGTCAAATATGAGTAGACCCGATGGGCAACTAAGGAATATGGAATCAGAGCGATAATCGGTTATTCCATTTCATCTGGTAATTCCTCATTTTCCCTCCCTGTCACATAGATATTTTGGATTTTTACAGTTGCTGAAATCTTTGTGTAAAAGTGAAAAACATTTCATTCTGATGGGCCGGTACTGCTGTTACTGGTCCAATGGAATTAAGAGCGACCCGAAATAAGAGCTTGTGTAGCCATATAAGTGGGAAGAGCAAAATGTCTCTCACATTCTCTTCTGAGCCTCACATGTCAAAACAACTGTACCATAGTTCAGTATTTTTTAACAAATCAAGGCCCAAAAAGTATGTTTATTTTATGCAGCAGTCCACTGTGGATTCACTGTGGAGGATCAACAGATCCTGTTTTGCTGTGGTTGTTTGACCAGGGCTAACCGCAGTGGATCTGCAGAGCTAACCACATGTTGTGATGGGCTCACCACAACCTGAAGCAAAAGTTGCAGATGCCATCTTAGGATGAGGGTCTCGGACCGCACGTCCTAGGGGCCATGGTAGCAGTACCCTGCCCCCTTGGGCCATTTGGGGGGCTGAGAGGGACTCGTTCGGGGGTCAAAATTAAAAATACTTTATTTTCACCATTTCAGTGATCTGCAGATCTGCAATGCTAGTAAAACTAGAAAGGGTTTTGCACTCCCATGGGGGTAGGGCGCAAGGCCTTCGACAAAGCCCCCCCCCCCCGCCCCGGAGTGCTCAACCCATGCTGCACACAGCCTTAGACATCTTACTTTACATTACTTTACAATTAAAAAACACATAGAAATTCCCTGAAAAAAACAAGGAATTGCAAAAATAAAGTATGTAAAAAACCTAAGAAATTCACTGAAAAAAACAAACATTAAAGGAAAGTTATAGTTAGGTGAAAATATAAATTAAAACATAACATTTTAAACTAACAAAATCACTGAAATTCACTAATTATAGTTATCTTAAGTAACTATAACTCATGGCCAAAAGTAACTATGACTTGCGCCCTCTGCTCATTTTCCAAGTCACTCGTAATGATGGTTTATCACCTCCACATTCTCACTGCAGCCAGCTTAGAGCCAGAGCCGGGAGTCAGGACATCCCATTCACTTCAACCATTAAAAACTTCTCTGAACTTCAAAGTGAGAACTGGGCATAAAAAACCAGATCCACTCTTCAGTTCACTTTCTGGACCGGCAGAAGGACTCTCAGAGGACTGCCTGCTGCTGTGACCTGCTGTGCGCTCTGCATTACCACTATGCTGTACCTGGAAGAACAGCTTTGCTGCCTGGAGCCTGCTCTGAATCCTCTGAGTCCAGCCTTGCAGTTTGATCCCTGCTTCTTCACCTGAAGCCATGATTACCAGAGTGACTCCAAGGGCTAGTTTGCTGGCCTCATATTAACAGCCACAGGGACATAAAAGGCTCCAAACATTTTGAACCTGCACCAGTACCCATCCTAGGTGAGTCTTGAAGCCCCAAGTGGTGACCCACCAGTCCTGAACCCTTGGTTGTGGTTTCAAATTGCCCTGATAGCCAAAATCCAAAACTGAAGACTTTTTGGCTAAACACAGCTCTGAGAACTAAGGGAAGACCAGGACCCACCTGCTCACATGTCTGCCCAAGGTGCATTGTGGGTCGGTCTGATTCTGTGCCTGCTCCCACTATGTTCTTCTCTGCCGCAGCCAGTTCTTCTCTGCCAGTAACTGCAACAGCTGCATCAGTTTTTGATGTCACCTGCTCTTTCTAGATGATTTTTATATCTGATTTTTGTCATTTGATAAATACTTGGGTTTCTTTAGGTGTTACCTGTCCATTCTATCCATCTTTTTTACTTATTTCTTTACTAGGTTGTCATTACTTGAGGATAATTCACCATATGCTCCAAAACTTTCTTGAGAGATTATATGCTTCAAATCAACACATGGACAATAGTAGCTGTCCACAAGCCTTCTTCTGAAACTAGGTGCTGAGATGCTATATTTCCTTTTCTTGAGGGATTGATTTTGGTAACCAAAGGTACTTATCTAAGGAGTTTTCACCTTCCTTACTCACTTTTTCTTTCTTTCTGCATTCTGCATTTGCCCTTTGCTACTTATGATAATGAAAGTAAATGGGCTGAAGATTAATTCACTGCCACTTTGATTGTCCTATTGCTTTCCTACACAGTTCATGTGTTGACCAATTGGCTGGGTAATTTTTCTTGTAGCACAGAGCACTTTGTTGGTCTCACTTATGCCTCTGCAGATGTCTTGACCGGGATGTGTAGGTAACTGTGACCAGCGATTGTTTGGACATGGACAGGTAGAAGGCTGCTTTTTTAAACAGGAACACAGTTATGTTACACTGGTTGAAGTCTTTTGGAGTTGTAGTCTAGAGTAGGATTCTTGGTGGACAGTTTTGGATTGCTACCTTTCCACTTTTTATCGCAATTGGTCCTATTGATGTATGGGTCAGTGTGGCATTTAGGAAAGGGTCAATGCAGTTTATCTAGTGATTGAGTTCTTTTGCAAGAGTAGATGCACACATATATGTTTTTGACTTTTGGTGGCTAGAGAATCCTAAGAAATTGAATTCTCCATCTACAACTGTGCTAGACAACACAGGGCAGTGATGATGGAGGAATAGAGTTAATGGCCCTAGATCAAAACACAAGGACAATACACAACAAAATGGCAGAATATTGTGAAAGTGACCTGCAATATAAAGATGAGAGATGTCAGGCTTCGGGTTGTGCACAGCAGTTCTTTGATACAAATCCCAAACTTCTCCCCTGATGTAGCCTGGAAATGGCTATTATAAACTGTTTCCAAGGAGGGGGTAGGGTGGAGAATGGAATATCCATACTGGATTAAGCTGGAACTAGATTGTGAATGTCACAGTCATAGAGGTCTGATGAATGGTCAGGGTACGGTCTTCCAAATCATAAGGGATTCACACTACTTGCCTTGTACTGTGAGACATATCAGACAAAATGACTAATAAGAGATACACACCCAACCCCCATTTATAAATAGATGGCCTGTCTTTCTCATCTTAACTACTTCTTCAAGACACAGTTGATGATAAGCCCACTTATAAGCAGGGTACAACCCGTAAATCTGGAGGAGCATGAGAAACCTGTGCAGTATAATGAAGCAAACGGGGAACAACAACAGCAAATTCAACAGATGATCATAAGTAAAATGAAGGGGAAACAAAACAAATGTGAGGAGACAAAACTGGGTGTGATCTAGCTGAGATAAAATACTTACAAAAGCATGTTAAGCTGCATTTAATACTACCATTCTTCCACCACTTATTCATGTACTACCTCCCTTAAGGCTTGCTGGCAGAATGGGCCACACCTGTGGCCTCTATATGCCAGGCAGAAACGTGCAAGTAGCTGACACATTTATTCCATCCTAGATTTAAAAGGTAGAGGTATATTTGTGTATTGGATAATATTTAGGGATGTATGATAAGGTTTTGATGTTTAGGTTGAAGCTTAAAGTTTTAGGGTTTGTTGCTGGGTGTCTGAATAATGGGCTTAAAATGAGATCTAGGGCCAGGATTAAGGCCCTGAGTTCAGAATTATGCACTGGGATTTTAGATTGTGTGTTAGGTTGAGGGAATGGAATTCAGGTTTCGCCTTTTAATTGTAGTCTTTGGAATAGGTTTCTGCATTAGAGAAGGGATTTGGATTAAACTTTAACTTAAACCTCCAGGATTTGAAGTATAAGTTAGGATCAAACTTGGGTGTAAGCGTGCTGCCTGGTGTTATATGCTTGTGACAAGCTGTTATGAATAATTTAGGGCCACAAGTACAAATATCAGGTTTGTGATTCGCAAATTGCGAGTCCCAAAACCTGATGTACAATAGCGTCAATGACGCTGTTTGTGATTCCCAATGGGGTCGCAAATGGCTTACCTCATAAATATTAATGAGGTAGGTCGCAATTTGCAACCCTGTTGGGAATGGTGGCACTCACAGGGATGGAGCCCTGCTGGGGACAGCAGACCACCATGTCTGTGACTGCTTTCTTTTTAAATGCAGCCCGTTTTCCTTAAAGGAAAATGGGATGCATTTAAAAAACAAGAATGAAAAGATTTCTTTTCATTTTTTCAGAGCAGGCAGTGGTCCGTGGCACCACTGCCTGCTGCAAAAAACTATTTTCACTACCATTCACAAAGGGTAAGGGGGCCCCTGGGGACATCTTCCCGTTTGCAAATGGGTTAGAACCAATTTAAAATTGATGCTAACTGTGATTGTTTTGTAACCACATTCATGGTTACAAAACAATCATACATCACTCTGTGAGTCGCAATTAGGAAGGGAACGCCTCTTCGTAACTGTGACTCGCAAACCCTTTTTGCGATTCAGTAAATAGATTACCGAATCACAAAATAGGGTCTGTACATCGCAAAATGCTATTTTCTTATTGCAAACGGCCCGAAAGAAAAAGGCTACATACATGTGGCCCTAAGTCTTAGCAAATGTGGTTACATTTCACTTAAGTGATCCTTTAAATCACGTGCTGTAATCTTCCCAGACTTGGACCCATTAGACTGCCCACTGGAATGCTCACTAGACTGCCTGACTCGTCAGCATGTTCGGATTATGAAGCTTCTAAAGGAGTTGCCCTACTATCTTGCAAAATTATGCCCAAAGAGTGTGTCATTTCAAAGCCAGCAATGTTTTGGTCTGCCTAAAACCATCATGAAAGGTTTACTCTACATTCGAAATCCAAATCACAAATTTACTGAGAGTTGGCGTCCTCGTGTTCACATTCAAATGAGAATTTCACCAATGATTTGCCTTTTTTTCAAAACTATCCTTCTGCCATGTATTCTTACCTGCGAGCATTCCTTTTTTCATAGTATTCATGAAAAATAATGTACAAATCAAACAATGCAACGTTAATTATATTATGTCTATGGATTAGAACTCACATTAACTAAATGTTGAGTAAGCTCTAGATCAGAAGATAGTAATAGAAAAAACTGATATAAATTACAATAACAATATGAGTCTGAAAACTACTCATACGACAAACATATATGAGATACACGAGAGAACAAATTAACTTTCTCATAAAACAATTAAACAGTTTAGGAGCCAGTCCGCAAAACGAATATCTCATATAAATTCAAAAGCTTTCTTTTAAGCTTAAATACCTCAATTTTACCTCAGAGCCTGTACGATGCTTTCTTTAACTATCTGAACGAGATAACGGATTTCCAAAATCTATATTTCCGGTTTCGTAAGTAAGTCATTTTTACCTGCATAATCCCTGACAGATCCAAATATTTTGGAATATCATTGAATGGGATTTACTCGGCGAACAGCGCAAATCTGGAGGAAGTCATATATCATATTAGTTCCATATGTATTCCCACCAGCCCCAAATATTTGCAGAGTTTACCAATATATGTGATAAATCAGTGTGTGGTGTTTGACTTCTTCCGCAAATACTTTAGTTTCCTTTGAAAATCTTTATTTCTGTAATTATCAACTAAGGCCATAAAAGAACGATTGTTAAAATGCAGTGTTGGGATCTGGATAATGTCATGCAGGCTGGAATGTAGAGTGTAGTATTGTGACGTGTGGAGTAGAATGTGTAGTTATGAACTCTAAGCCTGTGTCCCTGTCAGTTCCTCCTGAAGATACTCCCACTAAAGTTACTTACCGAACATATCCTGCCCTGGTCATCTTTACGTACTGTACATCATAAAACAAGCTTATACAGTACATCATCAAACAAGCTTAAACATAAACATACATCCAGGGCTCAATATCGCAGGAACAAAACAATGCTAACATTAACCTGAAATACTTTTCCTAGCTTTTATTGCTCTCCAAATGTAAGAAGGGACACTGAAGCATACTGCAGGAGACTCCAAAGCACACAGAAAACATATTGCAACACTTCAATTCCTGATATTATGTACATTGAAAATCAGATTTAAAAAGTGCTTACTTAAATGCAAATAAAATTTACAAGAAAACATAAAGTGCAGCAAGTTCTGTATTGAGATTCCGCCATATGGGCTTGAAATAGTGGCTCTATGCCATTGGTTAGTAACAGGGAAAGTAGCAAGGTGTCTGGCTAAAATCTACGAAAAACAAAACAGTGTTGCGTGTTTGTCACCAAGGATAGATTAGATTGGAAACCCTCCAGCAGGATGTATGACAAATATGTGGCAGCCCTTGGGGCCTCATGTGGCACACTGCGGCACCAGAGCATCATATTTATATACTCTGGTGGTACAGTGTACCAGCCCATATTTAGAAGGCCACGCAAACCACCTTGTGTGGCTTTTCATGGCCTTGTAAATATGGCCCCCTCTCATGCATAACTCTATGTGAAAGGGGCGTTCCATGGGTGTTGCTGTGAGTGTTCCTACGCAACACCCATGGAACCTGAATGAATCTGACTCATTCCCAGATTTACAAGGATTGGAATGCATCAGATTCCTATGCCACCACAGGGGTGGCGTTAAGGTGGTGCAATAGGGAGAAATACCATTATTTCACCCCACTTTTTCCTCTTTCTATGTGGGCTGCATTTTGCAGCCCACATAGAAAGAGGAAAATGCCATTAATGATTGTTTATGTGGAGGAAGGTGTCCCTTCCAGTACATAATCAGCCCTGCAACGCAGACATCCTTGCACAATGGTGCCTGCATTGGCGCTGGGCAGCAGTTTGTGTGCCAGCACTGAGGACAGTACAGGGATGTGTTGTATTTCTGTAAATATGATGCATCCCTGCACTTTAAAAATGTTGCAACCCGGCACAGCAAGCTGGTTTGCAGTGCCACACTGTGCCATTTCTTCGTAAATGAGGCTCCTGGTTTCCTAGCGTCATATAGGACTCTTTTTTCAGCCAGTCATGTACAACGCCCTTCACTTCTGACTTTTCGAGCATTAGGATATTATCGGCTCCTGAATTCCTGGGAAACCAAACATGTCTTAAGGGTATCATTAATGTAAGACAGCCACGGAATTCAAAAGGCAAAATCTACCAATAAGCAGTCCCCTATAATAGCTTTTGTGAATTCAGTCCTGGGTTTGGCCCATATTGAATACCACAAAAGAATAGATTGGAGAGACAATGTGTCCTCCAAATGAGTTAGCTCCACTTCTTAGTGAACAATGGTGGTCGACGATAAAAGTGGAGTTAATAAAATACACCTTAAAATCCCTCCGCTTTTAGCGGGCTGTTAGATGTGCAACCTCACCCACCCCAATCATAAATAGCAGCGGCTAGTGCTTTTGCTATATAAATGGTAATCATAACCCTGATAGGGTAGCAGCCAAGTTTACAAGAAAACCTGAACACAGCCTTGCCCACACTTTTCATCTTCAGCCAAGCATTCTGTATGTGTTAAGCCCTGACTTGTTACTAGAAAGCAAAATGCCCAGGGAACAAAAATAATTTAACTTTGTAATAGGAATACCCTCTAGAAAAAAATACCTAACCTTCTGTGGAGTTTTCCGACAAGACATTATAAATGTCTTGGATTTATTGATCTTTAATTTCTTGGATTCCATGAAACTGTCAAAGATGTCTATTAGTCTCTGCAGCATGACAGCAGTCCTAGACAACGGGACCACGTCATCCGCATAAAAGAGGATGGGAATCGGGCCATCAGCAATGGTTGGTGCATTGACCATCCATGCCATTTATAAAAAGCAAAAATAAAAACAGCGCCAGCACACACAACCCACCTAATTCTAAAAGATGGAGAACATTGTCTATTGGGGCCCTAATGTACCTTTGCTGCAAGATTCTCATACAAACAAGGGAGAAGACAAACAACATTTTTGGGGTCCCCATATGACAGCAGGGTTTGCTACAGAATTGAGTGGTCTATTAAATCAAAAATGCAACTAAGATCGGCAAAACACAGGTAAAGGGATCCTGGGTTTGCCTTTGTGTGTTGCCCTATCAGAAGATCAAGGTTTAAACAGTGTTCATCAATCCCATTCCCTTCCTGAATCCATACTGGTCACTCATCAGAATGGAATAATCAGATGTCCACTCTCAAAAAGCCTAACCAGGAGTTTTGCAGATGAATCCAGGAGGGAAATATGTGGGTAGCACTTAGGGTTGGACCTATCCCCTTTCTTGAAATTTGGAACAATGATGGAACTAATCCACGTAGAGGGGACTGAACCCATGGCCACCGTGTTAAAAACTCCAGTCAAAATGGGACTCCAAAGCTCAACCATACCAATAAAAGCATTAACCGGGACCCCATCGGGTCCTGGGGCTTTGCCCTTGGGGCAGCTTTTCAAGGCATCAAGGACCTCATCCATCCAAGGTCAAGCAACTATTAATAATGGGTCCAATGTCTGATTCTGCGGAAGTCAAGAGGGTAAGCCTTGAATCATTAAAGGCCCAGGCATCGAAGATCCTTTCAAAGTGGTCTATCCAGGCTTGAGAGAGAATATTTGATGATAGCTCAGGGATAGAATCACTTTTAAAAAATGGGGCATTTATAATGTTCTGAAACAGAATATTTCAATTGGTCTCTGCTGCCTGGACCAAATTTAACCAAAACTTATCCCTGTGCCCCTTTTTCCTGGAGGCTAACGCCTCATTATATTGTTTCCTTAGAAGCTTAAGGTCAGTGTAAACTCTTGGGACACAGTGGAGGACAGCCCTCAACTTCTTATAGGCCTGTGTACATATGCGATTAAACCAAGTATGTCTGTCCCTCTACCCTGTCCTAGCAGGGTGCAGCAAAAAAGAATTAGGAGCCCTAGTAACTGACTCAAAAGCTGATACCAGGGCTTCATTACCTACATCTGGGGATAGACAGAGATCAAACTCATTTGCATTAAGGGTTAGCAACCTCCGCAAGACGCACACAGGATCAGCTCCCGACCACTTGATGTGTACCCTATTCGGCCTGACAGGGATGATAATTGATTCATCATCAGCAGCAACAGGACAATCGGCATGAAGAGTCATGGATAATACTTACAGGTTGTGATCGGTTACAGCAGTTCGCTTAACCCTCATATTAGGGACTAAATAATTGACAGTAGAACTAATTAAAAAAGTGATATATTGTAGAGTGTGCTCTTCTCCCCATGAATGTGTGAATAAGTGAGTTACATGTAGTGTTATGATCTTCTAACAACAGCAGATCATATTTATGGATCACAGTGTTTAAAGCCTTGCCATCTGCACTGTGCACGAAGTGAGAATTGCCAATCCTGCCCAGTTTGTAGCACCGCACACCCATCCAGTCGAGTGGCTATATCTTTGGATGTTAAAGTCGCCGGTATTAAATTGGGCAAGTATGGTTTGAAAGCAATAGAAATGTATCTAAATTGACTGCAAAAGCATTAACAATGTTACAGCAGGTAGGGTCAAACACATTGCTCTAAAAGTTAATTAGGATCAAATCAATCCACCCTTTGAATGATAATAATACAAATTGCTTATAAGGGGAAGAATGGCAGATCTTATAATAACAGATAGCAAGTTAGAAATCAGCATCTATAAACCACTTTTAGCGAGCCCTGAAGGTGACGGTATTGCTGCTGTAAATAAGGAAGAAAAAAGTACAATATACAAAGGATCCGCCCACCAAGTTTCCTAGATACAGATTGCGTGAGCAGTGTAGATGATCCCAAGGCTTTCTGGGACAGTTAGCTTATTCAGAGTCCCAGAGGTGTTCCATGAGACAAAACCGCATAACCCATTACAGCCCTATTGAACTAAAGGGGTGGATGGGCCAGACTGGTTAGATCTCCTTACCTGTGTCCCAATGCCAGGCAATGGGGTAGTACTTGAGGTAGAGGCATCAGGAACTGCTAAAGACAAATTGGTATGACAGGGAGGTGAACTAGTGGGGAAGGAGAGAGTGTTCGGCCCAGAGGTAGAGGGAGTAACCACTAGAACTAGGATTCAATGTATCACCTGCAAATCAATCAAAACATTGTACCTGTTTGAGTGGGCAAGGGGAAAAGGATGGTTAACCCCCATTGAGGGGGCAGCACATTGAAAAGCAGAACCAACAGACACCCGAGATAGGTGTCGATAGAAAAAAATCAAAGGGGAGGAGCAAAGGAGAGCCCTCCCTCGGGAGGTCAAACGAAACATTATCTAAAATCTCCTCAGCAGACCTGGAGTGCGTGAAATAATAATTCTCTTCTTTCAAGATGGCCTGCTTCTTTCTCTAACTTTCTAACCGAGGTGACCAAAAACCCAGGATGAGAATGTTTGCTGCATCGGTAGCTTCTGAAGATGTATACATGATTTAGAAATGAGCTATATAAACGTTCCATGCCTGGTCTGAAAAAAAGTCCGGTTACATTTTCCAGTAAGCGTACTGCTTGTTAAATACAAAAATGCATTCATATAATCGTTATATGTATATATATATATGAGAAACATCGTGTACTAATGATAATAAACAATTCATTATTCAGAATTTTAATTATTATCCAGTTCTCTTAAGATTTGCTTACCTTTGCCTTCTGTCCAAATTCAGACTTTGTCATATTTTAACAATAAAATCACACATGACTTAAAATAACCACAAAGCTTAGCTATCCAATTGCATTTCTCCGAATAACAGCTGCCTTGGTCGATGTACTTCCCGGAGATGCTATCAGTGTTTGACCTGCAGGTTTATACTTTAATATATATTTAAATTTATATGGCGCAATAACAGGAAACTATGCATGCAGAGAAGGGGTGATATGATTCCGTGCAAGGTTGCCGTCGAAATGTTCCTATTTTATTCACCAATCAGAAGCACGAGGTTGCAGCCACATTTTCAAGAAAATGGTGCGTCATTAGTGATGCACCACTTTTCTTGTGGCCCCCTTGCGTCCCGTAACGCCACCATGATAGCGCTGTATTTACAATACGGCGCACAGTGGCACATTTTGGGGGAAATAATGTAATTTCTCTAATTTCTTTTAAGCTATTGTAACGCTATACTTGATTAGCATAAAAAAACATGTTGCTAATCCAGTATAGTGTTAAGGGGCCCATTGAAATCAATGGGAGCCTCGTTCTAATACCTGCTTTAAGCAGGCGTTAAAAGGTACGCTAGAAATAGCGCAATGAAATCTTATAGATTCCATTGGGTCATGTTTAGCGACCCTCTAACAAGGGAACGCCCCCTTTGCATACATCATGCATATCTAATGCATGATTTGGCACAAAGGATTTACAAGGTGGTGCAAACCTAGGGGCATATTTAAGAGCCCCTATTGCCTCCTTGTACCACATTTGGGTCATTTTTTGTGACACAAATGTTGCCCAAAGAGGCCAAAATAGCCATGCCATATTTACAAAGTGGCACAATTAATGTATTGCAGTGGCAGTCATAATGTATGCAAGGGGGGTGTTCTCTTGTTAGGGGGGCTGAAAAAACAGCACAAAGAAATTGAAGAGCTCAGAGCAGGCATTAAAAGGAGGCTCCCATTGCCTTCAATGACTTGTGGGTGCTTCCCAGGATTATCGTCAACCTTTTTTACGCTAATCCTGCAAAGCAAGGAACTAGCGTAAAAAATGTTGACGATAGTTCCTTAACTACCTCCATGGTCCACTGTATGTTAAATATAACGCACACATAGTGGTGTTAGGGGGGGTGCTAAGGGGTGCAAGAAAAGTGGCCCTGCATTAAGTGCAAGACCACTTTTCAGAAATCTGCCCCTTAGATTGCGCCACCTTGTAAATATGGCACAATGGTACTGGCCCGTTAGCGTCACATTTCTGGATTTCTTTTGGCTGCAAATGTGGCGCTAAGGTGCGCAAGGAACTTGTAAATCTGTCCCCAAAAGTGCTGTATCACTTAAAGTGAATACTGTGGGCCATATCACATAAGGTGATCACTGGCGACGGCACAGTTAATGGCTGCCTTCTGCCTTACGTGGTTTGAAGAGCTGGAGCAATGCCATTTTTACCAGTTTAGAAAGTAGTAAATATTTGCTTGTCACAGCAACCCTCAAGCATATGCTGCTTTTGACTCGAAATATAACAGCATTTTATGACATATCTGAAGTAAACAACAAAACATAACACAATGCAATACAACATCACAAGTAAAACATAGCATGACACATCACGGCAAAACAGAACACAGCACAAAACAATGGCACACAACAAAACAATATTCAGCACAAAAAGAGAGCAGCACAAACAAAGCGCATCACAACCATGCCATTTTCATCTCCGGGTGTTCCTTCACAAGTCTTGACCAGCTGCCTTGTCGGAATTAACTACAACAATGGCCACATCTACCAAAATGCAGTGGGTGGTTAGACATATGTCATCAAACTGGCACAACGGACTTATGTACAAGAACTGGGGGGGTACTCTCACTGTCTTGCAGTCGCAATATACCAGAAAAATCATAGGTTTGATGCTGAACCCTGGCTCACTTTGGTTTCTCTTCTTGGGCAAATCACTCCACCCATACATACATAGGCCCTCATTACAACCCTGGCGGTCGGTGTTAAAGCGGCGGTAATACCGTCAACAGGCCGGGGGTAAAAAAAATGGAATCACGACCATGGCGGAAACCGCCAACACAGACAGCCACTTTAACACTTCGACCGCCACGGCGGTAGCAACAAACACCGTGACGGTAACCGCCAACAGACAGGCTGAAGACAATGTACCGCCCACTGTATTACAAGGCACCAATCTGCCAGCTTTTTCGGGGTGGTACCAACGCCATCAAAAGCACGGCGGAAACAGGACTTGGAATGGAAACCACTCACCACTCGACACCCAACGAGGAACCAGGACGCCATGGAGCCTGAGTTACAGGTCCTGCCCATGTTGGTTTACCTCCTCTTCTACCAGGAGCAGCAAAGACGCCAGCGATGACCACAGTGAGTACTGCACCTAGTACACAGGAGAGGGAGGGGAGGAAAAAGAGAGTGACACAAATGCAACAAGCAACACCCCCACAACCCTCACCCACAACACCATACACACAAATACATGCCACAACATTACATATACACCCCGTAACCCCCTGGAGGAACACAAGGACAAAAGGGAATGATTGTAACAAGTGTAATCATCTAAAATTCAGATATGGAAACAGGTCCGTAACAGATCAGTATAAACAAATATGTACAGCAACTGCACAAGTCCGGATAGTGTTCCATTCATTGTCTGTGGACCAGTGGTCCCAAAATGCATGGGCGAAGCCCACACATGATACCTGCCTCTAAACGGAGAGAACACTGCTGGGGCATCAGGTCGGAAAAAAAACAGGCACCTCAGGGGAAAAGGGAGAGGGGGCACCTCAGCCGGATGAAGGGACGACGCCACTGCTCCACGAGGGGGCTCCATGCCCACTGATTGGTCCTGGGGAGTGCAAAGCCACAGTCTCACAGTCTCTCAAGTGGGTGGTTTGCCCACTGATTGGTCCTGGGGAGTGCAAAGCCACAGTCTCACAAGTCTCTCAAGTGGATGGGTTGCCCACTGATTGGTCCTGGGGAGTGCAAAGCCACAGTCTCACAAGTCTCTCAAGTGGGTGGTTTGCCCACTGATTGGTCCTGGGGAGTGCAAGGCCACAATCTCAGAAGTCTCTCAAGCGTGTGGTTTGCCCACTGATTGGTCCTGGGGAGTGCAAAGCCACAGTCTCACAAGTCTCTCAAGTGGGTGGGTTGCCCACTGATTGGTCCTGGGGGGTTCAAAGACACAGTCTCTCTAGTGGATCCTTTTCTCCACTGGTTCTGGAGGGGGCTTAGTGCCCAGAGTGCTTCATTCTGCCAAGGACTGGGGTACTGGATGCTCTTCTTCACTGGTTCTGGAGGGGGCTTTGTGACCAGAGTGCTTCATCCTGCCAAGGACTGGGGTAGTGGATGCTCTTCTCCACTGGTTCTGGAGGGGGCTTTGTGCCCAGAGTGCTTCACATGGTGTGTGGCAGTTCCCATTCCCACAAATGGGTGTCAGAGCCACGAGATTTCCTGGGAACAGGTAGCATGATACTCCATGGAGGCAGAGACGCACTCCACCCAGCGGCGACTCTGCCTGCCAACTGCTGGTACTGCCAGTGCTGATTGTGGTGCTTCATGTACGCTGTGCAGGGTCCCGGACGTCTCCTGCAGCCTCGAACGACTGCCCACTGGGGATGATGTCCATGTCGGCTGTGGTGGCACAGTCTGAGTACATCGCGGGGCAGGTGGCGGTGGTTGCGGTGGTGTCAGCGGCGGACATGCTGGCGGTGGTGCATGTGTCAGCACCTGTGGAGGGAGACACCAGGACTTCTCTTGCAGCCTCGGACAGCTGCCCACTGGGGATGATGCTGGGGACTGGAGCAGAGGCAGCAGGCGTACAGGTGGCGGTGCAGGTGGCGGTGTCCACCGTAGTACAGGTTGCTGTTCTGACCTGCAGAAGGGGTGTCACCAATCCCTCATCCTGAGGCTCCGTGCCCTGAGCTGCCTTTCCTTTAGCCTTGTGTCCCTTCCCCACCTTGGAAGTCGCTGCTGGGACCTTAGCACTGTACTCTTTTGTCTTGGAGGAGGCCTTGCTGCTTGGTTTGTGCGGCTTGTCCTTATGGCATGTTGTCCCCTTCTTCACCTTGGCAGGTGGCGGAATAGGGTGATTCTTGGCCTCATTAGGTGGCGCACTGGCAGCTCTGATGGGTGTGGCCCGCAATGTTACAGGACTTGCAGGGACCACAGTGCTGGAGGATTTGGTGGCTGAGGTGCTGGGCTGGGATCTGGACATCCTGGCCCTAGGGGAAGAACGGGGGGGGAGGTGTAGGGAAGAGGTCAATGTTAGCCAGGAAATGTTTTTTAGACACACTGGGACGGGAAGATGGAGGGGGTTTGGGAGTGAAGGAATAGGTAGTGGTTGTAGGAGGTGTACGTCTGCTGAATTTGAGTGAGGGTGCATGGGCTAGAGGCTGTTGTGAGGTGGATGGCTGTTGAGTGGGTGTGTGCCGGCATTTGTGAAATTTGGGAGGAGGGCTCACAGACACACTGCGAGAGGACACAGGGGACGTCTGCATGGTAGTGGGGGTGGTGATTGCACATGAGCGGTGTGAGGTGATGGGCGTGCTGGTGATGGAGGTAGTGGCTAAGGATGTAGTGCATGCAGGTGTGAGTGGAGACGAGACAGGGAGGGAGGTGGTGGACGTGGAGGAGGGGGACACAGAGGATGTTGGTGTGTCTGCATGGGTATGGTGCTTGTGTGAGTGCCTGTGGGATGTGTGGTGCTTATGTTTGCCATGTCCACTCTTGTGTGTTGATGAGTGTGCATGCTGGGCTGATGGT
Source organism: Pleurodeles waltl (assembly GCF_031143425.1). NCBI lineage: Eukaryota > Metazoa > Chordata > Amphibia > Caudata > Salamandridae > Pleurodeles > Pleurodeles waltl. Next base: position 112,457,061 of record NC_090436.1, on the reverse strand, counting down.
GTGCTTGGGATAGGCTGAGGTAGAGGGAATTAGGTCTGGGTAGTGGAAGTTGGAGGGGGGAGGCTGGACACAGGGACAATGGCTGCCATCAGTGCTGAGGCAGAGCCTGAAATGCTCTCTGTTGGGACGCCATGCCAGAATGAATGCCCTCCAGGTATGCATTTGTTTGCTGCAAATGCCTCTCGAGACCCTGGATGGCATTCAAAATGGTTGATTGCCCAACAGTGAGGGATCTCAGGAGGTCAATAGCCTCCTCGCTGAGGACAGCAGGGCTGACTGGGGCAGGGCCTGAGGTGCCTGGGGCGAAGGAGATGCCCACCCTCCTGGCTGAGCGGGCACGGGAAACTCGATGAGGGGCTGCTGGGTGGGCGGTGCTGGTGGGGGGGTGGCGGCTGTACCTGTTGTTGCGGTGGGCACAGAGGTGCCCACCACCACAAGGGAGCTCCCATCAGAGGAGGAGTCACTGTCGCTGGTGTCCCCTCCTGTCCCCGTCGTGGAGCTCCCCTCGCCCTCCGTCCCACTGGTGCCTTCAGACTCCATACATTCACACTCCAGGGCCATGTGGGTTGCAGCACACAGGGAGCAGCCATATGCACTAGGCCATGCACTAACAGTTCAGGGGAAATCACATGCCCATGGTGGACTGTGCCAATACCCATTTGATGCACACCTGGAACCCACAGGTGTAGAGGGCCACTACCACTTTTGGGGTTGGACTGGCACTGAGCCTGCCTAACAATGGATCTACCCTGGATCGCTTGCCCTGCCCTAGGGGAACCCACAGCCCTCTTCCCTCACCCAGAAACCTCATAAAGCGCACAGAGTCAGCTGCATGAGACAGTACTCACCCCCTTGTGGCTGCTGTGATGCCTTCAAGCGCCCATCTAACTCCAGATATGGCACCGCCAGGATCCGGTACATCTGGGGGGTCATGGTGCGATGGGCACCCCTTCCACTTTGGGAGGCCACCCCCAGCTGGGCCTCCGCCGTCTTCTTGCTCCAGCGGCGCAGGTCCTCCATCTTTTGCGGCAGTGGGTGCTCCGTCTATGGTAGACCCCCAGGGGCTGCACTTCCTTGGCGATGGCACGCCAAATACCCTTCTTCTGGTGGGAGCAGACCTAGAGGAAATGTAAAGTAGGAATGGATTTCACTCCCCCATCCGGTTACTCTTACTCATTGGCCACAACCACCCACCCTGGCCCACAAACACATACAATGACCATCCTCACATGCTGGCCTCTGCCCACCCCCCACCTGTATCTTCCATCCATGTCACTACATACATTCATGTCCCATCCGTCATGCTCACAGTGTACTCACCTGTTTGTCTGGTGGACCGTAGAGTTGCGTGTACTGGGGGAGTACCCCATCCACCAGTTTGTCCAACTCCTCCGCAGTGAAGGCAGGGGCCCTTTCCCCAGACACTGTAGCCATTGTCGCTTCCAGACTCAGGTCGCAGCAGCACTTGCAGTGTAGGTCCTCTTCTTTTGAAAGTCAGGTAACAAGTGAGTGAACAGATAGAAAATGGCGGTCACGTTCGTGGCGGTGCGCACCGTCACCGCCGGCGTACATCGTCATTGGCTCCTGGAACCCATAGGGCCCAATGATAACCAATGCTGAATTGCGCCGCAGTCTTCGTCCACCTACCGCACTGGTGTACAACGCCAGTACAGTTATCTCATTTCTGCTTGTCCCTCCTTACAGGTCAGGTAGCTGCCATTTCAGGTGGCCACATGGCAGGCCAAATAACTAAGTCGCAGGCGTTTTGTGCAGGAATACGGACATACAGCGCTAAACACAGATTACATCACATTTGTTCTAAACACCCTTGTGAAATCTATGTGCTGTATGACCCTCTGCTCACCCATCTCCTCCATAAGCCACGTCCTCTGGGGCAGAGGATGAGATGGCGTCATCCTCACCCAGACCCCTGGTGGACCCGTCGACAATGGAAGACAGACACATCATCATCACATATAGACTTGATCGTGCCAAAATCCATGAACTGTGTGCCCTGTTTGAGCCAGACCTGATGTCAGCTATCTGCCATCCCACAGGAATCCCCCCTCTAGTGCAGGTCCTGTCAGTACTCCATTTCCTGGCCAGTGGGTCCTTTCAAACAACAGTGGCCACAGTGGCATCAGGGATGTCACAGCCAATGTTCTCTAGCGTGTTGACAAGAGTGTTGTCTGCCCTGCTAAAACACATGCACAGCTACATCATATTTCCCCAACATCATTGGTGCCATTGATGGTACACATGTGGCATTTGTCCCCCCCCCCGCAGAAATGAACAGGTGTACAGAAACCGCAAAAGCTACCATTCAATGAATTTGCAAATGGTGTGTTTGGCAGACCAGTACATCTCCCATGTCAGTGCCAAGTATCCTGGCTCAGTGCATGACGCTTACATTTTGAGGAGTAGCAGCATCCCTTATGTGATGGGCCAACTCCAGAGGCACAGTGTGTGGCTATTAGGTAAGCCCAAGGTCCCAACACAGATTACATAGGTGTCTGGCTATGGTAGAGTCCCTAATGGTTGGTGTATGTCTCACAGTTGTCCCTCTATATTTGCAGGTGACTCTGGTTACCCCAACCTGTCATCGCTACTGGCCCCAGTGAGGAATCTCGGGACAAGGGCAGAGGAACGCTACAATGAGGCACATGGGTGGACTAGGAGGATAATTGAGCGTACTTTCGGCCTCCTGAAGGCCAGGTTCCACTGCCTCCATCTGACAGGTGGCTCCCTATACTACTCACCGAAGAAGGTGTGCCAGATCATCGTGGCATGCTGTATGTTGCACAACCTGGCTTTGCAACACCAGCTGCCTTTTCTGCAGGAGGATGGGCCTGATGATTGTCTTGGGGCAGCTGTGGAGCCTGTGGACAGTGAAGAAGAGGAGGCAGAAGAAGAAGATATTGACAACCGAAACAACATCATCATGCAATACTTCCAGTGAGACACAGGTAAGAGACTGGCACTACGCCTCTCATATTAGACTACTGTAGGACATTGCTTGATTCTGCATTTTTTCCTCTGTGTATGGACCCTGACAGTTCACTTTGGCTTTCCATTTTACAGATCTGTGTACCACTTTCTGCCTTCTGCTATGTTTACTGCTGCCCAACAACTGTCTAAGATTGGTATGTGAAATTGAACATTGACATTGCTATTTTTCTGAAAGTTTAAATTAACACATTTGTGAAAGTACAGACTGACTCCAGATTGATTTGTGATTTAAGGATGTTTATTTGTGTGCTATTAAGTGGAGGGGGCTGTGCAATGGGCTGGGGTGATGGTGGAGGAATGTCCATGGTAGAGTCCAGTCTATTGGCATCACAGGTGCATTGTCCAAGGGGGCATAGGAAGTGGAGTAATGGCAGTTGAAAGTGGACAGGGTAACAGAGTGGGACAGAAGGGTGACTATCAGGAGAGTCTTATTTCCTGGTGGGGGTCTTGGCAATGTTCTCTGTCTTGTGCCTGGATCTCAGGGACCATTTGCAGGGTGGTTCTCTTTCTGCAGGGGGTGGGGTGCTGCTGGCCTGTTGGTCCTGTGACGGGTCCTTCTAGCACTAGCGCCGGCGGAGGTGGAGGGCTGTTCATTGTTCAGGCTAGTGTCAGGGGCCTGTTGGTGTGCCACTGTGTCCCTCTTGGTGTTGGCGATGTCTGCCAGCACCCCTGCAATGGTGACCAGGGTGTTGTTAATGGACTTCAAGTCCTCCCTGATCCTCAGGTAGTGTTCCTCCTGCAGCCGCTGGGTCTCCTGAAACTTGGCCAGTACCGTGCCTATGGTCTCCTGGGAATGATGGTATGTTCCCATGATGTTGGAGAGTGCCTCGTGGAGAGTGGGTTGCCTGGGCCTGTCCTGCCCCTGTCGCACAGCAGTCCTCCCAGCTTCCCTGTTGTCCTGTGCCTCTGTCCTCTGAACTGTGTGCCCACTGCCACTGACCCCAGATCCCTGATTGTCTTGGGTTAGTGGGTTTGCCTGGAGTCCCTGTAGTGGTGGACACACTGCTGATTGATGTGTCCTGAGGACAGTGGCATGGGCCCGCTAGGTGGGTGCTGTGGTGGTGTTTCCTGAGGGAGGAGGTTCTGTGGTTGTTTGTGACAGTGGCAGGGGAACCGACTGTCCCGAGGTCCCTGATGGGCCGGGCTGGTCATCTTGATCCAGGCGTGCAGAGCTGCTGTCGTCACTGTGGGCCTCTTCTGTGGGGGGACTGGATATGTCTGGCACCTCCTGTCCAGTGACGTTGGGTGTCCTGTTGGGGGGAAATGCATAGTTATTGTATCTGTGTGTGCCCTCTTGTCCAATGTGTGAGTTACCCTCTACTTCTGTGGTTGGCTTATTGTCTTTGGCCTTGTGTGATTGTTAATTTTGGGGCCTGGGTGAGTATCTGTAGTGGACGTGCTTTTGTGATGGGTGTCCATGCATTGGTGTGACATGCAGGCCTTGGGATTGGGATGTGAGGGTTGTGATAGTGGGGTATCTGTGGGGTGTTGGGGTGATGGGTGTGAGGGTAGGGGTAGGAGTTTTTGATGGCATGCAGGTAGGGATGGGGGGATATAGTAGTAAAGATTTGACTTAACAGAGTCCAGTCCTCCTTCTACTCCTGCCAGGCCCTCAGGATGCATGATTGCCAAGACTTGCTCCTCCCATGTTGTTAGTTGTGGGGGAGGAGGTGGGGGTCCACCGCCAGTCCTCTGTACTGCTACCTGGTGTCTGGATACCACGGAACGCATCTTCCCCCATAGGTCATTCCACCTCTTCCTGATGTCATCCCGTGTTCTTGGATGCTGTCCCACTGCGTTGACCCTGTAGACAATTCTCCGCCATAGCTTCATCTTCCTTGCAATGGATGTCTGCTGCACCTGTGATCCGAATAGCTGTGGCTCTACCCGGATGATTTCATCCACCATGACCCTGAGCTCCTCCTCAGAGAACCTGGGGTGTCTTTGAGGTGCCATGATGTGGTGTGGGTGATGTGTGAGGTGCTGTCTGTTGTGATGTGTGGGGGGATGTGTTGGTGTGTGTTGTTTGAGGTGCATGGATGTTGTATGAGTGATGGTGTTGTGTGCCTGTAGATGCTGGCGTTGTGTTTGCTATTCTCTCTCTCTGGGCTTCTTCCAAACAGGTCATTGTAAGCGTTTGTGGGTAATGTGGGTGTGTGTTTTATATTGGATTGGGTGTGTGGGTGTGGTGTGTGTATGTGTATCAGGTGTGTGTATTTTGAATTGTCCAATATGGTTGTGTTTTGTAAGTGTGTGTGTATTTTGAGTGCGGCGGTGTGTACCACCTATGGATTACCGCGGTTGAATGACCACCGCGTTGATTCGTGGGTCGTTATAGTGTGGTCATAGTTCTGTTGGCGTGACGGTGTAGGTTTTGCTATCGCCAGTTTATCACTGACCTTTGGTGTTGCGGACTTGTGTGGGTGTCTGTATTGTGGCGGATTTCTAGATGTGGGTCGTAATACCTGTAGCAGATTTCCGCCGCGGCCACAGTATCTTGACGGCCGTCAGCACGGCAGTAAGCGGGATTTACCGCCAGGGTTGTAATGAGGGCCATAATCTCAATCCTTCTTCCTTTAACTTTTGTCTGTATCTACCTCCTTCCTTATGAATCTGGCAATAATGATTCTGCCTTTCCCCTTATGGCTGTCTCTCTTCCACGTCCTTCTTCTATGGGGATGGTTGTTGCCACCCTCTGCCTCAAATTCTCATTTCCTATTTATTCCAGCCCCTCCTGCTCTGACTCTTGTAATAATGTGTGTCCTTTTAATAAATAATTCTTCCTTCCCTCTCCCTCCCAACACTTCTTCCTTCTCTCAGCCTCCTCCACTTTCCAACTCCCCGCCCTTCCTTCCAATACCACGACCTGCCATAACCTGCCAGTCAGATCTCATTTGCCAAGCTAATTTTCGGGGGACAGTTGGCTATTAGGTTTTCACTCTTGAAAGTATGGGTCACTAGTCAGATGAATGGTATTGAAATGATGAATAGTCGGGAGGATTTCTATGTTGTATTTATTATAGAGCAATAACAACAGCATCCATGTAAAAGGGGCACAGAGAAAATAACTGACTGCGATGACACAATGTCATGAAGTTCCATGCAGCTCCCATCAGTGCCACCTAGTAACATCACCACAGGTATGCTCCCAGGATTTAACAATATTACAGAATTCATTTTTAAGTTTGTTTATTTTGTGTCCACAAGTAATTCTGCGCTGGCATGGAGACTATGGTTATTTTGGATGAATTGTTGGAAGCTGTTCCTTTCTAGGGGGACACACAGAGCGGTTGGTCACCAAGGACGCCATTCTTCCCAACCCAGTAGGTTACAATCAAATGCATTTTTAATAGTCCGCTCCCAGGATTTAGCAATATTACAGGATTCAAATGTAACTGTGTTTCTTTTCTGTCAACAAGTAATCCTGCACTGACATGGAGACATGGTTATTTCGGATGAATGGTTGGAAGCTGTTTGAGAGTATGGCCCAAAGGCATTGTGGTTAATGCATTTGACCTAAAGAACAGGTCAAGATGATTCATAAAATAACATAGCTGTCATGTTAATTATGTGACGTGAATTTCTCCTAAAGTGTTAGCCCTTCCTCCAGGAGTCAGAGTATGATATCAGCAATACCTTGCCATAAATCTATCCTTGAAGGCAATCTGCCACAATCATCAGTGGCCCAGTGAAATCTTGAGATTCGTTCTGTTTCTTGCAGGTCTTAGACCATACATATTTTTGGTGCCAGTAGCTAACATTAGAGAAACTAAAATAATAAATCCTGCTCTATATTTCCACTTTGGGAACTACCAATGTGACAACACAAACATACCTCATGGAAATAATGGATGCGGAGGCTCACATGCTCCATAAATTGCTAAGGCATCTTGCACAAGACCTTCTGTAGCAATCTCACACATAGCATTGTTTAATTTCTGTTGTGAGTAGTTGATCTTGTACACATTTATCCATCACACTTTCATATACTGGCTGCAGCTTAGCATATTTTTATGTTGACAAAGCAAATACACAGGTAATCAAATTTTATACAGAATGGCTACACCTCCTCCTCCCCCAGCAGGACATACTAAAGCTTTAAACACTTTAATACATATCACAGGCATTCCACACACACAAAAAAATAATCAAAGCTCTAGAAAATACTAGAATTGCTAAAATGAGGCACGCCAGGAAGGACATAGACATATCATCCTATTCAAACTCTTGTACATTGAATCACACTGAGATAAGAATGTACCCATTCCATTGCATTACAACAAATTATATGCTCTCTTACAATAAATAATCAATGTATTCTGATTGATACTATGCAAAAGTGAAATCTATAAACCCAATATGCCCCATCTAAGAACTATCATCACTAGCCTAGACACACTGAACCTACATCAGATCATCCACAAGCCCTCACACATCACTAGACATCATTTTTGTAAATCAAGAACTTGTTACCTTTCATAGGATTACTCCAATCACATGATCACACTACCATCTCGTAGCTTTCCAACACAAAACCCCTCAAATCAGCAGACCTAAGGCCACCTTACATACAACCACATATGGACCATGAAACAAAATCAATTTTGAACACATCTAACATCCAACACAGCGATAGACACAATAGACACCTTAAATTCAATGTAAAAACTCTATTAGTTGCTCAAGGAAGCTTTTGATATTCTAATGCCACTAAAAACAACAACGCAAGACAAAAGACAAAAGAAAACAAGCACATTGGATGACTGCAGAAGTAGAAGAGATAAAACAACACATTGTAAAGCTGCTACACACCAGGCTCATAACAAATAACAATCAAAACAAACTTCACCTATACAAATTTAACAGGATATGCAAGCCAACAATAAAAAAACTACAAAAAGCTACTAAGCTAAAGTAATTCTATATGTGTAAATGAAGAATTTTATTAAATTCTCAATGGATTTTATAAACCTAAATCCACAGAACAAACTCATCCAATTTCTCAAGAATTTAGTGACAAACTGGCTAATCATTACACAACCAAAGCAGACATGTTGGACTCCTATTTAAAATAAAGGAAAACTACCAGCACAAACCCATTTCCAACAATCCCCTTCAAGAGTAGGCTACCCAGCCTCTAAATTCATTCAAACAACTATCAGAAACTAAATGTAAGGATCTTGTCAAAGCAAGCAGGTCAGGTGGATGCCCTTCTGACCCGTGTCTGCCACAAATCTTAAAGAACATTCTTTTAACTATCTATGAGGCCACACCAGTCAGAACAATCAGCCATGATGTTTAAAATCAGCTGGTTTCTCAGGAGCAGTACCCTCAAGAAGCCCATCTTCTGGCAGCTCTGACTCATTTTTTAATTCAGCAGAAGTTCAGAGTGGCCAGAAGAGGGGAACGGAATTAAGGAGGGTACTGAGGAGATGGGAGATCTGGAATGGAGGGTCCAATTGATTATTACCAGTTATATACTTATCGATACTGCTATGTATTGCTTTATAGCTATTTTAGACATGTTTTTTAGAGACAATATTTTAGCAACTAGGCATGCCACTTGTGCCCTTAGCCCAGCTACATTTGATTTAGCTTCATTTTATTATTTTAGCACAGGTCACATTTGTGGTACTGTTTTATTTTCTTTATCTAGTTGTTCTTTCGCCTAGGAAAGCATTGCATTTCTAGCAAGACATTCTTTTCATTTTGTGCTTTCCTCAAGGCTGCAGCCAGATAGAGTTGCCAGCAAAGTGGTACACTGTGTCTCCAACATTCACAGAAATATGCACATCCTTATGTGGGGACATTTTCTGAGAACATCAGCTGTTTTATTATAAAAACACTTTTCTGTCCCGTACATGTTAGAGGGAGATTCCAACCAGATGACCACAACCACAGACTGATTGCTGATTGCCTTCACTACAGCTACTTGCTTAGATCACCGGATCCCTGGCCTAAATGGGGATGGTGTCTTTCTAGATAACAAGCTTCCTTGATAAGGTATGGGGCATGATGTCTTCCCACGAGGTAAACCTGAAGGGTGGATTAGGGCTTATCACGTTGTGCTCCAACATAGCTTAGGTAGGAACCATATATGTTACTCTTAGTGACAGTCTGGTGGGACTTTTCTTGTGTTTCACTCTTCTTGTCACCATTTTGCTTCTAGCGTGTTTCATCATCCTAGTTATTGCTATTCATGCCATTTTATCTAAGATACAGTTAATTCAATAAAACTTATTGAACCATTCTCTGCCGCTTTTTATCCTTGCATATGTAAGACTAATGTAAATGAGAGAAAATAAAGAGATCTGATTGACCATGACTTCCCTGAGGAATCATTTCTGTCATGCACTAGGTTGCCACAATCATCTCTGATCCGGGACTGCTTGTTAGCTGGAAAACCCGGATAAGACCGAGAGTTGTCAAATGGTGTGGGATTGGACTCAGTTCCCGACAATTCAGGTGATTCTGCCGCCACAATCCAGTAGCCTCATTAGGCTAATAAGAGCCCAGGTGACAGTATAAAATTCACAACATAACATGCACTAGCATTGTATCATGACATTACCTGTAATAGTAAACACAATCAATGTCAGACCTTGCACCTGACTTCAATAACTGTAGTTCAATACCATAATTCACATAGGAACAATGATTCATTACTTCAGACCTTGTCCCTTGACTTTCCTAACTGTGGTTCAACACTGCAGCTGCCAATATTAACAATGATTCATCAACTGTTATCAGTTCCACAGTTTGCAGGCAGAACTGTTACCAATTCCACAAATGCTCACTCACAATCACATTAATGTCTAATTCACCAGTGTCTTTACATCACAATATGTCAAGGTTTAATACCACAATGAGTTTAGTATGGCCACAGTGATTCTCCAGCTTGGGTGTGGTTCATGCTAAACATTGAAGCCCCTGCCAAGCATGGAAGCCCATGTAGATTATAATCACTTCTGCCCACATATACAGTTGAGCGCGGTTCACGTTAGTCAGGATGAAAATCCCCCTGCCTGATTCTCAATGCATTTCAGGACAAAGGGCCTACCGCAGTGTTTCAAACTGATCCTCTTTTATGCTGGACGTTGCCAGAACTCTGAGCTGCTGCAGCAATCCTGAAGGCGCAATAATCTGCGCTCAGTGGTGGGGCATGGCTGCTAATATAGCAGCTGCAAACAAGATGAAGGCTGTTATTATCAGTCTCTCTTGAGAGACCGTGAGAGCTAAAAACTAAAAAGAGACAATGTTAATAAACTAAGAATGAGAGTAAACATGCACACAGTGACTACACAGTGACCAAAAGTGAGTTTACATCACACATCCTTGCAAATTGCTTGTTATTCAGCACAAGTCCTTGCCTTTGCATACTATACCATGTTCAGCATGATAGGTTTGTGCATCATGTCATAGCTTATGGTAATAGTAGTACAATTAGTACAGTTACAATCAGCACTCATTGACCCTGAGTTCAAAAGTCATTAGTTGCCCATGTTATTAGCGTACTGGGCAGTTAATATCTGTAGCATCACACACAGGGAATCATATCAGCACAGTTAGGTACTGTGAGGGTCTTGACAATAGTTTTGTCAACAAAAAAACAAAAAACACATGAAGGACAGAATGCTGAACAATGCAAACATTCATCTCCAGCCATGAAGATCTTTTTTGCCAGTCAGTCTTGACCCTGTTCCCCATGAGAACAGTCCAGCCAGGCCTGGTCCTCCATGGACCTGAATCAAGTATCATAGAACCGGTTTCGGGGTATCACCCCTCATCAACCAGGCCAGCTCAAATCCAGTGGCACAGTAAGTACAGGACCCATGTCTGGGCATACCTTTCCCACTTAGGGCAACAAAAGCCAAAAGAACAGATGAGGACAGAATGCTGACCAATGCAAATGTTCATCCCCAGTCACAAAGATCTGGGTTTAATCTATTGTATGCTTGCCCACCACGCCACCCCAATTGGGACCCAGCCATATGCAAATCAGTCTTGACCATGTCCCCCGTGGGAATAGTCCAGCCTGAACTTCCAATTCTTTAACCTACAGGAGACTTTACAGAAGGCTTAAAAAGGCATACATCCACAGATTATTAAAACAAACCTGGACCCAAATGACTCCCAACAACTACAGACCAATTGCAAAGCGACCTTTCCCAGGCAAACTGATAGAAAGAGCAGCATAGACCCAATGCTATAGTTCATTGAAGACTACTCCTTACTTTCTGACTTTCAAACAGGAATCTGTCCAGGCAGTGGCACAGAATCTGCCCTTTTCACCTTCTTTGATGACTTTAAAAACACAGCAGGCTTGAACAGGGTTGCTGAAGTTCTTCTCTTCAGCCTTTCAGCTACCTTCGCACAGTTGATCATAATTGTCCAAGTCCAAAAACTCTTCAAAGCTGGGATAGAGGGGACTGCTCTAAATTGGATCACACCTTGAAACAGAACAAATGTCATCCATACTCCCCCTTTCTCAACCAAACTGTACTTCACAAAAACAGGGGTCCCTCAAAGCTCTATCATCTCAACCATGCTTTTGGACAACTACATGAACAACTACATGAAGTCATTACTAGCAATGACCAATGAATTTCAGCTCATATGCTATAACTACACAGATGACATACAAATACTTCTTAAACTGGAAAGCCCCAAACACATTGAAAACTCAAACATCTTCAGTTGCCTCAGAGCCAGTGATCAGTGGAAGATATGAAACCATCTCTAATTGAATGCATTCAAAATTGAAATACTCATGTGTGATGATTGGAAAAAGTATGACTCGCTCTGCACCTGGCCTGATGATCTGGGGCCACTTCCTAAAGTATCTAAGGATGTAAGAAACCTTGGAATTAATGTGGACTCCAAGCAATTGATGAATGCCCAAGTGGATATGTTTGCAAGATCAAGCTTCATTATTATGAAATCTCTACAACAGATCTTCCCTCAACTTTGATTTGTACACAAGGTCCAAGCTACGATCTCTCTTGTACTGCTTAATCTTGATTATACCAATGACCTCTACCACTGATCATCCTTCCCAACTATGAAAAGACAAGAATTAATTCAGAACTCTGCCACCAGACGACTCCTGCGTGTAAAGCCACAAGCCCACATATCCCTTACCTGAGTGCCCTACATTGGTTACTGGTTCCCAGAAGATCCACCTTCAAGTTGCTTTGCATCACCCATAAGTCAAAACATGGAATAGAACAACTTTTAATTAGGAATAAAATCACCAAATACACACAACAAAATAAAGTCCATTCCAAATTGGCACCTCACATCAAAGCATACAAGAAACAAACATAGGTGGTACATCTTTTTCTGTTCAAACATCCAAACTATGGAATTCACTACCCTCATACATACGATCTATGGATAACTATTGTATCTTCAGAAGAGTACTCAAGAGTTGGCTTTTTCCTACATGATCACCATAGTCAAAATAAAAATGTACAGCATATGCCTCAGTATGTAAACATGCGTAATTTGATTATATATATGTAGTTAGATATGTGTATTTCTTTGTAGTTATAGTTTAAAAATATACAAATATTTTGATAGGTCTGTTCAAAACGTGTATATATTACTTATGCCTAAAATAAATATATTTTATGCTTAACATGTAGGCTACTGCATACTGACATCAAAGTTATTTGATTATATGCCTATGGGTTTCTATTTTATTTTTTATCTATCACAATATGTGATAATTTATATGTTAGTTAATTATATGCTTATGGGCCTCTTTTATTCTTAGCTTATCTATCAAAATGTGTAGATATGATCAAAATTATTCAATGTATAAGTGCTTCACTATGAAATATCAGGAAAATATAAAATAAAAATAAATGCATATAAATAAACATATAAAAATAAAACAAATCTTATATATATATGTATTAGAAATTAGCTTCATGTACAGCAATACTTCAAAGTCAGAGTTCTAACTATTTATTCACACATGTGGACTTATCACTTTATATAATACAACTTTACATCACTTTATTATTTTCAATACGCATGTTTACATTTCTGTGTAGTTAGGCATCCATATATTTGTTACTCTGCTCCTACTGTTGAAAAAATAAATAAATACATAAATGAAAAAAATAAAAATAAACCCTTCAACACTGTTCAGTTGATTTATTCAATTTTTACCTGCCCCACACCACCCTTATGACTTACATGGACCTGGAGGACCACTAGGTATTCAGTATAGTAATTTATTTGATTGTCGCCTATTTCCCACATGGGCCCCACGGTCCCTGTAGGGACAACAGTTATTTTCACATTAATGTATATGATTTTTGCCCGCTTCCCCCTGCATTCTATAAGAGGCCCATTAAATCTGAAGGGGCAGCAACTATAGTTTATTAATGAGTTAAACTTCTGTAATATTATTAAAATGATGATGGTGGTAATAACATGTTTTAAATTCACAAAAATTGCCAGTCTCACTCTCTTCCACCTTAATATTTATGGCCTACAAATACATGAGAGGATACTGATTGAGACAGAGAGGTTTGTGAATTGCCTGACGCTGGAGTCCAGAGACATTGCTGATAAATGCTTCAGCTTGTGCTGCTGACACATACAAGAAATAACTAAGATGGCCACAAAGAGGCAGCTTCCTCCCTCAAAAGTGGGCAGAGAGGAGAAAAATAAGTCTTTTGCCATCACTGCCATCAACCCCCCACCCATTTTTCCAGCAATGTGTTGTATCTGCTATACCCTCCTCTGGGCAGGTTTAGGCTGAGGGGAAGATCATCCCCAGTTCAACAAAGAAACCACTCCCAAAACAGAAGTAGATGCCTCTCAGCTGCAGTGACTGCAGTCATGGTGGAGGCAGTGAGTCTGAAATCGATTTAAGCCTGCAGCAAACTGAATCTTCTGGCAGGAAACTCAGTGGCAAACACCGTCTACTACATCTCATCTTCTGGAGGGTGGAGCAGAGCAGGAAATTATGAAGTTGTGAATTCTCTTACATTGGACACTTTGGGCCTGATAACGACCTTGGCAGAGGCGATTTCTCCATCCCAAACATGACGGATATCCCGCCCACTATTTTACAAGTTTCATTGGACATAAAGGAACTTATAATATGGCGGGCGGGATATCCGTCACATTTGGGACGGAGTAATCCCCTCATCCAAACTCGTTATGAGGCCCATTGCATTTACAATCTATTACAAGGAAAAAAACAGCACTCCCCCATTTTTTCCAAGCACCCTGTAAAAGGGCTGTTGGAACCTTGGACAATCCTGCGCAAGTGGGGCTGGTGATAAGGTGCCCCGGGGGCACTTCAGAGAGGAATGCGCTGCAACGGCATGACGCAAATACCAACCCGGAAGTGGACGCGCGGAAAGAAAAAGAGGAAGCGCGTGTGGAGAGAGACGGCACGGAGAAGAGGGAAGACAACGAGTCGGACGCGACAAGGAGGATGGAGGGCAGAAACGGTGAGGAGATCGGAGAAATCGGCCCAAAAGCAGAATCGAGGGAGGACAGCAGCGATCAAGTGCCCTGGTGGAATCCAATAACCTGCCACATCCCTGGAGGGATGTGGCTCAAGCAGGTAGGTGCCCATACACGGGCTGCAAGTGGTTTCTGGGTGACTCCAGCTGGGACAGGAGAAGAGACAAATGAAGACAGGAGGGCAGGGAGAAAATACAATATTTACCTTAATGAAAAGCAAGGGAAGTATCTGTAATGCCTTGCTTGTAGATTGGAGCATGCACGTATAAAGGGAAAAAAAAAATTCTCCTTTCTTTCCTTTTCTGGTTATCTACACATACCCCACTTCACTGGGGAAGAACCACCTATAGAAAAACGGCTATCCCACCGAGTGTGCACATTTTTTCCACTTCCCCTCACGCCCCTACCCCTATCAGTTGTTAATGAGTCCCAAGAACCCCGGACGTACCCACTGTTTTATATCCTTTATTTTTCCCTCATGCTTTGGTGTGACATTTCCAGGATCCCGAAGAAATTCCTAGAAGAAAACTAATTAGAGACTGTTAAAGCAAAACTGAAAGATAAGGAGAGAGTGAGAGAGATAGTGTACACAAGAGAAGAAAGTATAAAGAACTGAGAAGAAGAAGGAAACAGATCAAAACAGAGGAGAGACACTGTAAAAAGCAGAGATACAAAGAAGACATTGATGAACTCTTTAATAGAGCACAAACAGGACAGTAATCCAATACCGAATCCTAATAAAGAAAAGTGCCATAAGATATACAATAATCCACACTCTTTATTATCTAAACCTGACGAAGGGACTGAATTAGAGAAAAGGGAGGGCTTAATAGACTCACCCACTACATCTTGGTGTCAGAAGTGGGATAAGTTCCTAGGTGCGAAAAGGAACGATGGAGGAGAAACCCTCCCTTGAGGACATGATTAATCAACTAGTGGAAGGACAAAGACACCTACAGATAGTCTGGGAGGAACAATTGCGAGAAACTAGAAGTGACAGAGAGACATTACAAAATTCCCTTAAAAGCCAAGCTACTATCATACCTAACAATCAGTTGGTTCATGAGATGGCCATTCAAAAGTTGACACACACCATAGCCTCTACGAGGGTTCATCCTAACGTACCTAGTTCGGTATTACAAAAGTTCCAAGACGGTGAAGACCCCAATGCCTTCTTTACAAATTTTGAAAGGGTAGCTGCTTCAGCCAACTGGCCACAAGATAGATGGGGACAATACATAGCCCCTCTATTGACAGGGACAATACAAGCCGCCTACCAGGCTGTAAACCACGGGGGAACCACCCCCTATGGAGATGTGAAGAAGGCTATCTTAGAATGAGTAGGATTTGATACTGAGTATTACCACATCAAGTTCAGAAAAAACAAGTGGATGCCCATGGAGAACCCCAGAGTGCTATATTATAGAATACAAGAGCTAGGATTGAAGTGGCTGAGCCCCATTAGCACCAATAGGGAAGAAGTGATACAGCCGCCTACCCTGCTGTAAACCCCGGGGGAACCACTCCCTATGGAGATGTAAAGAAGGCTACCTTAGAATGAGTAGGCTATGATACTGAGTATTACTGCATCAAGTTCAGAAAAACCAAGTGGATGCCCATGGAGAACCCCAGTGCTATATTATAGAATACAAGATCTAGGATTGAAGTGGCTGAGCCCCATTAGCACCAATAGGGAAGAAGTGATACAGGTCATTTTACTAGAACAGTTCTTAGAGGCATTGCCCATGCAGACATGTAATCGGATCAAACAGCATCCAAACGTCACAACAACGACCACCATTGAATTAGCCTGTGCTTTCCCCCGGGGCCCTGAATTTAGGGTAAACCCCTATAAAGGATAATCGATGACAGGAAAAACAGTTAGTGCCAATCCAAGACCACGGCTGCCAAGAAGTCCTGAGGAGAGTCCCACCTCCGGCTTCAGTGATAAAGAACCAAATCAAACTCCCCAATGTTAACACTGCGCGGAGTGGGGCCATATTGCACGTAATTGCCCACATAGACTTCTAAAATCAGAGCCCAGTGAAATAGGAATAACCAGAGTCAGGGTACTCTGTACTAGCCATGCAACCACTCGATATTCCATAGAAATGTTGGTAAATAAGAAGCCTACCTTGTCCCGATGCAGTCAGTCGGTTATGAAGGCTGAGATATTAGGATAAGAATTATGGCGGCCGAATGAAACTGCATAAATTTGCTGTATTCACGGGGACATGAAACATTATCCTGCGGCGGAGATTACCATAAATTGGGGAGGATGGGACAAATCTAAATTAGTAGGAGTAATACCCCACCTACTTGAGGATATGATCCTAGCTATTGATTATTGCGCTTTTCCTAAAATCTTGAGTAACATCAACGAAGACCATTTAGTCGACTCTTGGCTCAAAGATGCTCCTTTTTCCCACAGCACTCTTACCCCGGGTAAGATAAAAGTAAAACTGAGTAGATAAGAGAAAAAAGAGCAGAGGAAGATATATCAAAGAACTAGGCAAAACAACTCTATTCCTGTATTTTCTACAGAAAGCTCAGTGTTGACGAGTCCACCACCCTTCCGAGTCAGTCAAAGGGACGACCCCGAACTGAAACACGCCTGGAACACAGCGGTTACTGGAATAACAGGGCAGTTGGGTCCTTACTTCCTTGTCAAAAACGGTTTACTATACAGAATAATCCAACAGTGCATTGAGCAAAAGACCCAATTGGTGGTACCCACTCCTTATTGCATTCAGGTACTCCATTTAGCTCATAGTGAGGTTGGGGGTGGCCATTATTGGAGGGAAGAAACCGGGGAGTATCTTCTCCGGTGGTTCTATTGGCCAGGGTTTTTTTCTGACATATGGCAATTCTGTGCACAATGTCCTAGGTGTCAGTGTATTAACACCGGAAAGGTCCGGAAAGCACCCCTTTACCCATTATTGATATTCCATTTTCTATGGTGGGGATAGATTTAGTGGGAACTCTAACACCTTCCTCCCGTGCTTACATGTACCTTTTACGTAATAGAGAATGTAAGCCCTGTTATCTATTGTTTGCAACTATCGAAGTCTCCCCAGAAAACCCAGATTTATCACATCAATCTGTTAAACAAATGGGAAGAAGTAGATATACCAAATATGCCTAGAAATGCCATCTTTTTAGTAAACCACCTAAAACGTTTAGATATAGCCTTATGTCCTCAACAGCAGAATCTACATGAATCATTACCCAACATTAATCCGGGTCTGTCTCCTGAGAGGAAGACCCAACTCCTAACAGTTGTCCAAAAATATAGTAAACTGTTTTCCACTAGTCCAGGAAAGACCCCCTAATACAACACAACCTTGTTACCAAAGAAGGGAGGATAGCTTGTTTAAATTCATATCGAATACCGGAAGCCCGTAGTAGGCTCGTGGAACAAGAAGTACAAAGCATGTTAAGAACCGGTATCATAGAGCCCTCTACTAGTCCTTAGTGCTCTCCAGTTGTGCTGGTTCCGAAACCAAACTGAACAATTTGTTTCTGTGTCGACTTCTGGCAATGAATGCCATCTCAAATTTTGATACTTATATATACTAGAGTAGATGAGCTAATTGAACAACTAGGGAAGGCACGATATCTGTCTACATTAGACCTCACAAAAGGGTATTGGCAAATACCCCTAAACCCCCAAGCGAAAGATAAAAAGGCTTTTTCCACTCCTTCAAGACTTTACCATTTCACAGAACTACCCTTTGGTTTGCATGGAGATCCAGCAACGTTTCAGCATTTAATGGACATAATATTAAGACCCCACATGGAGTATGCCACTGCATACTTAGATGACATTGTTATATATAGTGAAACATGGGATCAACATATACTCCACTTATCCAACATATTCCATACGTTACTCAAAGCCGGACTAACAACCAATCCAGAAAAATGTAAACTAGCAAGAGATTCTATTTCCTATCTCGGATATAATATAGAAAAAGGCCATATCCGACCCCAAATTGACAAAGTTGAGGCCATTTGGAACCTACCAACCCCGAAAAGAAAAAAAGAGGTGCGGTCCTTTTCAGGACTGGTTGGCTGTTACCGGCGTTTTATTCCAAACTATTCCACCCTGGCAGCTCCATTAACCAATCTCTGAAAGAAAGGACAACCAAACAAAATGAATTAAATACTTCCCAAAGCGAGAGTTATATCATGCTCTAAACCTTTCTGACGTGTAAACCCGTGCTCAACTATCCTGATTTCCAGAGACCTTTCGTTTTACAGACTGATGCCTCCGATGTTGGTCTAGGAGCCGTATTATCCCAGAAAGACGAGGAGGGAATGGCACATCTGATAGTGTTTATCAGCACAAAATTGTTACCAAGAGAAAGTCACAATCTCACCATAGAGAAAGAATGCTTAGGTATCAAATGGGCTATAGAAAGCCTACAATACTACTTATTGGGAGGTCCATTTACACTGATTACTGACCATGCCCCTCTAACGTGGCTAGCATGTCATAAAGATACCAAATCTGGGATATTGCATTGGTTTATGGCACTTCAACCTTTTGTATTCCAGGTTTAACATTCCCCTGGTTCCCAAATGATGCTGGCAGACTATCTTTCAAGTCATCCCTTAGACCAGGGACTCCACCAGCCCTCTTCAAGGGGGGGCGAATGTAAAAGGGTTGTCGGAACCCTGTATACTCTTGTGCAACTGGGGCCAGAGATAAAGTGCCCCGGGGGCACTTCGGAGAGGAACGCACTGCAACGGCACAATGCAAACACCAACCCCGGAAGTGGACGCGTGGAAAGAAAAAGAGGAAGTGCGTGTGGAGAGAGACAGCACGGAGAAGAGGGAAGACAACGAGTTGGACGGGACAAGGAGAACGGAGGGCCGCAATGATGAGGAGACTGGAGAAAGCAGCCCACCAGCGGAATCGAGGGAGGGGGGCAGAGATCAAGTGCCCCAGTGGTATCCAATAACCTGCCATGTCCCTGGATCGACGTGGCTCAAGCAGGTATGAGCCTGTATACGGGCTGCAAGTGGTTTCTGGTTGACTCCGGCTGGGACAGGAGAAGAGACAAATGAAGACAGGAGCGCAGATAGAAAATACAATATTTACCTTAATGAAAAGCAAGGGAAGTATCTGTAATACCTTACTTGTAGATTGGAGCGTGCATGTTTAAATATTTTTTTTTCTCCTTTCTTTCCTTTTCTGGTTATCTACACATACACAATTTCACTGGGAAAGAACCACCTATGGGAAAATGGCTATCCCAATGAGGGTGCATGACATTATTGCATTGACAAGAATCTCCAAGTCTCAATCTCTTCCTTACTGTTTTTTCATTTCCTACGGGTGCACAAGAGGATACTTATTGACTGAGATAGGGAGAAGTCTGTTACTTAGCTGAGATCAGAGTTGTGAAAGCCGTCTGTGCTAAGTGGGCTGGGTCAACATTTAAAGTATTTAAGTATAAATGTCATATGATGCTTCTTCTGCATAATTCGTGAAAGTACAATATTACACTGCTTAGTGTACAAATTTACTATGATCGCCCAGGAACAAACGAACTTGAGCGGCTGTTATTCACATTGTTTAGTTTTAGCGCGTCATTGCACCAAGAAATTGATGCAAGGACACATTGTGCTTTGAATCATAGTTTGAAATGATGGATTTGCACTCCCAGTATTTATGTGTAATCTTGCTGAAATGTTTGATAATCCCTGGAAAGCAAATTAGACGAATTTCACACACCTCTAGGCTTAAGAGCTTCTGCTTGTGCTACTGGCCTATACAAAGAGTAAAGAAGATGGTCCAAAAGAAGAAAGTGCCTGCCAAGAAAGTGGGCAGTTAGGACAAAAAGAAGACGTTTGTCCTAGTGCTACCCCTGGCATCAAGCCCTCATCCTTTTTCTCCCTCAGCAAGGTGCACCTCCTGCACCCTCCACTGAACAGGAAGAAGTCTGAGGAGGATCAATATTGAATCCACAAATGCAGCACAACCACCAAATTCAAAGTAGATGTCCATCAGCACTGCAGTCACTGCAGTCGTGGCCGAAATCAGCAAATAGGAAATCGTATTGTCCCAGCAGCAAATAAATTTTTCAAAGGAATCTCAACAGCAAACACTGATTTTCAGTGGGTAGGAGAATGATATAGAAATATGTTGTGATTTATTTTCCTACAACAAAAAGAAAGAACATTCTCCTTTCTACTCCAAGCCCCCCTTCAGATGATATTGACTTGGATTGGCTCCTGATGGAGACGCACCATTATATGCAAGTGAAAAGCAAGGTTCCCAAAAGCCTTGGAATTGAGGGAGATGACGAACCAGTGATTGGTCATGAGAAGATTGACACAGAGAAAAAAAAGATCACCTCTATTGTACCTGCTATGAGTCATTTAGTAGAAGCAACATCACCTTCTTATAATTTTTCAAGAACGCAGAATCCTGCAGCAGCCAACATCGCTCCTACCAAAGTCAGAGGCCACCCTTGAGAAAGCCAAACACAATTGCCTAATTACACCTCAACATGTTCTTCAGACATTGACCCTCTAAGAAAGATTTTGTTCCCAGTTTGGAACTTCTTTACACTTGGGCCACATGAGGACCACTTCAAGGAATGGTCCCGTTGCTTCATCTTTGTAAACCAGGTGGACATTATGTACCATAGGCGAACTGGCCCTTTTTAAAGCTTTTAAGACACAGTCATGTGTGACAAGCATCTCAAAAAGATAGCTGCTGGTTATAGAGAAGAAGTTTATTGCTACAAAGAGTTAGAGGTGAGAAAAAAGAAGTCATTGTGGAAAGCAGCCCTGTGACTGTTGAGTGTAGTGTGCAATCATCACCCTCAGCAACCTCAGCATGGCACAAGTAAAAAGAGGACGCATTCACCCTAAAGAGTCCAAGCAGCATTCCTCAAGGTCATTTTGTATCCTCACACAGAAAACAGATACAACAACCTACTATCAAGTTCATTTTCAAAAAGGAGTCTCCATGCCCCCAAACCCATAATAATGTCCATTTATGCAATGGGAAGCTCACCAAATGTTAGCAATCTTGTCTCTTTCTTTGGTGAAAGAAGGGTGGTTTCTGGACTTTTGTGACAACCATCTGTCCAAATGAAAGGTTCCAAGCAAAATCAATTTTGTTCAGTATTGATGTGCCAGTGTTGGAATTGGTTGGTGAAGCAATGAAAGAGAGAACTGTTCAGTTCAATCCACTTCAGGACAGACATGTGCATCAGTTGGCAGGCCACAGACTATATATGCCTTACTTCACATTGGATATACTTCAAACAATTAAGCAAAGGCCAACCACTGGTCTTACCTTTGAGAATGCTTTTCAAGACAGTAAGCACCATGTAAAACTTGTCATGTTCTTCATGGAGAAATCACATGTAGCTGTCAACATGATAAAATAATTTAACACTAAAATCTACAAATAGTTTCAACCTGGAGGTCACTGCATTGACTTGTTGCCATTGACAATTGCTGTAATATTGTCAATGTTACAGCTCTTGGAGGAAACTTCAGAGTTCAAAGTTTAGCACATTGCACCAACCTAATTAGGCAGGACTTCCTCAAAAACAGAAGCAATAGTCAACAACATACTGGTCACATTTGTAAGGGTTTGTACTCATTCTAGTCATCCTTTCAGAGCCCCAGAGCAGTTGAAGATCAATAAGTGTGCTAACAGAGTCCCTATGAAAGCCCTCATACATGTAGTATCAACCTAGGGGGACTCTGACTTCTAAATGGAGCAACGGCTTTTAGAGTAGTATATGTTTAGCAATGATTATGTACTACAAAGGAGAGGGGATGCAACTGCCAAAACCATGATGATGGAAGTTGGCAAATGGGGATTAGAGGAGTACCTGATCCAAATACTAGTTCCTTTTGAGATACTCAGAAGACACAAGATGTCAGTAGTAAAGACAGTGCCATGAGCCAAGAGATCCCATTGCACATTCTCCAGGACAATTTGCAAAAGGTGGAACACATTTTTGCCAATGTCACTAAAGAAGCAACTGTTTTGGTAAAAGCCTAATCCTTCATCTGAATACCAATTGAAGGCTACAAAAAATGATTGTGTCCTCCAAAAAGTACATCTGTTCCACGATACTGGATCCACTGTACAAAATGGTGTGACTGATTCATTCATTTTTCAACAGTGGATGTCAGGAAAGCGGATGACCTAGAAGATGAATTAATGCAGCATTAGGGTTGTAGCTGAACTGAAATGCAGCCTTCAACCTCTGAAGAGCACTGTATAGGCCCAGACCTGAAAAGCATGTCAAACTCTTTACTGCAGCAGCAGTATCCACCAGTGATAACACCATTGTCTGTTAGTAAACGTACAGCACCAACAGCTTCACTTCTAACATCTGGGTTGGCTTATGGATTTAGCAGGACTTAAATATAGCGGACAAGCAACACTAAAACAACAAGAGTGACACTTGAGAAAACAAGACAGGACTATTTGGATGACCTAACAGAGGTCTACCTGGTTTAAGACCCAATAACCTTTTGGCACAGGTAGAAGGAACACTGGCCATTACTCAACAGCCTGGCAATAAAGTTTCTAGCACGTCTTGTAGCCAGTGTACTTACATAGTGCATGTTCCATGCTTGGCACAGGCAAAAGGACCAGTATTTCTTCTCAAAACATGGGAAGACTGATGATGATTAAAAAGAATAAACATTTCATAGCCATAAATGATAAGGTTCCAGACGACACAACTGTGGCCGAAGAAAATTTCTTTGTCATTATAAGTGTGGTGTGTAGTCATCCTCCAGATGGCCCCTTGAATTGTAGGATGAACTTTACTTTCCAGATTAGAAAAAAAATAATAACACAACACAAATGTCTGCTATGAAACAACACAGGAAAAAAAGTTTTATTTTTAGATTTGGTGAGTAGCTAAAGTAAATAAACTTCAAAAAACTTGTGTGCACAGCAAAGATAAACAGTTATGGAAGTTGCAGACATAGGGCTTAGTGACTGAGTGGTAGTAAGCGGTGACAAATAAAGAAAAGTAATTCAACCTTACAGTCAATCATAGACTTTGTAGTGAGCAATCAATGGTATCTAAGTCACCTTTGGAGAATGGAAGCGCAAAGGCTATTTTCTAAACAAATATAAGATGCGTGCCTACCATGTACAACCTTGCATTCACATGGTGAACTGTAAGTCAAGATGCAAGAACTGCATTGTGCAACATTCCTATGTTGCTTCCATACAAAACAAAATGAAGCATAGAGAGGTAAATGGACACCACCCTTGGGGCAGATAACTTGGATCAATCAATTGCAAATGGTGATTTATGTATGGTAAGGTTACTTGATTATCATTTTGGTAACTTGCCCAGCAGCATCTCTTGGAAACTTCTCTGTTTACCTTGACTGAGACAACTTTTCTTTTTGAATTTTTGTTCAACAGGTCTATCACTGTTTGTAGAAGATATACGATCTGCAAGTCTTGGAAACAACATGCAGAATAAGAAACAAAGCTACCTTCTTCTTTGTGAAACAAGAGGACTCAAGGAAGCCTACTCTGTGGGCTGGAAATAGAAAGGGGTGAGTTAATTAGAATAATGTAGAGTACTTGCACAAGTGGCAAAACTCAAGTGGTTGTCAACTTGTGGTAATGTCATAAAGGGCACAGCTAAACATTTTCTTTGTGGCATTGGTCATTTAGGGTACTTCCAGCTTGTTGTCTGGAATCGGTAGTAGTTGTATGGTCCATAATTAATGTTCTGCTATCTTATGCTCTGTATTCTGTGGAACCTCCATGGTGCTCCTGAACTTTGGTTCACCTGGCTCCTAAAACAGACAATGCTAGTAAACCACAGTTGCACTATTTGCATACAGAATAATTTGTCCTAGCTATTTTAAATATTTTTTAACTGTGCCTAGTGTTACCATTCTGGACTTCAACCTAGACAATCATAATTAACTTAGGAGTCTATTAGCTGCCAAAAATTGAGTGAATTAACTGAACAGTTATTTTCCTTCCATAACAGATTTGGCATGCTCATGGACTTGCTATATGCTTTGTGTTGCCTCTCTAAAGGTTTATCTAATTACGCTTACCCATCCAGTCACCAAAACCCTAATCGTCTTCCCCTAACTTGTGAGATCTATTGTAGCATTATCTATTTCTTGGCGGGGGATGAGGTGCATGCATTTATAAATTGATACGGGGATGGTTACAAAAAACTGCTAATTGGTCAACACCATCCCCTATATCCAGGCCAAAGAGGGATTGAGAATAAATTATAAATATTGTAGGCCAAGGATAGGCAGGCTGTATTTTTTTCTTCCACAATCTATTCCCCATGGAGGATCAATATACCTGATAAGTTTTCCAAAGATATCTTATAACCTTCTGTGACTTGAATGTTCATTAGGCATACTTTATTACATGGTTTTCCCTTCACATTGTATTGATTTATGCTGGTCTTTGTCTTAGATTTTCACCTACACTGTTTTTGTTTCAAACTACAAAATCAGAAGCGTTCTTTGCTGGTTCTCCTGCTCCATTCTGAATGATGGGATCCCTCTTTTTCCTGTGATGTCTCCCCATTGAGACCTATTACGGCCACCACCAGTTAGTGACTCAAAGAAAAACATGAATCCCCTACATAAACAGCAAGTCTTGGGGGGGTAGCAGACAACACCTTTCTGCTCAGGTAAGACCTGGAAGGGGTTGAGGTTGGACAGGGGTTCCCAGTATGATATATATATATATATACATATATATCTATATATATATATATATATATATATAGATATATATATATATATATAAACAAAAAGAGAAGCACTGCACTCCCGGAAGCTTCATAAACCAACTTCATTTATTTCATGCAGAGAGATTTCCATCAGACACCACAACACGTTTCAACATCTTGTCTTTTCCAAGTGGTTTTGTCCACTGCTTACCAACCATTTCCACCGCTATGGCTTTTATACAGAATTTTGGGAACGGTAGTTAATGACTTCTCACACCTGAACATTATTGTGACCTAATTGAAACACTTCAGCATGATCCCTTCACTCTTATTATAAATAATTCTTGATGAAATTGAAATTTAGTATTTCATGATGTATAGCACTTGTGGCAACTTTAATGCGAAGAGACAGGACAGGAGAGACACTGCAAGCCAACAGGCCCAGAGGAAAGCAGAGCAGGGACACTGCTGATGGATGCTGCACCTTGGTCCGACATGCTGGTTGCGAAATTGAGGTATGAAACCATGGGGCCCCCTGGGGCAGCGAGAACTCTTGGATGAGGTAACTATCATCTTGCTGGTGAACTAACCTAGGTCCACGAGGCCTGAACATGAGGAGCAGGGCCAGGCAGGGTTGGGAACATTCTGACCTGGCACAGGAGTTGCAGAGCAGATGTCCAGTCGGTGCACTGGTGGGAGGGAGTCATTGGCTGTGTTTGGAGTCGGGGGATATTCATGACCGCTCCACAAGAAGGCAGTGGATTAGCTCTGTATTACACTTCACCCTAATATCAGCCACTTCTTCAGTGAGTCATTCCAGTGTTGTTACATAGGGGCAAGGTTTTCTCTGGATCTCGTAGATCAACAAGGCCCCATTGAGGGGTATTGACTATAGCAGGCTTCCCCACCATCATGAAAGACATCCTTGGAGGCCCATTGCTAGAGACTTGCACTACACCCCTTACTAAGATTGCTCTCTGATCAATCTGTGTGTCCTCCGGCTGACTTGCAACCAACAGGAGCGGCCTGGTACTCTTCACAACTCGGGTGAACCAAGCTCACAGAGGAACTGCTCCCTCCATGTGCCAACAGAGTCTTCACTCCCCCCCCCCATGCCACATAGTAAAGCCTTTAGGGACAGCTCCATTTTCTCTCTGTGGTCCAAATCTTCCCTGGCAGACATGAGCAGTGAGGGTGATTCAACCTCACCGGCTGCCAGGGTGCCCACTGCCCAGCTCAACCCAAAGGAGTACAAGCTTGAAATTGGATCCCCAAGACTGACTTCAAAAGCTGCCTGCAGGATCCTTACAAAGACATCACTGAGGTGGCCATACATGTAAACGATCTTGAGTGCACCATTGACTCCCGCACGGAGGATCAAGAGATGCTTTGGCATTGTATGGCTGCCTCAGAAGACCATTAGATTGAACTTGAGACCAAGCAGGATTACTTAGAAAATCACAGTCGCAGACACAACATCTGCATATGGAGAATGCCCAGTGAAGAGGAAGGAGACAATATATTGACCTTCACAAGGGATCTCATCCAACCTATCGAAAGGGGCCCGAAGACCAGCCCTTAGTCTTGGACAGAGCACATCACATTGCAGCTATTGCTGGTCGCTCGGACAATGTCTCAGACATCCTGATCAGAGTCCACTCTTTTCAGAAGAAAGAGGCCATTTTGAAGGCAGCCAAAGGACTGGCTGAGCTTGTTTTTCAAAGACAAACAATACACATTTTCCAAGACCGTTCCCTTGTAAGGCTCAAAAAGAGGAGAGACTTGATGACTTGAAAAAATTGTGGGAGCAGGGATTCAAATTCAAAGGACACAATCTTTTGGGCTTATTTTTCCGTAGAACGGGAGACAGCGCCTAGTCCAGTCCCGGCAGGAACTAAATATATGCTGGGCTTGCCTGAGGACGTCACAGACCAGAACCTCTGACCATCTCACCGGAGAGCTGTGAAGGCCTGTGCCCAGTTTTGAGCTTGCTTGTTGGCCGTGTCTGCAACTGCAACAACAAGATACACGCAATCCACGCAGTGAAAGAAGACATCATCTCCCACTTGCAGAATAAAAAGCAGGAAGCTTTCCAGTCCTCTATGACACAGGCTTGACCACCACCAAATCTTGTCTATGTCTGTGTTATGTCGATTTGGGGGCACAGTGAAAGGCTAAACTTTCCTCTTTTTTTTTGCAGCTGGGCTCACTGACGTGGGGCAGAACTTTCGCCATTGTATTGCCTCGATTGATATAAGTACCTTAACGTATTTTTGTCTACACTGTCACTCTCGTTGTTAGTGCCAGCTGTTGTTACGGGGGTTAGCAGCTGCCTCGTTGATCCGGTTTCCACATCCCCATCCTCCATCGAGAGTGACACTTCTATAGGGACAGATGGGTCTGGACACCCATCTACTGATGGAGAAGCCCACCAAGTTGTGCCCTGTTGGCCCTCTTGTTCTACCCTAGTTCAGTTCTTTCCCTCTCTCTCCTCCTAACTGCGTGTCTTTAAGGACCCCTAGGAGAGGATGGAGGTGCCCCACTTCCTCCCAGCTGAGTTGTGTGGGAACTCTCATTGCTTTCAAGATGCAATGCCCCTCTCTTTTAGGCCATGGGATCCCTGTACAATGTTAAATTACTGTATCTAAATGTCGGACGGCCCAACTCCGCAAGCAAGGAGTACAAGTCTGATGTTACCTTCTCCAGCTTTGTTACAGGAAACACACTTTCTCCAGGGAGATTGCCACTGCATGGCCCAGCCTCGTATTGTCAACACTGAGCATACACTGATTATAAAACAGCAGAGGTCACTATCCTCTTTAAGAAAGGGTTCTACACCAAGGTATTAAAGACCTCCAGGGACCCAGGTGAACATTTTTTAACCCTGACTGTGGAGAGAGACAGATCTATGCGGACTCTTCTCTATATCTATGCCATGAATCAAGCTCAAGATACATTTCTATGAGGGGTGACTTTAATCTAGTCTGAGACCCCAAACTGGATAGGACCTTGGCTCACTACTAGAATACTAGGGCCAAGCTCGAACAACTCCAACAGGAGCTTGCTGACATGGGATTGGTCGATGCATGGTGTTGGAAAATGGGTTATTGGTAGGGCAGGTAGGTACCTACACCTAGCAACAAGCCACAAACCTCCACATAAGTACAGTTAGGTCTCAGTAAATTAATCCCAGCTCTACCCTTGGTAGCTTGGCATCGAGCGTCAAGGCTTAACTTAGGAGACAAAGTGTAAAGCATTCAAATATCACAAAACAGTAATTAAATAAAACACAGGAAACAGTTTAAAAATCCAAAACCAATTTATAAAAATAGCTTATATTTTTATCTTTAAAATGACACAAAAACGATTAAAATCGGTTCAGGGGAACCGGAGATATGAATTTTTAAAGTATTATTATTTTCTAGCGCTTAGAAACAAAAAGCGCCAATCGGGTCATCTGGTTGCACCAGGACCGGGGCAAAGTCAAACTTTCAGGCCGACCGCGATGGAGCCCTGCTCGGCTACAAGTCGCGGGAGGCCTCGGTTAAAAAGTTACCTTCTGACTTAGTCTTTATTTTGAAGTTTTTCTTCACCGGGACGAACCTGCCAGTTGAATCCGACCTCCTGGAGCCCTTGTCCGGATACGCGAAGTCGGTTTCCTCGGTGGTTATTTTTACCTTCGGACTTAGTCGTTTTTTCGAGATGAAAATCCTTCGACCGGGGTAAACCTGGATCTTGATCCGACGTCCATGGAGCCCTTCTCGGATACGATGGCTGGGAGGTCCCGGTCAACTTTTTACGTTCGGACTTAGTCTCTTTTTTGGATGTTTTTCTTTACCGGGACGAACCACGAAGTCAGGCCGGGTCGCGGTTGAGGCAAGCCGGCTAGAATTTCCGCGTCGGGTCGGTCACTTTATGGAGCTTTTTTTCAAAAATTTCTCCAATCTTTTCCAAACTTCTGGGGCTTCACCCAGATGTTCTTTTAAGGTTCTTTTGGGGTCCACAGCTCACCCCAAGGGTCCAGAAGTTCTGTGATGGTCCTTGGGGGTGCGGACTTCAACTCCCAGAATGCACCTGGCGCAAACTCCTTTTTGGCCACTGGGCAGTGGTCAGCTGGTCGCTTCTTTCAGGAGTTGGTGCAGGGGACTCTGGTTAGCAATTTTTCACCTGTAGCAAACAGGGAGTCCCTCCTTGAACCAGTTGAAGCCAGGCAAAGTCCTTCTTGTGGTGAAGCCCAAGTGTGCAGCTGGTGCAGTCCTTCTGAGTGCAGGGTCCAGGTGCAGGCCAGGGGTCCAGCAGGGCAGTCCTTCTTCTTCTTTAGTTCCTTTCTTGTTGAATTCTGGAGGGGATCTGAGGCGTGGGTGCAGGTCTGCCAGTTTTATCCTTGCTCCTGGGTGAAAAGCAGGGGGGCCCTGGTTCTCCAATCAGGGACAGGGTCGTCCCCCTGTGATGACCACTTCCTGGGAAGTGTGGCAAAAATCCATCCCAGAAGGCAACAGTCTCTAAAAATCCAAAATGGATGAATCTGATTTTTGGAGGAGAGATCTGGCTGAGCCCACCCACTGGTGTGGCTAAAAATCATAAACACACCCCTCTCCTGCCCTCTCCTAATCTAATCAAGGGGGCACCTAGCTGTCTGGGGTTGCAGGATGTGGGGGTGTTGCTGGGTGCTCCAGATGTCCTTCTCTGCCTTTGAAGACCAGTTTGGCAGCCCTCCCCCTTCCTGCCTCACCATCTGCTGAGGGGAGATTCTCTCCCCCAAGCTCATTCCTTTGTGTGAAGTCAGGCCACTTCACACCTCATTAAAGTAGCCTGGCAGAAGCTGCTGCAGGCTGGCCAATCAGAGCACAGCAGCAAAAACAATGCAGAGCTGAAATTGGCAACTTTTTAGGTAAAGTCTAAACTTTTTACCTGCACTAGTTATATTAAATCCAACAACTGGAAGTTGTGGGATTTATTATAACAATCAATTTGATACCAAATTCTTGGTATGTAACATTTAAGGAGACTTTAAAATTTAAAATAAAGTCTGCCCATTCTAGCCTATGAAGGCCATTTACTTCAATGAGGGAAAAACGAATTTGGCTGTTTTTACCTCACCAGGGCTTATAAATCTATTTTTATAAAATCCCTGCTTATAGTTACATGGCACCCTGCCCTAGGGGCACATAGGGCACACCTTAGGGGTGACTTATATGTAAAAATAAGGTAGTTTAAGACTTTGGAAGTACCTTTAATTCCAAAGTCGAATTTGCATATAACTTTAATTTAAAAGCAGCCAGCAAGGCAGGCTTGCTTTTAAAATGACACTGGGCACCTCAGCAATGCACCTAGGTGTGCACCACCTATGCTGTGGTCCCTAAACCTACATGCCCTACCATATACTAGGGACTTATAGGTAGGTTAACTTAGCCAATTATAATTAGCCTAATTTGCATATCCATTTTACACAGAGCACAGGCCCTGGGACTGGTTAGCAGTACCCAGGGCACCATCAGAGTCAGGAAAACACCAGCATAAAGTGGAAAATGGGGGCAAAAAGTTAGGGGGCCTCTGCAATCAGCCCCAGTTTCTCACACAACCCCCCCCAGCCCACACGCCCAGGAGACTCAGCCCAACCCTGGGAGAGTCTTCCTGGCTTGTTAGGCGAGGAAGACAGTGAAGAAAACTGGCTGTCCCTTTGCAGGGCCTACTCTGCCTTATATCCTCCTGTCAGGGTCACTCCCTCTGGGTAGTGAAGCCATCCCAACAGTAAAAGGACCCAACCCAAACTGAAACTTCCCTCTAGGGGGGTCTTCCTCCTCTCTCTCTGCCAACTTGGGTAGTGAGGTGCCCACCTCCCCTACTCCTAACTTTGCTAGGGCAAGACCTAGCTTACCCAAAGAGGTCACCCAACACTTGAGCAACCCCACCATGACCAACAGGGTCAGGGGGCCTACTTTGCTATTGGCCTTGGGGTCTGCCTCCCAGGCCAAGTACAGTGCTGCCAGGAAGGCTAGCACCCAGCAGAGGCTACTGACAGCTGTCAGTACCCAGAACCACACCCTAAGCTCTCCACTGACAGGTGGCTGAGCTGCTTTAGGGGCATCTTTGGGGTCCTGGCACCCCTCTTGCTGTCTAGAGTGGGGGGCTACCACCTCCTGTGGCAGACACCCTCCTTCCACTCTCCCTTCTGTCAGTGCAGGGGCAACACCCTGCATCTGGACAGCTGCCTGACTACTCAGGACTTCCTTGGGGTCAGGTGAGGCCTCACCAGTGCCAACTTTGGGCTCCCCCCTTACTGGGGCAGAGGGCCCTTGGCTCCCTGGAACTCTCTTTAAGAGTGGCCTACCCTTCCTTTTCTTCTTTCCTTTTCTTGGGGACCCCTGTCTCCTAACTGTAGGGACTGACTCCCCAGGACTTTGGGTTGGGGGGGCGCCCTGGGCGACCACCCCATCTGTGACCAGACTCACCTCTGGGAGGTCATTGCCCAGGATACAATCTAGGGGAAGGTCAGCACTGACTACCACCCTAATCCAGTCAAGGATACCCTCCCTCTCTAGGGGCACTATGGCTACAGGTTTGGAGGTGACCTCCCCTGTGGCTATCCTGACTTTCTTTGTCTTTCCTGGGACATACATGTCTGGGGTCACTAACCGGTCACTCACTACAGTGTGACTGGCACAGGTGTCTCTCAGGCCAGTGGTAGGGATCCCATTCACTTGAATGTGGTGGAAGTGCCTACTCCCACCCTCAGGGATCACCAGCTTACCATCTGGTCCTGTCTCCCAGCACAATGCTAGGAGGACTTCATCATCTGAGGAGTCCTCCTCTATGGCTACACTGGACAGCCCAGTGCTAACCACCTTCTTTGGACAGGCTGCATCTCCTCTGAAGTGACCTGTCTGCTGACAGTCAAAGCAAGCCCTACTGTCCAAGAGCTTTTTTAACCCTGGGTCTCCCTGTCTCTGCATGTCAGAGTGGGAGTGGGATTTACTCTCCTCCTTCTTAGGGTTCTGGGGTACAGAGGGAGTCTCTGTGGTGGGCTTACCACCTCCCTCCTTAGGTTTTTGGGGACCTGACCCCCCCTTCTTGGAGTCTCCCCCCTGGGACTTGACAACCACCCTGGTTCTCAACCACTCATCAGCTGCCTCCCCTAGCTCTCTAGGGTTGGTCTGCTTAGAGTCCACTAGATGCTGGCGTAACCTTTCTTGGATACAATTGGTCAAGATGTGCTCTCTCATGATCAGATTGTATAACCCCTCATAAGTATTAACTTTGTTGCCAATAATCCAGCCCTCCAGTGCTTTTAGTGAGGTGTCTACAAAGTCAACCCAAGACTGGGTACTGACCTTCTGGGTGTCCCTGAACTTCATTCTATATTGCTCTGGGGTCAGACCAAACTTCTTGGCTAAGCACCTTTTCATACTAGGGTATGAATCTGCCTCCTCCCCCCTTAAGGTCAGAAGCCTATCCCTCCCTGAGTTGGGGACCAACTCCCACAAAAGGGAACCCCAGTATTGAGGCCTAACCCTTCTCATTTGGAGTGCCCTCTCAAAGGCCTCCAGCCACTTATCTATGTCATCCCCCTCTACATAAGCAGGGACCACCCCCTTGGGTAATCTGGGGCAAACTCCCCCACCCATGGACACCTCAGCTTCTTTATCGCTGCTTCCATCTCTTTTTTCTTTGTATGCCCACTTTTTCTTTTCTAGGGCCAGCTTCTCTGCTTCCAAAGCTATGTAGGCTAGCTGGGCTTCCAGCTCTCTTTCCCTGATGGATGGGTTCTCTCCTCCTGAAAGGACCCTCTTCCTACCACTAGCTTTGGGTCTGCCCCTAGTGACTGTATCCATTGAGGACCGTTCCTCCTCTTCCTCACTTGGGGTCTGATGCCTTCCCTTCCCTGAGTGGTTAGAGTTAGCATCTTCCTCTTTTTCTTCCTCCTCTGGAGCTTCCTCTGTCTCTACCTCTTGGGCCTCAGCCCATGCTGTCAGGGATTTAATCAGGATTTGCTTCCTGAGATCAGGGGTTGCAGGCAACCCCCTCTCAATACACAACCCCCTAAGCTGGACTACTGTCAGTGTGGGTAGGCTAGCCAGATCAAGCTCCATGGTTCCCTAGTTTTGTGTCAACAAAAACTTTTTGCAAAAATTGGAAACAAGAATTTAGAAAAAATTACAAAAATTCAATAATTGAAATTAATCCAAATTAAAAATTAAAAACAATTTTTGCACTAGGACAATTTAAAGGATTTTTAATTTGTTTTACCTAAAACTGTAACGTGATATTGAACACAAGTACAGGATCCCGTCGCTGCTTCCAATTATGTTGGAAAATGGGTTATTGGTAGGGCAGGTAGGTACCTACACCTAGCAACAAGCCACAAACCTCCACATAAGTACAGTTAGGTCTCAGTAAATTAATCCCAGCTCTACCCTTGGTAGCTTGGCATCGAGCGTCAAGGCTTAACTTAGGAGACAAAGTGTAAAGCATTCAAATATCACAAAACAGTAATTAAATAAAACACAGGAAACAGTTTAAAAATCCAAAACCAATTTATAAAAATAGCTTATATTTTTATCTTTAAAATGACACAAAAACGATTAAAATCGGTTCAGGGGAACCGGAGATATGAATTTTTAAAGTATTATTATTTTCTAGCGCTTAGAAACAAAAAGCGCCAATCGGGTCATCTGGTTGCACCAGGACCGGGGCAAAGTCAAACTTTCAGGCCGACCGCGATGGAGCCCTGCTCGGCTACAAGTCGCGGGAGGCCTCGGTTAAAAAGTTACCTTCTGACTTAGTCTTTATTTTGAAGTTTTTCTTCACCGGGACGAACCTGCCAGTTGAATCCGACCTCCTGGAGCCCTTGTCCGGATACGCGAAGTCGGTTTCCTCGGTGGTTATTTTTACCTTCGGACTTAGTCGTTTTTTCGAGATGAAAATCCTTCGACCGGGGTAAACCTGGATCTTGATCCGACGTCCATGGAGCCCTTCTCGGATACGATGGCTGGGAGGTCCCGGTCAACTTTTTACGTTCGGACTTAGTCTCTTTTTTGGATGTTTTTCTTTACCGGGACGAACCACGAAGTCAGGCCGGGTCGCGGTTGAGGCAAGCCGGCTAGAATTTCCGCGTCGGGTCGGTCACTTTATGGAGCTTTTTTTCAAAAATTCTCCAATCTTTTCCAAACTTCTGGGGCTTCACCCAGATGTTCTTTTAAGGTTCTTTTGGGGTCCACAGCTCACCCCAAGGGTCCAGAAGTTCTGTGATGGTCCTTGGGGGTGCGGACTTCAACTCCCAGAATGCACCTGGCGCAAACTCCTTTTTGGCCACTGGGCAG
Organism: Pleurodeles waltl; assembly: GCF_031143425.1. Taxonomy (NCBI): domain Eukaryota; kingdom Metazoa; phylum Chordata; class Amphibia; order Caudata; family Salamandridae; genus Pleurodeles; species Pleurodeles waltl. Next base: position 112,422,515 of record NC_090436.1, on the reverse strand, counting down.
TGGTCAGCTGGTCGCTTCTTTCAGGAGTTGGTGCAGGGGACTCTGGTTAGCAATTTTTCACCTGTAGCAAACAGGGAGTCCCTCCTTGAACCAGTTGAAGCCAGGCAAAGTCCTTCTTGTGGTGAAGCCCAAGTGTGCAGCTGGTGCAGTCCTTCTGAGTGCAGGGTCCAGGTGCAGGCCAGGGGTCCAGCAGGGCAGTCCTTCTTCTTCTTTAGTTCCTTTCTTGTTGAATTCTGGAGGGGATCTGAGGCGTGGGTGCAGGTCTGCCAGTTTTATCCTTGCTCCTGGGTGAAAAGCAGGGGGGCCCTGGTTCTCCAATCAGGGACAGGGTCGTCCCCCTGTGATGACCACTTCCTGGGAAGTGTGGCAAAAATCCATCCCAGAAGGCAACAGTCTCTAAAAATCCAAAATGGATGAATCTGATTTTTGGAGGAGAGATCTGGCTGAGCCCACCCACTGGTGTGGCTAAAAATCATAAACACACCCCTCTCCTGCCCTCTCCTAATCTAATCAAGGGGGCACCTAGCTGTCTGGGGTTGCAGGATGTGGGGGTGTTGCTGGGTGCTCCAGATGTCCTTCTCTGCCTTTGAAGACCAGTTTGGCAGCCCTCCCCCTTCCTGCCTCACCATCTGCTGAGGGGAGATTCTCTCCCCCAAGCACATTCCTTTGTGTGAAGTCAGGCCACTTCACACCTCATTAAAGTAGCCTGGCAGAAGCTGCTGCAGGCTGGCCAATCAGAGCACAGCAGCAAAAACAATGCAGAGCTGAAATTGGCAACTTTTTAGGTAAAGTCTAAACTTTTTACCTGCACTAGTTATATTAAATCCAACAACTGGAAGTTGTGGGATTTATTATAACAATCAATTTGATACCAAATTCTTGGTATGTAACATTTAAGGAGACTTTAAAATTTAAAATAAAGTCTGCCCATTCTAGCCTATGAAGGCCATTTACTTCAATGAGGGAAAAACGAATTTGGCTGTTTTTACCTCACCAGGGCTTATAAATCTATTTTTATAAAATCCCTGCTTATAGTTACATGGCACCCTGCCCTAGGGGCACATAGGGCACACCTTAGGGGTGACTTATATGTAAAAATAAGGTAGTTTAAGACTTTGGAAGTACCTTTAATTCCAAAGTCGAATTTGCATATAACTTTAATTTAAAAGCAGCCAGCAAGGCAGGCTTGCTTTTAAAATGACACTGGGCACCTCAGCAATGCACCTAGGTGTGCACCACCTATGCTGTGGTCCCTAAACCTACATGCCCTACCATATACTAGGGACTTATAGGTAGGTTAACTTAGCCAATTATAATTAGCCTAATTTGCATATCCATTTTACACAGAGCACAGGCCCTGGGACTGGTTAGCAGTACCCAGGGCACCATCAGAGTCAGGAAAACACCAGCATAAAGTGGAAAATGGGGGCAAAAAGTTAGGGGGCCTCTGCAATCAGCCCCAGTTTCTCACACATGGCAATACCTGTATCCAGATACAAGGAAATACACCTTCTATTCACATGTTCTCCGGTCCTATTCCTGCATCGATCATATATTTCTCACACATTCTCTCGTAAAGGGCCTTGAGGCGGCCCAGATATCACACATTTCTATCTCGGACCACGCCCATGTCAAGCTCATATGGTCTCAGTATGGGGCTTTCACATGGGGCCCCCCATGCTGGTGCTTGTACCCCAAACTTCTTCGCAACCTGGTAGATATTGCTTCGAATAAGGAGGTAATTACTGAATACCTTGAACTCAATGCCTTTTAGATCTGAACGCCTTAGGGTGGTCTTCCCCCAGCCTTTTTGCCTCACACGTCCTGATTTTGCTATATATTTTTGTTGGCCTTAGTCCTTCACCACTGCTGACCAATGCTAAAATGCATGTTCTTCTCTCCTAAACATGGTAACATTGATATATACACAATTGGCATATTTAATTTACTAGCAAGTCCCTTGTAAAGTGGTATACCATATTCATAGGGCCTGGAAATTAAATGCTACTATTAGCCTGCAACACTGACTGTGTCACTCACACCAGTAGCCCTTAAAACCTGCCTCAAGCCTGCCATTGCCGGGCCTGTGTGTGCAGTTACACTGCCACTTGGACACGGCATTTAAAACCTTCTTGTCAAGCCTTAAGCCACCCTTTATTTACCCTTAAGGTAGGCTCTAAGTAACCCTAAGGTCAGGGTGGTGTAAGTAAAAGCAGGAGATGTACTTTTAAGTTTTACATTACCTGGTAGTGAAACACTCTCAAAGTCATTTTCCACTACATTGAGGACTACTCTTTTGACAGGCCAGCACTGGTAATTCTTTAATATACTTGTAAGCTGTAATTCCTGATCACAAAGGAGTAGCTTTGTCATGTTTCAAACCATTGGAATGGTAATGATAAATCCTCTTTACTAATAAAGTTGGATTTAACATTACTATTTTAGATATGCCACTCCTAGAAAGTGGGCATTTTTTCTTCTCTTATTGCTCTGCGTGCCTTGCACCCTGTCTCCAATACATGTCTGGGATATGCGCCAGATACACTTTGGGAATTCCTTCTAGACAGCCACAAACACAGGAAGGGTGGGTGTGACAAAGGAGTCATCTGCGTTCTATTGGGCCTTTCTTGCCAGGAAGGCTGGAGGGGAGCTGACACACTTTAATAGGGAAGTGCCTGCGCCTACACGAAGGGCTGATTACCCCCCACTGGTTGGCTGGAGCCATGGCTAGGAAGTAAGGATCTCTGTGCACTTTAAAGACCATTCTTTGAAGTGACCCCACTTCAAAGGCACGTTTGGGTATAAGAACTGGGCCTCTGACCCCACCAAATGAGTACATTGCTGTGCTGGAAGGAGTGCCACTCTCCCTGTACTGACTGTTCTATGGAACTTCTTCTCTGCTTTGCTGAGCTGCCCTGCTGCCTGCTGATCTCTGCCCTGCTGAGAACAAGGACTGGATCCATTTTACTTGAACCCAGAGTGACTCCAAGGGCTTGCTGGCTAGCCCCCTGTTCTTCTGCAGTATTGGGGCATGAAAGACTGCCTGCAACTCTCCTGGTGCTGCTGGACTCTGCCATCTGTGAGTCCTACCCTTTCCTGAGGTGCCCCCTCTAGACATGGGCCTCAGAGGTTGGTTCTGCACATTATTTCTGCAAAACCTAACTCTTCATCACCACTGTGTTGTCAGAAATGCCGCATCCCCCTTTGATGACAACAGATTCACAGTCGGTACAGCTGGACGATGATGCTCTGCGCATCTTCACAACGACGCATTGCCTTCATCTCTACAGAGCTCGACACCGACGCAGGACCTGACTGCATGAAAAATATCACTGCATTTCCTTTGCATTTGCTCTTCAACGACGAAGCTTGCTCCATTCAAGGTACTTCTTCACTGGACCCTGCATGGGTTCTGTGGCCTGCCTACCTTATATTGCGGTTGGCTTGAACTTTGGATTTTCACTGGTCCCCACTGACCTCAAATAACCTTTTGACCTCTAGTGGCTTCTAAGCACTATTTTTTGTTTAATCTACTGATTGGATTTTTGTCATTTTGGTCTTTTTTTACTCACATACATATTCTCCATTTTTCTTATCCTCTGTGTGGAGTCTTGTTGTGCTGTTTGCATTGTGTTACTGTGTGTGGTTTTGCACAACTACTTGACACATTGCCTCTTAAGTTAAGCCTGCCTGCACTGTGACAAGCTACCAGAGGGTGAGCACAGGGTGATTTTAGGTGTAAATCTGACTTACCATGACTAGGGCTGTGGTCCTTACTTGGATAGGTTACATACCTCTGCCAATTAATGACCCAATTTCTAACAATACCCTTCTGGACACTATCTCCCGTATTGCTTGGGTTGGCTTTAAGATGGCCATCAGGGGTGTTCTGCCCTCTATATCTATGACCAGAATGCAGTAGGCTCACTTTGAAGCTACCCTCACTGCGGAAATTTGAGCCGGATAAACAACATCCAACATCACACACAAAACGACAGATGGCATTAGAGGTCAACTGAGAGCACACTGAGTCAACAAGGTGGGGAAGTTTCTACTGCTGCTTAAACATAAATACTATGAGGGGGCAACAAGTTGGGAACTCTCTTGGCCCGCAAGCTCCGAATGCAGTATGCCCATTCACACATTTCTCCATTGCAGACCAGGAATTCCACATGGGTTATCACAGAGCAAGACAAACAGGAGGCATTCTGGGCCTTCTACCAGAACCTTTGTACTAGTGAGTGAGATGACTCAGTAACCGTTGATTCTTACCTTAGTGACTGTCCATGGCCTCCCATTGGACCCTCAGATTGCACAGGATCTTGAAATTGTATTCACAGTGCCAGAGCTGAGCTAAGCGCTCTAAGGGGCTACCGAGGGGGAACACTCTGGGCCCGGATGGCTTACTGGTCTCCTTCTACAAGCTCTTCCTCCCCCACTTCAAACAAAACATGCTCTAACTCTGCAACTCCTTGACGGACACAACCAACCTTACGCTGACAAAATCTGCAGCTGAGATAACGCTCATCCCCAAGCCGGGCAAAGACCCCACTCTCTGTGCCACTTAATGGCTAATTGCAGTACTGAATAACGATGCTTAGATCTACCCCAAGATGCTAGCCTATCACCTGAAGACACTGCTACTGGGACTGATATATCCCAAAAAGGCCAGCTTTATCAAACAATGGCAGGGTGCAGATAACATCAGGTGCCTTGCCCACCTGGTGGAGAAAGCTTGGGCTCACAACATCCCTCCCAACCTCCTCTTCCTCAACATGGAGAAGGCATTGATTGAGTCAGTTTGGCCTTCCTACACGTAGTCCTTTGCAAGATTGGTGTAGGCCCTCTTATGATTAGCAAAATCATGGCTTTGTACTCTCTGCCCGTGGCCACCATCCACGTGAATGGCAAGGCCACCCAAGCCTTTAGTCTCCAGAGGGGCACCAGACAGTGGTACCCCCTCATCCCCTGGTTTTTCTCCTTGTGGTGGAACCCATGACCATCCACATCAGGCATAACCACGCCATAGCCAACATACCCTTTGGAGGACAACACCAAAAGACATTGTTGTTTGCTGATGATATGCTTTTGACACTAACAGAGTCAGCGGCTACTCTTCCTGCAGTGGTCCAGAATCTGTGTATCTTTGAAACGATCTCTGGGTAGAAGATCAATATGATTAAATATCACACCCTTAATCTGAAGATCCTGACACAGCAGATTACCTTCTAGTGAAGGAGAATGAGCTCTACCATAAAATGCTTCTCTCTTACTATTACTCCTTCCCTGCAACTTAGTCCCGCGCCAATTGGCCGCCCCTTTGTATAGCTATCCTTGGGTACCTTCAGAGGTGGAAACCCCTTCATGTCTCTTGGCTGGGATACATGAACGTGATGAAGACGAATGTCCTCCCTAGATTGCTATCTCTCTTCTAGTCCCTCCCTACAACTACCCCAGCTGACAACATCAAATCTATGCAGAAGAATCTCCCATCCTTCATCTGGAAAGGGAAGCAGCCCCACATCTCGAATACTTAATTGATGCTGACTTGCATGACCCAATCTCCTAAACTACTATTGGGCTGCCCATTCAAACAACAATTCTGAGTGGGTGGTTAGGGACCATGAAAAGCTCTGGCTACATATAGATAAACCTTGCCTGGCTTCCACAACAACATTGCCATTGTAGTGCATACCTGGTAACCCCGAACATTACGGTTCCAGAGATCTGGGATAGACTGGTGATAGGGAGAGTCCTCGCCTCCTTTTCCTCCCTAAATACCGTGATACCCCACAATCCAGACTTTGCACCTGCCCTCATCCCAGGCTCTTTTCAGGAGTGGGAAAAGGGTGACTACAGGACCTTCCAAGATCTCTTTCATGGGCAGGCCATCAAGCCCTTTGAGCAGTGCACACTCAAGCTCACTGTTTTAGAAAAATCTCCTGATCTGTGTTTCCAGCTTCCTCACTGGGCTCTATCCCCCCTATACTGATGGTGCCATCCAGGCCTTTTACCCCCATCAAAACGTGGCTTTGAGGTCCCTAAGGTTCTTATTTCTAAAACATACAGTGTTCTTCAACAGTCCTGCATACTCCTCTGCCACCCTTATTGGAATAAATGGGAGCAGGATAGTACCCTGAACATCTCACAGAAACAATACAAACTTCTGTGGCGTACAATATCCAAGACCCATAGAAGCATTTCCCAGCAAGAAGTGGCCTATAACCTAATGTTGCAATGATGCTACACCCCTGCACACTTACATACCATGTTCCCTGAAACTGCAGATACCTGTTGGAGGTGTGGCATACAGGTTGGCGACTTCCAACACATTTGGTGGTAGTGCCCCTTCATCACTATTGTTCTGGAAGGAAATAGAAGAACACACTGGGATTTCACATATCAGCAGATTACTGCACAATCATTCCAGGAGTTCGACTGGTCACACTTGAGGCAATAACCCATGCAGACTTGTATCTTGTCCGCCACATGACTGTGGCAGCAATCAATTTATAGCATTGGCTTGGAAGACCCCATTGGCTCCCTCAGTAACGTCCTATGGCACACCTTGGCAAAAGAACAAATGCCACACAAGTTAACTTTCTCTGACAACAAACTTACTCACCTGTGGAAAGCCCTTATCAACAACATGTCCCGAATCGAACGTCTGTGCTTCATGTCCCCTAGACTCATAACTCTCCACCTGTTTGATTAATGGCCGGTCCCGACACTGCGAGGGTCCTGGGCGTGGATGGGATAATGGGAGGGGGGCCTTCCCCCTCTCTCTTCCTGGGTGCTCCCCCACCTATCTGCCCCCTCTGGATTTCCCTCCACCCATACTGATTCTTTGCATGCTCACTGGCACTGCATGATATGAGGAACCACCTTTTCTACTTCGTTTTGGTTCTGGTTTCTCTCCTTTTTCAATTCTCCTGGTTGGCTCTCAGGTCCTATGTGAAGTTAACGTATATCTCAGGCTTGTATATACACTGATGGCACTGATGTACCTGTGTATCGCAAGTTACTGGAACTGCGTTGTTTGCTGAAACTCTAGTAAACAGACTCTAAGCAAAAAAAATACATTGTTGTGAATGCCAAGTTTTGAGATTCTATAGTCTAAAAAGAGCAGATTACAAAATTTTAAACATCACTTACTGTCACCTCCATCACCTCATTCCTCAGCAGGTCCAGCAGATCCAGCTCCTGGTGAATGATGTTGGCTCCGCAATGCATAACCTCCCGGTGAGTTGGCATATCCTGCATAACACTTTCCTCCAAGAACTCCTTCATCTCTGCAAAACGAGTACTCTTGCCGTGCCTTCTGCCTGCCACCAGCAAGCATGTGCATCAATTCGCCAAAATGCCAAGGGTAGGGGAATTGACATTACACACCATTAGACCTTTACTTTGACTCACAGACATATGACTACAAGTACACACACATTCATACGCTTTCTCCATAAACACACTCATCTGCAAGCATGCATACAGCGTACATTTAAAAGCATTTCTTACTCACTTTATCTGCCAAATAGGGTCTTTCTCCTCCTAATAATAATCTTTTTTTAAACACTAGTAGTAAATTATATCATCACTATTTGTGTAATAAAACAATTGAGATAAATCAAGGAACCTGAAGCTTCAACCAATGTCCATTACAGCGAGCTAGCCCTCTGTTCCAGGCACTGGTTTTACCACCTTTGAGGCTAGGGGTCACAAAGACAGTCAGGGGTCTCAAGGGGGAAGCCAAGAGGAGGCAGTACTTATTTTTTTATTTAGTGCAGTCCCACCTCCCCCTCATGTTGGCATGGACGTCATTTATGAGTCGTCAGGGGTCTCAAGGGGGAAGCCAAGGGTCGCAGCTGTGACCCCTGGCGACTCATAAATGACGTCCATGCCAACATGAGGGGGAGGTGGGACTGCACTAAGTAAAAAAATAAGTACTGCCTCCTCCTCTGAAAAGATATGATGTGAGGCACTTCCTCTTCAAAATGGCTCGCACGTGCATCATGAGTAATGGCATTTCACGTTATGTTTGTTAACGTGAAACTTGTCTGAATGTCATTTTTTGCGTGATGTGTGAGGGGAGATGCATTTTCATTGCTATGCTTAATTTTTGTGAATTTGACATAATTACGATAACCATGATTATACAAATGTTTCAACACTCCTACACAAAAACACAGCCGAACGGCAAAACAGCTTCAGCACAAGAAAATACAACACAATTTGCACGAATATTTTTTTTACACATAACCACTTTCAGAAATCTATTTTGACAAAATGGTGGCAAAAGACGTTTGAAACAAGCACTGCTTTGCTTTCAGCCAAGAACCCTAAAAAGCAGCACCCAAAAATATTTTGTGATTCATTTCCAAACAATCCTCCCTAAGGGTGTTTCCTTTAACAGATAGAGACTGGGGGCCGTATTTGTACTTTTTGGCGCACAACTGCGCCAACGCGGTTGTGCGTCAAAAAATTTAATGCCGGCTAACACCATTCCAAAGCGCCATGCCGGCGGAGCTGACTGTGTGCGTAAAAAAAAATGACTTACACCAGGCAGTGCCGGCGTAGGGGAAAATGGAGCTTGGGCGTCAAGAAATGGGGCAAGTCAGGCTGAGGCAAAATTTTCGCCTCAACCCGATTTGCCCATTTTTTTTTACTCCCAACCCCCATTGAAATGTCTCCTGTCTTAGCAAAGACAGGAGTCATGCCCCCTTGCCCAATGGCCATGCCCAGGGGACTTATGTCCCCTGGGCATGGTCATTGGGCATAGTGGCATGTAGGAGGGCACAAATCAGGCCCCCCTATGCCACCAAAAAAATAAATAAAAAATACTTACCTGAACTTACCTTAAGTTCCCTGGGATGGGTCCCTCCATCCTTGGGCGTCCTCCTGGGGTGGCAGGGGGTGTCCCTGGGGGCATGGGAGGGCACCTCTGGGCTCCTTCCGAGCCCACAGGTACCTTAACGCCTGCCCTGACCAGGCGTTAAGAAATGACGCAAAAGCGGCTGGACGTCATTTTTTTTGACCCGCCCACTCCCGGGCGTCACTTTTGCCTGGGAGTGTAAATACGGCGCACATGCCTCGGAGTCATTTTTTAGAAGGGAACGCCTACCTTGCATATCATTAACACAAGGAAGGTGTCCACGCTAAAAAATGACACAAACTCCAAGATCTTTGGCGCTAGACGGGTCTAACGCCAAAGTATAAATATGGAGTTAGTTTTGCGTCGGATTTGCATAAAAAAAAACGATGCAAATCCGGCGCAAACAGAGTATAAATATGCCCCTGGATGCCTTCAACTGTCTGCTTCTCCTAGGAAGCAAAATTCTAGAGAGGTTTTCTACCTCACACTGAACAGGCATTAACCATGAACCAGAATAATATCAATGAATTGCAATAGAAGGAAAAGCCACTGATCCATGTTACTGACCCTAGTAAAGGCTCGATGTAGTCTACTGGTGTATTAACAGGGTGCAGTTTTACTGCATCATTAAGAGAACTACAGTTCAGAATGAGACATAAACTGCAGTATCGGAGGTTGTGCGCTTGATTGTAATGTTATGCCAATTTAACTTGACACATTTTACCGTGTCTTTACTCACAAAGCATGTCTGGGGGAAACTGAAGATGTGTACCAAATATTGTGGAACTCTAATTTGCGATTCATGCACAAACTCCCGTTTGGACCCGAATCGGACCCAAACTGAGATTTTTAGGGGCTTATTTACAAGCCCCAATTGCCACCAGAGTGTCACTTTTTGTGACTCTCCAGTGACACCCTGCCTTTCTCCATATTTACAAGCTGGTGTTCAGTTAGTTTGAGTGCCTTAATGCCGCCTTGTAAATATGGGCCTGACGCAGTTTTCTGCAGCAGAGGGGTGTGCAATGGGTGTTGCTGTGGGCGTTTACCACACAACTCCCATCGCTTTTAGACACTACCCCAGATTTACTAGGAAACATAAATCTGAGGCTTCGCCAAAAAGTAATGCCACCCCAAGGGTGGTGATAGCATGGCGCAACAAGGACAAATACTTTTATTTCTTCTTGTTTTGCTTTGTCAATGTGTGCTGCATTCTGCAGCACACATAGAAAGAGCAAAAGGCGATTAATGGTTGTTTATGTGCAAGAAAGTGTCTCTTTCTGCACAAAAACAATCATTAATAACGATTTACTACTTCTATGTAGGAGTGACAAATCGCCATTATTGACTGTTTATGTGCAGGAAGGGAAACCTTCCTACACGTAAACAATCATTCCCTGTAACACAGACACCCTTGTACTATGGTGCAAGTGTGACTGCATTGGCGCTAAGCAGCTACTTTTAGGCCCAGCGCTAGGGGAAACACAGGGGTACGCTGTATTTTTCTAAATACCGCTCCTATCTACATTTCTGAAGTGATGCCGCTTTCTTGTAGATCTGGGCCCTAGTATACATGTTATAAGGTTCAGAGTCTCAAACAGCCTCTTAATTCTTATCACCATCTCACATTTCTTTTTTTTCGTCTTATGAAAATCTAGTAATTTTTCTCAAATTCTAGATGAGAGCCTGTGCTCTATTGCATTAATAAAATCCATGGGGCGGATTTACAACAGAGTTTCTCAATACACAATGTAGTACTCCAGTGGGACTAATTTAGATCCTCATAAATGCTATTATAAAATCTGTGACTGCAGAGCTCTGCTGATGCCTGCCGTATCTCTTATATGTGTATGCCGAATTTTACATTATAGTTGTAAATGTGAGAGTGGTAGGGAAAGTAGTATCATACCTCCACCACCAATGTACACAGAGTCTGTTACCACCTGCCACATGGCCACCTTCTCATCTCCACTGATGGTGTATGAAGGCTGATCATGTTTTTCCCTATAATGATCAATAACATACAAGATATGCAGCTGTTAGAAATTGGGTCTTTGGTTGACAGTCAGGTTATCCCCTGTTCAAGCAAGGACCCTCACTCTAGTCAGGGTAAAAGAGAATCACCCTCAGCTAACCCCTGCTTACCCCCTTGGTAGCTTGGCAGAGCAGTAGGCTTAACTTCAGAGCGCTAGGTGTAAAGTATTTGTACCAACACACACAATAACTTCATGAAAACACTACAAAATGACACAACACCGGTTTAGAAACATAGGAAATATTTATCTAAACAAAACAAGACCAAAACGACAAAAATCCGACATACACAAGTCAAGTTATGAATTTTTAAAGATTAAACTAAAAAATAGCGCTTAGAAACAAAAATGCTTCGATGAGATGTTAACACGGCATCGTGACGGAGTCGTTCCCAACAAGCCGACACCAGTGGCGCCGGACACGGAGTCGTGTAGACCCCCAAGTACCTTTGGTGAAGAGTGAAAACAAGACGATGCGCAAAGTCGGGGATCGCGGCGTCTGTGCGAAACATTGAATCCGTGCACTTCGAGCGGCGTCGGTCACGACGTGGTGCGGCGACTTCCACGGAGTCGCGGACTTCAGCGGGGCTGCTGCAGTGTCGGGCCTGCGAAGAGCGTAGCGTTCCAGCAAAGGTCACGGCGTCGGGTGCAGGCGGCGTTACTGGATTCAGCAGCGGCATCGGTCCGGAGTCGTCCGAAGTCGATTTCCTTGCATTTCCACCAGCTTTCCTTTCAAGGGCCCAGGGACTGGATAGGGCACCACTTGTCGGGGCAGGAGTCTCTCCAGAGACTCCAGGTGCTGGCAGAGAGAAGTCTTTGCTGTCCCTGAGACTTCAAACAACAGGAGGCAAGCTCTAACTCAAGCCCTTGGAGATTTCTTCAAAAGATGGAAGGCACACAAAGTACAGTATTTGCCCTCTTACTTTGGCAGAAGCAGCACTGCAGGAAAGCTCCACAAAGCACAGTCACAGGCAGGGCAGCACTTCTTCCTCAGCTATCAGCTCTTCTCCAGGCAGAGGTTCCTCTTGGTTCCAGAAGTGTTTCTAAAGTCTGTAGATTTGGGTGCCCTTCTTATACCCATTTTAGTCTTTGAAGTCACCTTTCTTCAAAGCGGACTCACACCTACTTGTGAAATCCTGCCTTGCCCAGGCAAGGCCTCAGACACACAGCAAGGGGTTGGAGCCGGCATTGTCAGAGGCAGGTACAGTCCTTTCAGATGAGAGTGACCACTCCACCCCTCCCTCCTAGCAGAGATGGCTAATCAGGAAATGCAGGTTACACCCCAGCCCCCTTTGTGTCACTGTCTAGTGCGAGGTGAAAAACAACCCAACTGTCAAACTGACCCAGACAGGGAATCCACAAACAAGGCAGTCACAGAATGGTTTAAGCAAGAAAATGCTCACTTTCTAAAAGTGGCATTTTCAAACGCACAATCTTAAAATCAACTTTACTAAAAGATGTATTTTTTAATTGTGAGTTCAGGGACCCCAAACTCCACATGTCCATCTACTCTCTAGGGGAATCTACACTTTAATCATATTTAAAGGTAGCCTCCATATTATCCTATGAGAGAGACAGGCCTTGCAACAGTGAAACACGAAGTTGGCAGTATTTCACTGTCAGGACATATAAACCACATTACTATATGTCCTACCTTATCCATACACTGCACCCTGCCCTTGGGGCTACCTAGGGCCTACCTTAGGGGTGCCTTACATGTAAGAAAAGGGAAGGTTTAGGCCTGGCAAGTGGGTACACTTGCCAAGTCGAATTTACAGTGTAAAAATACACACACAGACACTGCAGTGGCAGGTCTGGGACATGATTACAGAGCTACTTATGTGGATGGCACAAACAGTGCTGCAGGCCCACTAGTAGCATTTGATTTACAGGCCCTGGCACTTCTAGTGCACCTTACTAGGGACTTACTAGTAAATCAAATATGCCAATCATGGATAAACCAATTACATACAATTTACACGGAGAGCACATGCACTTTAGCACTGGTTAGCAGTGGTAAAGTGTTCAGAGTTGAAAAGCCAACTGCAACAGGTCAGAAAAAAATAGGAGGCAGGAGGCAAAAAGACTGGGGATGACCCTGCATAAGCAAAAGTCCAACAGTAGCCTTCTCAGTGACGTTTCTCTTCCTCCTGAGTGGGACTGTCTGCATTCTGGAGGCTGGAGCTCTATGTAGTGTAGCAAACTGAAAGTCACCCAGTCCAAGGGAAATAGGGGAGTGTTGGAAAATGGGTTATTGGTAAGGGCAGGTAGGTACCTACACCTAGCAACAAGCCACTAACCTCCAATTAGGTACAGTTAGGTCTCAGTAAATTAATCCCAGCTCAACCCTTGGTAGCTTGGCAACGAGCGTCAAGGCTTAACTTAGGAGACAAAGTGTAAAGCATTCAAATATCACAAAACAGTAATTAAATAAAACACAGGAAACAGTTTAAAAATCCAAAACCAATTTATAAAAATAGTTTATATTTTTATCTTTAAAATGACACAAAAACGAATAAAATTGGTTCAGGGGAACCGGAGATATGAATTTTTAAAGTATTATGATTTTTCTAGCGCTTAGAAACAAAAAGCGCCAATCGGGTCATCTGGTTGCACCAGGACCGGGGCAAAGTCAAAGTTTCAGGCCGACCGCGATGGAGCCCTGCTCGGCTACAAGTCGCGGGAGGCCTCGGTTAAAAAGTTACCTTCTGACTTAGTCTCTTTTTTGAAGTTTTTCTTCACCGGAACGAACCTGCCAGTTGAATCCGACCTCCTGGAGCCCTTGTCCGGATACGCGAAGTCAGTTTCCTCGGTGGTGATTTTTACCTTCGGACTTAGTCGTTTTTTCGAGATGAAAATCCTTCGACCGGGGTAAACCTGGATCTTGATCCGACGTCCATGGAGCCCTTCTCGGATACGATGGCTGGGAGGTCCCGGTCAACTTTTTACCTTCGGACTTAGTCTCTTTTTTGGATGTTTTTCTTTACCGGGACGAACCACGAAGTCAGGCCGGGTCACGGTTGAGGCAAGCCGGCTCGAATTTCCGCGGCGGGTCGGTCCCTCTCTGGAGCTTTTTTCCAAAAATTCTCAAATCTTTTCCAAACTTCTGGGGCTTCACCCAGATGTTCTTTTAAGGTTCTTTTGGGGTCCACTGCTCACCCCAAGGGTCCAGAAGTTCTGTGATGGTCCTTGGGGGGTGCGGACTTCAACTCCCAGAATGCACCTGGCGCAAACTCCTTTTTGGCCACTGGACAGTGGTCAGCTGGTCGCTTTCTTCAGGAGTTGGTGCTGGGGACTCTGGTTTAGCAATTTTTCACCTGTAGCCAACAGGGAGTCCCTCCTTGAACCAGTTGAAGCCAGGCAAAGTCCTTCTTGTGGTGAAGCCCAAGTGTGCAGCTGGTGCAGTCCTTCTGAGTGCAGGTTCCAGGTGCAGGCCAGGGGTCCAGCAGGGCAGTCCTTCTTCTCCTTAAGTTCTTTCTTCTTGAAATTTGGTGGGGATCTGAGGTGTGGGTGCAGGTCTGCCACTTTTATCCTTGCTCCTGGGTGAAAAGCAGGGAGGTCCTGGTTCTCCAATCAGGGACAGGGTCGTCCCCCTGTGATGACCACTTCCTGGGAAGTGTGGCAAAAATCCATCCCAGAAGGCAACAGTCTCTAAAAATCCAAAATGGATGAATCTGATTTTTGGAGGATAGATCTGGCTGAGCCCACCCACTGGTGTGGCTAAAAATCATAAACACACCCCTCTCCTGCCCTCTCCTAATTTAATCAAGGGGGCACCTAATTGTCTGGGGTTGCAGGATGTGGGGGTGTTGCTGGGTGCTCCAAATGTCCTTCTCTGCCTTTGAAGACCAGTTTGGCAGCCCTCCCCCTTCCTGCCTCACCATCTGCTGAGGGGAGATTCTCTCCCCCAAGCACATTCCTTTGTGTGAAGTCTGGCCACTTCACACCTCATCAAGGCAGCCTGGCAGAAGCTGCTGCAGGCTGGCCAATCAGAGCACAGCAGCAGAAACAATGCAGAGCTGAAATTGGCAACTTTTTAGGTAAAGTCTAAACTTTTTACCTGGACAAGTTATATTAAATCCAACAACTGGAAGTTGTGGGATATATTACAACAATCAATTTGATACCAAATTCTTGGTATGTAACATTTAAGGAGACTTTAAAATTTAAAATAAAGTCTGCCCATTCTAGCCTATGAAGGCCATTTACTTCAATGAGGGAAAAACGAATTTGGCTGTTTTTACCTCACCAGGGCTTATAAATCTATTTTTATAAAGTCCCTGCTTATAGTTACATGGCACCCAGCCCTAGGGGCACATAGGGCACACCTTAGGGGTGACTTATATGTAAAAATAAGGTAGTTTAAGACTTTGGAAGTACCTTTAATTCCAAAGTCGAATTTGCATATAACTTTAATTTAAAAGCAGCCAGCAAGGCAGGCTTGCTTTTAAAATGACACTGGGCACCTCAGCAATGCACCTAGGTGTGCACCACCTATGCTGTGGTCCCTAAACCTACATGCCCTACCATATACTAGGGACTTATGGGTAGGTTAACTTAGCCAATTATAATTAGCCTAATTTGCATATCCATTTTACACAGAGCACAGGCCCTGGGACTGGTTAGCAGTACCCAGGGCACCATCAAAGTCAGGAAAACACCAGCAAAAAGAGGAAAATGGGGCCAAAAAGTTATGGGGCCTCTGCAATCAGCCCTGTTTTCTCACAGGGAGAGTCTAGCAATGTGGGATGGATTTAAGTATTAGGCGAATTAGTGTGAGTCAAATATGTGTGACTGAGATAAGGAGCATGCAGTTTGCCTATACTTTCCATTCAGAATTTTTCATCGTGGAGGAAGACCTTTCCACCACCACTGAGGGGATATCCACCTCCAGTTGTGGATCATAAATTGCATCATAAGATAGATCGCAAGTCTCTCAACTGCCTCCAGTAAGTGGGCAGAGATGCATAAATTCTACTGTCACGTAGAGATTTCCACCCAAAATTAATGAGTACCATCCAGGCGGGGATGTATCACTAAGCATAGGAGGAAATGTATATGTGAATCTCCGCATGTAAATTTTCCTATGTGAATTGAACCAATAAAATGTAAATGGACCACATGTACATCAGCAGTATGGATTCTAATTGAAACTTTGGTGCATGCTCAGCTCAGCAGGTTTTAATCCTAAGCAGGCAGCATAGTACGAAATGGTTACCAGCTTTGACTAGTATGCAGTCCACGTACTGAAACTGGCGTGAGTGGCAAGCATTGATTTCGCGGGCAGTGCCATGCTTCCTGACACCCTCCTGCTTTTTTGTTATTTATCTCACAGAATAACAAGCTATGTGGAGAATCTTCTCCATAAGAAAGCTCAGTTATAAATCTGCACTAACCTCCCCCAGGCAACTTACTTGAGCGCTTCTGCAGAAAATATATCCAGCAGTTTTGGCAAGCAATTGCACAGGCACTAAATCTAACACATGCTGCCATTCCATGCCTGTCTCTTGCATTATAATTTAGTGTCACATTGACAGAGCTGGTGCCTGCATATAACTGTCCTTGCCCCTTGGATCAGCTAAAAGATATGTGCATCACTATCCATCAAAAAGGAAATGAATGTAAAACAGCAGAGAGTGTCAACAGTACATAAACAAAATGCATTTCAGCCTATTTAGTAATATATTCGGCAGAAAGCATATTCAGAGAGACACCTTTAAAGGTCAGTCCTGCAGTTATCTGGCTCACTGCATGATATTTGCTCTAGTCATTTGGAGCCAATTCTTCCTTAATGTGTTTCATATCAAGATAAATACGGAAAGGATTTCACTCTAGTTTTATAGAGACGTTAATTGGCAATGTATTTCGGTGTGAGATGCATTTCTCATTTTTTGCCTACCAAATGAAATGGGAATCTTTTAGTCTGCTGAGCAACTCCTGTGATATCTGGTTTAGAGTTGTTAACCTGGGATTTGAAGTTTAATAATATATAAACATTATATATTGAGCAGTAACACCACAACATCTGACACAGGCAGCACATGATGATGTCAATATAGAGAAACCTTCAGCTAATTAAAACAGGGATCCCTGATAATACTATCGCCAAAAGAAAGGAAGGAAGGAAAAGAACACGTATAAATTATAGATTCACTGCAAAATGTCTCTGTGCACTCAGTTTGTTAGACTGGTAGACTATGGGGTGATTCTGAGACTGGCGGGCGTCGGAGGCCGCCCGCCAGTCTTCCCCCGACAAAATACCGCTCTGCGGTCGCAAGACCGCTGAGGGTATTTTGAGATTTGCCCTGGGCTGGCGGGCGGCCGCCAAAAGGCCGCCCGCCAGCCCAGGGCAAATCTACCTTCCCACGAGGACGCCGGCTCAGAATTGAGCCGGCGTAGTGGGAAGGTGCGACGGGTGCTGTTGCACCCGTCGCGTATTTCAGTGTCTGCTTTGCAGACACTGAAATACTACGTGGGGCCCTCTTACGGGGGCCCCTGCAGTGCCCATGCCATTGGCATGGGCACTGCAGGGGCCCCCAGGGGCCCCGCGGCACCCCCTACCGCCATCCTGTTCCTGGCGGGAGACCCACCAGGAACAGGATGGCGGTAGGGGGTGTCAGAATCCCCATGGCGGCGGAGCGCGCTCCGCCGCCATGGAGGATTCCCCCGAGCAGCGGAAAGTCGGCGGGAGACCGACGACTTTCCGTTTCTGACCGCGGCTGAACCGCCGCGGTCAGAATGCTCGAGGGAGCACCGCCAGCCTGTTGGCGGTGCTCCCGTGGTCGGTGACCCTGGTGGTCACCGACCGCCAGGATCAGAATGACCCCCTATGTGGTTGAACATACACTGTTTCTCAGATGTTCAAGGCTGTCCATCAAAGACACTATAGCAGTGATGTTTGACATGGGGTATGCACTTTTCTCTTGTGGGACCTACCTTTATGTCAGACACCCAGGGCATGTTACACAAAGGTAAACTTAGATCAAAAGTTTAAGTTTAGACCAAAAGTCTAAGTTTAGACCTAAAGTTTAACTTTACTCATGGACTCTGCCATCTGTGAGTCTACCATGCCAAGTGGTGCCACTCCAGTCCCAGACCCTTGGAATTGGGCCTAAGATGCTTGCCAGCTGAACTGATGTATATTCTCTGCTGAGTGACTCGTCTCCGAGCAAAACCAACACATCTCCTCAGCTGAGCAGTGCATCCTTGAGCAGAACCAATGCATTGCCACTGCTGCTTGTATTGGACCCATCGCAAAAGACCTGCATTGCTGCTGCATACCGTTTCTGGGGTTCAACGCATCACCTTCAGAACCACAACCGTGCAACATTTCTCCGGAGCAGTTCATTGCATCTCTTATGGATGCTGATGCTGAACGTGCCGCATTACAGCTTCATTGCTCATTGGAACTGATGCATCGCCTCAACTGCTCAAAGCATCACTGAGGCCGTCCTTCCCATCGCACGCCTTGTCGATCCTCAATGCTGATGCAACAGGACCTCACACGCCTTCTTGCCGCTTCTTGGAACCTACACATCACCTTAGTATGCCTAACTGGGTCCCGGGAGCCAGCCCGCCATCCTGCGCCTCTTTGCAGTCGGCCTGAACTTGTGACTTTGTCCCAGTGCAGTGTGACCATATAGCCCCAATAACTCTTTGTGCTTCTTTGCACTATTTTTACTTAAACTTTTGCAATGCAATATCTCCCTTTCTATGAATTAGATTTTTGTCAGTTTGGTCTTGCTTAATTTATTAAAATCTACCCTATTGTTTAGCTCCGTTGTGGGCTTCGTTTGTGGTGTGTTTTCACTGTGTTACTTTTAAAATGTTGCACAAATACTTTACACATTACCTCTAGGTTAAGTATGACTACTCTATACCAATCTACCAGGGGTTGAGCACAGGTTAATTTAGGTTTTGCTTGTGTCTTATCCCGACAAGGATTGTGTTTGCTACTTGTTAGAAATGGGGTTTTCGGTTGGCTAGGGTATGCACCTAAGCCAGGCAGAACCCACCCACTCTAGTCAGGGCAAGGGTGTTACACGTCCAAGATACCCCCTGCTCACCCCCTTGGTAGTGTGGCACGAGTGGCCAGGCCTGTCCCAGAGTCTATGTGTTAAGCAATTGCACAACATACACAACACATGTGACGCACTATCCCCACCACAAAAGAAACACAACACCAAGTTATATAAAAATAAAGTGTATTGTACACAACATAATTAGACCAAACACAATATCGGTAATATCCTGCTACCCTAGCAGTTGTCAGAACATTACGCAATATTTACTCTGCAGAGACCAGCAGTAGTCACACATAACACACAGGTTACTTATTATTGTGCAGTCAGGAATCACATTACAAAAGAAATGCACTTGCTTTAGAAATCATAAATGCCCATACCAGGAACATTGTAAAACATATGACAAGTAATAAAAACATATCAGCATAGCATACCCATAAACGGAACATTACCACATATATGGCTCATCATCAGAGAACCAGGAAAACATACCAGTCTATAATGTCCATATCAGGAACATAAGAAACAAATATGTCCATTAAAAGTACCTGTTCATCTGATGAAAAGGCACTTTCAGTGCCATGGAGCACAAAAAGGAGGCCCCCAGCGCTCCTCCGAGCCAACTGGGGAGAAAAGGGGCAGCACGCACACCCTCTGGTTTTTATATCGGGCCCCTCCTGGCACCCGCGATCTCTAGGGTACCCCAGACCACTACAGGCCCTCACAGGGTTGGGGGGCAAAGACAAAACCACAACAAGGGCCAAAACAGGGTACCTGGCGGTGCGGGGGCTCTGGCGAGGCTTCTGCCCCACCCACAGTCTCCAGGGACAAAATCAGGTCTCCGCTGAGGCAGGGGGAGCCTCCCATGAGGCTTCCTTCTCCCCTGTTCATCCACGAACACAGCTGAAGGGCCTGGTGGGGCGGGGAGCCTCTAATGATGCTTCCTTCCCCCCCTGGCTTCAAACAACAGGAAACACCCCACCTGGGCCCCAGCAGAGGGCAGGCACCAGAGTGGGTGCCTGCTTGTGCCCCGGGGCACTCCTCGGACCATGCTTCACCCTGGGGGCACGCAAGGAGCACGCTCACTCCTTTCTTCACTTAGGTGGCACAAGACACGGCGTGATTTCACCACGCTTGTGTTTGATGAACGCCCAGGTCATAGTGGTGATTCTTTCCCCGCAATGTACCCTCCATGTGCTTCAAGGCGTTGCACTGTACAAAGGGAAAGTGCTCTCAAAGCGCTAAAAGATGAGGGGAAGCGCTCTTCCAGGCGCTATATGATGACAATGAAGCACTCCTCATGCAGTTGCAGGGGTCAGGGGCCACAGCACCCTGTCCCTGGGAGACCAAGTACAATCGAGCACAAGGCAGTAGGGCCCAGCAGCAGGCCCGCGCAAGGTGGATGCAGGAAAGTGGCAGTTCCTCCAGGTGACCAGGCAGGTCACAGGTCAGCACAGCAGCATCAGTCTAAGGTGGTTCCTGGTGAGTCCCTCCAGCAGCATTCTGTGTCCAGTTCCAAAATGTCTCCTAATTGTGGGGAAAAAAAATCCCTTGTTTTTATACTCAGTTTTGCAAAGGTTTCACAAAGAGAAGAGAGGGGGTTTCAACCAGTTACAACTGGTTATGGGAGTGCCAGCCCTCTCTTTCCAGGACAGGCTCCAAACATCAGTTGGGGTATACTACCTTTTTGTGTGAGGCCAGGGCACAGCCTTTACAGATGCATGTGTGCCCCACCTCCCCCTTCTCTCAGCCCATGAAGACTATTCAAAATGCAGATGCTCTTCTGTGACACCTCCACCCTCCTTGTGTACAGGCTGTCAGAAAAGTATGCAAAAAGCCCAACTGTCACTCTGCCCAGACGTGGATTGGAGTCAAGCTGAAAAACACCAGAGTCATAAACACAGAGAAATGCGCACTTTGTAGAAGTGGCATTTCTGTAATAGTAATAAAAAATCCCCTTGCACCTGTAAGCAGCATTTCTTACTATCATTAAAACCATACCAAACATGCCTACGGTACTCCTCATAAATCAGACAACACCCCCTAGACATAAGGCAGGACATTTCCAATGTAATCCTATGAGAAGGCAGCACTCACAGCAGTGAGACACCAAGTTAGGCTGTTTGTCACTACCAGTACAGGCCGCACAACCAGACACATGTCCTGCCTTCTACATACATAGCACCCTGCCCATAGGGCTACCAAGGGCCTACCTTAGGAGTGACTTATATGTAGTAAAAGAGGAGTTCTGGTCCTGGCAAGTAAATTTAGATTCCAGGTCCCTGTGACAGAAAACTGCGCATACAGCCCTGGGCTAGCAGGCTTGAGACATGTTTGAAAGGCTACTTCAGTGGGTGGTGCAAGCAACGCTGCAGGCCCACTAGTAGCATTTAATTTACAGGCCCTCGGTATAGAGATATCAATGTACAAGGGACTTACAGGTAAATTAAATATGCCAATTAGGTATAAGCCAATCATACCAACTTTAGAAGAGAGAGCACCTGCACTTTAGCGCAAATCAGCAGTGATAAAGTGCTCAGAGTCCTAGAGCCAACAGCAAGAGGTCAGAAACAACAGGAAAAAGGAGGCAAAAAGTCAGGGGACGAACCTGCCAAAAGGGCCAGGTCCAACACTAATTGACATGGGCTTACACCCCAGACAGCAAACTATCCAATTTCCTACAACGACTGCCTTGAAAAGAGTCTCATACAGGGCCAGCTTTAGCACTGGTGACATCTTGTGTGACAATCTTTTTTGGCCCCCCTCCAATTAACTCATTCTCCACAGATTCCTTCACTCCCACCTTCCAACAGAGCTCCTCTTCTCTTCAAAGCCCCTCTCTTGCATGCATTTTATTTGTTGTAAGAATCACATGTTATGCATATTAGTAGGCAGCATATTTTAAGACTTTTTTAGGCTGGAGAAACACAAATTCAGGATTAAAAATGTGCCACAGTGGTTGGCTTTACTAATAAGAATGTATTTCTACCCAAAAACCCTTTATAGCAACATTAGGATATTGAAAGACTGGGGAAAGTACAGAACGTTTGCACATTGTATGTAGCTCTTTGATGACAGTTCAAAGATCACTGTGCTATATTAGGAGTGTGAGTAGCAAAAGGATCTATGTAACAAAATCAGTAACCCACCAAGCTATCCACATAAAATACATTTCTGTGACTGCATGGTACACATTCTTTGCGGCAGGTATATTAAGCTTCTGTATTACTTTATGGCGAGTCAAAATTAACACTAGACAAAAACCCAATCTCTCTCCTGCAGCAACGTTAATCACCAGAGGTATCATGACATATTTATTGATGCCTGAAAACTGCTGGAGCAAAACGGGACTCTGTAGCGGGTGTTTTTGAATTTGTCAGTTAATTCTAAACACAGGACCCCTCCAAGCTCAGGAATAGGTGTGGCTACACCAGTCATACTGCCCTAAAGCAAGCCCTGATGGATAAGGAACTTTGTGGACTAGCGGAGGATGTTAAAACAGCTATGAAGGTCATACAAGTGAAGGTCTGAGTGATAGCAGAAGTGATTTGAGAGTATCAGAGGGTCAGCTGAGAAGGTCTGAGTGGACTTCCCTAAAGGTTTATCCAGTGGGCATACATAGACATATAAAAGTCAATATGCGTACACAATAAGAAATTCGCCTTACACAAGGTTGTAGGGTTCTGAACCAGGGTTCCAGACAACAAAGTGGATCACTGCTAACACCTTAGGCAGGCAGTATACCAATCTAGGTGGAGATATCTTTATCCACATCATCCCACAGCCATTAAGGCAGATTAGTATCTCTGCTTACACCCCTCAGGCCTCAGGGCCTCCTAGCTTAATGCAGGGTGCAATGTGTGTCCACCTCGAGTCAGAGGGTCCCTCTTTAAGATATGTTCCCTGCTAGGTCGTTCCACAGAAATTTCAGTGGAGGACTTTTTGCCAGGGTCCCCAACTGTGCCAACTCTATTCTGACAATGAGGGGGAAGTGCTTCTAGGACATATGAGCCCAAGTCAACACATTTCTGAAGTATCCCACGATTCAGACAAGTGTCCACTCAAAAAAGGTCTGTCCGTCTCTAGGGTTGTGCAGAATTCAGTGTTTCTCAAAGTCTTTCCTTTGTGTAGGGCTTTTTAAGGGGAGGTATAATTTTCCAAAAAGAGATCCTCTCTGTCCATTCCAAAGATGCAACACTATCACTCCATCCAGTGCCAACCATTTGCCCATAATTTTAGTACTTTTCAAAAATGGTGACTTCAAGTGATTACTATTCACAGCTCTATGAGAGATCAAAGCTCGCCCTCAACAGCCACTACCAAACTGGATCATTCCTCACAGACTTCAAAGGGGTGTCGTGGAGAGGCCAGAGACAGTTGAATGGTTTCTCCCCTACTGTTTCCCCTGTAAAGGCATGTCCAGGCTTCTTAAGAAATGTGTCTATAATTACCTTGTGCAAATTCTTCCCCTCCCCTCTTCATGTCCCAGTAACAGACAAAAACCTGTTCTAGAATAGCCAATGCAATGCATCAGTATCCTTTGGGTTCCATGGGTGATGCGTGAGAACACCCCAAGCAACACCCATGGAACGCCGCTTTCACGCAGTGTTATGCATGAAAGGGGGCCATATTTACAAGGCCATGACAAGCCACGCAAGGTGGCTTTCCATGGCCTTGTAAATATGGGCTAGCAAACTGCGCTGCCGAAGTGTAAAAAAAAATGGCGCTCTGGTTGTGCAGTGTGCCGTAAGGGCCCCCTAAATTAAACCCTCAGTATCCAGTGCTTTAGTAGACAATGGTGTCAATTTGATATTTTTGTAATTTAAAAATTGAATTTCCGATTATATGGCTTATCTGACATCTGTTTACATTATCATTTCATTTATACATTTCTGTCATAGTATTACGTTTTTATACCGTATTGTAAAGGTGCAGTGACAGATGCTGATTTGCAACAACATTTCACAACTCGCCTGAAGATAGCATATTTTTAATGCTGAAAGAGACTGATATTGAATGAACAGCCATCAAATAGTACATATAATGAAATACTCTTAACTACACAATCATTATTGTTTTTGGAAGACATTTAGACAACACCCAAAAAGAAAACATTCTCATTTTGAAAAAAAGGCCTTGCCACTTTAACTGGTGGTATGAAGTAATGAATACACTGCTAAAATATTTGTAAAACTGTTCAATAAATAATCGTCGGAATATATACATTTTTACCTGGTATGAGTGATTCACTAATTGATATGTGAGAGGCTTCAAAGAAACGTCCTACGAATTATGACATACTACAACATACAGAAGAGCTTGCAGCTAAACTGATTTATGTAGTACATGGTTGACAATAGCCAATCAATTCCCAATAAATGATACTACTTCTAAATGTATTTGAATCATTAAATGATCTGAGGATGTCCAAGACCTGATACATACAGATCCGTTCATTACTTCGGCATTCACCTGCATTGCAGATGGGATGGAAGCAACACACCCTAAACCATCATCCAGATGTCTTCTTCAAAGACAGTCATCACAACCTGACCCATTCAAATCAGTCATAACTGAGAAAGCAAATGATTCGTTGGATGAGAAAAGAAACCACTACTTTGGTGCATTTAGCACAAAATGCCTAAAGTTTAACGTTCTACCATTCTCATTGGTGTGTTTCTATTGCTGCATGTTTTTGAGTCAATGATATGTGGCAATTGTGTTTGCTCGTACAGAGCAAGGATGTGACAAACACGTTTTTTATTAGTTTGCTCAACTCAGATATTTATATATCCTGTATTATTATAACTGTATTATAATCAACGTCTTCAAATACTTGGATCCAGCGGTTCATTCGTTCATTAAATACACAGCAGAAGCATTTATCCTCTTGGAGTGTTTAAACCAGGGGTGGTCTTGTTGACAGGAAGGATTAGTCTTTCTTTCATTCCCTGGATTACATAGAGTCATTTTTTAATTTTCAGTCTTTTGGGATTTATAGTCGTTATTCTTTCTTGACTCCCAGTCAACTATTTGGTGTATGCTTTAACTCTTTACTGTCCAGTCTTAAAAGTATTGTAGTCCATCCCCGGGTAATTTCAATTGAAAATTAAATCAACAATTAAATCCAAAACATTCTAATTATATATCCCAATTAATTAGACTTGCACAATTCTATATTAAATGGTGTATATGATTGATTGATTGATTATTGTTTTAGTTAATTAAAACCATAACAATTATACAACCTTCATACATATCACGAGTCTATTTCACTAAAATACATATAATAGTTGCCGTGAGCCCTCCTGCGAAAAAATAGTGTAAAAGTCAAAGCAATTAGGTAATCAGCAGCAAAATCAACCAGATTAGTTACGACAGTCCTAAGATTTTAAATACATAATTCTGTTGTTAACAGACGCTGAATGCACTTGAACTTTACAATGATTACAGGAAAAACGGTATCAGGTCAGAACATTAGCCAAATAACCGCTGGTCTTATATGTTTATACAGCTTAAACTGGCCTAAAGTGCGTGTACTATCAGCAGCATCTGAAAAACACATTTACTGGGATGGTGCCCAAGCCTTGCCTCACTAAAGTGCGCTTGCAGTTTACAATGATACAGCATATATATTAAAAGTTGCTTGACCTAAAAGTGACATCTGGCCTAAAGTTATTAAACATGTAAACTAACCTAAAGTGCCTGTGCGATCAGTGGCAACATAATGACTAATTTAATTGGGATGGTGCCCCTGCAGTTTGCAGCAGTTAAAAATATGCTAGTAGTTCAAGACGTTAATTACAATGTGAATGACACTTGACAAGAAATACTTATACAACATAAACTGACCTAAAGAGCTTGTGCAATCAGTAGCAACCAGCGACAAACTGACTTGAGGTGGTTCAAGTTACTAAACATGACCTTAATTCGTCTAGTGATCACAAGATAAACAAAGTCACATTTCTTGAGAGGATCCTGTAATTGACAGCTGTTATATTGCACTAGTACTTTCTCCAAGAACTTATCAAATTTGTAATTTGGTAACCAATTGGTCGAGTCACTTAGAATAGCACAAAATTGTAGTATATGACCCTATTTAGCCATGTTGCTTAAATTGTTCAAGGATTGTATTACACTAGTGCTTTCTCCATGAATCTAACAAATTTAGAATGAAGCTGTTGATCATGCGAATTAAAAAACACTACTATAGTTGCCCTACAGGTCCAAAGCAGTTTCTCATTAAAGGTTCTCTTCAAAAGCTTCCGCCGGAGGTCATGCAGACAAGGACAGATGCAGACTTAATGGATAAAGTATTCCCCTTATGCTGTTTGCAGTGCCTGCATAAAACTGAGATGAAGTTCCTCCATGCTGAAAGATTATCCATGGTTAGTATATTACCCAGGTGCAACCACATTAATCTTTGATTCATTCTAACTGGAAAAGGGATGGAAAGGTAACTAGCAGGAACCAGTTTGGCATAGTGCTTTATGATCATGCAAGGATTGGAGTTGGCGCTGAACCTGATTTTCTACTCTAAAAACGAAAATGATTTGACAGCCCTGTTGACACCCTTTTTGAAAGAATCATACGAAGGACTGGCCTCCCACAACACTTGAAGATGCAATTGATTAATGGAGGACTGCAAATATTTATTATTGACCAACCGCTGGTCCTTCTCAACAGCTGACCAAAGAGCACTGTTGAAAACATCTTGAGCCTGCCTGATTCTATACCACATTTTCTTCCCAGTGGCTTTCCTGTCTAAGTCTTGTTGGATCAAGCTGAATTCCAACCAAAGCTGCGCTGGAGAGGTAGATCGTGGTAGACTGAAAGCTCACCTAAACATGTTAAGCTGGATTTTATCCAAAAGTGTTGCCTCCAAGCCATACAGCACCAAACTAATGTATGAGATTGTCGGTAGCAGTTTAGGAGAAATGACTGTTAACAGCAGTAGATATGAGGGACCATGCAACTGTTTAACCAGCGCAGTAATGGCATATGTTAGCTCTGTGCCCTTTTTCCCAATGTATTGTTTCTGATGTAGAAGTACACCCTGCGCATCCAGATATATGCCTAGGTATTCATAGTGTGACACTGTATCCAGCATTGTGTGATCACTCTAATACGATGCTAGCAGTGGGAACTGATCAACATTATTTTGTATTTTGCAACATTAATCTCCTGCTGGTTAGATTTCACATTATTTCCCCATATATTTAAGGATCATTGCAAACCCACCTTTGTGTAGCTGAACAGAACAAGGTCATTTGCATATAGTAGATGGGTCAGTTTGAAAGCTCCCAATTAGGGTGGATGGAGATTCATCTTGTTTAGAGTTGGAGAGAGATCGGCCATAAACAAGTTAAATAAGTGTGGGGCTAACACGCAGTCTTGCTTCAGGCCCAAATGCATGGGATTTTCCTCGTCAACCTTGAACCATCCCCTATATTTACTTGCACCCATATATCAGTGTAAAGTAGGATTATTGCGATCAGCAATGGGTCAGGAAACCCCCACAACTTCAACTTTCTCCAGAGCCGCTGTCTATTGACCCTATTGATTGTGGCCTTGACATGGATAAAGCCAAGAAATAATTTGTCGCTTACTTTGCTCTGCCAAAAACGCAGCCACTAGTATATTCGTGGTTGTGCTTGCTCCTTTTTTAAAGCCTGCTTGTTTTTGGTGGGAAAGCGTTGTCATGATTAGTCCAACCCAATAAATCCCCAAGAAACAGAGAGGCATAGTTCTTAGCCTCTGAATCAAGGAGGGCAGGCTATAAGCCTATAATTCACGGAACTGGATCTGCCCCGCCCTTATTAATTGGATTGATTATTGACCCATGCAAGCTTTCTGGGACTAACCCACTCAATCTAATGTCCTGATATAACGAGCTTAATGCCCCAGACCACAAATCTGCTTCTTCCTTAAATATGGCTTAAGACAGTCCATTTGAGCCAGGCGCCCCATCACGGTGGGCCTTCATCCACATCTTCTGAACTTTAGCTAGAGTCACATTACAGTCCTCGAATGGCTTTTACCAATGAAATGGGCTGTGTTTTTATTGAAATGGCAGAATCACTTCTATGAGGTCTATCAAGAACATTTCTTTAAGATGGTTCACCCATTCAGTCTCCAAGAAGTTTGAATTGATAGGCTGTCCTTTAATATTCAGGCAAATAACAATTGTCCTTCCTAATTTGCTTGTTACACTCCCTTTTTGAGTTCTTCAAATGTTCCCACAGGAGGAGATTACCTGGGCTCACTTTCAAACACCTTGCTAACCTTTTCTGCTCCGTCTGAGGACCCTACAATATTTTGAAATTCCAATGGAACCACATTTGCCTGAATAGGTACAAGGCCGATGGCGTGAAAGTTCAGTGTGTTTCTCTAATAGTGCTTTCTCAAAGTGGTCCCAGGCATCTACTACAGGAAGGAAGATATTTAAACTATCCCTCTGTACCTGCTTTGCAGAAAGAGCTATATCAGCTACTGAATCTGATGTCCATCTCAATCATTTTAAGTTAACTGATTTGATGATTCCCTCTTGGGAAGGGGCCCATGTGTGGGCTGGTGGAGAAGATATCAAAACTAATATTTGATGTAAATGGTCACTTGATGTACTATATTCTATTGTGAACCACTGAACCAAAGAAATCAGCTGTAAAGTCACTACTGTATAGTCAATAATAGATCCCAAGTTGAAACTGTAGTAAGTGTAACTTGGTGAGGAGTCATCTGGGGAATCTCCCCTTTACAACTCACATTTCTAGAAATTCCAATTAAGTTACTAAATGTTCCCCTTGGCGGTCATGTCGTTTTGTAGTTAGGTTTACTTGTGAGGAACATTCCAACATAGATTATCAGTATTGAGAATTTCCTTATCTTCTGCTTCCTGCATTAAATTTGAATCAAAGTCAAGGGTCATTATAATGTCTGTTAGAAATGGGGTCTTTGGTTGGCAGTCAGGTTGCACCCTGTCCAAGCAAGGACCCTCACAGTAGTAAGGGTAAATGAGAAAAACACCTGGTTAACCCACACTGACCCCCTTGGTAGCTTGGCATGAGCAGAAAGGCTTAAGCCAGAGACAATGTGTAAAAAGTTGTTATCAACACACACAGTAATACAGCAAAAACACTACAAAGTGACTCAACACTAGGTTAGAATAATAGCTAATATTTATCTGAGCAAAATAAGACCAAAACAACAAAAATCGAACATACACAAGTCAAGTCATTAATTTTTAAAAGATTAAACTTTAGTATAGCACTTAGAAACACAAATGCTTAGATTTGGTGATATCACGGCATCGCAACGGAGTAATTCCCAACAATCCAATGCCAATGGCCCCGGTCACGGAGTCACACGGATCCCCAGGTACAGTACCTTGTAAAAATGAGGAAACAAGCCGGTGCACTGCGGCATTGCTGGATCCGAGGTGGCATCAGTTCCGGTGCTGCAGAGTGAATGAGCGGAGGCATCACAAAGAGGCGTCAGGTCCTTGCTGTGGAGCGGTGGAGGTGAGGTAGCGTCGGTCCGAAGTGTTGGATCTGCACACTTCCAGCGGAATCGGTATCCGGCGGTCATGACATGGTGGGGCGAGTTCTACGGAGTCACAGACTTCAGCGAGGCTGCAGTGGCATCGGGCCTGCGGGGTCGTCGCACTCCAGCGAGGGCTACAGCTTGGGTTGCAGGTGGCTTCACTGGATTCGGCAGCGGAGTCAGTCCGGAGTCATCTGAAGTCGGTTTCTTTGGATCTTCTTGATTTTCCACCAGCTTCTCCTTTCAAGGGCCCAGGGACTGGAGTAGGCACCACTTGGCAGGGCAGGAGTCTCAGTAGAAAGCACAGGTACAGGCAGAGGAAGTCTTTGATGGCCTTGAAACTTCAGAACATGGGGCAAGCTCAGTCCAAGCCCTTAGAGATTCTTCTCAAGCAGGATATACCACAAAGTCCAGTCTTTGTCCCCTTCTTCAGGCAGAAGCAGCAACTGCAGGATAGCCCAACAAAGCACAGTCACAGGCAGGGGATGCACTTCCCCTCAACTCTTCTCCTTTGCAAAGGTTCCTCTTGGTACCAGAAGTGAATCTTGAAGAAATCCAAAGTCTGGGGTTTTGGGTCCAATACTTATACTTCTTTCTGCCTTTGAAGTTGCCCAACTTTTTGGGGAAGTATAGAGATTAATCAGTAACTGAGGGGGTCTGTCTCATAATGCCCAATTACTTAATTTTATGATTTGGAAATCTATAGCTGTTTGCAGCAGTTCTTCTGTGATTATCTTCAAATGCAAAGAGATGTAAGCCGGTAGGCCCCCACTGGTCCTGCCCAGCTGCTTATGCTCGTCTTTCTTAGTGTGATAGGAAATGTAGCCCACTACCACAAGATCAAGTTTCCTTGAGGGCGATTTTATCCATATGTTCCCAATTTTTCAGGGGAGTGCCATTGAGCAACAGTGATTTTGTACCGGCTATATTCAAAGATAAAAGCTGCAGAGACTCTTGCTCTGAGAAGGCATCATTAACATGCTACACAAAAATAATTTAAGGCTTGAGGAAGCCAATCTCATCACTCTTAATTGGGAACTTGGTGGGTTGTTTCGATGATTTGTTCTTTTAGATAGTTGTCAGACCTACCTTTTACGTTTTTTAAAACTGAAATTCTTATCCTAGCCGGGGACAGTTGCTACTGAGGGTATCTGCGTGGGTGGGGTCTACTAAGCACTATTTCCCAACTTTCAAAGACTGAGGATAAAGTTAAAATTAAGTCTACTATTGCTTCTGACTTCCATGTAGTTTAGGTGATTGCCGATGAATTACTACTAAGCACCTGCAAGAATTCAACTGCTATTAACTCTGCTGAGGTTACTTTTTTCAAGACTGGAATTTCCTTTGAATATCCTCAGTATGTTACTCCTATTAAGGATGTCATGTCACCCTTGTGAGGTGTATTCTGGTTGGAACAATAATTTAGCTGATCCACCATCGTTGTTTGGGTGCTCTGTCTGAAGCCCACTAGACTCTGAAACACTTATCTCTTGTAACGCCTTTTGCTTAGTAATATTAGCAAAATGAGATGGGCTTGGTCCTGGCTGGCTTGCTACAATCTTGCTTTAGATTCTTTTGAGCCAGAAGGTGGCTTACTGGCAGGATTAACAGGTACTGTGCGAGAGCCTCTGCCTGCATTCACTATCAGTGGGCTGTGACAATGGAGGTCGGAGATTGAACTCTCACAGTTGGTATGTGATGCAGCATTATTAATAATGGAGGAGGAACATTGAGCTGAGCTATGTGCAGCTACAACTGATGAAACGATTCTGGGCTGTCCTGCTAATTGGTGACCTGAGGACATTTCTTGTGCTTTGTTGGAGAACAATACAGACAGTTTCTCCCTTAGGGTCTCAATATGGACAATCCATTCCTTCTGTTCCATCGACTGATTTAATCCCCCCCCCCCAGAAAGGGCAAGAACTTGATGTTGTTTTATAGCAGTAAAGTTTTGATTCAATAATTGATTTGGATCCCTTTCAGAAAGGGGATATGTTACACCCTGATTAGTCTACTGTGTAAGCCTGCGTTTTGTTGACTTGACATTATGTTGCAGGGGTGTACCCTCTGTGGAGGTAACAAAAGACTTTCCTGCCAGGTCGACAGCACTGTGAGATGGCTGAACCATCTTGTTTATCTTAGCTGTAGTTTTGGTTAATACTGGATAGATATTCTTTCCCACCACCTCCTTTGATTGTATTTGTTTTTTTTGGTCTTCCCTTATAGGCTTACGTTGTCTCTTTGCTAATTTTGAGGAGAATGAACTAGTACTAGTAGTCTTTGAGGCATTTTTTTAAATTCCTTCCTCTTGTTGTTGGAGCAATGACTTTGCCTGCTCCGTGGAGTTAAACACATCGTGTGTGAGGACCAACTGTTCCTCTTCTCCTCCCTAGGTGCGTGGGTGATATCACTTTGAGTCCTCACCTTAGAGTAATTATTCATTTACTGGCAGTGACCTGTTTAACTGCAATGATGCTTGACAAAATTTCAGGCAGAGTAGATTAGTTATCAATAGTTTATCAATAACTGGGCCACAGGAACATTTTACAGGAGATGGTATATGGGCGGCTTCTGTTCTGCCTCCATTTTTTGAATAATACCAGCAATGTGCGCTGCCATTACAATCATAGTATAAATCTGGGCCTCCAACTTGTCCGATTGGAAGTTTAGCGCTTCAATTGATTACTGTAGTGTCGGTATTAAACTGTCCCACTAGTATGGTGTACTGTGAGCTTGATTCAACTGTTTGCTCAGGACTTCCTGGCCACTTATGTTAAGTTGTCTTAACATGGAGGAAGTTGCCATAAGACTTTTGTGTTGCAAGATGTCTGTGGACTGCTTTATTGAAGAATGAATAGGGGAGGACACTCTCAGGGCTTTACATGAAACATGGCCTTCATCCACCTTTGACCTAGGGTTGCTTGTAGCATTGTTTTTCTTTCCTCCTCCATAGGTGGATTCTGTGTCAAATCTTTTCCACAGTTTGATGTGGGCACCAGAAGAAATGTGCCACCTAATGTAAGAGTTCCTGATACTGATAAGGGATTAGGTGACTGTGCCACATTTGATGTCTTAGCTTCCAAAGCCTGCATCACATCAGCATTACTTAAAATTGAAAATGAATGAGACTATAATCCATCCAGGTGTGATTAATTCATAGTATTAAGAAACAGCTTGGATTGCATTTTTTTGGGTTCAAAGGCAGGCCCAGGACCTGGTTGAGAACTGACTATCCCATCCCTGGACTGCTGCGGTGACCTATACATTTGTGCCACCACTTCCACAGGATTTTCAATGGCCTTGTTGTTTGTTAGTTGCACTGCCATATCTAATTGAGTATCCTCCTACAGTGACAGCTGTAGAATTGTTGTGAGTTCCTGCTTGTTAATATCGAGAACTCTAATTGACTTTAGAGATCTTATGTCTGTGTTTCTGTCTGTTTTAACAGGGATGTTAGGGCATGGCAAGCATGGTGCCATTGCTGGCGTTGCATATAGTGCCACCATCAGATCCTTCAGAAAAAAAAATATTGATTTACCAACTTTCACAGGTGGATTATTTAATGGGGAACCTCCTTCAAGCAGCTATCAGCTGCCTTTCGTCGCTTATTAGTTGCATTTGAGTCCTTGGAAGACGGCCTCTTGCTTGACTTGTATGCTAGCATCTGATGGGCCATCTTGGCCAAATCTCATTTTCAGAAGATTCTCAAACATAATTGCTGCTGCTGGGACATCCGGGGCTTGTCATATGTCTCATTGTTCCCCCTTTGTCTTTTGTTGTCTTTTGTTTTCCAGTGGATACTTGCATGCAGCCCCATGAGCACTCCTGGTTCTGAGGATGTAGTGTGTAAAAACAGGGGGGTACCACACCGGACCGCAAGCTGCACCCAGACCTTAATGGGCCACTTCTGCAGTTACCGGGCTCAACCTGCTTATATGTGACCTACTGTTAACTGTACCATTATGACTGCCCTTAAAACAGTTCTCTTCATTTTATAACTTCAAAGGCAGGCTCAAAACCTGGTTGAAGATTAGCTGTGGTGAGTTAGCTAGGAAAGTGGAGAATAAGTACACTGAGTTGCTTTAATTATGATTTGCTTTAACTGTGCTGTTTTATGCCACTTTAAGATAATGGTGTTGTATCTCAGGCTAATCCGTTCACCAAATGCTCGGCGCAATAGATTTCCATTTCAGATAGTTACTTGGTCCTCTGTATAATCCTTTGACTCCAAATTGATACAACTTGGTAAAGCGGTAGGCCCCCAGGGGGCGGTTTTCCAGGTGTCTGTTGATCGTCCTAGCAACTCTCTCAGCATCCCCCGCCAAACCCCTGCGACTCAGCTCCACTCTGCAGCACAACAACACAACAACTGCTCACCACTACAGTGAAGTAAATCCTGACCCAGGTCCTACTCCTGGCAGCTGGATCTGTAAATTAGTCCGCAACAGTCCTCTGGAGCTGCTGGTAGGAAGAGCCGCAGCTGCAAACCTCAGGAAACTACACCATGGATGCTGCCACAGCTGCAGTCATGGCTTGGCAGCTTTTGGCGTGGCGAGATGTGGCGGGATGTAACTACCTGGTGGCGGCTGCCTTATTGCCAATCAGAACTGGGCCACGCTCAAGGCAAGCCACCACAGCAACACAGCTGCGGCCACGTGCAGCTTATGACCATGCTCCTCTCCCCTCGCCGCCTCGGTCCTCAGTCCTCTCTCCTCACACCTTGCTCCTCCCTTTCTGATTTGTATCCCTGTATACCTGTATCTGGGTATCTGAATACTGTATATGCTAAACTATACCCATAAAGTAGCATGAACTCAGATTTAATGGGTTCTAATGCAGCTTCATTTTTTATGAGCAATTTGTTTAGATTTGCAGACATCCTTTTTGGTCATAATTAGTATTAGTTATTATTTTTCTTACTCATTAATACACATGACATTTTTCACCCTTCCCACTGGGAAGTTGGTCTTTAGTTTTATTATAATTTAGATTTTAACTCTTTTTAAACTCTATCATCTCCTCTTATTATTTTTCTTCAATGTCAGCATGAGAAATTGTGTTTTTGATTGAGAGGGATGAAAACCCTACTGAAGCAACCGCTGCAATCCCTGTTAGAGTAATCCACAAAAGTCACTAAATTAACCTGTGCTTAACCATGTGATAGATTGGCACACAAGCAGTCAGGCTTAACTCAAAGGCAATGTGTAAATTATTTATGCAGCATACAAACAGTAATAAAGAGAAAACACAAGACAAGAAAAATTTAGGACCAATTTAGAAAAACTGAGTAAAATGTAATAAAGAAAATGAGAACGAAATGTCAAAAAGCCACTCAGTAAAACAAAGGAAATGCAGTTTGAAAAATTTAGGTAAATACATTCCCCAAAAGCACAAGTTGTCACTTAATTGTATCTGGTCATGCTAAACTGAAGGAAAGTCACAAATTCATGCCAATCACAGTGGAGAGTGGGCTGGAAATAGAGACCACATTTGTCCCACTGAAATAGTTACTTATTAAATGCTGGCACAAAATGCAGGCTGGGAGTTATGGAAGGTCATCACTGTGGCACAAAGATCTTGTCAGGCTTTCGTGGAGCATTGCGTTGGTGATCACCTTGGGCAGTTGATGCTGATGGGTGAAATGCACATTTGATGATGCCAGGTGTTGATGGTGGTTGCTGCAGCTCAAAGAGTCGGGTCCACAGGAGCTTCACATAGGCAGTCTCTGTATGCGTCAAGACCTTAGCACAAACAGGCCTATTACCAAAAAATCAGGATTTCTCCTTTTCTTCACATTTGTAGCTCAACTGATGCCTGTCAAGGGTCCAGGACCTGTGGAAGCACCTTCTGATGACTAAGAACTTATTCCAGCAGGGGTCAGCAGAGTTCAGGATGGTCCAGTTGCAGGTCCAGGCATGTCCAGTGAAGCAGGTCAGGTGGGTAGTTGCAGGGAGACCACTGGAGCTTGTTGTGTCCCTGTAGCTCAGAATAGGAGGTCAGCTAACTGACCCTTGGAGTCACGCAGCCTAGGATGAAGGGATCAGGTTCAATCTTTCTTCTCAGAGAGCAGGGCGGACCTCAATCAGCAGGACAGTCCTTTGGCAGCAAGGAAGTCCTTCTTACTCAGGGCCAGGAGTGTACTCAAGAGTTGGTCAGAGTGGCCAATCGTTAAACCTGGTTCCAGCTTGGAAGTTAGAGTGACTTCTAGACTTCCCCCATATTTGTTTCTCTAATTGTCTTTCTTCCCCTTCCCCAGACCCAAGATGTCAGGGGTGCTAAAAGCCTGGTGTCAAGTTCTTTGTGAGTTTGCTGAGGCAGACCCTTTCAAATGCAATTGCGATTTAAAGACCTATGACAACTATACCTACTAACCCAGGACACATGCTGCAGACAACAAATGGTTAGGATAAAAAACATCAACTTACTAAAGTGTCATTTCAGAATTGTGACCTAAATTCTGCCTTCAATATTAAATATAGTTTTAAATTATAATTCAATTGGGTATAAATGCGATATCCCTATCTGCTCCCAATCAAAATGTATCACTTATTAAGTTTAGTAAGATAACTCAAGGTTATCCTATGTGAGAGGTAGCCCTTGCAGTAGTGATACACAAGCATGAGAGTTTTTCAGGACAAGTTCATGGAAAACTGAAAAGTAAATTTCCAACTTCTGAAATAGACTGTGCCCTGCCCTATGTACTGCGTAGGCCTGTTTATATACGTATGATAAAGGAAGGCTTAGGCCTGGAAAAAGGGTTTTTGCCAGGTCAATATGGCAGTTTAAAACTGCTTGCAGGCAGCAATGGCAGGTCTGAGAAATTATTTAAAGAGCTACTTAAGTGGATGGCAAAATAAGTGCATCAGGCCCAGTAGCAGCATTTATTTTCCAGGCCCTGAGTACATGTAATAGCAGTTTAATAGAGATGTAAAATCAATTAAATGTGCCTATTGGGTGTAAGCGAATGTTACCATGTTATAAGGAGTGAGCACAAACATTATTAGCAAAGGTGGTCGTGCTAACGAGCACAGTCCTAAAACCAACAAAAAAAAATTCTATAAATAGGAGGGAAGAAGGTAAAATGTCTAGGGGTCAATCACACCAAAGGCTGTCTGGTCTAACAGTCATTATCCCAATTCTTTAGGGTTTCTGTATTTCCATGATGTTTGCTGTAATAATGTTCCACCATTGGATAGCTCACATTATTTTTGATTGATCTTCTAAAATTCCATGATTTGTTTTTTTGTAAGTGAAAAGTGTCAATTTTTCTCATCATGCAAGGACATTCCAAGACAAATTACTAATGTGGTCTTGCATATTATTCTATTTTAAAATCTTGTACTTCCTAACATCCATTGCATAGTCCTGCATACTAATCCCTTGTTCAGACATCTATACTTTCAGCATTTCCCAAAACAGGTTTGTTTTGCATCCAGCCAGTTTCTCTCTTCCTTTTCACAGAAGTAACTGCTTGCTAGTATATTTCCCAGTCCTGGCACTTTTCAGTATGTAATCAATGGATAATAAAACACTCTTTCGCCAGTGCCTGGCTCATTTCTTAGAAGATGCAAATGTTTGTGAAATACTTTTTCTAATTTGTGTTTTTTTCTTGTAGCATGTAGTAATTTGTCTGATCTTATCATCATTGTCTTATTCATTTTGTTTCACTAGATCTTGCATAATTTTACTTTCTGCTTTTTTTCTATGCTCTAGCAATTATTTCTTCAGGATAAGCACACGATAAACCATGTAATAAAAAGCTTTCACTTTCTCTCACAAAATAATTACTTTCTTTCTGTCAATGAAATATATACATATGCGCGGAGTGGAATGTGCTATTTATTTTCCAGTGTTTAAGCAATGCACACCAAATGCAATGCTTATAACCTTACAATGTTTATACCAATAAGTAATAGCACCTAAAAGCACCACAATACTCAAACTAATAACCAAACCTATGAAGAAAACTAGGACATATAGGCCCTCATTCTGACCTTGGCGGGCGGCGGAGGCCGACCGCCAAAGTCCCGCCGTCAGGTTACCGTTCCGCGGTCGAAAGACCGCGGCGGTAATTCTGACTTTCCCGCTGAGCTGGCGGGCGGTCGCCTTCAGACCGCCAGCCAGCCCAGCGGGAAAGAGGCTTCCACGATGAAGCCGGCTCGGAATCGAGCCGGCGGAGTGGAAGCTGTGCGACGGGTGCAGTTGCACCCGTCGCGTATTTCACTGTCTGCGCAGCAGACAGTGAAATACATGTAGGGGCCCTCTTACGGGGGCCCCTGCAATGCCCATGCCAGTGGCATGGGCACTGCAGGGGCCCCCAGGGGCCCCGCGACCCCCCCTACCGCCATCCGGATCTCGGCGGTCCGACCGCGGGGATCTGGATGGCGGTAGGGGGGGTCGGAATCCCCGCGGCGGTGCAGCAAGCTGCGCCGCCGCGGAGGATTCAATGGGGCCGCGGTACACTGGCGGGACCCCGCCAGTGGTGCCGGTCCGACCGCGGCTTTACCGCCGCGGTCGGAATCCCCATTGGAGCACCGCCGGCCTGTCGGCGGTGCTCCCGCGGTCCTCCGCCCTGGCGGTCAAAGACCGCCAGGGTCAGAATGACCACCATACTGTGCAAATGCATCAAAAAGTATAGCACCCTCTTGCGCCATTCCAGGATGCCAACCGGGTGCCAAATTAATGGAATGGCGCAATCTGGTGCAAAGGGTGGGCTAACGTCATGGAAAAGTATGTCAGCCAGGTGAGATTGGCGGTATGGTAGAAGGGGGTTTTGCACCAAAAAAAGAAGTTAGGCTGGTTAGAGTAAAAAAAGATGACTCTAACCAGCCTAGCATCATTTCTTGACGCAAAATCATCCATACCACATGATTCCTGCCTTATAAAAGACAGGAGTCATGCCCACCAACCCAGTGGCCAGCACAGGGGTCAAGGGTCCCCTGGGCATGGCCATTGCACCCAGTGCTATGTAGGGGGACTCATTTCAGGGCCCCCAATGGCATGTTACAAGTTTAAACAAATTACTTACCTTTACTTACTTATACTTACCTGGTATGGGGTCCCCCATCCCCTAGTGTCCCTCAGGTGTGGTTGGGGTTGTTCCTGGGGCTTGGGGAGGGCACCTTTGGGCTCTTTCAATGGTGTTTCACCATGGAAATGGGTCCACATGGCCCCTAACGCCTGCCTTGACACAGACGCTA
Organism: Pleurodeles waltl; assembly: GCF_031143425.1. Taxonomy (NCBI): domain Eukaryota; kingdom Metazoa; phylum Chordata; class Amphibia; order Caudata; family Salamandridae; genus Pleurodeles; species Pleurodeles waltl. The sequence continues at coordinate 112,383,850 of NC_090436.1, read as the reverse complement.
AATAATGGGCTAAGCAGGCTTAGAGCCATTTTTTAAACCCGCCTCCGTCCCTTGCACCATTTTTGCACGGGAGGATAAATAAGGCGCTAGGGCCTTAGAGTTATTTTTGGGATGGGAACACCTACCTTGCATCTCATTGACGTAAGGTAGGTTCATGCATGCAAAAAATTACTTCAACTCCAATATTTTTGTGCTAGACTTGTCTACCGCCAAAGTATTAATATGGAGTTAAGTTTGTTCTGAATCAGCGCAAATAGTATAAATCTGGGCCTAGGTTCATAATTCCCTCTCTTACGTGTTTGACGGTGATAGGATATTTAAGTTCTGTGTGTGTGTGTTTATATATATATATATATATATATATAAATAAATATATATACACACATTTTTTCTATAGAAACTAGGTCCTAACTATAACCACCTAGTGGCAACTGCCAGTAATTAATACATATATATATATATATATATCTATATCTATATATATATATATATATAGATATAGATATATATATATCTATATATATATATATATATATATAGATATATATATATAGATATAGATAAATATATGAGAGATAGATAGATAGATAGACAGATAGATAGATAGATAGATAGATAGATAGATAGATAGATAGATAGGTAGATAGATAGATACTATTACCTTTAAATTGTAAAGAATCTGTCCAGCCTGTAATGAGGCATTCTGGATGGCATAGTTAATTTAAAAACAAACTTATAACATATGTGTGAAATGTGTCCTTAAAAAACAGGATGGTTCTGTTAAAATGGCACATTGCGTCTAGGCATTTCTGGTGCCAAATGATTAATTGCACTTGACCTTGCTAAAGTGAAGGTTCTTCAAACATCAGTATCAATTAAGGAAAAGACAGTACTTAACATAGATCTGAAAACAATTCTGGCTGAGTGCCAGTTGACATTTGAAATACTGTTATAATTTCACTGAGACCCATCTCATTGATTTTCTTAGTTAGTGCTTTATTTTAGCCATAGTATCAATAATAAAACATGGTATTGTCAATCCGTTCCTTATCATCTGTAATTGCCCTTAATCAGCAATTGACCAAAAGATGCAAATATGCGACATGATTACATATGTTGTGAACTTAGTGGCAACAATGTTGGTTATATTTTCGTATTGTGCCCCTAATAGCAATGAGATTTGTTTGAAACTGACTGCTGAATGTCTACTCTTCAAGCTCTGATGTATTGTCTGTTATAAATAAATGAATAAAAAGTTCCTTGTCCATGTTCAATCCATAAGGTATCCTTGTTTGAAGTCGCAGTTTTAAAGTTCTGTCTCCACCTCGTTCATTTGTATATACCTGAGCTGGGCCAAAAAACCTGATGCTTCTCCAATCCGTGGTATGATGTCTGTTATGATGTTTTGCAACAGTGTAACTTTGATCTCGATGTTGTATTACACTAATGTGTTCCAGTATTCTTTTTTTCAGTGGACAAATCGTACTGCCTATGGTGGTCATTATGAACATGGCGGGAAACACTGCACTGCCGGCAGTGGCAGTAACTACCGCCAACAGACTGGTGGTCCGGACCACCAAATAATGAAGCCAATGAGAAACAAGTAGCGGTCCATCCACACACCGCCATTTTTGTAGTCCCGCCTATGATGGAGGAGGCCGCCCTCAGGCCGGTGGAAAGGCCCTACACACCCATCAAATAATGAAACACCACACCGCCATCAGTTCAGAGGCAGGAATCACCGCCAGGCAAAGCGTAGCAGAAACAAACAATATAAAGGGAAACACTCACCTGAGGTACACAGAACACGTTGATGCAGACATGGAGCGAGAGCTGGAAATAATGCCAGTGCTTCTCCTTGCCATATTCCTCTAGGACCGCGACCGACGACGAAGATGATGATGGTAAGTACTGCAGCCTAGTACACATGAGAAGAAAGGGCACAGTTACACACCCACCCCACCCACCCCGCAACACACTCCCAAGCCATCCTAAACCATACATACCATAACAAGAGGTACTTACCAGACACAAGCCAACAAATACATGTACCAAATCACACACCTGTGCACACCCCACCCCACAGTGAAACACTGCACAACAGGTCAATATTGTGCCAACAGCATTGCTGGGCACTCAAATTTAATTGCAAGAAACACCAGGAATGTCCAAATAAGGCCATTGGCCAGTCTAATGTTAAGTTCCTGAGGGCAAGTATAGCCCAAACTTGACCCCTACATGTGTAAAGGAAACTCCACTAGGAAGGGGCATCAATGGGGAAGCCAGGCACCTCACGGAACAGGGGCAGGGGATGGCAGGGGTGGGGTCTCAGGTCTTGAAGGGGGGGTCTTTGGTTTAGGAGGTGGAGGGGGTTTGGGCTTGCCCTTGGAAGGAGGGGGAATAGGCCTGGACCTGGGGGTGGCAGAGGGACCTGGGCAACACAGGGCTTCATCCTCCCTGGGGAAGGGGCACGGGAACGGCAGACTGGGGCGGACTTAGACGAGCAAGGAGTGAAGTGGGCAAGGGCATGGGAACGTTTAGGGACAAGACGGGGTGGGCCAGTGGGTTCAAACAGGTCAACACGGGAGAGGAAAAGCTTCTTAGGTGCAGTTGGAGGGGATCTGAAGCCAGGTCTGGGAGTGGTCATATGAGGTGTAAGTGTGCTGGACGTGGATGCTGGTGCCTCTTTAGTATGCTTAGGTATGTTGGATGTGTGTGGTGTGGATGTTTGAGTGTTTTGAGTGGAGGGGGGTGGACACAGTGGGAGAAGACATGCTGCCAATGTAGATGGATGTTGTGTGGATGTCTGCAGGTCTGGTGAGTGTGCTGCAAGTGACTGTGAATGTAGACGTGGTGAGTGCAGGTGTGGTGTCTGGGGTGCATGACTGGATGTTAGCTGTTGTGGTGATTGCAAGAATGGGGGCAGCAGCAGTGACTAAGGGTGCAGTGCATGTGGGTGTGCATGATGAGGAGACAGGGAGGAGGGGGAGGCTGACACAGTGGGGGAGGTGGATGTTGTTGTGTGTGCCTTCGTATGTTGGGTGGGTGCATGCCTGTGGTGGGAAGTGTGGTGCTTGTGTTTTTCAGTGTGCTTCTTGTGTGTTGATTTGTGTGCATGGCTGTCTGTATGTGTGCTTGGGATGGGTGAAGGGGGTAGAGGTGGGTGGGAGGGGGGACAGAAAGACCAGGGATACTGGCTGCCGCCAAAGAGGAGGACAGAGCCTGAAAAGATCTCTGTAGGTCAGACATGGCACCGTGAACGCCTTCCAGGTATGCATTGCATTGCTACATCTGGGCTGCTAGCCCCTGGATGGAATTCACAATGGTTGTCCGCCCTACAGAGATGGTCCTCAGGAGGTCAATAGCCTCCTCCGTGAGGGCAGCAGGGCTGACTGGGGCTGGGGATGAGGTGCCTGGGATGAAGGAGACGCCCACCCTCCTGGGTGAGTGGGCATGTTGGGTAGCCATTTTAGTCATAGCTCCATGCACGTTATTTTAACATACTAAGCTGCTGTGCACTTTAACCTAGATATATTTTATTCAGCTTCATTTTATTATTGTTACAATAACCAATTTTACGGTCTTGTTTTATTTTCCGTTTATCTAACTGTTTTTGCCTAGGCCAGCACTCTGTTCTCAAACAAGACATTCTTGATCACTCTGTGCTTCTTCCAAGGCTACAGCACGGTACATTGCCGGTGAACGTGGTAGAAGTTTAGTCTCCAACATTCGTAGAAAACACACATCCTTACATAGGGACATTTTCTCAGAACATCAGATGTGTTGTTATAAAAACACTTCCTTGTCCCTTACACGTTAAAGGGAGATTCCAGCTAGAGAACCACAACTGTATGCTGATTGCTGAATGCTTTGCTACAGATGCTAACGCAGACCGCAGGCCTGTGCTCATTTGTCCTGAGAAACACCAGTGAGGCACACATGATGGTACAACTACAGGGGGACAGATCTTGGCTCATAGGTGAGTGTGTATGACACTGGATCAGTTAAATAGTTGACAGACAGGCTGTATGCAAGTAAAATGTGTGTGTTCAAGTCCTCTTTCGCCCACTTTTGCAGGTGATTCTGGCTACCCCAACATGCAATGGCTCCTGACACCAGTGAGGAATCCCAGGACAGATGCAGAGAGGAATTATAATGAGGCCTCTGGTCGTAGTAGGAGGGTGATAGAGCACACTATAGGACTCCTGAAAGCAAGATTTAGTTGCCTTCATCTCTCTGGAGGATGCCTGTGGTATGTCCCTGACAAGGCGTGTAAGATAGTGGTGACCTGCTGCATGATGCACAACTTGGTTGTGAGGAAAGCTATCCCACTTCTGGAAGAGGAGGTTGCTGTCAAACCAACCCTGCAACCTCAGAGGAGGAAGAAGAGGGGGAAGACATCGACTCCAGGACCCAGTTAATCTGGCTATACTTCCAGTGACTCTCAGGTACTGTTCTGTGATGCTGAAGTCTTCACTGCATTGTTTCAGTATGACTCATGTAACAAGTACTGGGTTGTCCTTTGTTAGTGACAATGCAAAATCATCACTGAAGTGGCAGATGCCAGTGCACGCAATCGGCTGTACAGTGTGACATACTTCAGTCACTACAGTCTGTTGGATCCCCTCCTGCAATAAAAGTGGCATTATGATGGTAACTGGCTAATGCATTCACATTCACAATTGATATCTCATATTGTGTCACAGTGTCCTTTCCTCGGGATCTGCACATCGCTGAACAAAAGGCCCACCTTCCAGCGTCACCATCTCAGAAAGCTATTATAGCAGAGTTATGATAAAGCAAGTCGGGGGGAAGGGAATTAGGGTAGGGAACAGCAGGGAGAGAGATCTGAAAAGTAAAGGTTAGAACAAATATGCATTTGCTCATTCATAGAAATGTAACTCATCAATAAACTCTTGACAAAATGCATCTCTGTCAACACCAGAGCAGTACGCGCTCTATTGGTGACAAAAATGCAAAAACCCAGCACTCTCAAAACAAAGTAATTTATGCATTGTGCTGATATGTTGTGGTTTAACCTTTTGCATTGCAGAGTTCAATCCTGAAAACTTATTTTTAATATGCTTACAAATACTGTTCCTTTGCAATGTATTGCTGCAGGTTTTCAGAGTGTGTTAGGGTGTGGCCCCTTTCCAGGGCCTTCCAGAGACTTTCCCTGCAACATGCCTGGGCGTGGTTCTGGGCTGGGCCAAGACTCTATAAAAGAGAGCCAGCCCAACTCCCAGTGCTCACTATTCAGAGGTCCCGGTGCAGAGCAGCAGCTTCTTCCTGAGCTCCTGTCCTGGTGGCCTATTTGGATCTTCCAGTCTTCTTCCCTAATCCTTCATTCGTGATCATTGTTCCAGGCGGTAAGACAGTGGTTGGACTGTCCCAACACCGTTATTTAGAATTTTCATATTCTTGGTTTAAATTCTTAAATGAGTAACAGATTACTTGAGCGCTACCATTTCTTGACATTTATATGGTAGTTTACAAATAGGCAAGACGTGCGATTTATTTCATAAAGGTTTGACTTTGTTATTCATTGCGCTCTATCATTTCTTGATATTTACATGGTGGCTTAAGAATCGGCAAAACGCACGATTCGTTTTATGGTGTTTAAACATTGTTGTCCATTGCACGCTATTATTTCTTGACATTTACATGATGTTTTACGAATTGGCAAGACGCACAACTCGTTTCATGAGCATTTAACTTTGTTGTTCATTGTGCGCTACCATTTCTTGACATTTTACATGGTGGCTTAAGAATGAAGCGCGATTCGTTTAGTTGTACTTTGATCTTGTTATTTATTGTGAGCTGTTATTCCTTGACATTTACATCGTGTTTTACGAATCGGCAAGACGCTCAATTCGATTAATGATGATTTGACTTTGATATTCATTGCATGCTACCATTTCTTGGTATTTTACATGGTAACACTCGAATTGGCAAGACGCACGATTCTCTCCTCGAGTTTAATTCATGTTGTTTATTGTATGCTACTATTGTAAGATATTTATTATGTAATATTCGAGTTGACAAGTTATGTGATTTGTGTCCTTAATCCATATTGTGTTATTCATGGTGCACAATCCTTTTATGGTGTTTATTATATATATATATATATATATATATATATATGTATATATATACATCATATATCTGCAAGATGCGCAATTTCTGTTGAAACATTTTAAGAGTACACAGAAGGCCAGAGTTTCTAGATGCAATATTGTATGGTCCTAGTATACATTCCCAAAACAGGATTTATATGACTGGTTTAAAATTTAGTCAGAATGTTTTTTCTGATTCTCATGTAAAGAAAAATACTTGAATAAGAAAGTTTTCATTTAATTCATCTTGATTCCCCTACAGGTATCCGGCCATCTTGAAACTTAGTCATTTTAAACTTAACTCTTAGATTGTTCATGTTTTCAGAGTGACTAGGCTTAGAATCATAGTCTAATATTGATTTCAGGAGGTATAATTTTCATATTGTGTGTTCTAACCTTTTTCTTACTACAGGTCTCCTTCCCAGCTGTTCCCTTCCTAATCCCCTCTTCCCCTCTTGAACTCTCTCAGTCTCTGTGATTTATATATCAGAGTCTTGGAGCTGTTCAGTGGTGGACGTGTTGGGAACATGCACAGGCCCAAGGACCTGGTGACTCTGACAATCTCCGAGATATCAGATAGAGACCCCTTTTGAAATGATGGCAAAGCCCCGTCTTTGAAACATGGAACAAGGGTAAACTACGCCTCAAAATCAAGAGACGGCACGAACTTTGGACTACTATTATACTCAGAATATCTATCCTGTAACATCTATGCCTTCACAACATAAATCTTTGATCATGACTTAGAAAATCTCAAAGAATTAAATATGCTTTTCACATCTTAAGCTTTTCAAAGAACAATGAAAACTATGACTTTGCTTATCTCCAGAAATACTTTCACATTCACCACAATAAATGTCAAAAAGTTTTACTCATTGAACTTGAAGCGCTTTACTTAATAATACCAGGAAGCGCTTTTACTCAAGTAGGCTGAAGCACTTAGTTTATTGTGCCAAGAACCTTTTATTCCTGTGAATTGAAGTGCTTTATTGTCGTGCCAAGAGCGCTTTAAACCTGAGGACTGAAGTGCTTGAACTGGTATGCCAAGAGCGCTTTACATCTGTGAACTGAAGCGCTTGAATTGTTGTGCCAAGAGCGCTTTACATCTGTGAACTAAAGCACCTGAATTGTCGTTCCAAGAGCGCTTTACATCTGTGAACTGAAGCGCCTGAATTGTCGTGCCAAGAGCGCTTTACATCTATGAACTGAAGCGCCTGAATTGTCGTGCCAAGAGCGCTTTACATCTGTGAACGAAACGCTTTGAATTGTTGTGCAAAAGAGCACTTTACATCTGTGCTCTGAAATGCTTTTGATCGTTGCACCAAGGCCGCTGTACTCTAGAAACTGGAAACGCTTTGCTCGATATGCTAAGGGGCGCTTTACCTTATGGAAGTAATGACTTCCTCCAAACTTGGATTCAGCAAGGCCTTACCGCTACGAGTACGACCTACTCGTTTTTGAATGCACCATGGAAACAAGGATTCTTTGGTTGGACGACTCTCTGCCATTCAGGAACTCTGCTCTTCTCCAGAGAAACCCCCACGAGGTGTGGCTGCATCGAAGTCTTCAAAATAGTGAGCAATGTGCTTGGGTGTGGCTGGGCTTTACAGGACTGCCACACCCCATGATGGCTGCTGCCTCTAAAACATGGGAATTGTAGTCCCTTCATATAATAGCACTGATAAGTGCATCTTGTCCACCAATGTCCTGAACCTGCAGCTCTATGAGCTTTGCCACAGGGCAGACGACACTGATGGTCCCCTTTGGAACAAGAGTGGATGACAAGTGGTGCGCATAAAGCGCCGCAGAGTCGCGCAGCGGAGTCTCGGGAGAGACCTGGACCGCGCCTGGCCTTATTCCTGACATATCGATTAAGGACATATATTTTGAGTGCACAGGTGTATTTATTCAATGTCAAAATATACATCAGTGTTGGGACAGTGAAAGGGAGTGGGCACATGCTGAACAACATACTCAGGTACATATGATCAGCTGTTGGTTGCGCAGCGGTATCGTCCATGGGGCCATTGGAAGATGGTGAGATGGCAGTGGCATGTCAACGAGGTAGTTCATTGGCACACAAGGGAGACAGTTCAGGGCAGAGTCACTTCCTGGTGCTGGGCTTGGTCTTGGCTCGTGTTTCAGTGGGATATCTGAGTCAGAGGGCAGGTTTGTGAAGGTGCAGCTGGATGCATGAGTAGAGGTGCTGATGTCCTGTAAGTCCTCTAGCAGTGCCAGCAGTCGAGTGGATGCTGCAGATGTAGATGGCAGGACAGTGTCCTGGCTAGTGGTAGGGGCCTGCAGGTGGGTGGAGGACTCAAGGCTGGTTGTGGTACTGGCGCTGCAGCACCCCTGCAATGGAGCCCATGGTAGCATTGAGCTGTTTCCATTGCTCCATGGCCTCCTGGTGGTGTGCTATCTGCAGCCTCTGATTCTGCTCCAAGGTGGCCAGGATCTGGGCCATCCTATCCTGGTAATGGTGATATGCTCCCAGGACCTCAGATATCACCTCCTGGGCTGCTGCATCCATCCTTTGGCCACCCCCGGCCACCGATGCCTTCCCACTGTCCCTAGCCCCATGTGCCTGTGTCTCCTGCACAGGTCTGGCAGTCCCACTTGCAGTTGGCCCTTCATCATCCTGCCTGTTGGTAGGTGGAGTCTCTGGCCTCTGTACATGTGGGCAGCCAATCCGTGGCTTGGTGACACTGGTGTGGGGTCGCTTGGCCAGAGCTGATGTTGGTGATTGAGTGGTAGGGGTGTCAGTGGTGTCCTGGGTGGAGCTTCTTGAGGGTGACTGTCCAGGGGTGTGGGATGGGCCAGGGATTTCATCTCTGTCCATACATCCCTCTGCACTTTCCTGAGTGGGGCCTCCGTCTTCAGGAGGAGGACTGGCACACCTTGACATCTCTGTCTGGGTGGCATGGGTGGTGGTGCCTGTGCGTGAGAGAATAGAGATGGGGTGTCCTGTACTTTTTTGTCAATTGCAGCACTGGTCAGCACTAATTGATGGTTAAATTCCCATGTAGTGGCATGCAAGGTTCCTTCGTATACATTTAGGTGGCATTTTTTGAGGGGGGTGGAGGTGCATTGTGGGTGCTGTAGTGCCACTGGGATTCCATGCAGGGATATGTGACTGTGCACAGGGGGCTGGATGGAGATTTGTTTAGGGGATTGTGGGCATGCAGGGGACTTGGATGTGGGTGTGTGGGTGCTGTGGACTGGGTAGGGGATGGGATCCTGGTGGTAGTGAGGGGATGGGGTGACACATGCATTACAGGTGAGGTGACTGCTAAGGTATTGTAGTTGACTTACCCGGGTACAGTCCTCCAGTGAGTCTGGAAAGGCCCTCTGGGTGCAGGATAGCCAAGACCTTCTCCTCCCAGTCAGTGTATTTGGGGGGAGGAGGTAGGGGACCACCACCAGTCTTCTGTTCGGCGATGTTGTGCCTGGATGCCATGGACCGAACTTTCCTGCGCATGTCATTCCATCTCTTTCTGATGTCATCCCTTGTGTGTGGATGGTTTCCCACTGCATTGACTTTGTTGACAATCGTCTGCCATAGCTCCATCTTCCTGGCCATGGGTGTCTGCTCCACCTGTGCCCGAAATAGGTGTGACTCGACCCTGAGTATTTTGTCCATCATGGTCCTTAGCTCCCTATCTATGAAGCTGGGATGCTTAGGGGTGCCATGGTGTGTGTGGAGGGTGGTGTGTTGTATGTGTATTGGTGAGGATGCTGTTGTTTGGCTGGGTGTGTGGCTTGTGATGGTGTACTGCCATTTGATGGAGTTTGTTTTGACCAATGACTTTGTGTTTCACCACTGCGCATATTAGTTGCTCAATGTTCACCAGTAGCACATGGTATGTTTTGTTCAGTTTAGCCGCCTATGGGCTTTGACATGGCATTAGCCATTGCTTTCTGTATTCAGTTTAGCCGCCTATGGGCTTTGACATTGCATTAGTCATTACATTCTGTATTCTGCCTATTGGCTTTGACATGCTGTATCCAGTCTAGCCGCCTATTGGTTTTGACATTGCATTCCTATTGGCTTTGACATGATGTATTCAATTTAGCTGCCCATTGACTTTGACATGCTATTAGATATTCTGCCTATTGGCTTTGACATGATATTATATATTGCATTTTATATTCAGCTTAACTGCCTATTGGCTTTGACATGATATTATACATTGCATTTGATATTTAGGTTAGCTGCCTATTGCCTTTAACATGACATTGCATTTGATATTTAGGTTAGCTGCCTATTGCCTTTAACGTGGAGTTAGACATTGCAGTTGAGAATCCAAGCTGTATTTTTCCAAGCTGTGTTTTTGCACAAGAGAACCAAGATGTTTTTCTCACAGTAGACTAGACATGATAAGAGAGAGTACATGGGTGTTGTTTTTCTTCGCTTGAGCTTGGGAACAGGAGTAGTCTTGGAGACCTGGCCAGTCTCCAAAAGGCTTGCTCAGTTTCCCAGGTCTGAGAGGAGGGGGTACACCTTTGTAACGAATGTAACAGGCTGCAGAGATTGAGATTCGGATCTGCCGGACCTCGTGCTGGAGCTTGGCGCCAGCTGCCAGCAATCCCGTGTGGGTAGATGAATCTCTTTCTCGCGGCTGACAAGGGGTCATCAGCTTGCAGACCTTAGAAAGATGAAGCTGTAGATAGTTTCCCACACGGTGAAGTATTTGTTTTGCTTTGCATTCAATATCTTATAAATTTAACCTGCTGTGTATATTGCAAACTGATATATTTTGTTTGATTAACGCGGACTTGAAAGCTACTAATTCGTCATACATAAAAATTGGGGTTGGGGAAGAATTAACAACAATAAAAGTCTTCTTTGACCTCAGAAGTGCATTTCTGGTGTGTTATGTTAGTGCTTAGAAACTAGATAAGAGGAAAGCACTACAATTGGTACCAGAAGGCGTGGGTTCGGTCATTAAGAGGTGATTAAGAGGGTGTTGACGAGTTGGTAGATTTCTAAGTGCACACTTTAAAAGTGTAATTGTTTTTGTTGTTTGGAGAATTACAGAAATTGTTTTTTTTGGAGAATCACAGTAGCACGGCAGACCATGTCTGAGAATGCATGTGTTGGTAAACTGCCCGATGGTGCTCGGAAAAACTGTGAATTGTTTTCTGTTTGGGGAATTACAGATAGTGTTTTGAGAAATAATTTCTGTTGTACATATGTAGAAAATGTGTCTTTTGGAAGTAATGATGACAGAAAGGTCTGGATACCTTTATCTGCTTACAGAGAAATGCAGGAGAAATGTAGGAAGTTGGAACATGAAAATAGGAATTTACGTGAGCAAATTAGTCAGGATACAATAATTCAAAATAATGCTGAAAGTTATAAAAATGTTGGTTCTTTCTTTTCCCATTCCAGTAATGAGGGGGTTAAGACAGCTCCGAGCTGCACTGAGTTTTCGTGTGAGCCAGGGTTTTTGGCAGCCAAAGCGCATTCCTTAACTGATAAGACGGACGAGAGAGACCAGAATGTGATTTACGAGTTACCGTTGCAAAATGCACAAGTAAAACGAAGGATTTTAGAGCAAGACACCCCGAGTTTCATTAGCTTGTTTGATTTTTGGAAAAAGAATAGCCCTCATTTGAGAGAAATCCTAACACTTTTGTATATGGTCACTGTGAAAAATTATATGCAGTTGCGCGCTTGTGATTTGGCAAATGAAATAATGCAGACTTCAGGTTTCTGCGCAGTGCAAGAAGGAAAAACTGATGTACATGTAAATCAAGAACAAGGAAAGAAAATAGTGCCCCTAGCTAGGATCATACACTGGATCTGGTACTTGCAAGACAGGGCTAGAGTACCACAGATAAAAGAGTTACCAATGAAATTGTGTGCACCATTTGAATTCATGTCCACTGAAGATAAAAAGCATGTTTGTTTTACTAATGATTCATTGACTGAAATGTTGTTTTCTGGCACCGTAGAAGGAACAGAGTTGTATAATGTGTGTCAGATTTTAAAGCAAGAGCTATGTGAGATGTGTCATTTTTACGCTGATTTTTGGTCCATTGCTAACGTTTTAGCACCTAACTGGTTCAATTACCTTGCAGATGTTAATGAGAAAAATTCAGAGAGAGAAGTGTACACCCAGAATTCTGCCTTAGTGGGGATGGCTAAGTGGGTGCCCCAGAAATGTGAACAGCTGAGAGAAAAAGCCACTTACAGGTGGGCAGAGATGAGAGAGATGCACATTCCCCTAGATTTGATAAAAACTGTGCAGCACGCACAAAAGCAATCTGTCATGCAAGCAGTCACAGAGCAGTTGGGGAGAGGAAAGTTACCAGATCAGAAATGGCAAATTGATCAGGTTTTAGGGAAAGTGATTGCTGCAGATTACCAAGGAAAAATCGAAATTATGCTGATACCTAGAAAATAATCTGATTTATTCATACAAATTGGAGACAGAATGGCCCAAATTGACAAAAGTGCAGTGAATGGAGGTTTGGTAAAGAATGAGTCTGCCCCAGCCCTTCTGACAGTGCAAGAAAAGGGAAGCTGTGGCGCAGCAGATAAAAACCTCAGTGCGGATGTGTGGGCTGAAGCCCCAAGTGACCCTCCAGAACCTGCAGAAAATATAACAAAGGGCCTCAAAAACGTCCTGCTGATTATAAAACAGGGAAAGAAAGAGGAAGGGTGCAGTTTAAATGAAAAATGTTATTTGCAAGAAAAGTCATACTTGTTTCTTTTGCAGATCCTACCACGTTTCGCCACTGTCCCTGAGTGTGCTGTGTGGTTCCCCTTCCGGTGTGTGCATGTGGGGTCGGGGAAGGGACCGAATCCCCAACCTGAACCTGGCTGAGTAAAGTGCCAGCACCATGGATTCATTTTGCGCAAACTGCGCCTTCAGTTCAAGTTTAACTTGTTTGATTGCATTCTTCCACTGGAACTAAGCTGTGTTTTTTTTTTTTTTTTTTCCCTCTCGTATGGAACTCTGACTTTTGCTTATCTTCCAGCAAACCTTTCAGGTGGACCGTGCCCCTTTACATGAGTAGAACTCATGCCACATCAAATTGCTAACACTGTTGAATTAGAGACTCATTCAGAGTATAAAAATTGCCCAGTCTTTTCTATGTAGATGTATCTGATGTGAAAGGTTATGAAATCAATGTGTTAATCCACTTCTATTGCTTTACAGGGATTGCTTTGATCATTCAAATCTGACTTGCTGATAATGTTTTTTTTGTGCTGACGTTTTTTTTTGTTTTTGTTTGAAACAGGAGATATGTGAAACAAAAATTCATTGGTCAAAGGGCGGAATGTACTGCCATTTGATGGAGTTTGTTTTGACCAATGACTTTGTGTTTCACCACTGCGCATATTAGTTGCTCAATGTTCACCAGTAGCACATGGTATGTTTTGTTCAGTTTAGCCGCCTATGGGCTTTGACATGGCATTAGCCATTGCTTTCTGTATTCAGTTTAGCCGCCTATGGGCTTTGACATTGCATTAGTCATTACATTCTGTATTCTGCCTATTGGCTTTGACATGCTGTATCCAGTCTAGCCGCCTATTGGCTTTGACATTGCATTCCTATTGGCTTTGACATGATGTATTCAATTTAGCTGCCCATTGACTTTGACATGCTATTAGATATTCTGCCTATTGGCTTTGACATGATATTATATATTGCATTTTATATTCAGCTTAACTGCCTATTGGCTTTGACATGATATTATACATTGCATTTGATATTTAGGTTAGCTGCCTATTGCCTTTAACATGACATTGCATTTGATATTTAGGTTAGCTGCCTATTGCCTTTAACGTGGAGTTAGACATTGCAGTTGAGAATCCAAGCTGTATTTTTCCAAGCTGTGTTTTTGCACAAGAGAACCAAGATGTTTTTCTCACAGTAGACTAGACATGATAAGAGAGAGTACATGGGTGTTGTTTTTCTTCGCTTGAGCTTGGGAACAGGAGTAGTCTTGGAGACCTGGCCAGTCTCCAAAAGGCTTGCTCAGTTTCCCAGGTCTGAGAGGAGGGGGCACACCTTTGTAACGAATGTAAAAGGCTGCAGAGATTGAGATTCGAATCTGCCGGACCTCGTGCTGGAGCTTGGCGCCAGCTGCCAGCAATCCCGTGTGGGTAGATGAATCTCTTTCTCGCGGCTGACAAGGGGTCATCAGCTTGCAGACCTTAGAAAGATGAAGCTGTAGATAGTTTCCCACACGGTGAAGTATTTGTTTTGCTTTGCATTCAATATCTTATAAATATAACCTGCTGTGTATATTGCAAACTGATATATTTTGTTTGATTAACGCGGACTTGAAAGCTACTAATTCGTCATACATAAAAATTGGGGTTGGGGAAGAATTAACAACAATAAAAGTCTTCTTTGACCTCAGAAGTGCATTTCTGGTGTGTTATGTTAGTGCTTAGAAACTAAATAAGAGGAAAGCACTACAGATGGTGGTTGAGCAGTGTATTTGTTTTGGTGGTATATATGTGTGTGTGACTTGTGTGATGGTTAGTTCAGTGTACGTGTGTTGTTGTGTCAATATCTGTTGTGCTATTGGCATTGCAAAGGACTGTGGGGTGTGTATGTGTGTGTTTTATAGTGTTGTGGATGTGTGTCAGGTGTGTGGTTTTCAAACTTGCCAATGTATGCATTTGTTGTTGGCGGGTCCCATTGCTGTCAGTGGCGGTCCATACCACCAATGTTCGTTCGACATTCACTGTCTGCCAAGCTGATTTGTACAACATTATTTGGTGGGCGGGGGATTTGTCTGCATGGCGGTGGCGGGTGAGGTGTACTGCATTTCCGCCGTCGTTGGCCCTGGCAGTGGGTAGAGGTTGCAGGATGTTTGGAGGTTTGTCTTTTTGGCATCATTATATGGCGGTGTGCAGTTCACCGCCACTGGCGTTCTTTTGTTCACCGACAGCACAGTAGTTGGCGGTGATTGCCGCCATGTTCATAATGAGGGCCTACATATTGTAGGCCACACTCACACTCAATTAAATAAACAACATATTGGCTGTTGCACGTAAGGCCTGTCAAATAGACAAAAATGTGAAAACCTTGAAGGATTATAAAGGAAGAGAACTGTGTATCTCATAAAGAAGAACATGCAACAGCCAATATGTTGTTTATTTAATTGAGTGCGAGTGTGGCCTACAACATATAGACAGTATGATCTGTCCCCTGAAAAAAAGGGGGTGGGAAAAAAAAACTGTGTAAAAATATATAAGGGGTCAGGACACAGGTGACCTGACCCCATAGAACACATGGAGGGTTCCCTTAGGGACCCCTCATCAGTAAAACATTTCCTTTTTTTTAGCCGATCTGCAGATTCGAGGTCCCTCCTCGGATTGTTTAGAAAAACAATGTCCTGATTGGCTGTCCGCAACCCGACAGAAATATTAAGTGTGCATTAAAAAAACATAGAAATTCATTAAAAAAAATAAAGGTTACAGGGACGTTATTGTTAGGTTGATGTTTTACCCATACAAAACCATAGAAATTCAGCAGTTATAGTTATACTTACAGTTTTACTTAGCTGAAGAAACTATAACGTGTGCCAGAAAGCAACTTTGGTCAGCGAGCTATAGTTTCTTAGCATAAGTATAACTGTAAACATAACTATAACTGCTGAATTTCTGTGGTTTTGTTATAGGTAAAATGTCAACCTAACTATAACGTCCCTGTAACCTTAGTTTTTTATCAGTGAATATATATATATTCACTGAAAAAAACCAAGGTTACTGGGACGTTATAGTTAGGCTCACATTTTATATATACAAAACCATAGAAATTCCGCTATTATAGTTAGAGTTATTTCAGGTAATTATAACTTGTGCCTTAAGGTAACTATAATCCAGACCCCTGCCATGCAGAGTTAAGTCTCCAAAATGTTTACAACAAATGTTACAGTAGCATCATCAATGGTGTTCTAAAAGATGTCATGAGTGCTGTAAAAGATGGGGTAATTAGCAGTGCATGGGAGTACGTGAGTTAGAGTTATCTTAGGGCACGAGTTATAGTTACGTGAAATAACATGATAACAATAACAGGTACATTTCTTTGGTTTTGTACAATTAAAATGTGAGCCTAACTATAATGTTGCTGTAACCTTTGATGTTTTTCAGTGAATTTCTATGTTTTTTTAAATTCTATTTCCTAACTTTAAAGTCCCTGTAACATTTGTATTTAGTGAATTTCTATGTTTTTTTTTAACCTAAAGTAATTTTAATTACTACATGGTAATCCAACCACCTCTCATACCCACCCTAAACCCTAAAATCACCTTAAAGCCCAAAAACCCATACCCACCCTGAACCCTAAAAAACACACTTATCACGCAAAAACCAATACCCACCCTAAACCCTAAAAATTACTTTTCTCATATATATATATATATATATATATATATATATATATATATATATATATATATATATATATGAGAAAAGTAATTTATATATATATATATATATATATATATGCAGCACAGCGTCCGCATTTCTTATGACCTCATCCACCAAGTGGGGTCGGTGCTCAGCAGCGAGTGTAGGGCCCACACGTTATGCCCAAGAATGCTTTGCGACGCATACTCACAAAGAACAAGCCGACACTCTGTAGTGGTGTTTCTGTAATAATGTTTAATGAACTGGCTGATGCACTTTGTCCGCAAAGGTCTTTGTCAAAGCCGTACAGTGTAACTCTGTGTCCAATCCCACCTTAAAAACCACCATTCATGGTAAATCAATATGGAGAAAAGACTCAACAGGTCCCGTAGGTTTTTGGACATCATCATAAACAATAACAATTAACAATTTATATCAACATATTAGTTCAAAATGATTGCAGAATATAATAAAAATTTCGATAAAATTCTTTGAAGTGTGTCATTGGCATGATGTTACTTCCGAAGCTATAGAATTCCAGATGTTAAGACACGTACTACAAATAAGATCCCCTACATATTTCCTTTTTACACATCAAATGACAGTGCCATGTAGCCAATTTCCCAATATATGTACCTTCATTTATGCATTGTTGGTCAGAATACACAAAGAGTAATATACTATTATCAGACCCAGTAGCTAATATGTACACAAAGAAATGCCTGAGAATGATCCAGAATATATTATGAAAATCAACCATTAGGAGCGCCAGTAAGGACCTTAAAAACATACAAATCTCAACAAGTGAAAAAATAATCATGAGAAAGGAAAACACAGAAACCGATAAATGCAAAGGTAAAGAAGTTTTGGCATGCATAATAAAATGTTGTGTTATCTCCCATAGTGACATATCATAGAGAAAAATACCTATAAGAACAGCAGCAACTGCCCACTCTATCCTACTAAATATCTTAATCCAATAATGAGAGTGAGGGAGGATGGTAGGAATACCCATACCAACCCCTCTAACCACCCAACTCCACACTACACACGGCCTTTGGCCATGATCAGCAGTAGTTGGTCAGAGGTCAGTGTGCCCCCCCTCCCGCAGCTAATTTCAGCACCGGGTACCCCATCCCCCAGGGCCTGGCCTTCTAAATTCTTTTTTGGGGGGAGTGGGACCACGCAGACCCCCTCCCCTGGCCACTTTCAGCCCCAGGAACCCATCCCCCAGGGCCCGGCATCAATATCATTTTTTTGGAGAGGAAGTGGGCCACATGCCCCCCCCCCAGGGATGATCTCGTTCACAGGGACCCCATCCCCCGGGGACAGGCCAAGCATTTAGATTTTTTGGGGGATGGGGCTGCATGGCCCCCCTCCCGTGGCTGATCTCGGCCCCAGAGACTCCATCCCCCGGGCCAAGGCCTAAACACTTAGGGCATGAGTTATTGTTGCTTGAGATAACTCTAACCATAACAGGTGCGACCCCCCCATCCCAGGCTGTGCCTCCCCCCCACTTCACTCTCCTCGGTCCTCAACCATTTTGACTGGGTATATTACACAAACAATAGTGGCTTTGCTATATGGTTCGCACTTCCTTCAGTACATATGTAACAAAATTAGTCATATGCTGTGCTACAATGTATCATGGGTGCCAACCACTTCAGGTGCACTAGTATTGGTTGAAAAACAACCTAAGTTTATAACAGCGATGTACCATGGCACACCAAAAGTCCATAAGGTTCAGTCCTTTGTATATTTATACAGAAACGTACAACACTGTAATGTGAACAATCAAGAAGATTTCCATTTGTTCGTTTTCATATGCCTCCGATAAGAACACCAGCTACTCCAAATGAGAAAATAGCCAGTCCAAATGAGAATACAGCCTGCACGTGTTTCGCAATAAGACTTTCTAAAAGCCAAGGTTAGAATCTTCTGAGCCCCGTCAATGTTTTCTGTTTAGGTTTCCTATATTTTCCAGACACATTATAATGCCAAAAACATTATAAATGCAAAGCATGTGGTATGCTATGAAACAGCCGACCTTGATCGTGGACGTCCATTTTTGAACTTATTCCATGAAAATAGTAAAAGTCAGTTTTGGGATGGGGCTGCGTGGCCCCCCCTTCCGTGGCTGATCTCGGCCCCAGAGACTCCATCCACCGGGCCAAGGCCTAAACACTTAGGGCATGAGTTATTGTTGCTTGAGACAACTCTAACCATAACAGGTGCGACCCCCCCATCCCAGTCTGTGCGCCCTCCACTTCACTCTCCTCAGTCCCTAACCATTTTGACTGGGTGCCCACTAGGAAAAAGTCTCAAGGCACCCATTGGTGTCACAGAAAAGGAGCTGCTAAACATGCAGTTCCTTCTCTGTGAGAGCAGTTGTTTCCTTTGTTTCCCTGCTTGCATCTTTGCACGTCTACTCAAATAGGGGCATTTTGTCCCTCATAGGTGGCAGTCCCCAAGGCTGCGGAGTGGCAGGGTGCAGGGTGGCCCTCCGCATTTAAATCTATGTGAGGCCCCAGTGAGGTGGTGGTCCCCAGGGCCATGGGGGGGCTGTGTGGTCCCCTGTACTTAATTGAATTTTTGCCCTGGGGTGGGTGCTGTGGGAGGCAGGTAGCCCCCGCATTTAAATCTATGTGTGGCCTGGGCGAGGTGGCGGTCCCTGGGGCTGCAGGTTAGCTAGGCAGCCCCTGAATTTCTTTGTATGTTTGCCCCGGGAGATGGTGGTCCCTAGGGCATGTGGACCCCCCTACTCAAATAAAAGTATTTTGCCCTGGTGGTGTTCCCAGGGCATGGGGACCATGTGCCTCCCTTGCATGCAATCTTATAATCACTCTGAGAAGGTACAGGTCCCTGGGGCTTCAGTAAGCCCAGAAGGGGGGCCCTGTGCCCCCCACTCCTCATGTTTAACATGCATCCAGGACATGGCCCACCCGGGGGCCTTATTTGAATAAGAGCGGGAGCCCCTATGGTCCTGTCACTCTCTCTCTCTTCCATCCCATAGAGAGATGGAAGAGAGAGAGAGAGAGGGAGATTGTAATTGCAACAACAGAGCATGGACACTTTTACCCAAACAGTAAAGATCTTGGACTGTGACTCAGTAGGATGAACGTTCAAGTTCTAGTATCTCAAGGCATTGTGTCTATTTCTTTTTGAGTGTTGTGACTGTTAAACATTTCTAGTAATGTCTTTTTTCCATCAAAATATGTGGGTTGAATATCATAGGTAAGTCTGGATAAAGCACAGTAAGCAGTCACTTCTAGCCTAGTGGTTAATGTCTCAGATTCTCACAATGAAGGTTGTGGTTTCCAGTCTAGGTGAGTCTGTGGTGATCTCCTAGCCCTAGTTACTTTTCAACTTGAAATATTTAAGGTACGTACTGAAAGGTGATCTCACTCTTTTTAATTGACAAACTATAATGTCCCTGTGACCTTTGCTTTTTAAGTGACTTTATATATACAGTATATATATATATTTATATATATATATATATATATATATATATAAACACATTGGAACAGCGTATCCTTCCTGCACCAAAACGCCAAAGGTGGCAGTCATCTGACGCGCGCTACTGTGGCTAATAGTCCAACCTTTCTTCCTACAATACGAAAGGACGGCACTCCACGAGCGTTGAAAGTAAAGTGATTTCTTTACACACAGGAACGCGTTTCGGCATCACTGCCTTTCTCAACCATCTTGGCTTCACTTATATATCATGTGATCACGTTAGACAATCACAAAACACGATTCTTTTAAACTTGATTCCAAAACATTATATAAAAAAATCACAATAAATTGTGATAAATGTTACACTCTGTGACACATATCCCTTCACATGACAAGTTTTCCTTATACACCTTTCATTGAAGCCATCCTGACTTGAACACAACTATGACTATGGACCTAAAATAAAATTATAACTATTGCCTAAAAAGAATAACATACATGATTATTTGACAGTCCAGCCATTCGATCTTAACGATAAATGAAGTTTATTTGTTCAATATTTTTTACATGTTTGGGCATATGTTGTCAAATAAGACACGTCATTATCAATCATATATATCGCGTTTTGACATACCATGTTATCGCGAAATACACAGCCATCAATCCATCTAATTCATTAATCTTATGCTGCAGAATAAAACATATGCCAATATTAATGTGTAAAATACACATTCCTACATCCAAACATTTTTTACTAAATAAGCTATACATTCATGATCAATTGATCCAAGGAAATTAATTACCGTTATTAAATTTTATAAGCTAGTGAAGATGAATATATAATTCTTCACTGCTATTCAACCCATTCGGTTCCTTAGTATCCAACGCTAGTATGTATTTGGACTCTAATTTACGTAAATTATTTTCCCTGTCACCACCTCTGATATCTTTAACTATTCCATCTATTACACTGTAACTTAATTTTTCCACTCTACCTCTGTGGAAGTCATGCATGTGGCAAGCAACTGGATAGGAATCATCTTTATTTTGAATAGCCCTCAAATGTTGAAGAATCCTTTTGTGGACCTGAAGTTTGGTACTGCCCACATACAATTTAGAACAGCTACATTTAAGGATATAAATTACAAAATCACTCTTGCAAGTATACCTTCCTTTGATAGTATGGACTATTCTGTCTCCCAATGTTACAGCTTTGATATTCTCACCATTCCTACAGGCCTTACACCTGGAGCACTTGTAAAAGCCATCCTGAGTGTTAAGCCATGTTTTGTTGGTGGTTTGTTGTCGCACATCACTCTTCACCAATATATCTTTCATGGATTTACCTTTTCTGTAAGTTAACTGTGGCTTACTGACTAAATCTTCACCTATCACTGGATCAGTCCTCAACATGTGCCAGTGTTTTTGCAAGATATTTCTCCCTTGTATATGGGCAGTATTATAAGTTGTTATAAATCTCATAGTACCTATTCCTTTCTCCCACTTATTATTCTTGTTTTCATTTCTGTTTTTCTTCTCATGTGTAACAAAGAGGAGAGCATCTCTATATCGAGATTTCACTTTTCTACTAGCTCTTTCAAGTATTTCATCTGAATACCCTCTCTTTTGTAATCTCATCATAATTTCTTCCTGAACACCATTAAAATTAGTTTCCGTACTACAGATTCTCTTGGCTCTTAATAGTTCTCCCGGAGGAATACTATCTTTCAGGGGTTGGGGATGGAAACTGGTTGCATGTCAAATGCTGTTCCCTGCAGTAGGTTTTCTAAACACAGTCATCTCAATTTTATTGTTCTCTATCCTGAGATTCACATCCAAAAATGCAGTTTCATGTTCATGTACTTTCCCTGTGAATTTGAGATTGCAATCATTGACATTGATATCATCAATAAAATTCTTGGCTGTGTAAATGTCACCTTTCCAAATTATAAAAATGTCGTCTATATATCTGAGCCACATTATAATATGTTATTTCCATCTGTCTGGGGGGGATTATTTAAAAATACCTGTTCTTCCCACCACCCCATGAACAGATTAGCATAACTTGGAGCGAAACAGGTTCCCATCGCTGTTCCGCACTTTTGTTCAAAGATTTCATTGTTAAAAAAAACATATTATGTTGAAGGCACCACTGAAGGCACCACTGAATCATATTCGTTAACATTTTGCTATGTTGGTAAAAACTTATCGGTCTTGCTCTCAAGAAATATTCAATAGCGTTAACACCTAAATCATGCGGTATACTGGTATATAACGCTGTCACATCTAACGTCATCAACATGAAATCTGCATCCCAGCTCACATCGAAAATCCTTTTCCAATAATCCGTGCTGCCTTTCAAATAAGATGACAAATTACAAACCAGCGGATATAAAAATGTGTCTATATATTGTGACACAAATTCAAAGAGACTTCCTCTAATCAAAACTATAGGTCTCCCGGGTGGTTTGATAGCATCTTTGTGAATTTTCGGTATCAAATAGAACACTGGTAAATTTGGATGATCAACTTTTAAAAATCCGTATTCTTCATGACTGATAAGACCTTTATCTCTCCATTGCAAAAGTTCAACATCAAATTTACTCTTTATACTTTCCACATATCTAATATATACTCTTGTGTAACAGACTGAATCATTCAACTGTCTGTAAGCTTCTTCCATATACTCTAGGATTCTTAGATAACTTCTCAAGTGTCTTGAAATAACTACTTTTAATCTTCGTTATTTTCTTTGTCTCTTTAGATCTCAAAGCCTTTAGTCCTTTAGTTACTACATCCGAAAACTGGTCAATTAGATCACCACTAGAAGCCGGGACAGTTTTGGATTTAGATTTAAGACCTGATGCACCTTCCTTGTCTGTTCGTACACCTTCCAACTCCAATCTCGCAATTACTTGCTTCTCATCAATCATTTCCATTGCATGCTCTTCCAATTCCCATAACTCTCTCATTAAAGTGATATCCTCTATTAATAAGTTGTCTTTTATCAAATCATTAACATCACTCTCTTGTTCCAATGCCTCGATCCCTTGTGGTATCTTGCTCCTCTTTAATTTATGGATTTTCAACAACTTCTATTTACGTATAAATAGAAAAAGATCTATGTGACTTTGTTCATACTCAAACCCATTAGGCTGGCAGAAGGAGAGGCCCAGGGATACATTTCTTAGATCTTCTTTTTCCAATACAACATCAGATAAATTTAAAACAGTCTTATCATCTGTCAATTTCGTTGGTTGCTCTGAGTCATCTTCTCGTGTTCTTCTACATATACTTCTCTTTACTTTCAACGCTCGTGGAGTGCCGTCCTTCCGTATTGTAGGAAGAAAGTGTGGAATATATAAATATATATAGTATATTTCCTGCACTTGTTTTTTCTCCATAAATTTTCTCCGCATCTGCGGATCCACCAGGACCGCCACTGAAGTTTTTTTTACAAATGCTTTTTTGATCTGGGGCTTTCCCTTTGGGACCCCAGCACCAGAGCTAAGGGGTCAGGGTACCCTGCCCCCTTTCCTTATTTTTCTACCTTTGTTTTCTGAGACTCAGCTGAAGGTGAGTCCCAAGATAGCTGCCAGCACCTCCTTGTTAAAGTTTTGGCAACCTATCAGATCTCAGCACGCGATCGGTAGGGTTTACACATGCTTCGCATCCCTATATATACAAATGTGTTTTTCCTTTAATTTCTTAAAAACTGCTGAATGGAACATCAAAAGCCAGGCCTTGTGGCCGTCCCCCGTGGCCGAAGGCCGTGCATTGTACGGGGTCAATTGTTTATAGGGGTTTGGCAAAGGGGCAGGCCTCAGGCCCGGCTCTACAGACAACACCAGCCTCACACGGCTGAATCCACCTGGTGGATGAATTAATGTATAGTAATGAAAATTAATATGTGTTAAAAAAACACAGTTTTGTCTGTCAATTTCTGAATTAATTTTAACATAAACTATGATATTATAATCACATGTAACTATAAGATCACTTTAACATTTAATTTTTTTTTTAGCATTCCCAGTATTATTTTAATGAAAAGGATTCAATTAGTACCAAAACTAACTATCACATCACATTAGCCTTTGTTTTTTCAGTGAATTTCTAGGGTTTCTTTTTTAATGTAAAGTGAGTGGGTAGTTATCGTTAGGATTGTGTTGCCATAGAAAATACATTTTTATTTTGGTTTGCTTATAACTTTGGTGCCGTTTGATGAATCTTAACAAAACCTTTAAAAAAAATGACTCATCCACCTCAGCTCCTTCCTGAAAAGGTTCAGGGTGTTCTGTTACATGAGGGCTGAGAAAAAAAGGAGGGCCCAAAACACATTTTCCCAGTTTGTTTTTCCTTAGTAAAATTAAACAGCAACATTGCAAAAATTTTGTGAAATTCCCTTCAGTAGTTTTTGAGAAATTAAGGTTTTAAAAAATATAGTTATTTCACACTGTAGATGATCCCCCACAGGTCCACAATGGCTTCATAGATCTGCAAGCTCAACCACACATTGTAATTGGCTGGGCACAACCAGAAGGAAAGAAGTTGCTGGGGTCTTTCTTTTGGACATCCTTATCCCCCTGTGGGAAGGTTTCTATTGATCTCACCTGGGGTCAAATTTAAAAGAAAAGGGATTTTCGTTAGGGTTCCATGGATCCAGGTATCTTTGGATTCACTATGAATTGGAGCCAGAGCGAATGTCTAGAGGTGTCACATCGGGTGTTGAGGTAGATCTGCAGATCCACAGAAACCCAACAAAATAAATAGGGGTTTGTGCACCCATAGGGGCTTGGGCAACTGTAGGGGTTTGTGGGAAGTTGGATGCCTGGCCAACCCCCATGATGAGCATCTTGCCTTACATTTAAAAATGTATAAATTCACTGAAAAAACAAAGGTTGAAGTGACGTAATAGTTAGGAATTATAATAATATCTTACTTTATAATAAAAAACCTTTACAAATTCACAGAAAAATCCAAAGGTGAAAGGGATGTTTAGTTAAGTGAAAATGTCAGTTAAAACATACTGATTTAAATTCACAAACCACAGAACTTCACCAGTTATAGTTTTCTCACGTTGCTATAACTCATGCCCTAAAGTTACTGCAACTCGCACCCTCGCTGTGCACTGCTAACACCATTGCATATTACATTGTTCATGACATGTTTAATGACTGCATTGATACCTTCCCTGACGGCATCTTAAATTACATCATTGATAACTACACTGTGCATGACAGGGGCTCGAGTTATATTCAGACTCGATGGATAAGGTCTCTGTGAGGCTATGAACTAGGGCAGGAAAAGATCTGAGTAGAAGAAGCTGGATTCTTAGGCTGAGGAGGTCAACATCCTCAATGGGGTGATGGTTCTCATTGATCCTGGTAAAGATTTCTACCTTTGGATTAAGGTTTTTTTTCTGGACTTTGGATTAACCCAGAAGGTTGAGACTGCATGCTACAGCCAAAGAGGCCTCCATGAGGCCAGATACCATCACCAGGAGGTTCCACTAAAGATGATTTGCTGCTTCAGAGAAGAACATGGTGGGAGCTGTGGCAAGTCAATCCCACTGGTGATTCACCTTCGTTGGAATGACTTGAAGGTAGGTCAGATCAGTTTTTTGATGAAAAAAGTCACAAATTGTGGACTTTGGTTGGAGGAGGTCACTTTAACACCACACAAGGTTCCAGTACCTGGAGTGCAACACTTGGAGCTAGAAATCACTCTAAAAGGGACCTGCAGCAGCAAAACACATACGTTTCAGGTCCTCTGGAGTTTCTTGTGTCTCTGTAGCTCATACAGTAAGACATCCAGCTAGCCCTTTGAGTCACTCTGGCCATCTTGAGTTTAAGGAGCAGATCCGGTCTTTCTTCCTAGGAGTATCAGGATAGCAGTGCAGTCCTTCCAGCAGCAGAGGAATAGAACAGTTCTTCTTCTGAGTTCTTTTAAATATGGCGCACACATGGTGGTGGTAGTGGGGTGCTAAGGGGAGCAGGGAAAATGGCGCTGCACTCAGTGTAGTACCACTTTCTATAAATCTGAGACTTTATCTTTCCATAGGGTTTTTCTACCAACTTCAGCATCCTACAGGCAAGCCAGTGCAGATGCTTGCCTAAGGTACTGAAATGCATCAACAGAATAGAGCACCAGTTTATCACAATGGCACACAGAATGGGTGGAAGGAAAATGGTGGGAAGAGAATGATATGCCTTTGCCCACTTCCATTGCATCTAGGTGCCAGTGGTGCTTCACTAATACATACTCTGCCTTTCCTGGAAGTACACATAACAGCTTTGTTTTCTGCTTCATTTTCACTCACCTCTTGCATGCCATTTAGTTGCTGTGGATTACTGTGGCATGCACCTTCTTGCTAAGTAATATCTCACACTGGGCCTACATTTCTATCTGGGGGTCATATATCAAATACAATCATTAATCATTACAGCACAATTGCCACACATTGTCCTGGAACACACTGTATGACGCGCTGTAGTACAACTACGAAAGAAATCCCTTTAATAAAAAAAAAATCACCTTTCCATGTATTCTCACAATCTACAGATATTATAGCACAGTGGTGCTCATTATGATCATCGCGGGACGCCCTGCCGCCATCCGTGCTGGTGGTCAACGGAAGACCGCCTGTGGGGGTGGTCGGCATCCTGACAAATAATGGTGCCTGGAGCCTTACCAGAATTGATGGCGATGAGGGCCACCAGACGCCATGATGGTGGTCGGTGGTGGGGTGGATGCTGCTCCACCTTCACTGCCACATCAGTCCAGGCACCGCCACGCCTATAATGATGCATTCATAGGCGTGGCCGTGTATGGAGAGGAGGCAATGGCGGCAGAGCAGAATCCAGGGAGGCCGTTCCCTCCCGGAGCAGCACAACAGAAGAGGTAAGTGCTGTCCCAGAGGGAAGGGGGGAGGGTGTGTGTGTGAGTGTATGTGTGGGGGAGGTCGTGTGTCTGAGTGTATGTATGCGTGTGTGCATGTAGGTGAATGGGTGCATGAGGATGTGGGGGGTGGGATTTGGTGGGGACCTGTATGTAGGGATGGGGTGTGAGGGATGGTGAGGGTCGAGCTGGGCAGCCTACATGGGGTTTTGGGGGTGGAGGTTTAGGGGGTTGGATTTTGGGGAGGGGGCGGATCCAGGGGCTTTGCGGGGTGGGTGGTATGTAGTTGCAAGGGGGGGCCTGGCATGTCACATACAGGTTACAGGAATGGTTATTCTTGTCACCCGTATGCTTTCTGCCAAGGGATTACCTGGTGGAAATGGGATAAAAATCCCAACCACCCGTCCGTCTTCCACCACCGGGTCAAATGTGCCTACAGTCAACCCGGCGGTCGAATCTGGCCTGGTGGTGGGTGGTGGTGAACTGGCTGCTTTGCATCCAGTTCACTACTGTGTTCAGAATATGGCAGTCTGGACCACCATGCCGTTGGCGGTAATGACCGCCGGCGTGGCTGTTCAGACCGCCATGTTCATAATGACCACCAGTTTCTCAGCAGAGGAACAATAGAGCACACGTACATACACAAGCTATTATTGAATGTGCTTTCGGGGTCCTCACATTGTGATTCAGATGTGTTGACCATACTAGGGCGTGCTGGTGTACTCCCCAGAAGTTGTGTGCAAGATTGTTGTAGACTGTTGCATGTTTCATTGCCTTACAATAGGCTTATTTTTACATGTTGATCCTGGTGACATCCGAGAATCCCGGGGTGGGGACTAGAACAGAGGCCATGGTAGGCAGGTGTGGGATCGACTGGTCATCTCTTTTTTTCTCCTGAGCTGCTAGTTTGGTTACTGCATTTATGTGGGAGGACAGTCTGTTGTCAATGATGAATGGTGGACATCTGACACACTGTCCATATAAAGTATACTGAGGCAACTTCGTTTACTTTGCATAAACTTTGAAACTAACATGTTGTGCTCAATTTAAAGACGGTGTGTTTATGTGTTCTCTAAACATTATATAACTCATCCAAACTAACATTCAATCACAATCTCATGTAAGACACCCATGGTTTTATGGCAAACATTATCAAATGATAAATAGATACACATATATTAGGTCCTGACACCAGCCCTGATTAGATCCTATTACTCTTTATCATTTCTGAGACTTGGAATGTATGTAGAAAGTTATCCTCCCATATGCGGTGGGGAGTCTCTGCACTCAAGGCAGAGAATCTACACTCAGGGCAAATATCCCACCAACTGCAAATAAATAGGAAATTGCATACAGGAAGTCAGGAGCAGGAAGTTGGTAATTTTGTTTTATTTTGAGCCATTCTCTTCTCCAGAAAGCCTCCCTGCTGCTCCTTGCCACATTCTTGGCAATAGCATGACTAAGAAACTTAAAAAAGCCCCCATTCCTCTCTCAGGATCTGAATTAAACATTATTATCAAGGGAGTCATAAACAAGTACCCTCAGCTCTATGGGGTACCTAAAACACAGCTGAACAATGCAGTACAGGCCCAAATATGGTAGGACATCACCATGTGCTACAGTGCAGTGGGTTTCCACACCTAGCAAGGGAAGATGGGAAGATCTAGATTGATGGGACTGTAGTAAGACCAAGGACATTATGGACCTGTCCATCCAGTCACTTGCATAACACACCACATGACACCATTATACAGAGGGTCCTGAAAGCTGTCTGTATAACCAACACTGTGCAGCTGAAAGAGTGGGAGCAGCAGAAAGATGGTAAATATGTGTTGCTCCGCTGCGCGTGGCACAAGCCGAACATTCGGCTCGGGCCGCAGCACGCGGTCATAAGACGCGCCGCGCCCCCAGCCTGCTCTGTACCTTACGAGGCCCCAAATTGGGCATGGGGCCTCGTTCTTTTTTAGCGCCCCTGCTTGTCTAGGCAGGTCTGACCCCCCACTCACCTGTTCTTTTCTTCTTTTTTCTGGACATCTGGTAGTGCCTTCTTTTATGTTTGTCCCCCTTTCCCATAGTACCCTTCTCTTCCCAGCATTCCTTGTTCCCTACACTCTATGGTTCCTAGTCCATTCTGTTCGATGTGCTTTTCCCTATCTAAGATGGTGTCCTTTTACTTTCTGTTGGTCGTTTCGTGTTAGCTCTTATTTAAGGGCTGTGTTTCTTTCTCTCCTTGCGCTGCAACACTTTCTGTTTGGATGGTGTCTTCGCTCCTGCTCCCCTGTATTCCTGTGCTGGTTCTCGTCGGTTCCAGTGTATTTTCCTGTATTTTGTTCCTGCTGTTACCTGTTCTTTTTGTTCCTGTTGCAGGATTCTATCTTTTTGGAGGTTTTTTCCCCCTTTCAGGGTTTTTTTCCCTCTGGCGCTACTTCTAAGGGACATGTCCTGCTTTTGGCGTACCCATTGCCTGCAGCACCGTGGCTACCAGAAAGAGTCGCCCGTACTTGGGCCAAGGCCAAACATTCCAGAACAGGATCCACGCCACTCGATCTGCATCCTCCAGGGTAAAGCAGCACGTAAGTCGTTACAGATTGAAGCGCCCAATACTCCTGACGTTGTCTAACATCATGGATGATACAGTGGCGGCTGCTGCAGATCCTGACCAATCTCTTCTGGCAACCATTCAGCATCAAGCTCAGGAACTGCAACTATTACGCATTGAGAATGCTGCTTTACAACAAGCTTTGGCCTTTCGCAGTGCAGATGTTCCGGCCGTCTCCACCTCTACTCCTCATTTCTCCGGTGAACCAACTAAGCTGCGAGAATTCCTCGATGCATTGACGGTGTATTTCGCCTTCTGACCTACCCAATTCTCCCACGACAAGACAAATGTGGGATATCTTAGCAGTGCGTTATCCGGTCCTACCTTGGCCTGGGCAACCCCGATGGTATCCTCCAATGACCCAGTATTATCGGACTATTCCGGTTTCGTGAATCGGTTTCAACGGATGTTCAGTCGTCCAGGATTGGAGGCCTCTGCGGAAAAAGCCTTATGTGACATCCAACAAGGCTCACAAGATGTCTTCCAATATATCACCCGCTTTCGACAGCTAGCGGCTGAGACCACTTGGGTGGAACAAACTCTGGTGACTTTGTTCCGTAGAGGACTGAAAGAGGAGATTAAAGATGAGTTAGTACACTCCACCCGAGTTGAAGACCTTCGTGGTCTGATGGATCAGGCTCTTTCCATTGAAAGAGTAGAGGAACTTCTCAGCCAAGCACTTCACATGTCTTTATGCATCGTCCCGAGGAACCTAGTCTTCCTGCCAGAGACACCGAAGGCGAACCTATGCAAGTGGAAACCACTCGAGGCCCACTTTCCGTTAGCGAGCGGGAAGACAGACGTGGGAAAGGATTGTGCCTGTATTGTGGTGCTGCCGGCCACATGCTTCGTACCTGCCCCATTCGTCCTCAAAGGCCGTCGGGAAACGCCACTTCCCCTCCTCTGTAAGAAGGGAGGGGACAGGATCATCGGCTATACCTTCCATCAGTTCATTCAAGGGCAGTGCCATGACTTTGTTTATGTTACCTGTGACGCTACATTTACCGGATGGCCATCAAGAGAGAACAATCTCTTTACTTGACTGTGGTGCCAGTGGCATATATATGGATAAAACTTGGGCCACGACTCAACAAATACCAACACGACCCAAAGAAACCCCAGAACAAGTTCACACAGTGGATGGGTCCTTAATATCCTCTGGTCCAGTTGATACCACCACCACAAACACAATTCGGAAACCACCAAGAACACATCTCATTTGATTTAATATCATCAACCAATCATGCTATCATTTTGGGAATTCCGTGGTTCATAAGACATAACCCTTATGTAAATTGGGAAACCCGGACTATTTCCTTGTCCTCACAGTTTTGTCATGAGAACTGCTTTGCTTCAGACACTTATTGGTCACCCAAGAGGTTGATGCCTACTGAAATTATTACCAGATGTTCCATCAATACAGTTCAAGGTGTCCCCGATCACTATCTAGAATTTCAAGATGTATTCCAAAAACCAACCAGACCTGTGTTACCTCCACATCGAGATTCTGATTGTGCTATTGCCTTGGAACCTGGAGCTATCGTTCCCTTTGGGAGGATGTATTCACTCACGGAACCTGAAAGGGAAGTTCTAAAGGAATATCTGGAAGAAAACTTACATAGCGGTCTTATTGTGCATTGTCCTCTCCGGCAGGGGCTCCCCTCTTTTTTGTACCCATGGAAGACGAAGGATCTTCGTCCCTGCCTGGATTTTCGAGGTCTAAATACAATAACTATAAAAGACCGTTATCCTTTGCCCCTCATCAGGGATATACTAGAGGCAGTCAGAGGGGCTCAACGATTTACCAAATTGGATCTTCGGGGAGCCTACCACCTTTTGCGTATTGAAGAAGGAGACAAGTGGAAGACTGCCTTCCGGACACCTTTTGGTCATTATGAGTACAGAGTTATGCCTTTTGGTCTCAATAATGCCCCCTCCATTTTCCAAAGATTTATGGACTCTGTGTTCTCTGATCTCTTGAACCATACGGTCGTCATCTATTTAGACAATAGCCTTATTTATTCTAGACGTCCTGAACTTCATTCCTCTCACATGAAACAAGTCCTCCAAAGACTCCGGGAACATCAACTGTCCTGTAAACCAGAAAAGTGTGAGTTTGACAAGACCGAAGTCAAATATTTGGGATATTACCTTAGTCCACTGGAATAGTAATGGACCAGGAAAAGGTACAAGCCATCCTAGACTGGTCATCTCCTTCCTCTATTAAGGAAACGCAATGTTTTCTAGGACTGGCTAACTTTTATCGGCAGTTCATCTTAGACTTTGCAGAACAAACCAGCCACATAACTCAAACATTAAAAAAGGAACATTTAAAGAAAGTCTTTGCCTGGACAAGGGCGGCTGAAAAGGCTTTTCAGAGTCTAAAAAAGGCCTTCACTCAAGCACTGATATTGAGTCACCCAGATACTAACAAACAATTTATTGTTGTT
Organism: Pleurodeles waltl; assembly: GCF_031143425.1. NCBI lineage: Eukaryota > Metazoa > Chordata > Amphibia > Caudata > Salamandridae > Pleurodeles > Pleurodeles waltl. The sequence goes on along the minus strand of NC_090436.1, from coordinate 112,351,951 downwards.
ACTGATGCTTCCGAAAGAGCCATCAGAGCTGTCTTACTCTAACAACAAGAAGATGACGGTCTTGAACATCCTGTGTTCTATTTGTCCCCTGTACTCTCTGCATCGGAACAACATTACTTAGTACTTGAAAGGGAGTTGTTAGCTCTGAAAACAGCCTGCCTAGAGTGGAGACAGTTTCTTATGGGTTCCAAAGAGCCGTTCGAGGTGAGAACAGACCATCGTATTCTACAATGTTTACGTAATTTGTTATGCCAGAACAGTCACCAGGCTCATTGGGCCTTTTTCTTCAGTCAGTATGACTTTTATGTCACCTATATTCCTGGATCCCAAAACATTCTGGCTGATGCTCTGTCTCGCCGTTATCCAGATTGTACTTCTACCCCATCTCAGTATCTACTTGAGCCCAGTAAAATCATCGGAGTAGCTCAGTCTTTCCTGGATGAGGTACAACTGTAATATTCTAACCTGACTGATCAAGAATTAAATAAACTGAACATATGTAAAACGCAAGGGTATTAATATTATAAGAACTTGTTGTTTCTCCCTACTAATGGAGTAAGAGAAAAGGCACTACAAATGTGCCATGATTCGCCGGTCGCTGGTCATAGAGGTATTAAGGCCACACAAGAACTACTCTTGCGATCTTTCTGTGGCCTACCTGGAAATCGGATGTCGAAAAATACGTGCAGGCTTGTCCCATATGTGCTCAAGTAAAGATCCCCCGTACCAGACCTGCAGGATTACTACATCCATTACCTGTTCCACCGGCTCCCTGGCACACCATTTCTACTGACTTTATGTGTTCATTACCTCCATCAGTAGGAAACCGGGTTATCATGGTCACCATCGATTCCTTGACTAAGATGGCTCACTTCATTGCCCTGAAAAAACTACCTACTTCCCAAGAACTAAGTCAGATATTTATCCATCATATTTTCCGTCTCCATGGACTTCCACGCAGCATTGTATCTGACAGGGGACCTCAGTACATCTCCCGGTTTTGGAAACATTTTTGTAGGACACTGAATATCAACATAGCACTATCATCGGGTTTCCATCCTCAAACCAATGGACAGACTGAGCGTCTCAACCAAGGATTGGAGCAGTACCTTCACTGCTTTTGTAATTCTACCCAGAGCAACTGGAACACTTACCTTCCTATCGCTGAATTCTTTTACAATAACACTGTCCATAGTGCCCTCAAGGTCACTTCTTTTTTCTGTTCTTATGGCTATCATCCTACCTCTTTTCATACTACTCCTCAGTCTGCCTCTTCTCTTCCTGCTGTTACTTCATTCTCCAGATGACTTTTACAGATCCATAAATTGATTTGAGCTAACTTGTTGAACACCAAGAGATACATGAAGAGAACAGCAGACCAGAAGCGTAGGGATGCTCCAGAATATCATCTTCAGGATAAAGTCTGGCTTTCGTCAACATTTTTACCTTTACGCCTTTCTCAAAATAAGTTCACACCTTGTTACTATGGTCCTTTCCGTATCCTTCAGCTGATTAATCCTGTCACTGTCCGTCTTCACCTGCCTCGTACCTGGAGGATTCACCCAGTCTTTCATGTTTCTCAGCTCAAGCCCTATGGGGGTCATTCTGACCCTGGCGGTCCGAAACCGCCAGGGCAAAAATGACTAAAGCACCGCCAACAGGCTGACGGTGCTTTCTTCCCTATTCTGACCGCGGCAGTACCGCGCGGTCGCGCCGCCGGGGCCGGCGGTTTCCCACCGTTTATGCCCCGGCGGTGATAATCCACCAGGGCAGCGCTGCAAGCAGCGCTGCCCTGGGGATTATGACCCCCTTACCGCCAGCCTGTTTCTGGCCGTTTGCACCGCCAGGAACAGGCTGATGGTAAGGGGTGTCCTGGGGCCCTTGGGGGCCCCTGCACTGCCCATGCCACTGGCAGGGGCCCCCTAACAGGGCCCCGGCCAGCTTTTCACTGTCTGCATAGCAGACAGTGAAAAGCGCGACGGGTGCAACTGCACCCGTCACACGGCCGCAACACCGCCGGCTCCATTAGGCCGGCGGGAATGTCGGAATGGGGGCTGCGGGCGGCTAAGTGTCTTGCCTCCTGAGGAAAGCCTCAGGCAAGGAAGGCTCCAACGACCTTGAACCTCACATCTGGACTCTGCTATCCATGAGTCCTACCTTGCCATGTGGTCCCACCTCAGTCCTGGACCCTTGGGAGTGGGACTAAATGTGCTCTGCCAACTCATCTGTGGACTCATCAGAATCAAAGCATCTCCTCTGTTGTGCGGCAGAAGCTTGGTCCGAACCAACATATCACCTCTGCTTTAAGGATTCTCCTGATGCAAAAGAACTCTGCATCGACCTCACAGCCTGCATAAAAAGCACTGTCTGTGCAAAGCTGGCCCTTGCATAGCGAATCTCCAATCGAAGGCAGTCTTGACAATGACACAGGTTTTCTCATTGCTGCTTCACTGCTCCTGGGAACCGATGCATCGACAAATTCTCAATGCTGGACTTTGCATCGCAAGCTCTCATCAAGGGGACCCTCAAAGACGATCCTGGACTTTGCATCACAGGTACGTAGTACCTTGAAACCTTTGTGTTGCTTCAGCTGTGTGACACATCCTCAGCAAGGGACCTCGCAACCCTCTGCAACCAGGACCTAAGGTTCTTTGTTCAATGGACCTAACTAGGATCCTGTAGGCAGCCTGCGCTCCACCGTGGCGGGCCCGAACTTGCGACTTTGTCTCTGTCTGGCAAAACCAGATGTCCACCATTGCCGCTTTGTGCTTTTTAGTGCTATTTCTTCTGAAATCTTACAACCTACATATATCGAGTTCTACTGACTGGAGTTTTGTTGATTTGGTCTTGTTTTATTTATTAAACATTTCTCTAGTTTTCTAAACTAGTGCAGGATCCTTTTATGGAGTGTTTTCACTTTGTTACTGTTTGAATTGTTGCACAGATACTTTACACATTGCCCCTGAATTAAGCCTGCCCACTCTGTGTAAGCCAGAAACCAAAAAGAGGGTCCCTGTAATTGATATGGTAACTCAACCAGGAAAACAGAAGCAAAAGCTACACAAAATATAATGAGCTACCCTAGTATTACATAACATACATAGATAGAAATCCACAACAATTGTACACCGATATTCATATTAAAAAGTATGTCACCAATTGCTGAACAACTATGGGGATCATTACAACCCTGGCGGATGGTGTTAAAGCAGCGGTAATACCGCAAACAGGCCAGCGGACAAAAAAAGGGAATTATGTCCATGGCGGAAACCGGCAACAAAGACAGCCACTTTAACACTCCGACCGCCACGGCGGTACAGCCAAGCAGCGCGGCGGTCACCGCCAACAGACAGGCGGGAGACAATGTACCGCCATAGAATCACAACCCGCCAATCCGCCACCTTTTCCGGGGCGGATTCACCGTGGATAAAAACACGGCGGAAACAGTTACTGCAATGGGAAAACGCTCACCTGAACACATCCCACAAGGAAGGAGGACTCCATGGAGCCGGAACTCCAAATCCTACCGGCCCTTATATTCCTACCCATCTACGAAGACCAACGCCTGCGCCGGCGAAGACAACGGTGAGTACTGCACCTATGACATAGGGGAGGGGGGAGGCAAAAGTTAGGGGGACACACACGCAACACCCCCACCCCCACCCTTACCCACGACAACACACACACCAATGCATGTCCAAACAGCACAGTAACAACCCATAACCCCCCCGGAAGAATGCAAAGACAAAACAAAATCAGTCCAAACATTGTAATGTATCAATATACATGTCTCAAAAATTATATACATATATTAGAAAATCATACAAAAGTATATACATTCGAGAAGTAGTTCAGATATGCACATAGAAATGTCCGTGCACCACCAGTCCAAAAATGCATGGGCGAGGCCCACAATAGATACCTGTCCACACACGGAGAGAACACTGCCGGGGCATCAGATAGAAATACTACAGGCACCTCAGGGGGAAGGGAAGGGGGGGCACCTCAGCCGGAGGAGTGCAAAGCCATATCCACGACGGGGCTCCATGCCCATTGATTTATCCTGGGGAGTGCAAAGCCACAGTCTCTCAAGTCTCTACAGTGGGTGGCTTGCCCACTGGACCATCCTGGGGAGTGCAAAGCCACAGGTTCCAAAGTAGATAACAGCCTCCACTGATTCTGGAGGGGGACTGGTGCCCAGACTGGATTAGTGTCCCCGTGGAAGTTCCTGTCCCGTCACTGTCCCACCTGCACAAGGGATAACGATGCTTGATGTGGCGGCCTTTTCATTCTTACCCGGTGCATGTCCTGTTCAGCGGTGCTTTGCCATGGCGGTTCAGGACTCTTCAGCAGTGCTTTGCCATGGCGGTTCAGGACTCTTCAGCGGTGCTTGGCCATTGCGGTGCAAGCATTGCTCAGCGGTGCTTTGCCATGGCGGTTCAGGACTCTTCAGCGGTGCTTGGCCATGGCGGTTCAGGACTCTACAGCGGTGCTTTGCCATGGCGGTTCAGGACTCTACAGCGGTGCTCTGCCATGGCGGTTCAGGACTCTACAGCGGTGCTTTGCCATGGCGGTTCAGGACTCTACAGCGGTGCTTTGCCATGGCGGTTCAGGATTCTTCAGAGGTGCTTTGCCATGGCGGTTCAGGACTCTTCGGCGGTGCTTTGCCATGGCGGTTCAGGACTCTACAGAGGTGCTTTGCCATGGCGGTTCAGGACTCTTCAGCAGTGCTTTGCCATGGCGGTTCAGGACTCTTCAGCGGTGCTTGGCCATGGCGGTGCAAGCATTGCTCAGCGGTGCTTTGCCATGGTGGTTCAGCACTCTTCAGCGGTGCTTTGCCATGGCAGTTCAGGACTCTTCAGCGGTGCTTTGCCATGGCGGTTCAGGACTTTACGGCGGTGCTTTGCCATGGCGGTTCAGGACTCTTCAGCGGTGCTTTGCCATGGCGGTGTCTGGACTGGGCATTGGTGTGTGGCATGACGTTCACTGGACTGGGCATTGGTGTGTGGCATGACGTTCTCTGGACTGGGCATTGGTGTGTGGCATGACGTTATCTGGACTGGGCATTGGTGTGTGGCATGACGTTCCCTCATTGCGCAGCGGGGCTGTGGCAGCCTGGCCCCTCCTGGGCACTGACTCCGGCGGTGGTCTCCTGACCAGTGACGATACTTTGGCCCTCCTGGGCACTGACTCCGGCGGTGGTCTCCTGACCAGTGACGATACTTGGGCCCTGCTGGGCAACGACTCCAGCGGTGGTCTCCTGACCAGTGACGATACTTGGGCCCTCCTAGGCAACGACTCCGGCGGTGGCGGTGGTCTCCTGACCAGTGACGATACTTGGGCCCTCCTGGGCAACGACTCCGGCGGTGGCGGTGGTCTCCCGACCAGTGACGATACTTGGGCCCTCCTGGGCAACGACTCCGGTGGTGGTGGTGGTCTCCTGACGAGTGACGACGGTGCTGGCGGTGGCGTCACGACCGCCGGGAAGGATGCCGCCCTTCTCCGCCGTGCTGCTCACACTAGGCTGTGCAGACTTTCTCTGGCCCTTCCCCACCTTTGGAGGAGTCACAGCTGACTCTGCAATCCCCCTGGAACCACTGTGAGTTGTTTTGCCTCCAGGAGTCTTCACAGGGTCCCGTCGGCCACTTTCCAATTTCAGAGCCTTTACAGGGGGTGGGCTGCCAGTGCCTTGGCTCCGGGTCACAATGCCTGCCCTGGTGGCCGGTGCACTCCACACACATTGAACAGGCACAACTGGTTTTGGAGGCTTTTTGGCTGAGGCGCTACGACGGGACTGATGAATTGGAGGGGGGGCAAAAAGGTCAACTTTACACAGGGACAGTTTCTGACGAACACTGGGGTGGGTAGTTGGAGGGGGTCTGGGAGTGGAGGAAGAAGAGGTGGTTGTAGGAGGTGTCACTTTAGGTGTTTTGGGTGCAGGTGCAGGTACTGGAGGCTGTCCTGAGGTAGATGGATGTTGGGTGTGTGGGTGCCTGGGTTTGTGTACTTTGGGAGGGGGCGTCACAGACACACTGGGAGAGGACACAGGGGAAGTGTAAATGGGAGTGGAGGTGGTGAGTGCAGGTGAGCGGCTTGTGGTGCTGGGTGTACTGCTGCTAGTCCTAGTGCCTGTAGATGTAGTGCATGCAGGTGAGAGTGTAGATGACACTGGGAGGGAGGAGGGAGATGACGAGGAGGGGGACACAGTGGAGGCAGTGGATGTTGTTGTGTCTGCATGTGGGTGATGCTTGCGTGTGTGCCGGTGGGTTGTGTGGTGCTTATGTTTGCCTGAGCTACTTTTGTGTGTTGACGTGTGTGCATGCTGGTCTGTAGGTGTGCTTGGGATAGGCTGGGGTACAGGAGATTGGGTCTGGGTGGAGGAAGTTTTAGGGGGGAGGCTAGACACAGGGACAATGGCTGCCATCAGTGCTGAGGCAAGAGATTGCAGGGTTCGCTGAGGGGCAGCCTGACCAGAATGAATGCCCTCCAGGAATGCATTACCGTGTTGCAACTCTCTTTCTACACCCTGGATGGCATTCACAATGGTAGACTGCCCAACAGTGAGTGACCTGAGGAGGTCAATGGCCTCCTCACTGAGGGCAGCAGGGGTGACTCAGGCAGGGCCTGATGTGCCTGGGGCGAAGGTGATGCCCACCCTCCTGGGTGAGCGGGCACGGGCGAAGGCTGAGGGGCTGCTGGGAGAGTGGTGCTGGTAGGGGAGATGACGGCTGTACCTGTAGAAGTGGGGCGCACAGATGGTGCTGCCACCACAAGGGAGCTCCCATCGTCGGACGAGTCCATGTCGCTGGTTGCTGATCCGGTGGCCGACGTGAAGCTTCCCTCGCCCTCCGTCCCACTGGTGCATTCAGAGTCCGTGGTGTGGCCCTCCATGGCCATGTGGGATGTAGCTCCCTTGTGCTCCGGTGCCACTGTACCTCCGCCTGATGATGCTGATGCACACAAGAACAGGGAGAGCACCTAAAGGGGGGGGGAGACAGAAGAAAGACAGGTTGAGTACATGGCATACCGCGACCGTTGGCGGACAATACAGACACAGCAGCCCCCTGCACTACGCCGTGCTCCTGGCCTCTACAGATGCAATTCCTGGGATCTGGCCTACACGTCTATGGTGGACATCTGCACACATGGATACCACAGGGGCATCTATACCTGTACTTGCAACTCTACTGAGGTGGGGTAAGGTGCCACATGGCCTGAATTACGGAGGTGCCTAGTCTACCTATTTCTGCCTGGCCTAGGTACACCCACAGGCCTCCTCCCCCACCCAGACCCCTCCACTGCGCGCAAAGTCAGCAGAATGAGAGTGTACTCACCCCCTTGTGTCTGCTGTGATGCCCTCAAGCGCCCATCCAACTTAGGGTAGGCCACCGCCAGGATCCTGAACATCAGGGGGGTCATGGGGCGACGGGCACCTCTCCCACGTTGGGAGGCCATCCCCAGCTGAGCCTCCGCCGTCTTCTTGCTCCAGCGGCGAATGTCCTCCCATCGTTTACGGCAGTGGGTGCCCCGTCTCTGGTGGACCCCCAGGTTCCGTACGTCCTGTACAAGGGAAGAAGAGAAGTCATTAACAACCGCTCCGTCAATGTGCGTGGCCCCCCTCCCTACCCTAGCCATGGGGCACATTCATTCACAGTCCTTCATGTTCCCTGAACTCTGCCCCCTTCCCTCTTCCAACCAGCCCTCTCCACCCAGGCCTAGCCCATACAACGTGCTCCCTGTGTACTAACCTGTTGGTCTGGAGGACCGTAGAGTAGCGTGTACTGGGGGAGGACCCCCGTCTACCAGTTTCTCCAACTCCTGAGCAGTGAATGCAGGGGCCCTTTCCCCAGATGCAGCAGCCACCGTTGCTTCCAGACCGAGGTCACAGCAGCACTTGCAGTGTAGGTCCTCTCCTGTCGAAGGTCAGGTATCTAGTGATTGAACTGATAGAAAATGGCAGTGACGTCCGCGTAGGTGCGTATCATCACCGCCGGCGCACTTCCTCATTGGCTCCTGGGACCCCTAGGGTCCAATGTTAACCAATGCAGCATTGCGCCGCGGTCTACGACCGCCTACCGCGACGGTGTGCAACGCCAGCGCAGTTACCCCACAATCCCATTGTCCCAGTTTAGAGGTCAGGCAGCTGCCATTTCAGGGGCCCACATGGCTCCATTTACTTCTGCGTCACACATAGCTAGGCCTACACTCAACACACATACAGGAAGGGTTTTTGGTTTGGTGTCGTCTTCTGTGTAACTGTGGGTACATACCTGGAAAAAAGTTGACATCGATCCTCGCTGTTGTCCTTCCTAGGCGCCGTCAGCTGGGCCATTTGAGACGATGTACCGACCGCTGGTGGACCTGTTGACAATGGAAGAGCGACATTTAATCGTCACCTACAGGTTTGACCGTGCCACTATCCAGGAACTATGTACCCAGTTGGAGCCAGACCTGATGTCACCAATCCGCCATTCCACTGGAATCCCCCCTGACGTGCAGGTGCTGTCTGTGCTCCATTTCCTTGCAAGTGGGTCGTTTCAGACAACAGTGGCCATGGCATCAGGGATGTCCCAGCCTATGTTTTCCAACGTGTTATCCAGAATGTTGTCTGCCCTGCTGAAACACGTAAGGAGATACATCATTTTCCCTGAGGTTGAAGATTTGGCAACAGTGAAAGGTGACTTCTATGCCCTTGGACATATCCCCAACGTCATAGGTGCTATTGATGGGACCCATGTAGCTCTGGTCCCCCCCCACAGGTGTGAACAGGTGTACAGGATTCGGAAGAGTTATCATTCCATGAATATACAGATGGTGTGTTTGGCAGACCAGTACATTTCCCAGGTAAATGCAATGTTCCCTGGCTCAGTGCATGACGCCTACATCCTGTGGAATAGCAGCATCCCTGATATGATGGGTGAACTCCAGAGGCACCCTGTGTGGCTATTAGGGGACTCTGGGTACCCCAACCTTTCCTGGCTATTGACCCCAGTGAGGAATCCCAGGACCAGGGCAGAGGAACGCTCAATGAGGCCCATGGGCAGACTAGGAGGGTGATCGAACGCACCTTCGGCCTCCTGAAGGCCAGGTTCAGGTGCCTCCATATGGCAGGTGGTTAACTATTCTACTCACCGAAGAAGGTGTGCCAAATCATCATCGCCTGCTCGATGCTTCACTATCTTGCATTGCAACGCCAGGTGCATTTTCTGCAGGAGGATGGTCCAGATGACGGTGTTGTGGCAGCTGTGGAGCCTGTGGAGCCTGTGGACAGTGATGAGGAGGAAGCTGAGGAAGAAGACAACAGGGAGTCAGTCATACAGCAATATTTCCAGTGACACACAGGTGAGAACATTTTCATTTTTTACATTACATTCACTGTCACAGGACTTACTCTATCCTGTGTGTAATTTACTGGGATTATTTGGTAACTGAGTTGTTTCTTTCCATTACGGTTTCACAGGTGTGGTTACCAACGTGTTTCATCTGCAAGCATCCTTCAAGCATCCTTTAAGGACTTGTGATGAGTGACATTGGTATGTTGCCTTAACAACTATAAACACATTTTGGCACTGTCATTGATAATACATTTTGCAAAAACATAGACTGACTCCAGAATGTTTTGTGGTTCAAGGGTGTTTATTTAAGTGCTCAATATTGGAGGGGGTTAGTAAAATGGTGATGGGGGACGGTGGAGGAATGTCCATGTCTATTAGTCTCACAGGTGCACTGCCCATCTGGGCATAGGAAGTGGAGCAGGGGCAGTTAAAGTATGGACAGGGTAACAAAGTGGGACGGTGGGGGGACAATCAGGGTGGTCTCATTTCCTGGCTGGGGTCTTGCCATCTTGCTCTGTTCTGTTCCTGGATCTCAGGGCCCGCTTGCGTGGTGGTTGTCCATCTGCAGGGGGTGGGGTGCTGGTGTGGTGGTCCTGTGGCGGGGCATCCTTTCCACTAGCGCCGGCGGAGGTGGTGGGCAGTTCATCGTCCTGGCTAGTGTCAGGGGCCCCTTGGAGTACCATGGTATCCCTCAAGGTCTGCTGTATGTCCTTCAGCACCCCTACGATGGTGCCCAAGGCGGAGCTGATGGTCCTGAGCTCCTCCCTGAACCCCAAATACTGGTCTTCCTGCAGGCGCTGGGTCTCCTGAAACTTGACCAGGACCGTTGCCATCGTCTCCTGGGAGTGGTGGTATGCTCCCATGATGGAGGATAGGGCCTCGTGGAGAGTGGGTTCCCTTGGCCTGTCCACCCCCGTCGCACGGCAGCCCTCCCAGTTCCCCTGTGTTCCTGTGCCTCCGTACCCTGGACCGTGTGCCCACTACCACTGCCTCCAGGTCCCTGTTGTTGTTGGGGTGGTGGGTTATCCTGGGTTCCCTTTAGTGGTGGACACACCGCTGATTGACCTGACCTGGGTACGGAGGTTTGGGCCCGCTGGGTGGGTGCTGTGCTGGTGTAACCAGAGGGTGGAAGGTCAGGGTTGGGCTGTGCCTGTGCAAGGGGAACCGACTGTCCTGAGGCCCACGATGGTCCGGGCCGGTCATCAGGCTGCAGTAGGGCAGAGCTGCTATCGTCATTGTGGGCCTCTTCTGTGGGTGGAGTGGAGATTTCTGGACCCTCCGGTGTGGTGACGGTCCTTCGTGATCCTGCAGGGGCATAAGAGCATGATTATTGCATGTGTGCGTGTCATGGTGTGCAATGGGTGGGTGTTTGTGTACCCCAGTGCTAGCATTCCTGTGTGGGGGCTTCTGTGATGATGGTTAGGGGGTTGTTATGGGTATGTGCAGTGGGCATGCTTTAGTGCTGGGTGTCCATACTTAGTTGTGTCATGCAGGGCTTGGTGTTGGGTTGTGTGGTTTGTGTTATGAGTACATTAGTGAGGAGTTTGAGTGATAGGTGAGGGGGTGAGGGTGGGGGTGTGTGATAGCATGCAGGTAGGGTGGGGGATATGATAGTTAGGATTTGACTTACCAGTGTCCATTCCTCCACCGACTCCTCCGAGGCCCTCAGGATGCATGATGGTCAAGACTTGCTCCTCCCATGTTGTGAGTTGTGGGGGAGGAGGTGGGGGTCCGCCGCTAGTCCGCTGTACCACGATGTTGTGGCTGGAGACCGCTGAACGCACCTTCCCCCGTAGGTCGTTCCAAATCTTCCTGATGTCCTCCCGATTTCTTGGGTGCTGTCCCACAGCGTTGACCCTGTCGACTATTCTGCGCCATAGCTCCATCTTCCTGGCTATGGATGTGTGCTGCACCTGTGAGCCAAATAGCTGTGGCTCTACCCGTACGATTTCCTCCACCATGACCCTGAGCTCCTCTTCGGAAAAGCGGGGGTGTCTTTGGCGTGCCATGGGGTGGTGTGTGTGATGTGTGAGGTGGTGTATGTGTTGATGAGTGTAGTGATGTATAGTGGTGTGTGGTGTTTTGTGCGTGGATGTTGTGTGGGTGATGGTGTTGTGTGCCTCTGTGTGGTGGGATTGTCTAATCAGTGCTGTCTCTGTGGCCTTCTTTCAGATTTTCTGGTCGTAGGGGTTTGTGGGTGATGTGGGTGTGTGTTTTATATTGTATTGATTGTGTGGGAGTGGTGTGTGTATGTGTGTCAGGTGTGTGTATTTGGAATTGTCCAATGTGGCGGTGTTTTGGAGATGTGTGTGTATTTTGAGCGCGGCGGTGTGTACCGCCAATGGAATACCGCGGTTAAAAGACCGCCGCGTGGATTCGTGGGTCGTAATAGCATGGGCGTGTTTCTGTTGGCGTGGAGGTGGAGGTTTTGTTTTCGCCAGTTTAACACTGACCTTTGGTGTGGCGGACTTGTGTGGGTGACTGAATTTCGGCGGATTCCGAAATAAGGGTCATAATAGCTGTGGCGGAATTCCGCGGCCGCGACAGTGTATTGGAGGTCTTGTGCACGGCAGTAAGCGGCTTTTACCGCCAATGTTGTAATGACCCCCTATATGTCCAATCTGAAATTACATTGCAATCATATCTTCCATAATCATAAACATCATTACACGAAAACACAAAAATATAATATCAATATTGTATTCCTCAATATCGAATGAACAGTAAATACACACAATACTAAAAACCATTCATACCTCATTCATTCAACAATAATATATACAACAATATACAAAAATATAGTCTATTATTAAACATATATATCATCACAAATTTAGTATACATTTAAGAAAGCTTTATGATCCAATATCTTGATATCCATATTTTGTGCTTGAGAGACATAATAGGAACCAAAGGCCTATGCACGTTTCGGGGATCCTCTCATAGGGAGGCCACCTTCATCAGGGCCATTCCCAAAAACCATGTTCATAAGGGGAATGTCCTCATCATCAGATGGGCATATATGTTGAATTCCGATATTCTGATGGCTACCACAGAGGATGGAAATATCTGATAAAAAACACATAAAAGCCCCACCTTGAAATCGCAGAATCGAACATCCAAAGTATTAAATACAATTCATATACAGATTACATCTACATAACCAAAACAACACAGTGAGCAGTGCCCTAATACATCCACATATTAAAAAAAACACTCATTGTGATAAACACCGAAAAGGGAGGTGAACCACAAGAAAAAGCTAATAGTCATGAAACATGCAAGATCATTCACTGGAGCCAAAAAAATCTCCCGTCACATCTAAACAGATGATACAGAATAGTGTGTTTTTCTAAGATAATTATATCTTATTAGAGGTTATAAGAACTAACTCCAAGTATTAATATCTAAAGTGTGGACATGCATATTACCTATCAGCCACTTAGGTAAACATTATAGTTGAAAGTACACACTCCTCCAAATACATGGTATGTATCACCTAATGGCAAGGCAGAACGTCCAACCTGCCGCTTTAGGGGTTAGATTGGCTATGGGGAGAAAAACAGAGGATGGCTAAAACACAGACTACCAAAATAGTGAATTCGTGTTCAATCGAATTACCTAAAAGGGTCAGAATTAAAAAAAAATATATATATATTTTCTTTACCTCTATTATTAGCCTGTTGTAGTAAGTTGTTAAAGCACTCTGTGCCAAGATACATGAGGGTTAAGTACAGATTAATTTAGGGTTTGCTTATGACTTCACCTGAAAAGGATTGCCATTTCTGCTTAAATAGGGTTTTGCCCCCTCAACCAACAACTCACTGTCTGGCACACCCTATGCTTGCACTGGTATATTTACAATTCTCCAACCCCGTACATGAGGAGTAGGAACCTCTTAAGATTGAAATCACAACCATTACATTCCTACTGGTAACTTTACAACAGGATTTCAGATCTATGGGGGTCATTCTGACCCTGGCGGTAATTACCGCCATGGCGGAGGTCGGCGGTAGCACCGCCAACAGGCTGGCGGTGCACCGCTGGGCATTCTGACCACGGCGGTTCAGCCGCGGCCAGAAACGGAAAGTCGGCGGTGTACCGCCGACTTCCCGCTGCCCTTGAGAATCCTCCATGGCGGCGGAGCGCGCTCCGCCGCCATGTGGATTCTGACACCCCCTACCGCCATCCTGTTCCTGGCGGGTCTCCCGCCAGGAACAGGATGGCGGTAGGGGGTGCCGTGGGGCCCCTGGGGGCCCCTGCAGTGCCCATGCCAATGGCATGGGCACTGCAGGGGCCCCCGTAAGAGGGCCCCACAAAGAATTTCAGTGTCTGCTTTGCAGACACTGAAATTCGCGACGGGTGCAACTGCACCCGTCGCACCTTCCCACTCCGCCGGCTCCATTCTGAGCCGGCGTCCTCATGGGAAGGGTGTTTCCCGATGGGCTGGCGGGCGGACTTTCGGCGGTCGCCCGCCAGCCCAGTGGGAAAGCCAGAATGACCGCTGCGGTCTTTTGATCGCGGAGCGGTCTTTCGGCGGGAACCGCTTGGCGGGCGGCGACCGCCGTCCGCCGCGGTCAGAATCACCCCCTATGTCTGTAGGCGGATATCTCTTTAGGAGAGATCTCAACCTCTGGGATGGAGAACTCAGATTGGAAAAGTATAAGCACACAGCAGTCAAAAAATTTACTTTATTCAGCAATAATGGCATAAAAGTACACAAAAATGTATATCAAAGTACACAGTTCATTTAGCAACTATAAACAACAATTAAAAATTAACACTGAAAATCTAACATGATAAAACTTGTCAATAGTTCATAATCAATTAAAACAGTCATAAATCAAATAAAACGGTCACTTTATTCTTCGACATATTCTGTAAGTTGTCAAGGTAAGGAATAAAAACTATCACCAGGCCACTGTCTGTTATAAATAAGAAATAAATATATTTTCTTGTATTTCGAGAACATCTAATAAGACCAATTACTGCACAGCAGATGTTCTTGTGGTCTGCACTAAATATTTTCAGAGCAAATTTAACAGCAAAAAAAAACATGTTTATTTAGGCCATAGCCTTTTTAAACATTAGTAAAACACCTTATCACATAAAAATCCACTGTACACAGTTAAACACTAGATCATAAATATAATAAAACATGTTCTAACTACATAAATACACCCTACTATATAAGGTAATTGTTCTTCCTCAATCTAGTAATTAACCCACATTATTATCTCTCAATTTTGTCTCCTCGGTGATTAAAAAGCGACCCAGTGCACGTCATATCTAAAAATCTCATGTCCATTAAATGGTCAATCGCTTGTCCTCTTTCTGTAATACCATATTTAAAAAAAAAAGGTTTTAGGTACTTTTTCCATTAGGGTAAGAACCACAAACAATCAATCTGGGTATGGAATGAATTCATTTTCCAATTAAGACCACACTGACAAATTTTCTGTTCATTTTGCAGACCTTGCTGGTTGTCTGACATAAAGACTACATTTATTCCACAGCAAAACCTTAATATGCTGTGACACATCTTAATATTTTGAATCTATTCCAAATAGGGGAAGAATCCATCCTTCTCCCATGAATTTAGCAAACGAGAAAGATATATTTTCCAACTCACATACAAGAGATCCTCGGCCCTAGAGGACTGCTTTAATAGGCTTTTAAACTCTGCTTTACTCACACCCATCTCATCGATCCCCCTTGTTACCTGTATATTTAGTAACTTGGCACAGGCCAGAATTCTTCCTCTAAACCCATGTCCAAGTTAATTCACTTTGCAGTATCTCCTTTTTACATAACTGGGAGATTTTCAATATTTCTACGCTATCAATTTTTATCTAGAATTTTAACATCTCTGCCCAAGTTGTTTGTGTCCACCCTAATAAACCTACCTCTATTCTAATCGCTATGCCATGGTCGAGGTGGGGAGGCCAAGTAACCTTTTTTAAACAATTTCCTTCTTCCAATCCCATCTCTTCTTACCCCCTATACCTATCACCTCTGCTCCATAGATAAATTGCGGTCTTAACATAGCTTGATAGTCCTGTAATACTGGTCGGAGAGAGGGGCTCCCATATTGTTTATCAAATCTCCTTTGGTCCGCTATTAACACCAGTGCTTTAACTTGCAAGGAGGCGAGGTGGTCCTTCCAACCTTAACTCTGTGAAAACCATACCCCTAGACATTTATATTTGCTCACTCTCTCTATTTTTATATTATTAATTGTCCAACTCATACTCTTCCCTTGCGTCCCTATTTTGAGCACTTTTGTTTTTTACATATTAATTTTCATTTTCTCCCTTATGCAATAATCCCCAAATGGATTCAGCTTCCGTTGCAATGCAATTCCTGTCTGATCAAAAATCACCAAATAGTCTGCGTACAAAAGTCAATTAATATTTCTATCATTCATTTTGGGATTGAAAGCATTTGGCAAACTTAAGACTTCAGGTAAGTCAGCAAGAAACAGAGAAAACAAGGTAGGGGCCAGGACAGATCCTTGCCTGAGGCCATTTCTTAAATGGATTTTCCTCGAAAGTAAGCCCGCACTATCCATCTTCACTTGGGCCCAGTTGTTCTTGTACAGTTCCTTAAGAATTAAAAGCAAATCTTTTGGTATTGCATATCCCTTTAATACCTCCACAGCAGAACCAGGTTAACCGAATCGAACGCCAAGCTAAAATCAACAATCAACAATCTATAAAGTGCCCCGCGCTATAGATTTCTATGCAATGGCCCACAAGCTAAAACAGTGATCAAGGGTCGAGTGACTCTCCTTAAAACCATCTTGCTCCAGAGGTATGATAGAATTTGCATCCGCCCACTCCTTAATCATCTTCAATACTATCTTGGAAAAAATCTTGACATCTACATCCAGCAAGTTAATTTGCCTATAGTTCCCTGGAAGAGAATAATCACCTTTTTTGTGGATTGGTTTTATCACAGCCCCTTTCCAACACTCCAGGAATCTTCCAGTTGCCAAAATTTCCTAGAAGACAGAGTGAAACAGCCTTGCCCACCATGCAATATTCGTTTTTATTACAACTGCTGGCACATTATCAGGGCCAGTTGCCCTTGTGAGTTTTGTCCTTTCAATAGTTTCCTTTCATTACTAACTTAGTAAAACCCATTGTTGTTTCCTTCTCAATACTAAAGATGGTACTACTCTGCTCTACTGAAACACCATGATTATATGTCTCTCCCAAAAATGTTACCCACACATCCTCTCCCACCTGTCCCAGGGTCCGCTTTTGAGAAATACCTGTCCCACACTGTACTAATCTCCAAAATGTCCTAACATTGTTAGATTTTATAGTTTATAACATCACACACAACATTTTTCTTTTGATTCACTTTTCTTTTGTGCTACCAAAATTCTAAGTTCCCTATACAAATCTGTCATCCCCCATCTATGTTTCTTACACACCTGTGGTACCTTTCCAATTTCTTAATACTACATTTTAATATCTTACATTCTTTCTCAAACCTGTTATTTATTTCATGCTTTCTAGCTTTATTTTTAGAGTGGCCGATATTAAAATTCCTGACTTTGGGAGTAAGGCACGTGATCACCTTATTTATTACCTTCTCATACTCGGCTTAAGGATCTTAGGGAACCTCCCCAATATCTATAGCACTATAATTGCACTGCAATTCCTTCATTAAATTTAGGTGTTTTTCCAAAAGCCATATTCGTAAACGTTTTAAGCAATCAGTATTCAACATTAGATCTATCCTCTGTCTTAGGGCAATATCCATTTGGATAATAGTTCTTAATGGATGATGATCACACTCCTCCACCCACAGGTCCTCAAAGTTCATCACCAGTGCAAAGGCCCACATTGATACAAGCACATAATTGATTGGGCACATCTGATTGCCTTGTTTAAACGTTTTTCTACCTGGGATATCTGTGGGCACACAACCATTTAAATTCACTAATCCAATTGCCAAAAGGAAATATGAAAAAGCAATTTCATTCCCAGTTGCCACATTATGTGGCATGCAAATAGGTTGTAATTGAAAGCAGCAAGACATTCCCCTT
Organism: Pleurodeles waltl; assembly: GCF_031143425.1. NCBI lineage: Eukaryota > Metazoa > Chordata > Amphibia > Caudata > Salamandridae > Pleurodeles > Pleurodeles waltl. The sequence goes on along the minus strand of NC_090436.1, from coordinate 112,334,557 downwards.
ACTATTCATCCACCAACTCAGAAAGCAATCTATGATTAAAATCTCCCATCACAATAATCATGGTTTGAGGGTATGATTCACCTATGGCAATAACATCATTCCTAAACAATTCAATCTGCCCAGTATAAACAGTGCTACCATACACATTTATATATACATTTAAATTGATAATATAGTTCTTTCTCCTACCTACATCAGGCAGTTGTAAGCCACAGGCCACGATCCAGTTACACATGTGTTAATCTGCCATACCCTGGAGGCAATTTGGGTCGAGACCAAGGTTAACAATCCCCCAGAGTGCTGGCCTACAGTATTTTTTGTGGCCGCTTGATAAATCCCCATAAAACCATCTAACAGTGGGATTTATCTGCACAGCCAAGTTTCCTGAAAACATAGAATAGAATACTGCATTAAAATTCCATCAACCACTTGCTGTTCCCTTGCACTACGTAGCCCATATAGGTTCCAGGATGGCAAACTGATCCTGTGCAGAGAGGCCTGCTCCTAATCCAACTCAATTAAATCATGGGCTGCCTCCACCCCTCTCAAACAGTCGTTCCTGTTAGGTTGAGATGGAATACCCCTATATTTGTTTTTATCCTCTGAAGGGATAGTAACCTTGATCCTGCCTACCCTGTTTTCTATAACTAATCTATTACTAGTAGGACCTTCCTGCTACCCCCATTTAACTTGGTTTGAATTAAGTCCACCATGATGAGTGTGTCCCTCTCCAATCCTGAATACAACAGGAGCTTTGTGACATCTTTACCATCTGTCTTTTGTAGGAAGCCTATATGTTCCAAATCAGTTGTTAAGATTTACTTCAAACTGGGACACAGGTAAAAAAAATCCAGAAGCTGTGACCTGTTTAAGGGGAGTAACTTCCATATCCTTTCCCCTCCACGTCTACTTAATGAAGGCTCCAAATAAACCCATAAAGACTTTGTCACCTTCTCTGTAGCTTCAACACCGCCCAACAATAGCCCCTCTACAAAACTTCTCCTTTGTTAAACACACAGACGATACTAGGTCAAAATTGTCAGTCAACTAAAAATCAGTCACTTACTTAAATATAATGTGCATCAGGTCAGTTTAGAAAAAGGTCGCCCTGTGAAAATAGTAAAATACAAAAAGCAATATATAACCAAATACTTTTCTTGTATACACAATGTGGTATTCAGTGACACAAGGTGAACAAGATGCTCAGTGGGGAGAAAACAGTTTCAATGCTTACCATCCCAGATTTTGGAAATGGCTCCTTAGGTAAACACAAGCCAGGAGACTGGAGCAAGAACTGAAGAAATATAAACACATAGGTGGTCATTACAACCCTGGCGGACGGTGTTAAAGCGGCGATAAGACCGCCAACAGGCCAGCGATAAAAAAATTGGAATTACGACCGTGGCGGAAACCGCCAACAAAGACAGCCACTTTAACACTCAGACCGCCACGGCGGCACAGACAAACAGCTTGGCGGTCACCGCCAACAGACAGGCGGAAGACAGTGTACCGCCCACAGTATCACAACCTACCAATCCGCCACCTTTTCCGGGGCGGATTTACCGCCAGACAAAAACAAGGCAGAAACAGGACTTCGAAGGGAAAACACTCACCTCTACACACCCCACAAGGAATCCGGACGCCATGGAACCAGAGCTGCACATTTTTCCAGCCCTCATTTTCTTGCTCCTCTACCAGGAGCACGAACGCCGGCGGCAAAGACAACAGTGAGTACTGCACTTACGACACAGGGGAGGGGGGAGGGAAAAAAACAGGGACACACACACTCAACACCCCCACCCTCACCCTCACCCACTACAACACACACACAAATACATATTAATACATTTTAGTTACACTCCCCAACCCCCCCGGAAGAATGCAAAGACAAAAGGAAATGAGTGTAACCATTGTAATATACTAAAATCAAGTACGCAAAAATATATATATACACCATAAACAAAATATACACCAATCTTAGTAGTCCAGGAAGTGCTCCAATGAAGTCCGTAGAACACTGGGCCCTCACGGTATGGGCGAGGCCCACACAAGATCCCCGACCATGACGGAGAGAACACTGCAGGGGCATCAGAGAGCAAGAAAACAGGCACTTCAGGGGGAGGGAAAGGGGGGGCACCTCAGCCGGTTGAGTGCACGACACCAAATCCACGAGGGGGCCACATGCCCACTGTTCAATCCTGGGGAGTGCAAAGCCACAGTCTCTCAAGTCTCTACATTGGGTGGGTTGCCCACTGTACCATCCTGGGGAGTGCAAAGCCACAGTCTCTCAAGTCTCTACAGTGGGTGGGTTGCCCACTGCTTTATCCTGGGGAGTTCAAAGCCACAGTCTCTCAAGTTTCTACAGTGGGTGGGTTGCCCACTGCTTTATCCTGGGGAGTGCAAAGCCACAGTCTCTCAAGTCTCTACAGTGGGTGGGTTGCCCACTGTTCCATCCTGGGGAGTGCAAAGCCACAGTCTCTCTAGTGGATAACAGTCTCCACTGGTTCTGGAGGGGGCCTGGTGCCCAGAGTGCTTCATCCTGCTAAGGACAGAGGTAGTGGATGACAGTCTCCACTGGTTCTGGAGGGGGCCTGGTGCCCAGAGTGCTTCATCCTGCTCGTGACTGACTCAGTAGCCTCAGTACCCTTGGTGCTCATGGGCCAGCGGTGCTTGGAGCGGCGGTGCCCTGTTCAGCGGTGCTTGAGGCGGCGGTGCCCTGTTCAGCGGTGCTTGAGGCGGCGGTGTCCTGTTCAACAGTGCTTGGAGCGGCGGTGCCCTGTTCAGCGGTGCTTGAGGCGGCGGTGCCCTGTTCAGCGGTGCTTGAGGCGGCTGTGCCCTGTTCAGCGGTGCTTGGAGCGGCAGTGCCCTGTTCAGCGGTGCTTGAGGCGGCTGTGCCCTGTTCAGCGGTGCTTGGAGCGGCGGTGCCCTGTTCAGCGGTGCTTGGAGCGGCGGTGCTTGGAGCGGCAGTGCCCTGTTCAGCGGTGCTTGAGGCAGTGGTGCCCTGTTCAGCGGTGTTTGAGGCGGCGGGCTCCTTTGCAGTGACTCAGCTGCTGGCGGTCCTCTCTGTCCCAGCGGGGCTTGTGTTGGCGGTCCTCTCTAGCCCAGCGGGGCTTGTGCTGGCGGTCCTCTCTAGCCCAGCGGGGCTTGTGCTGGCGGTCCTCTCTGTCCCAGCAGGGCTTGTGCTGGCGGTCCTCTCTGTCCCAGCGGGGCTTGGGCTGGCGGTCCTCTCTAGCCCAGCGGGGCTTGTGCTGGCGGTCCTCTCTGTCCCAGCGGGGCTTGTGCCTACTCTCGGTAGTAGGGGTTTGTGGGTGATGTGGGTGTGTGTTTTATATGGTATTGGGTGTGTGGGAGTGGTGTGTGTATGTGTATCAGGTGTGTGTATTTCGATTTGTCCAATGTGGCAGTGTTTTGTAAAAGTGTGAGTACTTTGAGTGCGGCGGTGTGTACCGCCAATGGAATACCACAGTTGAAAGACTGCCGCGTGGATTCGTGGGTCGTGATAGTGTGGGCATATTCCTGTTGGCGTGACGGTAGAGGTTTTGTTTTCGTCAGTTTATCACTGGCCTTTGGTGTGGCAGACTTGTGTGGGTGTCTGAATTTTGGCAGATTCCGTGCTGTGGGTCATAATAGCTGTGGCCGATTTCCGCGGGCACGGCGGTGTGTTGGCGGTGTTCTGCACGGCAATAAGTGGCTTTTACCGCCAATGTTGTAATGACCGCCATAGTCATCTAGACAACAAAAAACTAAAAAAGCAACAAGCCAAGAGACCCATTGATAGCTTGGTAAGGAAACAATGAGTCCAACTACATCATGCTTGTCCCAATGCACTTCCCAATAGAAGAAAGCCAAATTATCACAGTCTAATGGCGGTTGTAGTCTTAATCCGACCACCTAATTTGCCAAACAAACGTTTTGTAATGCTCGACCATCATGTCAGGGACTCTTCCCCATACAAGAGGAGAAGAAACACTTGTCTACTGCAGGGAATAAAGCAAGACAATACAGAGACCCTCGCAGTATATGTACTTTAAGGACCGATAAGTGTCTGTACCAAGTCAAACCCCATGAAGGCAATCGCTTCAACAATCGTAACATACAGAAAAACTGAAAGTCTTGATTTTAAAGTATAGTACTTACAAGTAAGCTGCCAGGTCCTTGATTCAAGACATACCCCGCGGCTGTGCTCCTATAGATTGAACGCGGAACACGGTCGGCGGAAGAAAAAAGCCGCCGGACCCGGAAGGTGGTCCTTTCCCCTCCACGTCTACTTAATGAAGGCTCAAAATTAACCCATAAAGACTTTGTCACCTTCTCTGTAGCTTCAACACCACCCGACAATAATCCCTCTACATTGGGGGGCCCTCTGATATTATGCTCCTGTATATCCATACTTCTTATCTCATTAGTATACTCTTTTCTACTCGCCAACTCCTGATTCCAGATTTCACAATCATCGTGGGGAGCCTCCCTTTGCCCACTGTTACATACCGGATACCTTTTCTGACATCTGCCACTCAGGTCTACTTGCAATGCCTTAGGGATAGAATTCAAAATCTTATAATTACTAGTATTTTCCTTATCCTTGGACTTACCCTTAATCTTAGTCACTGCAGTTGGACCTTTACTACTTGATATACAACTTTTACTTTTAACACTAGCATCCACTTGGACTCTCCCAATAGGGTTGGGCTGGCTGACTTCCCTTATACGTTACCTGGCAGATCTCCCCTGGCCTCTTTTCTTTGTTCTTTTACTCCTTCCTCGGAATCCCAAATAAGGAAGGATTCCATATCCATACCGGCAGCCCCATCTTTTTATCAACATTGAGCATTCAGCTATACATACGGAGGGCTTCTCCTCTGATACAGAGCTTTATCATTTAACCCAGATCACTTCCAACTTTTGTTTTCTCATCCTGGCCTGCCTGCCCTCTCTGAACGTCAACAGGTCTCCCCATATTAGGCATATAACTATCAATTTGCTTTCGCTTCGAGACTATACACTGCAGGTGAAACCTTATGTGCCTTCAACGTATCTGAGTTCATTACTACAGCTTCAAAACTACCTTGTAATGTTTTTTACATCAAGATTATCACCTTTAAAATTGATGCTGATGAGCTAGGGCCAGCCACATAATCCAATGGGAGCAGGGAGGTAAGATTTTCACCCCCCAAGTTAACTGGACTTGGGGGCAGTTCTCCCTGCTCCCCATTTGCCCTGTGGTCAATGTCCTGAATTTGGGGTGGTGCTCCACTTGCAGCGAGTTCGTCCATACCCACTCTTTCTTGCCCCCACATATCATGCTGATCGTCATTGGAGTAAACACTCCCAAAGCTCATTACTGGGAAACAGGGTGAAGATAACAATCTAGGTTCCAAGCAGAACATATCCTTGTCCAAGGGGGTCTCGGGCATAGAGCCACCTATCATCTCCTTGTATATCGACTCAGAGGTAGCGCTGTGGGATATGGGGGACCTTTTTCCAGGCTCCTTCCTAGAAGGTACCCCTTTAAAATGTTTACCCACAAAGTACCTAATAGGCCTCACCATTGGCGATACCCCTTGTAATCCAGGATTAGACTCTCCTGTGTAAATCCAGTCCCTGCATGATCCCCCAGTGCGATATTCTCCTCATTCTCCTTTTTGTTTATTGCACTTGTGGGTGATACTTTCACATTTACTTTCCTCCCCTTCCTAGCTCCTGCAGCTTTTTGGAGCTTACAAGGAGCCATGGAGTAGTAGAATAAAAGGACAGGAAAGAACCACCAAAAAATACTACAACAGAGTGCACTTACCTGACTGCCGCCTCCACCCCCAGATTTAGTACCTCACGGACCACGTCCCTCAAAGAGTGAAGGTCCCGGAATGAAAATCCAGCAACAAAGCACAAAGTACCGCTTCTGTTCTCCCTTCACGCCTTCCTTGCTTCCTCGTGGCTTTCCTCACTGGACGCTACCTGGGACACTGCACAAGCCATCCGACATGTGCTTTCCTGGTGCGCTACCCGAGCCGTGCGGTTTCCTAAATGTGCTTTTCCTAGTATGCTGCCCTTTGAGTGTCTGAGGATCCGGAAGGGCGTTTCTGACGCATTTCCGAGGTCGGGGCTGGGCACAAGCACAGTCAGGTCAGGTTCTCCCCTTTGCCAGTTTGATTGCTTTAACCTGAGTCACAGAGTTGTCCTTCAGCTCTTAAATCCTGGCACCTGGAGAATCCAATAAGATTTATGGAGCAGGTTCAAAGCTTTAATTTAGTCCAGTGCACGACAATGGAAAGCAGAAACTGGGCATAGCTTCCAAGTCTTTCAGGCTGCCAAGTCTCCCAGGACAGCAGTCACCTGATCTAAATCACAAGCATCTGACAGAAATTAATTTTGCAAGCATAGAAATACAGCCCACACTATAGCTCTGCCCTTTATCATTGGTAAACTTTACTCCACTTGACGACACAGACCGTCAGACCATGACACCTGCTACAACCAGGATGAAGCTAACTCCACCCAAGAGGAAGAGGAACTTCATTGATGAATACTGCAGGTTTTGTAGTTACCATTGGTGTGGAACACTATATGAAACTACATGGTCTGCCTCAAATCCACCCTGTCTGACCTGCACTTTTGGCACAACCTACAATGTAGTAGACCACCACGCCCCAGCAATCTTTAAAGTCACTAGAACAAATATAGGAGTATGCCCCAAGAGCAAGTAATATTGTATGCTCCCGAAGCACTTTTGGCATCTTATGAGAGTTTATACTCTAAAGGAAGGAACGTAAAACCTTTATTGGCACCTAAGGGTTGATTTGTGGTTAGGTAGGCAAAATATTGTCAATGCACTCCTTCATTCTAGTGTGGGAAAATGGCAACAAGCAAACACCATGAACTTGCAAGGCTTTGAAATTCTTGTCAAGGTGGCTGCTGTCCTGTGTGCAGTTCTCTATTGGATGGTTATAGGGGCTTGGCCACAGGGTCTGACCACAGGCCAACCCCCACCACGCATGGCCAACCCCAACCATGTATGGCCAAAGGCAGTGCACGGCAGTGGCTGGATTAATGTATAGTAATTAAAATTATTTTATGTAAAAGAAATATAGAAATGCACTAAAAAAACAATGGTTACAGGGACATTATAGCTAGGTTCTGAATTTACTCACACAAAACAATAGAAATTCAGCAGGTATAGTTAGATTTATTTCTAGTAACTATAACCCACGCCCTAGGGTGACTATATCTCGCACCCTCACCATGCACTGCACATTACTATGGATATTACAGTGCTCATGACAACCTTTATAACGTTATTAAAAATATAAATGAAACATTAGCAGTCAAATCATTGAAGAAAAACTGTGCATGACATGGTGGGGGTTTGAGCTATATATACCTTGTGCCCTAGGGTAAATATAAACTAAGATAGATAGATAGATAGATAGATAGATAGATAGATAGATAGATAGATAGATAGATAGATAGATAGATAGATAGATAGATAGATAGATAGATAGATAGATAGATAGATAGATAGATAGATAGATAGATAGGGGCCAACAGTGTTAAAGGCTGTGATGATGGGTATGTGGAAGGTAAAGTAATACTGTGTCTTTTTTTGTCTTTTTAGTGTATTTGGAGACCCTGAAGATTTAGGAAAGAAGACAAGATAAGGTGCCTTTGTCATTAATTACTGTTGCACACATCACTCACGCACACACCCACCAGCAGCAGAGATGGCATCTCAGTGGATACCTGCGGCTCAATCCCTAACTCGGGTTATGGAGGACAGCTCTGAGGCAGGATCAGAGACTGAGACAGTAGATACTGAAAGAGTATCTGAGGGAGAGGAAAATATGATGATTGTTTTCACATCTTTAGTATAGCATGTGAAAACAATCATCATACAATATATTGGCCCTCATTATGACATTGCCAGCATGCTGAGTGCCGCCAACATACCATGACCACGGCAGTATACCGCTACGGGTATTATGACCCACACATAGAAATCCGCCACTATACAGGCACACACACAAGTCCGCCAGCCCAAAGGTCAGAGATAAACTGGCGGTACCAAAACCTACAGCGTTACGCCAACAGAACTACGCCGACAGCATCATGATCCACGAATCACCGCAGCGATCAGTCAACCGCGGTAAACCATTGGCGGTACAGACTGCTGCGCTCAAAATACACATACAAAACAACACCACATTGGACAATTCAAACTACACACATCTGACACACATACCACACCACACCCACACACCCACACCACTATAAAACACACACCCACAATACCCACAACCCTTCATGACCCAAAGAATTTGACAACTGAGAGACAAGCCAGGAGCACCCACAGAACCTGAACCACAAAACACCATCACCCATACACCATCCACGCACCTCACAGCACACACCCCAACACATCACCCCACACACCCTCACACACTCCACTCACACTACACCCATGGCATCACAACGACACCCCAGATTTTCTGAGGAGGAGCTAAGGGTCATGGTGGAGGAAATCATTATGGTAGAGCCACAGCTATTCCGATCACAGGTGCAGCAGGCATCAATTGCTAGGAAGATGGAGCTATGGCGGAGAGTCGTGGACAGGGTCAACGCAGTGGGACAGCACCCAAGAACAAGAGATGACATCAGGAAGAGGTGGAACGACCTACGGTGGAAGGCACGTTCCATGGTTGCAAGACATCAAATAGCAGTACAGAGGACTGGCGGTGGAACCCCATCTCCTCCCCCACAACTAACAACATGGGAGGAGCAAGTCTTGGCAATCATGCATCTTGAAGGCCTGGCAGGAATAGCAAGAGGACTGTACTCTGGTAAGTCAACTCTTTACTACTTTCACCCCCTACCTGCATGCCATCACATATCCCCTCCCCTACACTCACCACATCACCCCACCATCTCACATACACCCCACCATCACAACCCAGCCATCCCAGTACCCAGCACTGCATGCAACAACAATGAATGGACACCCATCACCACAGCATGCACAGTAATGGCAATCACTTAGCCAACCAAATTACAACTCACACAAGCCAAAGCTGCTTTAGTAATAACAACCAAAGAGGGAAACACACCCATGCACAAGATGTCACACGCAGTAACAAAAACAGTGCATTTACATACCCACAGGACCCACACAACGTCAGTGGTAAGGAGGTGCCAGCAACATCCAGTCCACCCCCAGAAGAGGCCCACAGTGATGACAGCAGCACTGCACGCCTGGATCAGGATGACCAACCTGTCCCATCAGGGACCTCTGGACAGTCGGTGACCCAGCCGCATTCACAAACCACCACAGAGCCTCCTCCCTCACGAAACACCACCACAGCACCCACCCAGCGGGCCCATCCCTCTGTCCCCAGGACACGTCAATCAGCAGTGTGTCCAACACTACAGGGACCCCAGGCAACCCCACAAACACAGGACGATCAGGGACCTGGGGTCAGTGGCAGTGGGCACACGGTTCAGGGGACATACGCACAGGACAACAGGGAAGCTGGGAGGACTGCTGTGTGACAGGGGAGGACAGGTCCAGGGGACTGACTCTCCACGAGGCACTCACCAACATCTTGGGAGCATACCACCATTCCCAGGAGACCATGGGCCAGATACTGGCCAAGCTGCAGGAAACCCAGTGGCTGCAGAGGGGACAGTACCTGGGGATCAGGGAGGACCTGAGGGACATCCACACCACCCTGATCATCATTGCAGGGGTGCTGGCAGACATGGCCAACACCATGAAGGAGGCAGTGGCACACCAAAGGGGCCTTGACACTAGCCACACCGAGAACAGCCCTCTGCCGACACCAGTGGACAGGAGGCCCTGCCACTGGAACAACAGGCCACCAGCACCCGACCCCGTGCAGAATTAGAACCACCATGCAAAAGGTCCCTGCGTTCCAGGCAGAAGCTAGAGAACATTGCCAAGACCCCCACCAGGGAATAGGATTCCCTGATTGTCACCCTTGTGTCCCACTCTGTCACCCTGTCTACCTTTAACTGACATTGCTCCACTTCCTATGTCCCCTTGGACAATGCATCTGTGATACCAATAGACTGGACTCTATCCTGGAGATTTCTCCATAATCAGCCCAGCCCAATGCAATACCCCCTACACATTTTATCACAGAAATAAACAACCTTGGAACAAATACAAGTATGGAGTCTGTCAACTGATTGAAATATGTTTTAGTTTAACAAGCTGTAAACATTGCAATTCAAATGTACAGTTATATTTAAATAGGTATGACCTGTAGTGGGCAGCAGTAAACACACCAGGAGCCAGAGTGGGGCACATATATCTGAAAATAGAGATGCCAAAGGGTACAGTAAGTGGCCATCGAAATAGGGAAATCAGTAAGTGGCCATAGAAATAGGGAAATCAGGCTCCCATATACAATGTCCAACACAAAACTGCAATGGAAGGGGAAGTTACAGTGTCTTGCCTGTGTGTCACTGGAAGTACTGTTGGATTATTGTAGTTCTGTTGTCTACATCCTCCTCCTCTGCGTCCTCTTCGTCACTGTCCACAAGCTCCACTGCTGCCACACGACCATCCCCAGGCTCATCCTCCTGCAGAAAAGACACCTGGCGTCTCAAGGCCAGGTTGTGCAACATGCAACATGCAACCATGATCTGGCACACCTTCTTGGGTGAGTAGTACAGGGATCCACCTGTCAGATGGAGGCACCTGAATCTGGCCTTCAGGAGGCCAAAGGTGGGCTCAATGATCCTCCTTGTTCACCCATGTGCCTCATTGTAACGTTCCTCTGCCCTTGTCCTGGCATTCCTCACTGGGGTCAGTAGCCATGAGAAGTTGGGGTAACCAGAGACACTTGTAAATATCCAGGGATACCTGTTAGCCACCCACTCACCCTTAGGTCCAACCCCACACCCATATACCTACATCAACTGGGTGGGGACAATGGGCTCACTGATTAGCCACACCCGGTGCCTCTGGAGTTGAGACATCATATATGGGATGCTGCTATTCCTCAAGATAAAGGCATCATGCACAGAGCCAGGATACTTTGCATTGACATGGGAGATGTACTGCACATTCAGAGAGTGAAAGCTATTTTGATTTCTGAACACCTGTTCATTTCTCCCAGGGGGGGGACAAAGGCAATATGTGTACCATCAATGGCACCAATGATGGGGATATGAGCCAGTGCATAAAAGTCAGCCTTCACTGTGGCCAAATCCTCCACCTGGGGGAATACAAAGTAGCTGTGCATGTGTTTCATCAGGGCAAACAACACTCTGACCTGCATGTTTGAGAACATAGGCTGTGACATCCCTGATGCCATGGCCACTGTTGCTTGGAAGGAACCACTTGCCAAGAAATGGAGCACTGATAGGACCTGCACTAGAGGGGGGATACCTGTGGGGTGGCGGATAGCTGAAACCAGGTCTGGCTCCAATTGGGCACACAGCTCTTGGATTGTGGCCATATCAAGTCTGTAGGTTAGGATAATGTGCCTGTTCTCTATTGTCGCCAGGTCCACCAGGGGTCTGTACACGGGGATGTCTCCATCTCCTATTCATCCTCAGTGGTTAAACTCTAGGTTGAAAAACAGTGAGCAGAAGGTCATATTCAAACATATTCTCAGATTAATATGCAATTTTTGTTTTACACAAACAGTATGTGAACTTGTAAGTCAGTTGATGTGCCTATGTCTGCTGTGACGCAGTTAGGTGCCATGGCCTGTGTCCCCCTGAAATGGCGGCTGCCTGACCTGTGAAGAGGGGCAACTGCAAATGTAGTAATTGCGCTGGAGTTGTGTGCCGATGCGGTCGGCGGTCGATGACCGCTGTGCAACACCGCAATGGTTATCTTTGGAGAATACGGGTTCCAGGAGCCAATGGCGATGCACGCCGGTGGTGACGTTATGCACCTCTGCGGACGTGACCGCTATTTTCTATGTACAAAAAGAAAAAAGGGAGCACACTGCCTCACACTCAAGCAAAAAGTTAGCCCCAATGCATCATGGTAAATGCAGTCACTTCGTTTTGTGCTGAAAAAGTAATCAAAAGTCTTTCACCTAAGTAGGTGCAGCAAGTGCTGTGTATCTCTGGCCACGTGTTTCTAGGTTTAGCCCGTCATCAGCAGAGAGCAGCCAAGTCTGTGGGGTTGCTTGAAATACCGCCAAAAGTCTTCTCAGGTTTATGTACCACTCACTGGCACACAGGTGCCTCACCAGAGCTCGTCAGCTCGTTAGCTCAAGGGAGCAGTCTTTGGACAAAAAGAAAAAAGGGAGCACACTGCCTCACACTCAAGCAAAAAGTTAGCCCCAATGCATCATGGTAAATGCAGTCACTTCGTTTTGTGCTGAAAAAGTAATCAAAAGTCTTTCATCTAAGTAGGTGCAGCAAGTGCTGTGTATCTCTGGACACGTGTTTCTAGGTTTAGCCCGTCATCAGCAGAGAGCAGCCAAGTCTGTGGGGTTGCTTGAAATGCCGCCAAAAGTCTTCTCAGGTTTATGTACCACTCACTGCCACACAGGTGCCTCACCAGAGCTCGTCAGCTCGTTAGCTCAAGGGAGCAGTCTTTGGACAAAAAGAAAAAAGGGAGCACACTGCCTCACACTCAAGCAAAAAGTTAGCCCCAATGCATCATGGTAAATGCAGTCACTTCGTTTTGTGCTGAAAAAGTAATCAAAAGTCTTTCACCTAAGTAGGTGCAGCAAGTGCTGTGTATCTCTGGACACGTGTTTCTAGGTTTAGCTCGTCATCAGCAGAGAGCAGCCAAGTCTGTGGGGTTGCTTGAAATGCCGCCAAAAGTCTTCTCAGGTTTATGTACCACTCACTGGCACACAGGTGCCTCACCAGAGCTCGTCAGCTCGTTAGCTCAAGGGAGCAGTCTTTGGACAAAAAGAAAAAAGGGAGCACACTGCCTCACACTCAAGCAAAAAGTTAGCCCCAATGCATCAAGGTAAATGCAGTCACTTAGTTTTGTGCTGAAAAAGTAATCAAAAGTCTTTCACCTAAGTAGGTGCAGCAAGTGCTGTGTATCTCTGGACACGTGTTTCTAGGTTTAGCCCGTCATCAGCAGAGAGCAGCCAAGTCTGTGGGGTTGCTTGAAATGCCGCCAAAAGTCTTCTCAGGTTTATGTACCACTCACTGCCACACAGGTGCCTCACCAGAGCTCGTCAGCTCGTTAGCTCAAGGGAGCAGTCTTTGGACAAAAAGAAAAAAGGGAGCACACTGCCTCACACTCAAGCAAAAAGTTAGCCCCAATGCATCATGGTAAATGCAGTCACTTCGTTTTGTGCTGAAAAAGTAATCAAAAGTCTTTCACCTAAGTAGGTGCAGCAAGTGCTGTGTATCTCTGGACACGTGTTTCTAGGTTTAGCCCGTCATCAGCAGAGAGCAGCCAAGTCTGTGGGGTTGCTTGAAATGCCGCCAAAAGTCTTCTCAGGTTTATGTACCACTCACTGGCACACAGGTGCCTCACCAGAGCTCGTCAGCTCGTTAGCTCAAGGGAGCAGTCTTTGGACAAAAAGAAAAAAGGGAGCACACTGCCTCACACTCAAGCAAAAAGTTAGCCCCAATGCATCATGGTAAATGCAGTCACTTCGTTTTGTGCTGAAAAAGTAATCAAAAGTCTTTCACCTAAGTAGGTGCAGCAAGTGCTGTGTATCTCTGGACACGTGTTTCTAGGTTTAGCCCGTCATCAGCAGAGAGCAGCCAAGTCTGTGGGGTTGCTTGAAATGCCGCCAAAAGTCTTCTCAGGTTTATGTACCACTCACTGGCACACAGGTGCCTCACCAGAGCTCGTCAGCTTGGTAGCTCAAGGGAGCAGTCTTTGGACAAAAAGAAAAAAGGGAGCACCCTGCCTCACACTCAAGCAAAAAGTTAGCCCCAATGCATCATGGTAAATGCAGTCACTTCGTTTTGTGCTGAAAAAGTAATCAAAAGTCTTTCACCTAAGTAGGTGCAGCAAGTGCTGTGTATCTCTGGACACGTGTTTCTAGGTTTAGCCCGTCATCAGCAGAGAGCAGCCAAGTCTGTGGGGTTGCTTGAAATGCCGCCAAAAGTCTTCTCAGGTTTATGTACCACTCACTGCCACACAGGTGCCTCACCAGAGCTCGTCAGCTCGTTAGCTCAAGGGAGCAGTCTTTGGACAAAAAGAAAAAAGGGAGCACACTGCCTCACACTCAAGCAAAAAGTTAGCCCCAATGCATCATGGTAAATGCAGTCACTTCGTTTTGTGCTGAAAAAGTAATCAAAAGTCTTTCACCTAAGTAGGTGCAGCAAGTGCTGTGTATCTCTGGACACGTGTTTCTAGGTTTAGCTCGTCATCAGCAGAGAGCAGCCAAGTCTGTGGGGTTGCTTGAAATGCCGCCAAAAGTCTTCTCAGGTTTATGTACCACTCACTGGCACACAGGTGCCTCACCAGAGCTCGTCAGCTCGTTAGCTCAAGAGAGCAGTCTTTGGACAAAAAGAAAAAAGGGAGCACACTGCCTCACACTCAAGCAAAAAGTTAGCCCCAATGCATCATGGTAAATGCAGTCACTTCGTTTTGTGCTGAAAAAGTAATCAAAAGTCTTTCACCTAAGTAGGTGCAGCAAGTGCTGTGTATCTCTGGACACGTGTTTCTAGGTTTAGCCCGTCATCAGCAGAGAGCAGCCAAGTCTGTGGGGTTGCTTGAAATGCCGCCAAAAGTCTTCTCAGGTTTATGTACCACTCACTGGCACACAGGTGCCTCACCAGAGCTCGTCAGCTCGTTAGCTCAAGGGAGCAGTCTTTGGACAAAAAGAAAAAAGGGAGCACACTGCCTCACACTCAAGCAAAAAGTTAGCCCCAATGCATCATGGTAAATGCAGTCACTTCGTTTTGTGCTGAAAAAGTAATCAAAAGTCTTTCACCTAAGTAGGTGCAGCAAGTGCTGTGTATCTCTGGACACGTGTTTCTAGGTTTAGCCCGTCATCAGCAGAGAGCAGCCAAGTCTGTGGGGTTGCTTGAAATGCCGCCAAAAGTCTTCTCAGGTTTATGTACCACTCACTGGCACACAGGTGCCTCACCAGAGCTCGTCAGCTCGTTAGCTCAAGGGAGCAGTCTTTGGACAAAAAGAAAAAAGGGAGCACACTGCCTCACACTCAAGCAAAAAGTTAGCCCCAATGCATCATGGTAAATGCAGTCACTTCGTTTTGTGCTGAAAAAGTAATCAAAAGTCTTTCACCTAAGTAGGTGCAGCAAGTGCTGTGTATCTCTGGACACGTGTTTCTAGGTTTAGCCCGTCATCAGCAGAGAGCAGCCAAGTCTGTGGGGTTGCTTGAAATGCCGCCAAAAGTCTTCTCAGGTTTATGTACCACTCACTGGCACACAGGTGCCTCACCAGAGCTCGTCAGCTCGTTAGCTCAAGGGAGCAGTCTTTGGACAAAAAGAAAAAAGGGAGCACACTGCCTCACACTCAAGCAAAAAGTTAGCCCCAATGCATCATGGTAAATGCAGTCACTTCGTTTTGTGCTGAAAAAGTAATCAAAAGTCTTTCACCTAAGTAGGTGCAGCAAGTGCTGTGTATCTCTGGACACGTGTTTCTAGGTTTAGCCCGTCATCAGCAGAGAGCAGCCAAGTCTGTGGGGTTGCTTGAAATGCCGCCAAAAGTCTTCTCAGGTTTATGTACCACTCACTGGCACACAGGTGCCTCACCAGAGCTCGTCAGCTCGTTAGCTCAAGGGAGCAGTCTTTGGACAAAAAGAGGTGAGAGGTACATAAACCTGAGAAAACATTTGGCGGCATTTCAAGCAAGCCCCTATACCATGCTGCTCCCTGCTGATGATGGGTTAAACCCAGAAACACGTGTACAGGGATAAACAGCACTTGCTGCGCCTACAGAGGTGAAAGACTTTATTACTTTCGGAATGGACTACGAATTCGACTGCATTTACCATGATGCATTGGGGTTGGACTTTGTTGCTGGAGTGTAGGCAGTGTGCTCCCTTTCTTTGTAATTTTGTCTTTGGACGGCTCCCTTGAGCCACGGCTGACGAGCTTTGGGAGGCACCTGTGCGCCATGAGAGGTACATAAACCTGAGAAAACATTTGGCGGCATTTCAAGCAAGCCCCTATACCATGCTGCTCCCTGCTGATGATGGGCTAAACCCAGAAACACGTGTACAGGGATAAACAGCACTTGCTGCGCCTACAGAGGTGAAAGACTTTATTACTTTCGGAATGGACTACGAATTCGACTGCATTTACCATGATGCATTGGGGTTGGACTTTGTTGCTGGAGTGTAGGCAGTGTGCTCCCTTTCTTGGTAATTTTGTCTTTGGACGGCTCCCTTGAGCCACGGCTGACGAGCCTTGGGAGGCACCTGTGCGCCATGAGAGGTGCATAAACCTGAGAAAACATTTGGCGGCATTTCAAGCAAGCCCCTATACCATGCTGCTCCCTGCTGATGATGGGCTAAACCCAGAAACACGTGTACAGGGATAAACAGCCCTTGCTGTGCCTACAGAGGTGAAAGACTTTATTACTTTCGGAATGGACTACGAATTCGACTGCATTTACCATGATGCATTGGGGTTGGACTTTGTTGCTGGAGTGTAGGCAGTGTGCTCCCTTTCTTTGTAATTTTGTCTTTGGACGGCTCCCTTGAGCCACGGCTGACGAGCCTTGGGAGGCACCTGTGCGCCATGAGAGGTACATAAACCTGAGAAAACATTTGGCGGCATTTCAAGCAAGCCCCTATACCATGCTGCTCCCTGCTGATGATGGGCTAAACCCAGAAACACGTGTACAGGGATAAACAGCACTTGCTGCGCCTACAGAGGTGAAAGACTTTATTACTTTCGGAATGGACTACGAATTCGACTTCATTTACCATGATGCATTGGGGTTGGACTTTGTTGCTGGAGTGTAGGCAGTGTGCTCCCTTTCTTTGTAATTTTGTCTTTGGACGGCTCCCTTGAGCCACGGCTGACGAGCCTTGGGAGGCACCTGTGCGCCATGAGAGGTACATAAACCTGAGAAAACATTTGGCGGCATTTCAAGCAAGCCCCTATACCATGCTGCTCCCTGCTGATGATGGGCTAAACCCAGAAACACGTGTACAGGGATAAACAGCACTTGCTGCGCCTACAGAGGTGAAAGACTTTATTACTTTCGGAATGGACTACGAATTCGACTGCATTTACCATGATGCATTGGGGTTGGACTTTGTTGCTGGAGTGTAGGCAGTGTGCTCCCTTTCTTTGTAATTTTGTCTTTGGACGGCTCCCTTGAGCCACGGCTGACGAGCCTTGGGAGGCACCTGTGCGCCCTGAGAGGTACATAAACCTGAGAAAACATTTGGCGGCATTTCAAGCAAGCCCCTATACCATGCTGCTCCCTGCTGATGATGGGCTAAACCCAGAAACACGTGTACAGGGATAAACAGCACTTGCTGCGCCTACAGAGGTGAAAGACTTTATTACTTTCGGAATGGACTACGAATTCGACTGCATTTACTATGATGCATTGGGGTTGGACTTTGTTGCTGGAGTGTAGGCAGTGTGCTCCCTTTCTTTGTAATTTTGTCTTTGGACGGCTCCCTTGAGCCACGGCTGACGAGCCTTGGGAGGCACCTGTGCGCCATGAGAGGTACATAAACCTGAGAAAACATTTGGCGGCATTTCAAGCAAGCCCCTATACCATGCTGCTCCCTGCTGATGATGGGCTAAACCCAGAAACACGTGTACAGGGATAAACAGCACTTGCTGCGCCTACAGAGGTGAAAGACTTTATTACTTTTGGAATGGACTACGAATTCGACTTCATTTACCATGATGCATTGGGGTTGGACTTTGTTGCTGGAGTGTAGGCAGTGTGCTCCCTTTCTTTGTAATTTTGTCTTTGGACGGCTCCCTTGAGCCACGGCTGACGAGCCTTGGGAGGCACCTGTGCGCCATGAGAGGTACATAAACCTGAGAAAACATTTGGCGGCATTTCAAGCAAGCCCCTATACCATGCTGCTCCCTGCTGATGATGGGCTAAACCCAGAAACACGTGTACAAGGATAAACAGCACTTGCTGCGCCTACAGAGGTGAAAGACTTTATTACTTTCGGAATGGACTACGAATTCGACTGCATTTATCATGATGCATTGGGGTTGGACTTTGTTGCTGGAGTGTAGGCAGTGTGCTCCCTTCCTTTGTAATTTTGTCTTTGGACGGCTCCCTTGAGCCACGGCTGACGAGCCTTGGGAGGCACCTGTGCGCCATGAGAGGTACATAAACCTGAGAAAACATTTGGCGGCATTTCAAGCAAGCCCCTATACCATGCTGCTCCCTGCTGATGATGGGCTAAACCCAGAAACACGTGTACAGGGATAAACAGCACTTGCTGCGCCTACAGAGGTGAAAGACTTTATTACTTTCGGAATGGACTACGAATTCGACTGCATTTACCATGATGCATTGGGGTTGGACTTTGTTGCTGGAGTGTAGGCAGTGTGCTCCCTTTCTTTGTAATTTTGTCTTTGGACGGCTCCTTTGAGCCATGGCTGACGAGCCTTGGGAGGCACCTGTGCGCCATGAGGGGTACATAAACCTGAGAAAACATTTGGCGGCATTTCAAGCAAGCCCCTATACCATGCTGCTCCCTGCTGATGATGGGCTAAACCCAGAAACACGTGTACAGGGATAAACAGCACTTGCTGCGCCTACAGAGGTGAAAGACTTTATTACTTTCGGAATGGACTACGAATTCGACTGCATTTACCATGATGCATTGGGGTTGGACTTTGTTGCTGGAGTGTAGGCAGTGTGCTCCCTTTCTTTGTAATTTTGTCTTTGGACGGCTCCCCTGAGCCACGGCTGACGAGCCTTGGGAGGCACCTGTGCGCCATGAGAGGTACATAAACCTGAGAAAACATTTGGCGGAATTTCAAGCAAGCCCCTATACCATGCTGCTCCCTGCTGATGATGGGCTAAACCCAGAAACACGTGTACAGGGATAAACAGCACTTGCTGCGCCTACAGAGGTGAAAGACTTTATTACTTTCGGAATGGACTACGAATTCGACTGCATTTACCATGATGCATTGGGGTTGGACTTTGTTGCTGGAGTGTAGGCAGTGTGCTCCCTTTCTTTGCTCTTTTCTATGTGTTCACTCACTTGCTACCTGACCTTCAACAGGAGAGGACCTACACTGCAAGAGCTGCTGTGACCTGTGTCTGGAAGCGACCATGGCTCGAGTGTATGGGGAAAGGGCCTCTGCCTTCACTTCGGAGGAGTTGGAGAGACTGGTGGATGAGGTCCTACCCCAGTACCGTTTACTTTATAGTCCTCCAGACCAACAGGTCAGTACACTGTGAGCATGATGCATGGGGCATGAATGCATGGAGTGCTGTGTGTGTAATCCTCGTGTAGGGGGGGCTGAGGGGTCCTGGGCAGAGTGCTGCATGTATGGTGGTCAATATATGTGCGTAAGGGGATGGGAGGGATATGGTGGGCCATGAGTATGACAGTCTGGACGGTGTGACTAATCCCTTTTCTGCTGTATTTTTCCTGCAGGTCAGTGCCCATCAGAAAAAGGGTATTTGGCATGCCATTGCCAAGAAGATGCAGACCCTGGGGGTCTTTGACAGGCGGAGAACCCACTGCTGCAAATGGTGAGAGGACCTGCGCCGCTGGGCAAGGAAGACAGCGGAGGCCCAGCTGGGGCTGGCCTCCCAACGAGGAAGGGGTGCCCATCGTACCCTGACCCCCCTGATGTTCCGCATCCTGGTGGCTGGAGTTGGATGGGCGCTTGAAGGCATCACAGCAGCCACAAGGGGGTGATTACAGATTCAGATTCTTGACTTTGCGGGCATTAAGGTGTTACCTGGGTGGGGGATGTGGGCTGTGGGTGCCCCTAGGCCAGGGCGAACATGGCAGGGTAGGTTCCATGATGGGCAAGCTCAGATGCACTCCAACCACAATAATGTTGGTGGGCATCTACTACTGACCCCCCTGATGTTCCGCATCCTGGCGGCCGGAGTTGGATGGGCGCTTGAAGGCATCACAGCAGCCACAAGGGGGTGAGTACAGATTCAGATTCTTGACTTTGCGGGCATTAAGGTGTTACCTGGGTGGGGGATGTGGGCTTTGGGTGCCCCTAGGCCAGGGCAAACATGGCAAGGTAGGTTCCATGATGGGCAAGCTCAGATGCACTCCAGCCAGAATAATGTTGGTTGGCATCTACTACTGGCCAGGGTCCTGTGGGTTTCAGGTGTGCAGCTAATGGCGTTAGGCATTGTACCCCGGGCCTGGTGACTAGCATTGTAACTGGTAGTGAATGGCCTAGTGAATAGGGCTGTTCCGTGTGAGTTGTGTACGCCAATGGTAGTGTTCTTGCTGGCACTGACCAAGTGTATCCTCTGTCTCTTCACCCCCTTTTTGCTTTGTCACCCTGTTCTTGTGTGCATTAGCATTATCTGGTGGAGAAGCGGAGGCACCGGCGACGGAGGGAGCTGCATCCCACATGGGCCTGGATGCCGAATCCACCGACGGTAAGGGCACCAGTGGGACGGAGGGTGAGGGGAGCATCACCCTCGGAGACAGGAGGGGACAGTACCGACAGCGACTCTTCCTTCGATGGAAGCTCCCTGTCGGTGGCGGACAGCTCTGTGCCCACCCCAACTACAGGTACAGCGGCCACCCCCATACCAGCACCGCCCTCCCAGCAGCCCCTCAGCGTGTTTCCCGTGCCCTCTCACCCAGGAGGGTGGGCATCTCCTTCGTCCCAGACACCTCAGGCCCTGTGCCAGTCAGCCCTGCTGCCCTCAGTGAGGAGGCTATTGACCTCCTGAGATCCCTCTCTGTTGGGCAGTCAACCATAGTGAATGCCATCCAGGGTCTAGCAGGGCATTCCCAACATTCCAAACAGAGAGCATTTCAGGCTCTGGCCAACTCACTGATGGCAGCCATTGTCCCTGTCTCCAGCCTCCCCCCTCCAACTTCCTCTACCTGGTCCCAATCCCCTCAACCCCAGCCAATCCCAAGAACACCTTCAGACCTGCATGCACCCAAATCAACACAGAAGTGGCTCAGGCAAACACAAGCACCACACTTCATCCCACAGGCACTCAGACAAGCACCATCCAGATGCAGACATACCAACATCCACTGCCTCTACTGTGTCCCCCTCCTCCTCCTCCTCCTCCCTCCCAGTAGTGTCTCCACTCACACCTGCATGCACTACATCCTCATCCACTACCCTATCACCAGCACACCTATCAGAACACACACCTCACTGGCAGTCGCCACCCCAACATCTATGCACACATCCCCCGTGTCCTCTCTCACTGTGTCTGTGCCCCCCCTCCCAAGGTAAACAAAAGCAAGCACTCAGACAGCCAACAGCCATCCACCTCACAACAGCTTCCAGCCCATGCACCTGCACCCAAACACAGCAGACAGACACCTCCTACAACCACTGCCTCTTCCTCCACTGCCAGACCTTCTCCCTCTTCCCATCCCAATGTCCCTAAGAAGCTTTTCCTCTCCACTATTGACCTCTTCCACCCCCCTGTCCTTCACGTCTGGCCAGGGTGGGTAAAACTAGGCAAGTACCTCAACCACCCAGTCCACCGGCCTTGTAGTGTCCACAGCAACTCGTGGTGGAAAGAGATCACAAGCACCAAGCAGCCACCGGAAAGACTGTCTGCTCCAAGTGCTGCCATGAAGGCAAAGGCGCCACTCCCAGCTGGTACCGTGAAGGTAAAGTTGCCACCCCCAGCTGCTGCCATGAGGAGCAACGAGCCACCCCTAGCTGCAGCCAAAAGGAGCAAGGATCCCTCCCCAGTTGCTGCCAAGAGGAACAAGGAGCCATCCCCAGCTGCTGCCAGGAAGGGCAAGGGGCCTGCACCCGCAGGCAAAAAGGACAAGGGTTCTGGTGCTGGGACTCAGTTGGAGCCCCCACCACCAACCATGGTGGTGCAGCCGTACGAAGCTGCAGGGGATGAGCAGGAGCTTCCCCCCACAACCACCACTCACAGCAGGAGCAGCACCACCAGCAGTGGGCAGATGAATGAGGCTGTAGGGGATGGCCAGGAGCTTCCCCCCACAACCAGCGGCAACATCACCTTCACCACCACTGAGCAGCAGTCAACACTGGTGGACAGTGTGTAGTCCTGCATCCATGGGCAGTTGTGCTGGCTGCCCCTGCAAACCCTGTGGGATTGACACCCACCTGAGAGACTGTGACCTTGCACTCCTCAAGACCTGAATCACAGGGCACAATGCCCCCTCCAGAACTAGTGGAGAAGCCATGCACTCACCCCATCCTCCCCAGGATCAGAAGCAAAGGGCACGATGCCCCTACAGAACCAGTGGAGAAGCCATCCACTCACCCCCATTCTCCCCAGGATCAGAAGCACAGGGCACAATGCCCCCTCCAGAACCAGTGGAGAAGCCATCCACTCACCCCATCCTCCCCAGGATCAGAAGCACATGGCACGTTGCCCCCTTCAGAACCAGTAGGTAAGACACCCACCTACCCCAGCCTCCCCAGGACCAAGCACAGGGCATTTTGCCCCCTCCAGAGCCAGTGGGCAAGGCAACCACCTGAGAGACTGTGGCCTTTCACTCCCCAGGACCAAGCACAGGGCATGTTGCCCCCTCCAGAGCCAGTGGGCAAGTCTCCCACTCAAGAGACTGTGGCCTTGCACTCCCCAGGACAGCACACAGGGCATGTTGCCCCTTCCAGGACCAGTGGTGTTGTTCCATCTGCCGGCTAAGGTGCCACCCTGTTCCCTGTCCCCCTGAGGTGCCTGCCTATTTTCAAACTGATGCCCCTGCAGTGTTCTCTCCGTGTTGGTGCAGGAGACAAGTGGGGCCTTGGACTTTGTGATGTGGCTCTGTGGCCGATGAGCATTGAGGACTGGGCATTGTCCCTTGATTTGTAAATATGTATATACTTTTAGATTGGATGCACATATTTCTACTTCATTTATCTTATTACACTCACTTTTATCTATTCTTGTTGTCCTTGAATTATTCCTGAGGGGTACAGGGTGTATATGTTTCATTAGTGCATCTGCCTGTGCTTGTGTTGTTGGGTGTGGGGGTGGGGTTGTTTTTGCAAGTTGTGTGTGTGTGTCACTCTCCTTTTCCTCCCTCCACCCCTGTGTGCTAGGTGGCTGTACTCACTGTGGTCATCTTTGCCATTGGTGTTCATGGTGGAGCAGGACATAGAACGGCATTGGGAAGATATGCGAGTCTCCAAAGGTGAGTTGTTTCCCTTCTATGCAGTGTTTCCGCCAGGCTTTTGATGTCATTGGTACCGCCCCGGAAAAGGTGGCGGTTTCCTGTCTCATGATACAGTGGGCGGAACATTGATTTCTGCCTGGCTGTAGGCGGCTACCGCCGTGGTGCCTGTCGATTCCACCATGGCAGTCGGTGTGTTAAAGTGGCTGTCTGTCTGTGCTCTTTCTGCCATGGTCATAATTTGGCGGTATTTACCACCAGCCTGTTGGCGGTATTACCGCCACTTTATCACCAACCGCCAGGGTTGTAATGAGGGCCTTTGTGTTTTTTAAAATAAAGGTGGTCATTACAACCCTGCCGGACGGTGTTAAAGCTGCGGTAATACCGCAAACATGCCAGCGGACAAAAAAAGGGAATTATGACCGTGGCGGAAACCGCCAACAAAGACAGCCACTTTAACACTCCGACCGCCACGGCGGTACAGACAAGCAGCGTGGCGGTCACCGCCAACAGACAGACGGAAGGCAATGTACCGCCCACAGTATCACAACCCGCCAATCCGCCACCTTTTCCGAGGCGGATTCACCGTGGATAAAAACACGGCGGAAACAGCTTTTGGAATTGGAAAACGCTCATCTTAACACACTTCACGATGAAGGAGCCCACCAGGGAGCCCGAACTACAAATCCTCCCTGCGCTTGTCTTCCTGCTCCTCTACGATCACCAGCAACGTAGGCGCCGTAGACAACGGTAAGTACTGCACCTACGACATAGGAGAGGGGGGAGGCAAAAGTCAGGAACACACACACGCAACACTCCCATCCCCAACCTGACCCTCACCCACTACAACACACACACCAATGCATTTCCGAACATCACAGTAACAACCCCAAACCCCTCCGGATAAATGCTAAGACAAAAGGAAATGAGTTCAAACATTGTAATGTATCAAAAATCAGTAAGCACATATATACATCAATATATACACATTCCAAAAATATACATCACGAATAGTAGTACAGGTATGCACATTTCAATGTCCGTGGACCACTGGGTCCAAAATGCACTGACTCTGGCGGTGGTCTCCGGACCAGTGACGATACTGCTGCCCTCCAGGGCACTGACTCTGGTGGTGGTCTCCGGACCAGTGATGATACTGCTGCCCTCCAGGCACTGACTCTGGCAGTGGTCTCCGGACCAGTGACAATACTGCTGCCCTCCAGGGCACTGACTCTGGCAGTGGTCTCCGGACCAGTGACAGTACTGCTGCCCTCCAGGGCACTGACTCTGGATGCAGGTCACCGCCAACAGACAGGCGGAAGGCAATGTACCGCCCACAGTATCACAACCCGCCAATCCGCCACCTTTTCCGGGGCGGATTCACCGTGGATAAAAACACGGCGGAAACAGCTTTTGCAATTGGAAAACGCTCACCTTAACACACTTCACGACGAAGGAGCCCACCAGGGAGCCCGAACTACAAATACTCCCTGCACTTGTCTTCCTGCTCCTCTACGATCACCAGCAACGTAGGCGCCGAAGACAACGGTAAGTACTGCACCTATGACATAGGAGAGGGGGGAGGCAAAAGTCAGGAACACACACACGCAACACTCCCACCCCCAACCCGACCCTCACCCACTACAACACACACACCAATGCATTTCCGAAAATCACAGTAACAACCCCCAACCCCTCCGGATAAATGCTAAGACAAAAGGAAATGAGTTCAAACATTGTAATGTATCAAAAATCAGTAAGCACATATATACATCAATATATACACATTCCAAAAATATACATCACAAATAGTAGTACAGGTATGCACATTTCAATGTCCGTGGACCACTGGGCCCAAAATGCATGGGCGAGGCCCACACATGATACCTGTCTTGGATCGGAGAGAACACTGCAGGGGCATCAGATAGAAATACAACAGGCACCTCAGGGGGAAGGGAAGGGGGGGCACCTCAGCCGGATGACAGCACCACGCCAGATCCACGACGGGGCTCCATGCACATTGATGTATCCTGGGGAGTGCAAAGCCACAGTCTCTCAAGTCTCTACAGTGGGTGGGTTGCCCACTGTACCATCCTGGGGAGTGCAAAGCCACAGTCTCTCAAGTCTCTACAGTGGGTGGCTTGCCCACTGTTCCATCCTGGGGAGTGCAAAGCCACAGTCTCTCAAGTCTCTACAGTGGGTGGCTTGCCCACTGTACCATCCTGGGGAGCGCAAAGCCACAGTCTCTCAAGTCTCTACAGTGGGTGGCTTGCCCACTGTTCCATCCTGGGGAGCGCAAAGCCACAGTCTCTCAAGTCTCTACAGTGGGTGGCTTGCCCACTGTACCATCCTGGGGAGCGCAAATCCACAGTCTCTCAAGTCTCTACAGTGGGTGGCTTACCCACTGTACCATCCTGGGTAGTGCAAAGCCACAGTCTCTCAAGTGGATGCAGGTCTCCACTGGTTCTGGAGGGGGACTGGTGCCCAGAGTGCTTCATCCTGTGAAGGACAGACAGAGTGGATGCAGGTCTCCACTGGTTCTGGAGGGGGACTGGTGTCCAGAGTGCATCATCCTGTGAAGGACAGACAGAGTGAATGCAGGTCTCCACTGGTTCTGGAGGGGGAATGGTGCCCAGAGTGCATCACGCTCCCCCTGACGGTCCCAGTTCCATCACTGTCCCAGCTGCACATGGGCTAACAATGCTTGATTTGGCGGTGCTTTGCCCAGTTCAGCGGTCTTCACCATGGCGGTGCTTTGCCCTGTTCAGCGGTGCTTGCCTTTGCTGCCACTGACCTGTTCAGCGGTGCTTTCCTTTGCTGTCTCTGACCTGTTCAGCAGTGCTTTGCCCTGTTCAGCGGTCTTGACCATGGCGGTGCTTTGCCCTGTTCAGCGGTCTTCACCATGGCGGTCTTTGCCCTGTTCAGCAGTGTGTGGCATTGCGGTCCCTCAGTGCCCAGAGGGGCTGTGGCTGCCGGGGCCCTCCAGGTAACTGACTCTGGCGGTGGTCTCCGGACCAGTGACGATACTGCTGCCCTCCAGGGCACTGACTCTGGCGGTGGTCTCCGGACCAGTGACGATAGTGGTGCCCTCTAGGGCACTGACTCTGGCGGTGGTCTCCGGACCAGTGACGATACTGCTGCCCTCCAGGGCACTGACTCTGGCGGTGGTCTCCTGCCCAGTGACGATACTGCTGCCTTCCATGGCACTGACTCTGGCGGTGGTCTCCGGACCAGTGACGATACTGCTGCCCTCCATGGCACTGACTCTGGCGGTGGTCTCCGGACCTGTGACGATACTGCTGCCCTCCAGGGCACTGACTCTGGTGGTGGTCTCCGGACCAGTGACGATACTGCTGCCCTCCAGGGCACTGACTCTGGCGGTGGTCTCCGGACCAGTGACGATAGTGGTGCCCCCCAGGGCACTGACTCTGGCGGTCGTCTCCGGACCAGTGACGATACTGCTGCCCTCCAGGACACTGACTCTGGCGGTGGTCTCCGGACCAGTGACGATACTGCTGCCCTCCAGGGCACTGACTCTGGCAGTGGTCTCCGGACCAGTGACAATACTGCTGCCCTCCAGGGCACTGACTCTGGATGCAGGTCTCCACTGGTTCTGGAGGGGGACTGGTGCCCAGAGTGCTTCATCCTGTGAAGGACAGACAGAGTGGATGCAGGTCTCCACTGGTTCTGGAGGGGGACTGGTGTCCAGAGTGCTTCATCCTGTGAAGGACAGACAGAGTGGATGCAGGTTTCCACTGGTTCTGGAGGGGGAATGGTGCCCAGAGTGCATCACGCTCCCCCTGACGGTCCCAGTTCCATCACTGTCCCAGCTGCACATGGGCTAACGATGCTTTATTTGGCGGTGCTTTGCCCTGTTCAGCGGTCTTCACCATGGCGGTGCTTTGCCCTGTTCAGCGGTGCTTGCCTTTGCTGTCTCTGACCTGTTCAGCGGTGCTTTGCCCTGTTCAGCGGTCTTGACCATGGCGGTGCTTTGCCCTGTTCAGCGGTCTTCACCATGGCGGTCTTTGCCCTGTTCAGCGGTGTGTGGCATTGCGGTCCCTCAGTGCCCAGCGGGGCTGTGGCTGCCGGGGCCCTCCAGGTAACTGATTCTGGTGGTGGTCTCCGGACCAGAGACGATAGTGCTGCCCTCCAGGGCAGTGACTCTGGCGGTGGTCTCCGGACCAGTGACGATAGTGGTGCCCTCCAGGGCACTGACTCTGGCTGTGGTCTCCGGACCAGTGATGATACTGCTGCCCTCCAGGGCACTGACTCTGGCGGTGGTCTCCTGCCCAGTGACGATACTGCTGCCCTCCAGGGCACTGACTCTGGCGGTGGTCTCCGGACCAGTGACGATACTGCTGCCCTCCATGGCACTGACTCTGGCGGTGGTCTCCGGACCAGTGACAATACTTTTGCCCTCCAGGGCACTGACTCTGGCGGTGGTCTCCGGACCAGTGACGATACTGCTGCCCTCCAGGGCACTGACTCTGGCGGTGGTCTCCGGACCAGTGACGATAGTGGTGCCCTCCAGGGCACTGACTCTGGCGGTGGTCTCCAGACCAGTGACTATACTGCTGCCCTCCAGGGCACTGACTCTGGCGGTGGACTCCGGACCAGTGACGATAGTGGTGCCCTCCAGGGCACTGACTCTGGCGGTGGTCTCCTGACCAGTGACGATAGTGGTGCCCTCCAGGGCACTGACTCTGGCGGTGGTCTCCGGACCAGTGACAATACTGCTGCCCTCCAGGGCACTGACTCTGGCGGTGGTCTCCGGACCAGCCCTGGCGATGGTCTCCGGACCAGTGACGATACTGTTGCCCTCCAGGGCACTGACTCTGGCGGTGGTCTCCGGACCAGTGACGATACTGCTGGTGGTGGCGTCCCAGCCGGCGGGGAGGATGGCGGCCTTCTCCGCCGTGCTGCTCTTCAGAGACTTTGGAGACTTCTTCAGCCCCTTCAACACCTTGGGAGGAGTCACAGCTGACTCGGCACTCCCCCCGGGACCCTTGTGAGCTGTTTTGCGAGCAGGAGTCTTCACCCTCTCCCGTCGGCCACTTTCCAACTTAAGGTGCTTTACAGGGGGTGGACTGGCTGTGCTTTGGCTCCGTGTCACACTGGCTGCCCTGGTGGCCGGTGCACTCCACACACCTTTAACACGCACCACTGGTACCGGACTTTTTTTGGCTGAGGTGCTACTACGGGACCTATGAATTGGAAGGGTGGGGGTGGTGGGAAAGAGGTCAACGTTGCTCAGGAAGAGTTTCTGACGAACCCTGGGACGGGTAGCTGGAGGGGGTCTGAGAGTGGAGGAAGAGAAGGTGGTTGCAGGAGGTGCAACTTTAGGTGATTTGGGTGCAGGTACTGGAGGCTGTCGTGAGTTGGATGGATGTTGGGTGTGTGGGTGCCCGCGTTTGTGTACTTTGGGAGGGGCGTCACAGACACGCTGGGAGTGGACACTGGGGACGTGTACATGGTAGTGGGGGTGGTGAGTGCAGGTGAGTGGTGTGGTGCTGGGTGTTCTGGTGCGAGTCCTAGTGCCTGTAGATGTAGTGCATGCAGGTGAGAGTGTAGACGACACTGGGAGGGAGGAGGGAGACGACGACGAGGGGGACACAGTGGAAGCAGTGGATGTTGGTGTGTCTGTATGTGGGTGATGCTTGTGTGAGTGCCTGTGGGTTGTGTGGTGCTTATGTTTGACTGAGCTACTTTTGTGTTTTGAGGTGTGTGCATGCTTGTCTGATGGTGTGCTTGGGATAGGCTGGGATACAGGGGACTGGGTCCGGGTGGAGGAAGTTGGAGGGGGGAGGCTAGACACAGGGACAATGGCTGCCATCAGTGCTGAGGCCAGAGATTGCAGGGTTCGATGAAGGGCAGCCTGACCAGAATGAATGCCCTCCAGGAATGCATTACCGTGTTGCAACTCCATTTCTACACCCTGGATGGCATTCACAATGGTAGACTGCCCAACAGTGAGTGACCTGAGGAGGTCAATGGCCTCCTCACTGATGGCAGCAGGGGTGACAGGGGCAGGGGCTGAGGTGCCTGGGGCGAAGGTGATGCCCAACCTCCTGGGTGAGCGGACACGGGGCGAAGGCTGAGGGGCTGCTGGGAGGACGGTGCTGGTAGGGGGGTGGCGGCTGTACCTGTAGAAGTGGGGGGCACAGATGGTGGCGCCACCACAAGGGAGCTCCCATCGGCGGACGAGTCCGTGTCGCTGTTTGGTGATCCGGTGACCTACGTGAAGCTCCCCTCGCCCTTCGTCCCACTGGTGTATTCAGAATCTGTGGTGTGGCCCTCCAAGGCCATGTGGGATGCAGCTCCCTGTGCTCCGGTGCCACTGTACCTCCGCCTGATGATGCTGATGCACAAAAGAACAGGGAGAGCACAAAAAGGGGGGGACGACAGAAGAAAGACAGGTTGAGTGCATGGCTTACCGCTACCGTTGGCGGACAATACAGACACAGCAGCCCCCTGCACTACGCCGTGCTCTTGGCCTCTACAGATGCAATTCCTGGGATCTGGCCTACAGAATATGTGACAGAACAACTAGGTCCTAACCAACTATAGCCTAAACCACTACTGCTAAACAACTAAAAAGCCTCTACAACTAAGTACTGAACAACGTCTGTCTAAACAACAATTGTGCCTGAATAACAATTGCCTGAACAACTAATTTTAATATATATTCTAAACAACTAATAAACCATAAAAAACAAAAAGAAAACCTTACCTTAAAAAGAGTTGTTCAGGCAATTGTTATTCAGGCACAATTGTTGTTTAGACAGTAGTTGTTCAGTACTTAGTTGTAGAGACTTTTTAGTTGTTTAGCAGTAGTGGTTCAGGCAAGTAGTGGTTTAGACCTAGTTGTTCAGGATGTTTCCCGGCCTACATGGCTATGGTGGACATCTGCACACATAGATGACACAGGGGCATGTATACCTGTACTTGGAACTCTACAGAGGTGGGGTGGAGTGCCACATGGCCTGCATTCCGGAGGGGCCTAGCCTACGTAACTCGCCCTGGCCTAGGGAAACCCCCACCCAGACCCCTCCACTGCGCGCAAAGTCTGCTGAATGATGTTGTACTCACCCCCTTGTGTCTGCTGTGATGCCCTCAAGCGCCCATCCAACTCCGGGTAGGCCACCGCCAGGATCCAGAACATCAGGGGGGTCATGGTGTGACGGGCACCCCTCCCACGTTGGGAGGCCATCCCCAGCTGAGCCTCCGCCGTCTTCTTGCTCCAGCAGCGAATGTCCTCCCATCTTTTACGGCAGTGGGTGCCCCGTCTCTGGTGGACCCCTAGGGTCCGGACGTCCTTGGCGATGGCACACCAAATGTCCTTCTGGTGGGCGCTGACCTACATGACATGTACAGGGGAAGAAGAGAAGTCATTACCAACTGCACCATCAAAGTGAGTGACCCCCATCCCTACCCTTGCCATGTGGCACATGCATTCACACTCCTTCATGCTGGCCGAACTCTGCCCCCTTCCTTCTCACAACCAGCCCTCTCCACACAGGCATAGCCCATACAAGGTGCACCCTGTGTACTTACCTGTTGGTCTGGAGGACCGTAGAGTAGCGTGTACTGGGGGAGGACCCCGTCGACTAGCTTCTCCAACTCCTGAGCAGTGAAGGCAGGGGCCCTTTCCCCAGACGCAGCAGCTATTTTCTCTTCCAGACCGAGGTCACAGCAGCACTTGCAGTGTAGGTCCTCTCCTGTCGAAGATCAGGTATCGAGTGATTGAACAGATAGAAAATGGCGGTGACGTCTGCGGCGGTGACGTCCGCGGCTGTGCGTATCATCCCCGCCGGCGCACTACATCATTGGCTCCTGGGACCCATAGGGTCCAATGTTAACCAATGCAGCATTGCGTCGCGGTCTACGACCGCCTACCGCGACGGTGTACAACGCCAGCGCAAATACCTCACATCCCATTGTCCCAGTTTAGAGGTCAGACAGCCGCCATTTCAGGGGCCCACATGGCTTCATTTACTACTGCGTCACACATACCTAGGCCTACACTCAACACACATACAGGAAGAGTTTTGTATTTGGTGTCGTGCTCTGTGTAGCTGTGGGTACATACCTGGAAATTTGTTGACTCTGTGGTCACTGTTGTCGTTCTTAGGCACCGTCAGCTGGGACATTTGAGGAGATGGCGGAATCCTCTGGTGTACCGACCGCTGGTGGACCTGTTAACAATGGAGGAGCGACATTTCATCATCACCTACAGGTTTGACCGTGCCAGAATCCAGGAACTGTGTACCCAGTTGGAGCCAGACCTGATCTCACCAATCCGCCATCCCACAGGAATACCCCTGAAGTGCAGATGCTATCAGTGCTCCATTTCCTTGCAAGTGGGTCATTTCAGACAACAGTGGCCATGGCATCAGTGATGTCCCAGCCTATGTTTTCCAACGTGTTGTCCAGAGTGTTGGTTGCCCTGCTGAAACACGTAAGGAGCTGCATTGTTTTCCCTCAGGTGAAGGATTTGGCTACAGTGAAAGGTGCCCTGGGACATATCCCCAACATCATAGGTGCTATTGATGGCAACCATGTAGCTCTGGTCCCCCCACGCAGGAGTGAACAGGTGTACAGGAACTGGAAGATTTATCATTTCATGAATGTACAGATGGTATGTATGGCAGACCAGTACATCTCCCTTGTAAATGCTATGTTCCCTGGCTCAGTGCATGACGCCTACATCCTGCGGAATAGCAGCATCCTGTATGTGATGGGTCAACTCCAGAGGCACCGGGTGTGGCAATTAGGGGACTCTGGTTACCCCAACCTGTCCTGGCTATTGACCCCAGTGAGGAATCCCTGGGCAGAGGAACGCTACAATGAGGCCCATGGGTGGACTAGGAGGGTGATCGAACGCACCTTCGGCCTCCTGAAGGCCAGGTTCAGGTGCCTCCATATGACAGGTGGTTCCCTATTCTGCTCATCAAGGAAGGTGTGCCAGATCATCATCGCCTGCTCGATGCTTCACAATCTTGCTTTGCGACGCCAGGTGCCTTTTCTGCAGGAGGATGGTCCAGATGACGGAGTTGTGGCAGCTGTGGAGCCTGTGGAGCCTGTGGACAGTGATGAGGAGGAAGCTGAGGAAGAAGACATAGACAACAGGGAGTCAGTCATACAGCAATATTTCCAGTGACACACAGGTGAGAACAATTGTTTTACTATTACATTCACTTTCACACTTCTACCTCTATCCTCTCTGTCAATTAATAGCAGTATTTGGTAACTGAGTTGTACATTTCCCTTACCGTTTCACAGGTGTGGTTACCAACGTGTGTCATCTGCTTGCATCCTTCATGGACTTGTGATGTGTGACATAGGTATGTTGGCATTACATTTGAAAAGGCATTTTGTCACTGTCATTGCTAATATACATTTTCCAAATCACTGACTGACTCCAGATTGTTTTGTGGTTCAAGGGTGTTTATTGAAGTGCTAATTATTGGAGGGGTGGCAAAATGGTGATGGGTGATGGTGGAGGAATGTCCATGGCAGAGTCCAGTCTATAAGTCTCACAGGTGCCCTGCCCATATGGGCATAGGAAGTGGAGCTGGGGCAGTTCCAATCTGGACAGGGTTACATAGTGAGACAGTGGGAGGACAATCAGAGTGGTCTCATTTCCTGGTGGGGGTCTTGCCATCTTGCTCTGTCCTGTTCCTGGATCTCAGGGACCGCTTGCGGGGTGGTTGTCCGTCTGCAGGGGGTGGGGTGCTGGTGTGGTGGTCCAGTGGCGGGGCATCCTGTCCACTAGCGCCGGCGGAGGTGGTGGGCAGTTCATCGTCCATGCTAGCTTCAGTGGCCCCTTGGAGTGCCACGGTGCCCCACATGGTCTTTTGTATGTCCTTCAGCACTCCTACGATAGTGCCCAGGGCGGAGATGATGGTTCTTAGCTCCTCCCTGAACCCCAAATACTGTTTGTCCTGCAGGCGCTGGGTCTCCTGAAACTTGGCCAGGACCGTCGCCATCGTCTCCTGGGAGTGGTGGTATGCTCCCATGATGGAGGAGAGGGCCTCGTGGAGAGTGGGTTCCCTTGGCCTGTCCGCCCCCTGTTGCACAGCAGCCCTCCTAGTTCCCCTGTGTTCCTGTGCCTCTGTCCCCTGGACCGTGTGCCCACTACCACTGCCCCCAGGTCCCTGTTGTTGTTGGGGTAGTGGGTTACCCTGGGTTCCCTGTAGTGGTGGACACACAGCTGATTGACGTGTCCTTGGTACGGAGGTATGGGCCCGCTGGGTGGGTGCTGTGCTGGTGTTACCAGAGGGTGGAAGGTCAGTGTTGGGCTGTGCCTGTGCAAGGGGAACCGACTGTCCCGAGGCCCACGATGGTCCGGGCTGGTCATCTGGATCCAGTTGGCCAGAGCTGCTGTCGCCACTATGGGCCTCTTCTGTGAGCGGAGTGGAGATGTCTGGACCCTCCTGTGTGGTGACGTTATGTAGTGGTCTTGCAGGGGTATAAGAGAATGATTATTGCATGTGTGTGTGTCATGGTGTGCAATGGGTGGGTGTGCGTGTACCCCAGTGCAAACATTCCTGTGTGGGGGCTTGTGTGATGATGGTTAGGGGGTTGTTCTGGGTATGTGCAGTGGGCATGCTTAGGTGATGGGTGTCCATGCTTAGTTGTGTCATGCAGGGCTTGGTGTTGGGATGTGTGGTTTGTGTTATTAGTACATTAGTGAGGAGTTGGAGTGATAGGGGAGGGGGTGAGGGTGGGGGTGTGTAATAGCATGCAGGTAGGGTGGGGGATATGATAGTTAAGATTTGACTTACCAGTGTCCATTCCTCCAACGACTCCTCTGAGGCCCTCAGGATGCATGATGGTCAAGACCTGGTCCTCCCATGTTGTTAGTTGTGGGGGAGGAGGTGGGGGTCCGCCGCCAGTCCACTGAATCGCGATGTTGTGCCTGGGGACCACTGAACGCACCTCCCCCCGTAGGTCGTTCCACCTATTCCGGATGTCCTCCCGATTTCTTGGATGCTGTCCAACAGCGTTGACCCTGTCGACTATTCTTCGCCATAGCTCCATCTTCCTGGCTATGGAGGTGTGCTGCACCTGTGCTCCAAATAGCTGTGGCTCTACCCGTAGGATTTCCTCCACCATGACCCTGAGCTCCTCCTCGCAAAACCTGGGGTGTCTTTGGCGTGACATGGGGTGGTGTAGGTGATGTGTGGGGTGGTGCATGTGTTGATGAGTGTGGTGATGTGTGGTGGTGTGGGGTGTTTTGAGCGTGGATGTTGTATGGGTGATGGTGTGGTGTGCCTCTGTGTGGTGGGGTTGTCTATTGCTGTAGTCTCTCTCTGGCCTTCTTTCAGATTTTTTGGTCGTAGGGGTTTGTGGGTGATGTGGGTGATGTGGGTGTGTGTTTTATATTGTGTTGGGTGTGTGGGAGTGGTGTTTTTATGTGTGTCAGGTGTGTGTATTTTGAATTGTCTAATGTGGCTGTGTTTTGGAGATGTGTGTGTATTTTGAGCTCGGCGGTGTGTACCACTAATGGAATACCGCGGTTGAAAGACCGCCGCGTGGATTCATGGGTCGTGATAGCATGGGCGTGTTTCTGTTGGTGTGACGGTGGAGGTTTTGTTTTCGCCAGTT
Source organism: Pleurodeles waltl (assembly GCF_031143425.1). NCBI lineage: Eukaryota > Metazoa > Chordata > Amphibia > Caudata > Salamandridae > Pleurodeles > Pleurodeles waltl. The sequence continues at coordinate 112,299,743 of NC_090436.1, read as the reverse complement.
TATCACTGACCTTTGGTGTGGCGGACTTGTGTGGGTGTCTGAATTTCGGCGGATTCCGAGATGTGGGTCATAATAGCTGTGGCGATATTCCGCGGCGGTGTATTGGCGGTCTTCTGCACGGCGGTAAGCGCCTTTTACCGCCAATGTTGTAATGACCCCCAAAGTCTCCAATGTTAGCCTGTGAGGCTCATTGACTACAATGGAAAAAAAAATGACAGTTTTTCCCTCACCAAGGTGTATAAAACATCTTTTATAAAGTCCCTGTTTATATTTACATTGCACCCAGGGGGCACTTAGGGCAGACCTTAGGGGTGATTTATATGTAAAAATAAGGTAGTTTAGGACTTTGGAATTTCTTTTAATTCCAATGTCGAATTTGGGGTTAACTTTAACTTAAAAGCAGCCAGCAATGCAGGCCTGCTTTTAAAAGGACACTGGACACTGCAGCAGTGCACTACCTATCATGGAGTACGATAAACCTGCATGCCTTACCACATACTAGGGATACAGGTAGGTTGTCAGAGCCAATTATCATTAGATCTCATTTGCAATACTATTTTACACAGAGCACTGGCCCTGGGAATGGTTAGCAGTTTCCTGGGCACAGAGTCAGTAATCTCCAGTATCAGTACAAAGGTTTGGGAGGTGATCATTGCAAAAAGAATGACTTTCCTACATTTCCCTAGGTGCTGACTGAGCTGGGGTCCAATCAATCAATCAGGAATTTGTAAAGCGTACTTCTCACCCATGAGGGTCTCAAGGTGCTGAGAGGGGGGGAAGCGGGATGTTGCTACTTCTCGAACAGCCAGGTCGTGAGAAGTTTCTTGAAGGTAAGGAGGTCTTTGGTCTGGCGCAGGTGGGTGGCAAGAGTGTTCCACGTTTTGGTGGTGAGGTGAGAGAATCATCAACTGCCAGTTGTAGTTCTGAAGACGCTTGGGACGGTTGAGAAGGCGAGGTCGGCGGAGCGGAGATGCTGGGTCGGGGTGTAGAAGGAGAGCCGTCTGTTGAGGTATTCTGGTCCAGTGTTGTGCAGTGCTTTGTGAGTGTGGGTGAGGAGTTTAAAGGTGATTCTCTTGTTGACTGGGAGCCGATGCAGTTTTCTCAGGTGGTCTGTGATGTGGCAGTGTCGGGGGATGTCCAGTATGAGACATGCAGAGGAATTCTGGATGCGTTGCAGTCTCTTCTGGAGTTTGGCTGTCGTTTGTGCATAGAGGGCATTGCAGTAGTCCAGTTTGCTGCCTACGAGGGCTCTTCTGGTTTCAGTGAGTATCCATTTGTAGATCTTTTGGAGCATGTGGAGGGTGTTGAAGCAGGAGGAGGAGATGGTGTTGACTTGCTGTGTCATGGATAATGAGGAGTCCAAGATGAATCCTAAGTTGCGTGCGTGGTCGGTGGGAGTTGGAGTGGCTCCGAGAGTGGCAGGCCACCAGGAGTCATCCCATGCAGAGGGGGTGGAGCCAAAGAGGAAGACTTCTGTCTTGTCTGAATTGAGTTTGAGGCAGCTGCTCTTCATCCATTCGGCGATGGCCTTCATTCCTCCGTGGAGATAAGACTTGGCGGAGTCCTTGGTGAGGGAGAGGATCAGCTGGGTGTCGTCTGTGTATGAGAAGATGTTGAGGTTGTGGGATCGGGCGATGTTAGCTAGCGGGGCCATATAGACATTGAACAGGGTCGTGCTGAGGGACGAACCCTGGGGTACGCCGCAGATGATTTTGGTGGCCTCCAAGTGGGATAAGGGAGGCGGACTCTCTGGTTTCTGCCAGTTAGATAGGAGGTGATCCAGTCCAGGGCTCTGTCGCAGATTCCTGCATTTCTAAGGCATGAGCGTAGGGTGTGGTGGCAGACGGTGTCGAACGTGGCTGAGAGTTACAGGAGGATGATGGCCGTGGATTCGCCATTGTCCAGTATGGTTCTGATGTCGTCGGAAGCGGCGATGAGGGTGGTTTCGGTACTGTGGTTGCTGCAGAATTCAGATTGGGAAGGGTCCAGGGTGCAGTTCTCCTCTAGGAAGTGGGTTAGTTTTCTGTTGTCAGCCTTCTCAATGACTTTTGCTGGGAAGGGGAGCAATGAGCTAAGCCGGACATCTTTTAGGTCCTTTAGGTCTGCCTTGTTTTTTTTTGAGGAGGGCGTTGATCTCGGCATGTTTCCAGCTCTCTGGGACAGTGGCGGACTCGAAGGAGCTGTTGATGATCTTCCGTAGTTGGGGTGCGATGACGGAGCTTGCTTTGTTGAGGATGTGGTGAGGGCAGGGGTCAGATGGAGAACTGGAGTGGATGGTGTTCATGATTTTGATGGTTTCGTTGTCATTGACAGGGGTCCAGGAGAGCAGGAGGTTGGTTGGAGGTGAATCTGTGGTGTTGGTGGTTGCCAGGGGGGTCTGGTTGCTGAAGCAGTCATGGATGTCTGCAATCTTGCGGTGGAAGTAGGAGGCCAGGGATTCGCAGAGGTCTTGGGATGGCTGGATGTCGTTGGCATTGGAGCTGTGGTTGGAGAGTTCCTTCACAACGTTGAAGAGCTCCTTGTAGCTGTGGGCGTTGTTGTTGATTCGGTCTGTTGGAGGGATTCTTGGTTGGGGTGAGAGTATTGGCACAGGTGTCGACCCATTGCCTGAAGTTGCGGTCAGCTGCATAAGTGTTGGTGGTGTATGAACCTACCACTGGGGTGGTCAAGTTTCCCTACCAAACCTCCTCCAGCACCGGTCTCAGTCTATTCGGTGGGGCTCCTTGCTGTCTGCTGGTGTAGGAAATGGGGGAGGTCCAGTTTCTATCCCAAGTTGCTTTCTCTCCTTTGAAGACCAGATTTGCTACTTTTTCCCCATCTCTTTCTACCATCTGCTATAGCAGTTCTCAGCTTCCTTAGTGTCAGCCCAGGCCAATTCACATCTCATTAAGACAGCCTGGCCAATCAGGAAAGGGCACAGCAGGGCTGAATTGGCATCTATCAGAAAGAGCTCTAAAATCCTTTCCCTGTGCTAGTTAAAATGACTTCAACATTGGAAAGTGGTTGGATTTATTATAACATTTAATTTCATATCAAACTTGCAACATTTAGCTAATCTGAATCGTAAATAAGACTTGGCCCTCATTATGACATTGGTGGTAAATCCCACTTACCGCCATGCTAACTGCCGCCAACATACCACTGTGGTGGCGGATATCCGTTCACCATATTATGACACTCACATGCCAATCCGTCACTATTCAGCAACAGACACAAGTCTGCCACACCAAAGGTCAGTGATAAATTGGCGGTATCAAAACCCACACCTTACGCCAACAGAACAACGCCCATCACATTATGACCCACGAATCACCACGGTGGACATTCAACCGCAGTAAACCATTGCCAGTGCATACCGCTGTGCTCAAAATACACACACTCAAACAAAAGAACACCACATTGGACAATTCAAACCACACACCTGACACCCATGCACATATCACAAGCAGACACCCACACCACTATAAAACACACACCCACACTACCCAAAACCCTTTACGACTACAATGAATTGCCAACAGAGAGAGACAGAAGATACACACACACAACCAGAGCCACATACCACCATCACCTATACACCATTCATGCACGTCACAACACACACCCCAACACATCACCCTACACACCGTCACACACACCACTCACCTTACACACTTATTGCACCACAACGACACACCAGATTCTCTGAGGAGGAGCTAAGGGTCATGGTGGAGGAAATGATTTGGGTTGAGCCACAGCTGTTTGGAGCACAGGTGCAGCAGACATCTATTATACGGAAGATAGAGCTATGGCAGAGGATTGTGGACAGGGTCAACGCCGTGGGACAGTACCCAAGAACAATGGGATGACATCAGGAAGAGGTGGAACGACCTAAGGGGGAAGGTATATTCCATGGCAGCAAGACACCAACTAGCTGTACAGAGGACTGGCGGTGGACCCTCACCTCCTCCCCCACAACTAACAACATGGGAGGAGCAAGTCTTGGCCATCATGCATCCTGAGGGCCTGGCAGGAGTAGCAGGAGGACTGGACTCTAGTAAGTCAACTCTATAATGATACTACCCACCCATACCTGCATGCCATCACATACCCCCACCCCAACCTCACTCCCATCACTCCACCACCTCCCACACACCCCACCATCACAACCCTCTCATCCCAATGCCAAGCCCAGCATGCAACACCAATGCATGGACACCAGTCAAAGGCCTGCATATACAGAGCTTTCCCACTAGACACCAGTAATGAGGCTCAGGCAGAAGGGTGGAGGAGGGCGGCCTCGAACTCCTGACAGGGGTCAGGAGTTCAGAGGAGCCAGGGAAAAGGCTCTACTTGCAATGTGGAGCCACAGGAGGCAGAGCAGTGCACTGACCAGGTCAGTGGTATTGCTCCAAAACTTAGAGCTGCCCACATTGGAAGAAAGGGTCAGTTTTAGGGGGAAAAAATGCAATGCTTCCATGTTGTGTTTGTTGCTGTTTCACACCACGGCCACTAGGCCTACCTACACAATTGAGGTACCATTTTTATGGGAACACTTGTGGGAGGATAGAATAGTAGAACATTTAATATTTCTAATTGGATATTGCTGCATTTGTACCTTTCAAATGTAAGCTAGTGTATAAAAAATATGACATTTAGAATAATACTCTCTAAATCAGGTGCTAATATGGGTACCCGCAAATTCAAAGATGTAGAAATACCCACTGTTCCTAAACTCCATATTGTGTTCCTATTTCAGAAATACATAGGTTTCGTTGATACCCCTTTTTCACTCTGCCTGTTTCACTATTTGTATTGGTATATATAAACTATTCTACAGTGCAGCTCAGTTGTTGGCTCTGAGTACCTTGGGTTCCTGGAGATCCTACAAACCCTATATGAACCCTGTACAAACCAGAATAGTCTAGCGGACATAATGGTACATTGATTTCATAAATCTATAGCTTTTTAGGATCACCCATCGGTTTCACACTGGTTTCACCCTGGGTTTCACACTGATTTCCACCACAAAAAATAGGGAAAAGAGGCTGCCTCTTAGAAAAATGCCAAAAACTGTGGGGCAGCTAGGAAACTAGCATCAACATATTTTATGCTAGTTCAGAGCTTTGCAGGATTAGCGTAAAAAATGTTGACGCTAATCCTGCAAAGCCTATTGAGGCCCTTTGTAAACAATGGTGTTCACCTTTTAACGCCTTCTCTGAGAAGTCGTTAAAAGTGCTGAAAAATGAAGCAAAGAAATCTCTTAATTTTCTTTGCACCATTTTTTGGCTCCGCTAATGGGGTAACAATCCCTTTGCATACATTATGCCTGTTGCATGCATTGCGCTACTTTGTGAATTTTGTGCAGCGATTTTGGCCTCGTTGGGCCACATTCGCATCAATAAAAATGAAGCTAATGTGACGCAAGAAGGCGCTAGGGGCTCTGCATCATCCAGAAAGCTGGGACGCTGGTGACTAGTACAGCAAACCGTTCACAGATGCCATTTTTAGGAGAAAAATAACAGACACTTTTATCGGGAGCACTTTTTTCCTGTTTTCTCAAAAATCTCAAAATGTTGCTATATTTGATCTATTTTTTCGGTCCCCTCCAGTGGAATCCACAAACCTGGGTACCTTTAGAGTCCCCTGGATGTTGAAAAAAAATAAATCAAATTTGGCATGGATACCTTACCTGGAACAAAGTTACATTTTTAAAGGACATGAGGAGAGATGCTGTAGGGAGAGCTGGGGTTACAACATTGAAATTCAGTACTTTTCCTGGGGTTCCATAGCCCTAGCACCGTGCTTTTATTTGAGTCCTACCTTGAATATTACAAAGCTTGGGCAGATACTTGATCCTAGCAACATAGGATGAGTAAGGGAGACCATATGGAAAGCAGGTTGATTTTCAAACAGCATAGAGCCCTCAGATGGTTGAAATGCAACCACAACCAAAATGGATGACAAGAGTGTGGAAAACGTTCAACCTGAAGTAAATATTGACACTAATGCCATCCTGTTAGACCTTAAAATGAGCTGCAAGAGAAACAATAACAAAATAGATACAGTCTGTGCTATGTTGGACCATCTTACCGAAAGAAAAGATCATCAGAATCCTAGATTGGATGGTGAAGAAAACAGAATATCTGATCTGGAACATGATTCCACGACTGCAAATGAAAAACTGCTGAAGATGGAAAAGCTGAAGGCCACCATAGCAATAAAAATTAAAACCTTGACTCACATTTTCCCCACAAAAACATACTCATTACAGGACTACCTAAACTCATCAATATTGGGAGGCAAGACATTTGGGCCCAGATTTAAGAGGGCCTAGCGCCATTCCAATGCCACATTAGCATCATTTTTTTACGCTTAAGTGGAGCTGGAAGTACAAAAATGCTGCACGATTTTAACAAAGTGGTGCAATGCTTGCAATGGGCCACTTTGTAACCCCTTGCGCCACATTATGCCTGCATCAGACATAACGTATGCAAGGGGGAGTTCCGGCGCTAGGAGGGGGGCAAAGAAATGGCACAAAGAAATCTAAGAAATTTCTTTGTGTAATTTTTATCAGCATTATAAACGCCTGCTCAGAGAAGCATTAAAAGGAGGCTCCCATTGTTTTCAATAGGCCTCTGGGTGCTTTGCAGGATTACCGTGAACATTTTTTATGCTAATCCTGCAAAGCGCTGGACTAGCATAAAAAACTATGACGCTAGTACCCCTGACTATCGCATGGTGCGCCATATTTTAAATACGGCACGCACATGGTGGCATTGGGGGGGCGCAAGATAAGTAGCAATGCACTGTGTGCAGCTCCACTTTTCATAATTCTGCCTCATGTCAAAGCTCTGCATCCAATCAAATATCTTGTGGACATTCCTGGTTGGGAGAGCACAACATTCCCTAGGCCCGAGATCACTGCCTGGTGCTCCCCCTGGCTCATACTTGCCCAGAAAGGGACACAATCTGGGGCTGACAAGGGAAAAAGGCACCATACACTACCATACACCCACGCTCACTATGTATCCAGATTTCATGGCTGCTATTCAAGAATCTCAATGTGTTTTTGCTGAGGTAGAAAAATCGCTCCATTACAAAGTTAGATATTACAGAGTTGGCTTCGGTGTCACTTGGGTGGGGGGGGGGTCGTCATGGTGCATTGATACGTGGGATAATCCCTGTGAGAAGGGAAGTGGAACAATACACTGAGACTCACAAAGTTCATATTGACTTTCAATCCATTCATCCAATGATAGTTGACAGGAGCACTATTCACTAGGTTTAGGTCCTTTACATCGTACTACGACAATAATGCAAAATAGGAAACTCAGACTCATTTCAAGGATTACCGGAGGGTTTATAAGCCACAGAAAACCAGGAGAGCGCTAGCCTATTTTGACAGACATAAAGTATATTTAGCTATTTTACAGGAGACCCCTATAGACCTGCAGCGTCCCACAGGGTTTGCGCGGAATGGAGCCAGCGTACATACTTTGCTTTCTTCTGTGTATATTCCGAGGGGCTGCATTTTAATCCACAGATTCCAGGGTTTTAGGCCTACTCAAAAATATGAGGACACAAATGATGAATACATCATATTTAACAGCACTATATTAAACATTCACCTTATGCAAATGTATAGCTAGAAACCCAACATAGACTCACCCACTTTCTTTGAGACAATCCTTGATCTAGTCAGAAGAATCGAGGCTGACACAATAATATGTGTGGAAAGGCTTAAATCTGGCTTTAGATCCAGAATTAAAGCGTCGTCCACAAGGTAGGGGCCCAGTCCTCTCACACAGCTGAAACATTGAAAGAAGTAACGAAAAATGCTAGCATTAGTAGATATATAATTATATAAGCACAGCGACATGGCCATAGATGACTAGCTGGTATCAACTTAGCTTGTCACATGGGCAACAGATGTTTCAAGTTTTCCTCGCAGTCGATCAGATCACTCGCCAATGCAACTTGATCCGTACATGCACACTGATGGTAAATAAGCCCCATCTAGGTATTCGTAATGGAGGCTTTAATGGATTCAGTATTCTGAAGTGAACGTTCAGTCTGATGTGATTGTTTTTTTTTAGCTGAACTTGGACTCCGTCTACTAGTATTATGTTCCTAGGAATTGAAGTCAACCAACATTGCCGAATTACCTTCCAAATATTCTCGTTTCCCATGATGGGTAAAGTCATAGCAGTGGTGGTGAATAGACTGTTGGTTACATTTCTTGAAGAAAACCACCTCCTTCACCCTGGCCAATTTGGTTTTAGAAAAGGAATGGATTAGCTAAGGCCACAAATGATGTTTATGGCATAATAGAGATGGGAGGTTCAGCCACCCTTATACTCATTGACCCATCAGCCCGCTTTTGATGCCATCTTGCAGCCAGTTTCGTTGGAAAGCTTGGCAGGTATAGGTTTTGCAGGGACCATGTTGAATTAGTTTCCTTCAGTTTTGACTGAACACACAATAGCTAATCTCTATGTTACTCCTTTGGGTAAGTTAATAGACAGTCATGATTTGAAATGTCTCGCTTACCTAATCATTCCCTGCTAATTCTGAGTTTAAATCTAGATGCCTAACAATTCTCAAGTTGCATGGCTGATATTTCAGAATGGATGAAGTCTAATTCACTCACATTAAATGGGGAAAACACAAGGTTAGTTCAGTAATCTCACCAAAAGCTCGGAATGAAACGCCCATAGACCTGCGCTCTCAACCTGACTTGTGGTTGTTTAAAAAGGGCTCAAAACATGTTTGCTTAATCTCAAAACGTAGCGGTGCTGCTCTTCTTGGTCCAGTTTCTGTATCAATATTGCAGTTCAAAACGCTATTTCGTAAGTGCAAAGATAGTTTTCATTAGGTCTGTTTCATTGCGCAATACTTGAGGTTAACATGAGATATATTAGGCATATTGCTACAGCACAGCAATATGAAATCCTAAAATACATTTGATTTCTGCTCGAATAAACTAAGCACTGTACCAAACCTAGAAACCTGCTTCTTGGAATTGCCAAATACAAATTATCTCAAGGAGGTGAATGAGTTAATAAGTGAATGTTGTGAAATGGCCACCAGGGAAGTGGCTTTCTTAGGCAAGCATGCTCTGGCAAGACAGAAAGGGGAGACGACCAAGCAAGACATTGGCACAGCTGCTGAAGAAATAGGGAGTCATGCGAATGACCAACAAATTGAAAACATGCGTGGGCGTTAACAGCGGATAGCTCTACATGAACTGTTCAAATACTCTAAACAGTTGTATGCCTCACTGGCAGGGGAAGACCCGTAAGGGCGCACTGGGCGCAGACCTGGAGTGGGGGCATTGACCTCAGGGGAGGCGCTGTATTTAGCAAAAACTTATGATTTATTAGCACCTACTGAAGAGTTCATTATGGGTACAGCTTTCAGGCAGCAATCAAAATGTCAAAATAACTTTTTTGATGAATGTTCCTGCTTGAAAGAGAGATCAAAGTTTTGTCTAGTGTCAGCTTTGACTCGCCATACCGTGGCACAGAGGGTTAATATGCCTGCTGCAAAGAATAGAGCTGTATTTTATATGGATAGCTGAGTGGATTAGTAAAGCCAGCCTTTACCAGTGCTTTAAAACAAATTAAATGTATATGAGAGAGGGGCTATGGTGAGAATCAGGGACACTTTTTCCAGCTGGTAGCAAGTGAATCAGAGGAAAGGTCATGGGGGAGGGACCACCAGCGCTAAATCTGGCTTTGCTTACATGAGATAATATCACCCACCCAAATCCAACAGTATCTCAACTAAATTGCTATGGCTGGTTTTAAAAACATCTTGTCAAACATATCTCAGAGGAAGAAATTATTTTGGGCGTCTTAGAGAAGTGAGAGCAACATTCAGAAAATGTAGATCTGTTAGCAGAGTTTTATAAAACATCAGAAACTGGCCCCACATTTTATCGAGTTGTAGAATGAGGTGCTGAAAGAAATGAACTTCCTCAGACAGTCCATTAGGCAACTATCAAAGTTCTTCCCAAGGCAGGTAAAGATGGTGTCACCTCGCAAATTCTAACACTCGTGTTCTCCCCGGAATTCAGGCAATAAATCCCTAACCAAGGTTATTGCGCGATTATTGGCACCATTGATGACAACGCTTTTGAGTACAAGGAGTAGTCTTTTCTTATGACCACATTCTATAGATGGGGGGGTTGCTTGACATAAGTTGCAGATTATCTCCCTGCTATATACAAAACCTCCCGCCCTTGTAAAAATCACTTGGTTGACTTCAGACACTTATGCTATCACAAGGGGCACCATTCAGGGTTGACCCCTTCCGCGTATGCTGTTCCTGTTCATTCAGGTCGTGAAACTTCTGGCACTTTGGCTTTCTCAGCAACATATTAATAAAAGCCTCTCTTTCCATAAAAGGCTCAATTTATATCCATTTGTGCTGGTGATGTTTTATTTTTCATCAGGTGAACGAATGAAAATCTTTCCCCAATAATGTGGTAAATGATATGCATTGTTAGCCATATGAATAACCCAATTGACTAGTACAAATCAGTTTTTTTTCTCTTAACTGAAAATATCTTCTGATCAGATATGGACTTCTTAATATGATGGTGTGAAGATCTGGTTAAATACCTTAAAGTGGTGCTTGACAGACACAAAGAGACTATTATTATATTAAATTACAGTCCACTGATTGACAAACAATTTCAAAACGTGAATACCAGAATAAACCATCATATTCCCATGGCAGGTCGAAGTGTGTTTATCAAATAGATGATATTAACCAAATTGTTAGATTTTTTTTTAAACATATAGATCACATATTACAAGGGTCCTGTATCAAACACACATACCCCAATTAACGATAAGGCCACGTGATGACAAACTGGAGACTTATGCGGCTCTGCCATGTGCCGGTTCCAGACCTAAAGATGTATGGGGGCCATTGAGATTCTACCTATTGGCAGGGGAAAGTGAAGTGAGGACCACACATGGGGATCCAGAAAACCTACAGGGACATAAATATGAGCCGGTTTGCATCGTGTTTGCACTAGCAACGTGGTACATGCATGATGCAAACCTTAAATGCAATTTCTGAAGCCATGTAAGGCCACTTTGCGTGGCCTTGAGTGGCTCCATAAATCTGGAATAAGGCAATATGGCGTAAATCACTGCGTTGCCTTAATCTGCCCTGCGAAGGTGTTCGAAGGGCGTTGCATGGGTGTTCCCAGTAACTCCCATGGATTTTGACGCATTCCCAAACTTAACAGAACTGGTAAACCTGGTAAAGTGCCAAAATGCTACACCTTCCCATGGGATATTTAATGTGGAGAAATATCTTTAGCTCTCCTTGTTACTTCCTCTTTCTATGTTTGCTGTATTCTGCAGCACACGTAGATAGAGGAATATGCCTCAGGGGATTGTTTTAGTGCTGAATGGGCCTCTTCCTGCACAAAACAATCCTGCCTGGTCCAGGGGTGCCTGAAATGGTGCCATGGCTGCCAAAAGGGTGCCAGCTCAGGGGAAAAGGCAAGTATGTGCCATATTGGCTTGAATACAGTGCAAACCTGCGCTTTCCCTGTCACACACTGCAGCACAGTCAGGTGACTTGCTGCAGTGCACTGTACGACACACTCATAAATATTCCCCAAGTGTATTGGGTTCTAAGTCTAAATTTCCTAGCTAGAGGCCATCACCTGGCCTTGGCACAAATTGTCACTCAAAGTTGCACACCAACCACCCTTGAATTTTCAGCCATTTTCCTCCCTAAACCTAAAGCAAATTCTTTTGCGGGGAGCTATAAAGCATAAAGAAAAACATCCATTGTGAGGGATATGATCTAGATGGTTGATCTAAATTGTGAAATGTATTGTAATTTGAACAGCGCAGTAATGGTTGAAATGTGCATATTATACTGTATACTGAGTGTATGCTCAATGGCAAACAGTAAATGATATAAAACTTGCATTAAAAAGGGAACAAACGAATTGAGATTAGTATATTCACTTCCTCAAGGCACAATGGAAATAATTAGACAACCAATCAAAACGAGGACTTATGTTTAACATCGCAACATTTTACAGATTATCAAGAAGAGCATTGTGTGCAAGAATGACAGGGATAGATGACAAAACATCTAGCTAGCAAGGCAACCTTAGTGAATTCATAAGGGCAATGCATTGTGTTACATAACAGGGAATGGTCTAAAGCATTTGTACATGGTGTTTTACTGATGAAAGAAGCTTCATTGCTTAAGGAATAGTACTAGTGGTGAAGGAGGGAGATATAATGAAAAGATTCATACCATCCTATAGACGTTTTATGGATAGAGCCATAAACATAATATGTAGTGTTAAGAAGAGGGGTAATTCCATCTAATAGTTACATTAAGCTCACACCATTAGCTGATGAGGCAGGTGTCCTTACTATTTTGTATAGAGATAAAATGGTAAATTGAATCTTTCTGAGACAGATGTTTTTGTTCTGCAGTTATGAAACCAGTTACCATCAGGGGGGTCCGGGGCCAATTATGTGACTTAAGAGTTCAAAAAGCCCGGTGGACCGGAGTAAGTGTGCATGTTTGAACTTGCTCTTGATAAAGAGAGGGCAAACCTTGTTAGGGTATTCTAAGTGGTGATGATGTAATAAAATAAATAGAATTAAAGTGGTTTGGTAAGGGTTGAATGCCATTATCTGTAAGGGAAGAAATGTGTTGCAAAAATCCCCTGTCTGTCTCTCAATGTGAGTAGCAGCTTCGGTCTCAAAATAGGCTACGTTTTGTAGAAGTAAGGTACATATCAAAACAGAATAGGTGTTCCACTTCTTCCTGGCACGAGCTGGACCTGAAAAAAAGAAAAGAGCAATTTCACCTTGTGTTATCTGCATGTGTATTTTAACAGAATAATGATTCTATTTCAAAAATAATTTTTGACATAATTTAACCACACTGCCTTTAGAAACTTGTCATAGGTCAATACCTAGGATCAAGCCTCTTAGCAAGTGACCAGCAATCTTAGGTAGTAATTTAGGAGCACATTTAATGGACACTAAACCACTCCATTTTTTAATACGGTAATGTATTAAACGTATTATTTTTAGGGATGGCTGGACAGCACATTTGTATAAGAGACATATCGTTATCAATTGTTTAAATTAAGCAGTGGACTTTGGTTCCACCAAAAGAAGAATTACTCTCCCATCTCATTGTCTTACTTGGTGTACCATTCTGCCTCCCAGGAAGTGCCTGCATTGCAAAGCATGAGGGTCTATTTAGCATCTGTAAAATATACTCAGCTATTGCGTATTACATTCTTTACCTCATTCCTGTGTTGTATGTGGCAAGAAATGCTTTTCAATGTTTACTTACTGCAGTAATTTTTTGAATGTTTTTGTCATGAGTTGAGTGTTAACCATTAACACTACCATATTTACTACCACATCCACTAGCACCAGGACTGCTATCACTACCATCTTTACCATCATCACTAAAAGCACAACCAATAACACTACTCCACCACTACCATCTACATCACCACTGGCACGATTACCAACAGCACCATTGCCGCAACCACATTTATGCATGAATGTGTTGGCATGTTTTACCACATGAATACTAGATCTATTGACTTAGACACACCTTGTTATCGTTATTTTAATATCATCAATATTTAATGACATTCCTCATTTATAATCTGGTAAATGTGAATCGTTTTTTTATGAGCTAGTAGGACCTGGAAATCTTTAATGGTAGCAGGATTAAGGCAGATTGTTTCTTTAAGAAATATAATGTGTCAGATCCTTTCAGATACTATGTCTGGTTTCCCTCACCCTAAGCACTGAAATGGGAACACACCAGTAGTTATAACCTTGTTCTATGAAAGAGGAGCTGGGTGCGTGTATAACATTTTGATGTTACATCAGAACTATAGGCAATTAAGAGACTCCTGAAAACAAATATTGGTTGCTAAACCATATCTATAATTATTATTAAGGTATATTACATTTGCTCGGAAAATCCCTAGGCTATCTGCCAGAGGAGGCCAATAATGCTTCTACTGAGTAAAAAGGAATACTTATTTGTTAGAAATGGGGTCTTTGGTTGACAGTCAGGTCACCCCCTGTTTAAGCAAGGACCCTCACTCTAGTCAGGGTAAAAGAGAATCACCATCAGCTAACACCTGCTTACCCCATTGGTAGCTTGGCAGAGCAGTAGGCTTAACTTCAGAGTGCTAGGTGTAAAGTGTTTGTACCAACACACACAGTAACTTAATGAAAACACTACAAATGACACAACACCAGTTTAGAAAAATATGAAATATTTATCTAAACAAAACAAAACCAAAATGACAAAGATCCAACATACACAAGTCAAGTTATGAATTTTTAAAGATTAAACTAAAAAATAGCGCTTAGAAACACAAACTGCTTCGATGAGGTGTTAACATGGCGTCGTGATGGAGTCGTTCCCAACAAATCGACACCAGCGGCGCCAGACACGGAGACGCTTAGACCCCCATGTACAGTACCTTTGGTGAAGAAACAAGTCGATGCGTGAAGTCGGGGATCGCGGGTGCTGGCAGAGAGAAGTCTTTGCTGTCCCTGAGACTTCAAACAACAGGAGGCAAGCTCTAAATCAAGCTCTTGGAGATTTCTTCACAAGATGAAAGGCACACAAAGTCCAGTCTTTGCCCTCTTACTGTGGCAGAAGCAGCAACTGCAGGATAGCTCCACAAAGCGCAGTCACAGGCAGGGCAGCACTTCTCAGCTCTTAAGCTCTTCTCCAGGCAGAGGTTCCGCTTGTTTCCAGAAGTGTTCTAAAGTCTGTGGTTTTGGGTGCCCTTCTTATACCCAATTTCTCCTTTGAAGTAGGCCTACTTCAAAGCAAAGTCTCTAGTGAATGTGAAATCCTGCCTTTCCCAGGCCAGGCCCCAGACACGCACCAGGGGGTCGGAGACTGAATTGTGTGAGGACAGGCACAGCCCTTCCAGGTGTAAGTGACCACTCCTCCCCTCCCTCCTAGCACAGATAGCTCATCAGGAATTGCAGACTACATCCCAGCTCCTTTTGTGTCACTGTCTAGTGTGAGGTGCAACCAGCCCAACTGTCAAACTGACCCAGACAGGGAATCCACAAACAGGCAGAGTCACAGAAATGGTATAAGCAAGAAAATGCTCACTTTCTAAAAGTGGCATTTTCAAACACACAATCTTAAAATCAACTTTACTAAAAGATGTATTTTTAAATTGTGAGCTCAGAGACCCCAAACTCCACATGTCCATCCGCTCCCAAAGGGAATCTATACTTTAATCAGATTTAAAGGTAGCCCCCATGTTAACCTATGAGAGGGATAGGCCTTGCAACAGTGAAAAACGAATTTAGCAATATTTAACTGTCAGGACATATAAAACAAATTACTATATGTCCTACCTTAACCATACACTGCACCCGGCCCTTGGGGCTACCTAGGGCCTACCTTAGGGGTGCCTGACATGTAGGAAAAGGGAAGGTTTAGGCCTGGCAAGTGGGTACACTTGCCAAGTCGAACTTACAGTTAAAACTACACACACAGACACTGCAATGGCAGTTCTGAGACATGATTACAGAACTACTTATGTGGGTGGCACAACCAGTGCTGCAGGCCCCCTAGTAGCATTTGGTTTACCGGCCCTGGCACCTCTAGTGCACTTTACTAGGGACTTACTAGTAAACCAAATATGCCAATCATGGATAAACCTATTACATAAACATTTTGTAAAGGAGCACTTGCAATTTAGCACTGGTTAGCAGTGGTAAAGTGCCTAGAGTAACAAAAACAGTACAATCAGAGTCCCGCACACATCAACAACCTGGGGAACAGAGGCAAAAAATAAGGGAGACTACGCCAAGGAGGAAAAGTCTAACATTATTGCTGTATGTAGCGTTGAACATAATGGTGGAAACAGTACATTAAAGCATTACAGACCGCCATAGTGGGCTATACTGGCCATTAAAAGCCTGCTCCAGGGTTAAAGGCCTGAGCTGAAGGCAAGGGCCTTTAACAAGGGAGCTGGCTTTTAATGTTAATGACCGGTATAGTCCAGCTACAGTGGACTATAAAGCTCGTAGAACATTCTGCCCCACCCGGGCAGAGAGTTGCAATTAGTAAAACAAAGGTCTCACAGAGCCCGATGGCTCCATAGTTCTTTGTTCACAGCTGCTGCTGTGAATGACAAACATTGGAATGTTGATGTTCCAGGCTTTTACCAGCCATTAGAAGCCACCTCATTGTCTTCAATGGAGTGCTCAACATTCCCGTGTTCTAATTCCTTGAGATTCTCTGTGTTGTCACAAGAAGCATATGTGTTGAGATCCTTCAAAAGCTCTTTGACTGCATTTATATCACAGGCACCTGTAAAATTATCTTGTGTGACAATGTCAACCACAGCACGGATGTCTCAGCCAATGTTCTGTCTGGTTTTGAAGGATGTGCTGTGTAGATTGTTGAAACACCTGGACAGCTACATCAGGTTTCCCCACCCAGCAGAGTTGGCTTATATGAAGGCAGACTTTTATGAGATGGGACACAGTTCACATGTGGCAGGAGTCATTGATGGCACCATGTTGCCTTGGTCCCTCCCAGTGTTAATGAACAGATGTATAGGAACCAGAAAAACTAACACTCAATCAACATTCAAGTCATGTGTCTAGGAGAGCAGTACATCTCACAAGTCACAGCCAAGTATCCAGGTTCTGTGCATGATTCCTTCATCATGCAAAACAGAAATGTCCCACTGCTGATGACACAATGCTACACAGGGAGGGCCCATTGAACTGTGTGTTTGCAATTTATGTCTCCTGCCATCACAATATAGAATGTCAAACACACATGGTTGTGTTGTTCTCAAAATGTGTTCACAGATGACTCTGGCTATCCAAACAGTCCTTGGGTGTTGAATCCAGTGAGGTACCAAAGCACGTCAGGGAAGTCCGCTACAATGAGGCTACGGGAGGACAAGTCGTGTAGTTGACCATACTTTTGGGCTTCTGAAGGCAAGATTTAGGTGTCTGGACGTATCTGGAGGAGCCCTCCTCTACTCGTCCCACAAGGTCTGTTAAATAATAGTTGCCTACTGCATGCTCCACTGTCTAGCCCTAAGACATCAGATACCATTGATAGCAGATGAGGGGGAGGCAGCTGAACATGTGAGTGGAAATGCTGATATGCCAAGTGATGAAGAGCCAGAGGAAGATGAAGAAGGATTCTCTAGGGCAGATGTCATCAATCAGTACTTCAAATGACAAATAGGTATGTGAAGTATACCTATTATTGAGATGCAATTGTACAACCAGATGTAGATGGCTGTCATCACACCTCCTTTCTATCATCATCTGTGGGGGTGCAGGGAGCTCAAATGCCTATGAGTGAGTTGTGAATGCAGACTGAACGTTTGTTTTGTGTACAGGACAGATTGTTCTGCAGTCTCATGTCTCACAGCAGAGTCAGACTTACACTATTGGTAAAGACTTCTTTGATGTGAGGAATGTTTTGTTCAATGCCCTATCCTATTACCCTTTCAGTCACAGATTTGCCTTTGTAATCTAACCTAGACCTAGTGGTCATTTTGTTCTTACTTTGCAGTCCAAGAAGCATGTCACTGTAGACTGACATAGGTGAGTGACAATCCTACAGGTATTGGTTAGTGAATGGTTTCAGTCTTGGGTGCCTCAGTTATCATCTTTGTAGGTTCCATGGGACATGTGATCTGGAAGCTATGGTGTGGATATGTGAAGACCCTACACCAGGTGATGCAGAGGACCTATCAGTGTGCCCCTGCTTTCTAGGTAGATAACCATGACCCTGACTTCTGTATCCTATGTATTTGCATTGTATGACACAATTGCATGTATCCTGATGGTTGTCTCAGTCATGCTCCATGTGCTGATTGCAGTATTAACTATTATTTTGTGTAGAAGTGACTTTCATGCTGTTTGACATCTGTCCTGTGACTTTTCAGTTCTAATGAGTCTCCTGCTGATGGAGTCACCGTTTGATGTCCATTACAAAGGCTGTTTGATACAGGGGAACATGGCCACACCAGAGTTGGCATACATTACTATTGTACATGGATTATAAAGGACACACACACAGGACCTGTGTTTAAGTGTGATTTATTGTGCATATCAAAAGGAAATTGGTAACAATGATACTGCAATAAATTAACATAACAATGATGGGTGAAGTCATGGTGGATGATTTAATCAGTGTAGCTGCTACACCAGTTAGTAACACGAGTCCAGTGTCCTTGTACAATGGGAAAATGGAGTTTGGTTTCAGAACAGTCAACAGGGTGCATCTGTGGCACACAAGGAGGACTAGACATTAGAGGCTCAGTTCCTGGCAGTGGGTTTGGTCTTGGCATCTGCTCCTGTTGGATGTCTGGGTAGAGTTCATGTTTGCAGGGGGGTTCCAGCTACAGAAGGAGGGGTGTCTGAGATATGAACTTGCCCTGGCAGGGCCCCCATTCCACTAACTGCCACAGATGTTGAAGGGGCAGATTTCTCATTGTTAGTGGAAGGGGCCAGATGTTGTGTAGAGAAGGAAATCAGGATGGTATTGATGTCCCTCAACACCCCTGAATGGTAGCCATGTGGGCATTATATGCCTGCCACTACTGCACGTGCCCTGGTGGTGGTCCCTCTGCAGCCTTTGATTTTCCCCCAACATATTGATGACTTGGCCCATCCTATCTTGGAAACTTTGGTAGGCTCCCAATACTCGGGAGATGGCTTCCTGGTTATTTGTGTCCCTTAGAGGGCCCATCCTCTGGCCCACAGCATCCCCCTCACACACCCAACCCCCACATGGCTGTTCCCCTGGCACAGTGTACCCAATCTAAGTGGTTTCTGTTCCATCATTGACAGGGGTGAGAAGGTTTGACTCGGGTACCTGTACTGTGGGGCATACAATAGATGATACAGTCCTTGGGACACAGGTTTGCCTGTGATGTTGATGCAACAGTGTTCGAGTTGATGTGGGCAGAGTGAGGCTGATAGTTGTTGACCGACCAGGTGTCCCAAATGGACCAAATTGTTCGTCAGTGTCCAGACATCCAAAGGTGTTGTCCTCAATGGGGCCTTCAACCAGATGGGGAGTGCCAGTCTCTGGTATCCTCTCCTTGGTGGCAATGGAAAGGTTACCTGTGGAGGGAGTGAGACACAGAGTTCAGGTTCAAGTTGGGTGTTTTGTAGCATTTTTGTGAGATGCAGAGAGTGCCTTTACATGATTCCCTACAATTACATTGACAGCTGCTGCAAAGCATACCTTAGTTGTAAGTACAACTCTGTGACTTGATTTCCATACTCCATGTTGAGTGTTGTTAGACTAGGTTGATACAGATTGCACTGCAGATGGGATCTGATATTGTCTGATTATGGACATGACTGTTCATCTCTGTTAACTTGTGAATAGTCAGGCTTGCTAGATGGCACACATTAGAACTGCACAATGCACAATGGTGTCGTTGTAGGAACACAGTATGTGAGTATTCAAGGGACATTTACCTGTAAATAGATGTAGTGTATGTTGATCGACTCAGGCATCTGACCTTTCCAACCTAGGTTAGTCTATTTGTGGCTTGGGTTATTTCATTCTGAATGGTCACTCAGCTATAGCTGTGTTTTGCTTATGTTGGTATTGCCATTGCATTGCTGTCATTGGCATGTACTGTTCCACATTATAACAATCTAGATGGTGTAGCTAGGTATCGAGTTGTACGTGCTTTACATGTGATGTGTTGTGCACATTCCAGGTTATTGCATTCTGGGAGTTGTACTCTATGTCCAGCTGTTGTTTCTACTTGAATATATTAATTAACCATTGTCGAGCCAGCTGGGGAGTCTGATGATCTATTGTTATTTCAGCTGAATTGTCTGGAAGTGTCAAAGCCATTGTCTGTTCTTCAGAAGTATACTCATTGCTTCTGGCAGATATTTTCTAATGTTAAACTTGCCATCTTTTGAGTCCAAACGCTTCTCTTCCTTCTTTACACTTTGTTCAGATTTTTGTGGTTGACTCTGTCCTCTTTCATTGTTCTAATATGTATACTTGTCCCTTTGCAGTACTCAGTTCAACTGCTCCTTCCTTCCTTAGAATTCCTGTGTTAGTGTCTGCTAACCACAGAAGCAGGTTTATAACATGGAGAACAGTCACCAGTATACTGATCGCAATACATTTTTTAATGTTTTATAGTCCCTCAGTAGTTTGTAACCACCTCCAGACTTGTTGATGATGTGATCTATTTCATGTTCTCTTCAGGGCGTAATTTCAATGGGGTGTTTGGGTTGTTGCACCTCCCTAAAAAAGGTATTTTCTGGTATTTGGTTGAGTAGAGGTGCTTTCATTTGGGTATGATGTGGTGCCTGTCAGATTTCACATGGAATTTTTAATACACATACAGACACACACACATTTTGTCCCTCTCTCTGCTTTGAAAGCCTTCAGAAATGTTGGCTATTTTAACACATATTGGCCCAAATGTAAGGATTGCCTTCGCCATCTAATACCACATGAGAGTCATTTTTCTGATGCTAATGTGGTGTTAGATTGTCAAAAATGCCGCGCCATATCAACAAAGTGGGGCAATGCATGCATTGCACCACAATATGTATGTGTCATGCATAATGTATGCAAAGAAGGTGTTCTGGCACAAGGAGGTCCGCAAAAATTGCGCAATGAAATCTACAAGATTTCATTGCGCCATTTTTAATGCCTGCTGAAAGCAGGCATTAAAAGGATGCACCCATTGGACTCAATAGGCCTCCCTGCATTTTGCTCCACTAGCGTCATAATTATTGAAGCTAGTGGAGCAAAGCACCACAATAGTGTAAAAAATGTTGACGTTATTGTACCTAATCCCATCATGGTGCACCGTATCTTTAATATGATGCACACATGGTGGTGCTAGGGGGGCGTAAGAAAAGTGGCTCTTCAGGACATGAATCGCCACTTTTCTTAAATCTGGGCCATTAAGATTTGTCTCACATAGTACCCCTACCAACCCCTATTCTTTTGCCTTTCCACTGCCCCTAAGGCCCCTTTCATGCACCCTGCTTGTCTATAATGTATTTTAACATTCTTTGCCAGAATGATTGCTGGAACACCTGAAGCTCACCTCCCCCCCCCAATCTTACTGACCAAGTTACACCTCAGGTTTTCTGTTTACCTTCATGCTTCTTTTTCTCTTCATGAACATACTTCCTCTGTGTGCCCTCCAGCTCATTCTTAGGCTTAAGTTATGGTTTAGGTGTACCAAAGGTATCTCAACATAAAGAGGTGAATATTTCTGAAATAGTTTTGACTAACTCATGATTCATTTCAATTGGGGGCACAGCAGCAAGGTGCTGCTGTATGGCCAATAGCACAACTTCACTGCAAATATTGTTCAGAATAACCTATGATGCATCAACATTTCCTAATAGTTTTATGCCCAAATGAACTGCCAAAGCTTCACCATGTTCATTCTGTATTTGCATCAGAACATGCACTAATGCTGCTTTAGACGGTAATAAAGCATTTCAGGCATGCTTTAAGTGAGGCTAACATGTCTTTTTACCCTAGCAAAGTAGTAAGAGAGGATCCAACATCACAAATTAACATTTAAATTTATAGCATGACCAATTCAGCCATACAAGGAACACCCAAGTCTGAAATAACAGTTGAAGGGTTTTGTTGCAAGTTCAGACTCAGGTTAAAGTAAGCAACTCTCAATACAAAACAATAAATATACAATGTTACCATCGGATGTCCCAGGCATTGAACAACTGAAGCTTGATTAACATAATATATTACTAAGCATTCAATTAAGGCTATGCAAAATATTAAGATCACAATCTGATCCCTTCTAAGCATGAAGGCAACCTAAAATCACCTGAGCTCGTTGATTAAACAGAGGAAATCCCTACAACTGTCATGTAACAAATATGGGGAAAAACGAAGGTAACTAATGTGGGCAAAATGTAAGTAAAAAGGTAAAGTGTCAGCATTTCAGAAGCTCGGTCAAGAGTCTTCTCCTTAGGTCAGGGAAAAAATCTAAGTCTTTTCTCAGCAATATTTATGATGGTGCGGGGCAAGGGCAAAGAGGTCTGGACCTCTCAAAGTCCAATTGATGTCTCTCTAAAGTCTGAATGGTGTCTGTACCAAATCCAACTGGGGGACAGTAAATTAAATTCCAGAGTGAATGGTGATTCATCCGTTAGTTGCACCATATGAATCGAAGGATCTTATTGTCCAGTCATAGCATCTTGTGAGACATGCATCTGTAACATCAGGAAAGCTTCCCAATACTGTCATGGTAAAGCATCCATCTTTGCTCTTCTGTACAACTTTGCAACAGTTTATAATGCCCATGTTCTCGGTTTCTTGGTGTACCAACTTCACGGTTACTTTCTCAGGCTCTCTAAGAATAAGACAATAGCACATCTATTTCCAAACTAACATTTTATGGGAACAACATCTGAAAATAAAAGACACATCAGCAAAAGAAAACAGCTTTTTTACGTTTTGAAAGTCTGGGGCCTTATCATTATGGCTAACTAAACCAGAATATAATTATCATGGTACACTTTATTCTTGTTAAATAAAAAACATATAAACTTTGTAACTACAAATTCACCATTTATAAATCTTGTCGCTATTCATGTTACAGTACATTTTGAAGGTAAAATAACTTTTTAATTTCTTTCAATAAGTATAATGGGAAACTAAGGTGTCATTATGACCCTGGTGGTCTTTTGACTGCCAGGGTAAATGTGGTGGTCCCACCACCAACAGGCTGATGGCGCATACCATCACATTATGATTGTGGCAAGTTGGCCTTTGCCAACCGCCCACATCTCCACCCATACAACCATGGCGGAATGAACCACCGGGCCGGAGATGTTCATCTCTGATTCAGAGGTCCACGGAGGACCACTGGGGGTATTAGAAGTGGGCCCACAGCCATGGTTTCCGCGGCCGTAGCACCACCATGAAAACCATGGCGGTAGGGCTACCGGTGACAGGGAATTTGTTCCCTGTCACCGGTAGACGGCTCCCCCCAGCAAGCACCTGACCCCCGCTACAGTCACAGCACCTCCCCACCCCCCTTACAGTCACAGCACCCCATTCCCCCTCCCCACATACATGCACACATACACCCACAAGCATTACGTATACACCCACTCACCTACACTTCCAGACATGCATCCTCTCACACGCACCCATCCACGCATTCACTTACACATGCTCACACTTATTCACGCACGCATACTCACAAACATCCAAACGCACATCCTCACACTCATACAAACTGACATGCAGACATGCACTCACTTCAACATTCATGCATGCATTCCCTCACACACATACCACCATGCATACACTACAATACACACAGTCGCATTCACACATGTACACATGAATACACACACTTAGACACCACACACTTAGACGCCCACACACAACACCCTCCACCCTCCCATCTCCCTCCCCTGTCGGACGCCCAACTTACCTTGTCCGGTGAGCAGGTCGTCCGGCAGGGAAAGGGAAGGAGCGTTGCTACTGCCGGCAGCGCACGCCATTAGGACACCGCCAGGCTGTATTAATGGTCTTAATATGGCTGGTGGCGTCCTTCTGGCGGGGCAGTGAAGGTGCTAGCAACACTGGTGCGCCACCGCCCACCAGCATGACTACTGACGGATTTCCCCCTAAAGTGCAGCGGAAATCCAGCAGTACCCATTATATGGCGGTCGGAAGGCCACCAGAACTGGTGATTTTCTGGCAACTGAGGCTTTGGTGGCCTCGCTCAGAGGCCTACTTTTTTTCAACATTAGCAAGCAACATTCAAGACAATTTCAAAAAGAAATATATTATTGTTTCAATGAAATCTACCTTTTCACATCATAAGGAAACATATGGAATCAAAACAAATGATTATACTTAGATTATAATATCTCTACCGAATCACATTAGATAACTAGCCTATAGTGAATGCACCTAAATATGAAATTTTAGTGCAGCACTTTATAGTTAACTTGTTAGCATTTCATACGCTAAAATATGATTCTGTCACATATAGATCATCTTTGTGACACAAAAGGTAACAGACAAATCTCAGCTGCCCCAGGGTGTTTCAAGTGGTAGATATACAAGCAACTATACTTTCTAGTGTAGTACACTCTCTAATAGGTGGTACTATTCTCATGGGAAGGTGAGAAGTCAATATTTAAAGATTTTCTTTGAGACCTTGTCTAGTGATACACTAAATTTAAATGATTAGATTTACAAGTGATCAAGAAGAGCACTTTGTCTGTTTTGACAGATGCTTAAATAATCAATGCATTATAGTTGTAGGCCTGGCAAAATGTGAATTATGGTGCTAAAATTCATCTAATTTGGGCAATTTCATGTTAAGCTTTTTATGTGAAATTGGCACTTCACATAGGTGATAGTGTACAGTGAATGTGGGGTAGTAACTGTAAGGGCCAGAACATAATGTTGCTTGCAGCACTTGTGGTTTTTGCACTGTATACTAGTGTGAAATATGCCCTTGCTAAAACAATTGTCATTTCACAATAAATACAGCAGTAAATGAAAGATTCACATTTCATGTATTGATGTGTAATTTCATGTGATATTCTCCAAATTTCTCATAACTACTTGAAGGCAAATAACATGAATGTCATACACCCCTATATAGTTAGTAAACTGAGTGATGGTGCATGCGCTCTATGTGAAACCAATGGTAGACTTACATTCATCCCCATTCTCAGTAACATGTACAAAATCATCTATATATCATCACCAAATCTAACAATAACTATCTTAGTTGGCCTGCAGTTAATATCTATAGGTTAGAGAATGGTGTACATGCTTACCACTGGCCATGTAGGTCCTAGAAGCTATGCAAACATACCCAGTTGCATCATTGGTGAATATGTGCAGAAGGTTTAATTGCCAGCGACACACAGTACCAGTCCCAACTGTGCTTCAATTGTATGTGGAAAATCCACCCTCCTACTGGGATTCTGGACCCGACAACATCTATGTGCAATTACATTTTCCAAAAGACTGCTCTATTTATTTGCATTTTCTAGTTCAATAGATTGATTGAGCATCATTCTTTATAAAAATTATTATTTTCATTCCTTGTTAGAAATGGGGTTTTTGGTTGACAGTCAGGTCACCCCCTGTCCAAGCAAGGACCTTCAGGGCAAAGGAGGGTCAGGGCAAAGGAGAAACACACTCACTTAACCCCCTTGGTAGCTTGGCATGAGCAGGCAGGCTTAACTTCAGAAGCAATGTGTGAAGTATTTGTACCAACACACACAGTAATACTGTGAAAACACACAAAAATGGACACCACACCAGTTTAGAAAAATTGGTCACATATATCCAAATAAAACTCAAATCAAATCAAATCATTAACATTTATAAAGCGCGCTACTCACCCGTGCGGGTCTCAAGGCGCTAGGGGAAAGGGGGGGGGGTTACTGCTGCTCGAAAAGCCAGGTTTTTAGGAGTCTCCGGAATGCGGAGTGGTCCTGGGTGGTCCTGAGGCTGGTAGGGAGGGAGTTCCAGGTCTTGGCTGCCAGGAAGGAGAAGACCTCCCACCCGCCGTGGAGCGGCGGATGCGAGGGACGGCAGCGAGCGCGAGGCCAGAGGAACGGAGGAGGCGGGTGGGGACGTAGAAGCTGAGGCGTAGGTTGAGGTATTCCGGTCCCTTGTTGTGGAGGGCTTTGTGTGCGTGGGTGAGAAGTCGAAAGGTGATCCTTTTGCTGACTGGGAGCCAATGCAGGTGTCTCAGGTGTGCGGAGATGTGGCTGTTGCAGGGTACGTCGAGGATGAGGCGGGCAGAGGCTTTTTGAATGCGTTGCAGGCGATTTTGGAGTTTGGCGGTGGTCCCAGCGTAGAGGGTGTTGCCGTAGTCCAGGTGGCTCGTGACGAGGGCGTGGGTCACAGTTTTTCTAGTGTCGGCGGGGATCCAGCAGAAGATCTTGCGGAGCATGCGGAGGGTGAGGAAGCAGGCAGAGGATACGGCGTTGACTTGCTTGGTCATGGTGAGAAGGGGGTCCAAGATGAAGCCGAGGTTGCGGGCGTGGTCTGTGGGGGTCGGTGCGGTGCCGAGGGCCGTGGGCCACCAGGAGTCGTCCCAGGCGGACGGGGTGTTGCGGAGGATGAGGACTTCCGTTTTGTCAGAGTTCAGCTTTAGGCAGCTGAGCCTCATCCAATCTGCGACGTCCTTCATCCCCTCTTGTAGGTTGGTCTTGGCGCTGGCGGGGTCCTTGGTGAGGGAGAGTATAAGTTGGGTGTCGTCGGCGTAGGAGGTGATGATGATGTCGTGCTTGCATACGATGTTGGCGAGGGGGCTCATGTAGACATTGAAGAGTGTCGGGCTGAGCGATGAGCCTTGAGGTACACCGCAGATGATCTCGGTGGGGTCTGAGCGTAACGGTGGGAGGTAAACTCTTTGGGAACGGTTTGAGAGGAAGGGGGCGATCCAGTCCAGGGCCTGGCCTTGGATCCCGGTGGAGCGGAGGCAGACGGTGTCGAAGGCAGCCGAGAGGTCGAGGAGGATGAGGGCGACTGTTTCACCGTTGTCCATCAGGGTTCTGATGTCGTCTGTGACTGAGATGAGGGCGGTTTCCGTGCTGTGGTTGGTTCAGAATCCGGTTTGTGAAGGGTCGAGCAGGTTGTTGTTTTCCAGGAAGGTGGTCAGCTGTTTGTTGACGGTCTTCTCTATTACCTTGGCTGGGAAAGGCAGGAGAGAGATGGGGCGGAAGTTTTTCAGGTCGCTCGGGTCAGCCGTAGGTTTCTTTAGGAGGGCGTTGACTTCGGCGTGTTTCCAGCATTCGGGGAAGGTAGCAGAAGAAAAAGAAGAGTTGATGACGGCCTGGAGGTGCGGGGCGATGAAGTTGTCGGCTTTATTAAAGATGAAGTGAGGGCAGGGGTTCGAAGGGGCGCCGGAGTGGATAGAGTTCATGATGGATTTGGTTTCTTCAGTGTTGATGTGGGTCCAGTTGTTGAGGGTGAAGGCCGGGGGTGCGGGTTCGGTGATGTTTGGTTGGGTCTGGTGTCCGAAGCTGTCATGGAGGTCGCTGATCTTGCGATGGAAGAAGGTGGCGAGGGATTCGGACAAATCCTGTGAGGGCGTGACGGCGTTGGCATTGGCGTTGGGGTTGGAGAACTCCTTGACGATGCTGAAAAGTTCTCTGCTGTTGTGGCTGTTTTTGTCCAGTCTGTCGGTCAAAAAGTTCCTTTTGGCAGCGCGGATCAGGTGGTGGTGTTCGCGGGTAGCGTTCTTGAGGGCGGTCATGTTGTCAGCGGTGTGGTCCTTGCGCCAGGCCTTCTCGAGGGTGCAACAAGTTTTCTTTGATTCTTTGAGGGTGTCAGAGAACCAGAGAGGTTTTTTGGTGTTGGTCTGTCGATGCGTGCGTTTGAGGGGAGCAAGGTTGTCTGCGCAGTTGGAGATCCAGTTTGTGAGGCTGAGGGCTGCGTTGTTGGGGTCCAAGACCAAAATGACAAAAAAACAACATACACAAGTCAAGATATGAATTCTCAAAAGAATAAGGCCCTCATTATGACCTCAGCAGTCTTCAGAGAAGACCCTCGAGGTCCCGCCAGACCGAAGACTACCAGTGTTGGCGGTCTTCCGGCAACCATATTATGACTGCTGACGACCCTCCGCCATATTTTGGTCGGAGAGCCGCCAGCAGTCATACTTGCTGTTGGCGGTGCAGTGGAGGTTGCCCCTCCATCACCACCACGTCATCAGAACACCGCCCACCGAATTACATTCCAGTATTCGGCGTGGCCGTGTTCTGGTGACGGGGTGCTGGCGGTGGAGCAAGCCCCATGAAACCCGTTCACTCCTGGACGAGCACCGAGTGAGGTAAGGTGATTGTCCGACAGGGGAGGGGGGTTGGGGGGCTGTTGTGTGGTGTGTGCGTGAATGGGGGTGTGAGTGTTTAGAGGGGGTATGTGAGTGTGTGCATAAATGCGGGGGCAGTGATGTGCATAGGGGAGATGTATTGTGTCTGTATGTGTGCATGTATGTGTGCGTGTATGTGTGTGAGTGCTGTGTGCGTGCGTGAGTGGGGGGGTGGGGGTATGTCTGGGGGCCCATGGAGGTCGGGGGTGAGGGAGGGGAGGGGGCCCTACCACCTTTGGGGGATGGTAGGGGGGTTGTGGCTGTTGGGGGAACTCTGGGGAGAGGGAGAGGGGTGGGGGAGACCCCTATCAGTGCCAGGGAAGGAATTCCCTGCCATTGATAGTGCCTACGGCCATGGTTTTCGTGGAGGTACAAAAACCTCGAAAACCATGGCAGTACGTGGGGTCATTATCCCGCAGGCGGTCAAGTGACGGCCGCCGGGCTGGAGACAACTGTCTCCAGCCTGGCGGTCGTTACCACCGTGGCAGACGGTGTGGTACATTGGAATAATTTGGCAGTTATTACCGCCAGCCTTTTGGTAGTGCTACCGCCAACTCAACACCGTCCACCAAGGTTGTAATGAGGGCCTAACATTCTTATTCTGTAGAAATCAATGTAAACGTTGCTTTTACACAAAGTACCTTGTTTGCGTAAAAAAGATAGCCGCATGGGTGAGCGTGCATCGGAAAAGTCAGCAATACGTAGATTCCTTACTCAAGTGAGGCTGTGCATTGTTTCTTCCCCGGTTGGGTAGGCAATCTGTCGATTTTCTCCCTAACAAGAGAGCGATGTGTCGATTTCCAGACAGGGCACCTCAGATCCATGCAGATTCATGGTGACTTTGATGCCCAGGGACGATGTGTGAGAAATCCAGTTGTACAGTGTTAGAAAACCAAGCTGCGTGAGGTTTGCATCATTATCAGCAGCCACAAGTGGGTGTTGCGTGTTGTTTCTCAAGCCGACATGCATCGATCTACCAGCTGCGATGCAGGTGGAGCTTCGATTTCCACGGCAAGCCGGTGGCGCATTATTTATCAGCCACATTGCAGATGGTGCATCGAAAATTTCCCAGCACGGCGTTCTGTGTGGATTTCAGCCTTGGTTCTGCCAACTTCACGTTTCACTGGCCAAGGAACTGTATAGGGCACCACCTGGCAGAGAAGGAGTTTCAAAAAGAGTCCAGGTGCTGGCAGAGGAAGTCTTTGATGGCCTTGAGACTTTGAAACAGGAGGCAAGCTCAGTTCAAGCCTTGGAGATTATTCACAACAAAGTCCATTCTTTGTCCCCTTTCACAGGCACAAGCAGCAACTGCAGGATAGTCCAACAAAGCACAGTCACAGGCAGGGGCAGCAATTCTCCTCAGCTCTTGAGCTGTTCTCCTTGGCAGAGGTTCCTCTTGGTTCCAGAGGTGACCTAAAAGTCTGGGGTTTTGGGTCCACTACTCATACCCCTTTCTTCCTTTGAAGTAGGCAAACTCCAAAGGAAAGTCTCTGTTGTTCACAAGATCCTGTCTTGCCCAGGTCAGGCTCCAGCCACATACCAGGAGGTTGGAGACTGCATTGTGTGAGGGCAGGCACACCCCATTCAGGTATAAATGATCACTCCTCCCTCCACTCTAGCTCAGATGGCTCATCAGGATATGCAGGCTACACCTCAGCTCCCTTTGTGTCATTATATAGAAAAGAGGTACAAACAACCCAACTGTCAAACTCACCAGACAGGGAATCCACAAACAGGCAGAGTCACAGAACAGTTAAAGCAAGAAAATGCCTACTTTCTAAAAGTGGCATTTTCAAACTAACAATATAAAAAACACCTTCACTATCAGATGTATTTTTAAATTGTGAGTTCAGAGACCCCCAAACTCCCACCTTCTATCTGCTCTCAAAGGGAATCTGCACTTAAAAAAAAATTTAAAGGCAGCCCATGTTAGCCTATGAGAGAGATAGGCCGTGCAACAGTGAAAACCAAATTTGGCATTATTTCACTGCTAGGGCACGTAAAACACATCAGTATATGTCCCACCTTTTTGGCCCTGGCAAGAGGGTACACTTGCCAAGTCGAGGTGGCAGTGCAAGACTGCACACAGAGCCACTGCAGTGGCAGGTCTGAGCCATCTTTACAGGGCTACTCATGTGGATGGCACAACCAGTGCTGCAGGCCCACTAGTACCTGGGCACCTCTAGTACACTTTATTAGGGAATTACTAGTAAAGAAAATATGCCAGTCATGGATAAACCAATAAATAATACAATTTACACAGAGAACATATGCACTTTAGCACTGGTTAGCAGTGGCAAAGAGCCCAAAGTCCTAAAGCCAATAACATTAGGTCAGAAAAATAGGAGGAAGGAGGGAAAAAGATTGGGGATGACCCTGCGAAAAGGTCCAGGTCCAACACGCCTCAATACATTTCAGGCCATGGGCCCTTCGTCAGGGGAACTGTCAATGCATGTTATATCTATAATCATAAAATGCAGTTGTTACATACACCACATAATATATTTTATTTTAAAATATATTTTATTGCATAATTTGACACCTATATGATTTTTAACAACAGGCATCATTGTTTCCTGATATGCTTAGCGATCACACAAATGTAATTGGTTTCTGCACCTTAAAAGATATCTGGGTGCATATTTAAACATATATGCTGTGTCTCTAGTTGGTGTTTCACCCCCTCCCCCTTTTGGGTCTCCACTTTGATTTCTTGTCCTTTGTGTGTTGCTGCATATTTAAACAAACATAATTTTCTCTCCTAATCCTTTTTTAAAATTCATTTTAGCTAAAAAAAAGTCACCTAATGGTAAAACATGTACAAAATATACCAACAAGCTCAACTAGACCCATGGGAGGTTAAACTGCTCTGTACGGTATCCAAAGTCAAAACCTAGGTCCCATGTGTAGGTATATTCTGTGGTATTTACAACCTTCTGTAGTAATAATCTGGGCCTATACATGCCAACATTTTCAAACTGGGAAGTGTGTGATTTTGAAAAAAAGAATGGGGGGAATGTATTTTCCTTATTGCCTTGTTTTGAAGTAAAGGCAATTTTAGGCATTGACACCTAAAAAATAAAGCCATTTGTGGCTTCAGAAATCATGAGTTCCCCTCCTGAATCAGTCTATTGGCATGCATGTGTATTTGTGGATATCTCAGTTGTATTTAGAACCCCTGTTGGTTATTCTGGCGGCCATACCCACTGTGATAACCCTCATCTCCACTGAGGTTGGTTATGAAACAGCTTACCAGTTTCTTTGGGAATCCAATCACATCTGTGAAAAACCCAAACTCAGGCTGGATGTCCATTTTGTACTAGTTTAGTTCTTCCAATTCACAAATCTAGCTTCGCCACAAGTAAAAGTACCAACAGGAGCCTCCCATAATATTGTGCAGTCAGATCATGTGAGTCCATACACCATCAAGGATTACCTGTGCCTGGAGTAGGGCTGCCATCTTTCCCAGATAAAAACATGTGCCATCTTTTCACATGTTAACATTAGGAAAAAGGACAGCTACAATTCATAAGTAAAACTTTATATGAAATTGTCTGAATCCATTTTTTACATAGCCTTCCTTTCCCTGTTTACTTTAATGATCAATCAGAGATCATAAAGGCAGCTGTAGAAGAATTTTTTTTCTTACACCTACTGTTTAAAATATTTACTGACAAGAGGAAAAATACTATCTTTAATTGATTTTCCTACTGTGGTGCCACTTCAAGGAATTAGGGGCCTGATTTAGGGCCTCATTACGAGTCTGGCGGTCAACAGACTGCCACTAGTTTAGCGGTCCAACTGCTAAATTAAGAGTTTGGTGGTCGGACCACCAAACAACCACTGTCCCCGCTAGGAACAATGTTCCCAATGGGTTGACGTTGGTGCAGGTTGGACTCAACCAGGACGGCGGCACCCTTCCGATTTCAACCTGGTTCTCTGCCAGCCTTTTCATGGCAGTTTCACCACCATGAAAAGGCTGGTGGAGAACAGGTGAAGAGGGGGCGGGGTGCCCCTGCGCTGTCAATGCCAATGGCCACAGGGGCCCGCTGCCCAGCACTCTTGTAGACTGTGCGCATTACAAGGATGCTGGTGCCTCCTGTAGCGGCAGCATTGACGCCTGCTCGATTATGAGCCAGCAACAATGCTGCCACCACTTTCCCATTGGGCTGACGGGCGGAAACATTGGTTTCCACCCATCAGCCCAATTGGAAAGTTGTAATGGGGCCGTCTGAAGGTTCAGCGAACGGGTACTTCCTGTCTGCTGAACTTGTAATCGGCCCCTTACATCTTGGTGGATCTGGTCCTGCTGTCACTTTTCTGTTGGTTAGTCGATCTGCCTACTAGGTAAATCTCCCACCCAATTTAGATGCTGGTGGGTCTATGGACAATTTTCCGTCCCTGTCCCACTGTTTCTGTCAGAATTTTCCTTATGCAAAAGCGGCTCTCGGAGAGTGTACAGCCAAAATTTCCACTGGGCCAATCACAATGTGCCTTCCTGTCAACGTAACTGTGGTGTGTACACCTTCAAACCTGAGTTGGCGATTTCAAAGGGATACAAGGTAAAAACGTACCTTGTGCATTTACAAAAATTTGTAATTTTTTTCAAATGTGTAATGCATGTAATGCATATGTGTGTAGTGTTGCCTTTTAAGAAATAATAGAAACACACCTGTATTAGCATTATTTTTTTCAGAGTTGGTCCAAGGGTCCTTCATGATAATGGACAGTTACCCAAAATTTTACATAAACCAATATACATATTTTGTTCATACAGGTGGTTTCATTTATTTATCATAAACTAAGAAATTATGAACATTTGCACAACACATATAATTCAGTAAGATCATTAGACAGGGTAAAATATTTTTAAAATAATTGTAAAATCAATGTCAGTTCTAAATGTTAGTTCTAAACTTTAGTCAAAAATGTATTTATATTACATATCCCCTTGTCTAGTGCATTTACTGTATTGTATTATACTTAATTTATAATTTATTTAAGGTGTAATCCAATTGTGTTCTTTTTTCACTCATTAAGTTAAAATAAACCCACCTGTATTAACACTTGAAAATATAAAAAAAATGAATTGTACTGGTGTATAACATGATGAATGCTTGTACCAGAAGTTTAATGTTGAGTACATTCGCAAATGTTTCTAATGTTTGGACTTTACAAATATGTCATAATAAAACATTTTTCCTGTTATAAAAGTAAGAATATGTATTTCACTATTTCACCATTAACAACTTTTTTATACTCAATAAATTGTACATGATTAATAATGGTAGGACAACTGTTGTAAAATTAAACGTCTTTATTCATAAATGAGATAATTCTCCTATTCAAATTCTTTTGAAATAAAACAAAAAATACAAAAAAATATTTGGAAATGGCCTGTCTGCAGGGTCTCCCCCAAAACTTTTTCCCTTTCTCCTCTTCTTTTTCCGACCTCATTTTTGCGTGTTTTAGGACTCTGGACACTTTAGCACTGCTAACCAATGCTAAAATGCATGTGCTCTCACCCTAAAAACATGATAACATTTGCTCATATCCAATTGGCATATTTAATTTACATGGAAGTCCCTAGTAAAGTGCACTACATGTGCCCAGGGCCTATAAATTAATTGCTACTAGTGGAACTGCAGCACTGATTGTGCCACCCAAATAAGTAGTCCCTTAACCATGTCTCAGGCCTGCCATTGCAAGGCTTGTGTGTGCAGTTTCACTGCCAGTTCGATTTGTCATTTAAAAGTACTTGCAAAACCTTAAACTCCCCTTTTTCTAAATATAAGTCACCCCTAAGGTAGGCCCTAGGTAACCCATACGTCAGGGTGCTATGTAGGTAAAAGGCAGGAAGTGTGCATGTGTGTTTTGGATGTGCTAGTAGTGGGAAACTCCTAAATTTGTTTTCCACTACTGTGAGGCCTGCTCCTTTTATAGGATAGCATTAGTGCTACCCTCATATACTGTTTGATTGGTGGATTCTAATCAGAAAGGGGTAACCAGGTCATATTTAGTATGGCCAGAATGGTAATCGAAAATCCTGCTGATTGGTGAGGTTGGATTTTATATTACTATTTTAGAAATGCTACTTTTAGAAAGTGAGCATTTCTCTTAACTTAGAAATCTGTTCCTTACAGCCTGTCTTCAATTAACATCTGGGCTGGGCTGGTTGACATCTCCCTTGTGCATTTCACCCAGACCAACACAAATACAGGACACTCAGTCACACCTGTACTCATCTGCAAACTGAACAGGTCTTCCTGGGCTGGAAGGGTAGAGGGCCTGATACTTACGTTTCAAAGGCTAGTGCCCTGCCCTCACACTGTGGACTGCCTAACCCCCTATTGGAACCCTGGCCGACAGACCTGTACTGAAAGGGGACCTTATGCACTTCAAAACTACTCTTTGAAGTCTCACCCACTTCAAAGGTATTTTTGGGTAAAAAAACTGGGCCTCTGACCCAACCAAATCAGACACTTCTGGACCTGAACTTGCAACCTGTCAAAAGGAACTGTCTGGCTGCCCAAAGGGCTCATCTGGACTGCTTTGCTGAGAAGAACTGCTGCCCTGCTGCCCCGCTGCCCTCTGACTTTGATGGGAAGTGCTCTAAAAGGGCTTGGATTGAGCTTGCCTCCTGTTTTCTGAAGTCTCAGGGCCAAAAAGTCTTTATCTCCTCAAGGAACTCCTTGTGCGCCGAAAATCGATGCACAGCCTGCCGAATACAATGCATAGCCGAGGTGCGACTGAGAAATTGTCACACAGCCGAACCAGAACCAAGCTTCCCAAACTCCCGATTGAAGAACCAATGCAGCGCCTGCCTTGTGGTCAGAAATACGGAGCACAGCCCTACTGGATTGACGTACAGCTGAACTGGAATGATGCAGCCCGACTTCCCGGCTGAAGAATCGATGCAGCGCCTGCCGTGCGACAGAAAATTTGATGCATAACCATACTGGATTGACGCAACACCTGTGACTTTGTCCCGCATGCCCAGGATTTCTGCGCAGCATCCCTGGACATCAAAAAGATCACCGCATCACAGTGAGGAACCAAGACTGAGCACCGGAAATCAAAGCAAAGCCCCTTGAAGCATGGAAATAAACAACGCATTGTCTGTGTTGCACCAGAAATTCTGACACACACCCTGTTTTTCCACCCATCTCCTCCTCTGCAATCTCCATGCATGTTATTTTTGAAGCAAACCTGGTACTTTGTGCAAACAAGTGGCAACTGTTGATTTCGAAGATTTAAGAATCTTTTTAATCTTCCAAAAGTGATATTTCAACTTGTGCTTATTGAATCTTTATCATTTTTTATCTTAATTTAACCAGATAAATATCTTATATGTTTCTAAACCTGTATGGTGTTTTTATGTGGTGTTAATGTATGATTTATTGTGCAAATCCTTTACACATTGCCTTCTAAGTTAAGCCTGACTGCTCAGTGCCAGCTACCAGAGGGTGGGCACATGATAATATGGATTGTGTGTGACTCACCCTGACTAGGATTGTGGTCCCTATTTGGACAAGGGTGGGTGTATACCTCTGCCAACTAGATACCCCATTTCTAACAAAAATGATTGTCCTACACATCAGCGTTCTCGCCCATAACATGCCTCCTATACACAGTTAATGATAACCTCCTCAGGAAGGGGCATCTATTGGGCACACAGCAGATACCTCAAGGGTGTTTCTTGGGAGGGGTGGGTTTAGGTGTTGTGGGGGTCAAGGCAAGTAAGAAAAAAATTTGGAAGGCAGAGTTAGGGTAGGAGGGGTGGTAGAGGATTGGCTTGTAGAAGTAGAGGGAGCTGTATGGGTGATGTGTTTTTGTCTGTATACCTGGCAGTTGCATGTGGCTGTGGAGTTTGTTGTTTATGTTTTGATGTTCATTTTTTGGCTGGTGTGTGATATCCTGGTGAGTGTGTGCTTGCTTTTGGTTGGTTTTGTTTTGTGTGTAGGCGTGCTTTTGAGTGAGTATACTGGTTTTGATGTGTGTTTTGTTGCGGTGGTTGGTGTGGTTGTGGTGCTTGTGGGTGTGGTTGTGGTTATTGTTGTGATGGTGGTTGTGTTGGTTGTGGGTGTGATGGTGGTTGTGGGTATAGTGGTGGGTGAGGGGCTTGTTGGTGTGGTGGAGGTTGTGGTGCTCGTGGGTGTGGTGGTGGTTGTGGGTGTGTGGTGATACAGTGGTTGTGGTGCTTGTGGGTGGAGTAGTGGTTGTGGTGCTTGTGGTGGTGGTTGTCGTGCTTGTGGTGCTTCTGTTGTTGAGCTTGGGGTGCTTGTGGATGTAGTGTCAATAGTGTTTATGTTGTTTGTGTGTTTGTGTTTCTTTGTGGGTTTTCTGTTTATTTTATTTGTGTGATTGTGCTGCTTGTGCCTGTTGGAGTACATGCTGCAAAGAAGTGAGTGCGCTTGGAATTGGGGTGGGAATTGGGATTAGGTTGAGGAAGGGACCTGAAATAGGGCAGAAGGTTGGGCAGGTTAGGAGGCTGGGGTGAATGAGAAGGCTGCTATATTTGCAAGCAATCTCTGCATGCCAGACATTTAACTGTGAGTGGCATCCAGAAATGCAACCATTTGTTGCATTTGGCAGCTTAGCCCCTGAATGCCATTCACTATCACCACCTGGCCTACAGAGATGTTGTGAAGAGGTCAATTGCCTCTTCACTCAGTGCAGCCGGGGTTACAGGGGCAGGGAGTGAGACCCTTGCCATTTTAGGGGGTAGGGTTTGACCACCTGGGGGGCAGTACGATGGAGGGTGGAGAGGGACAAGGTTTTACAATTCCAGTAGGATCCACCACCACTAGGGACTGGTCACTTGCTGAAGCCCCTGATGAAAATGAAGATATGATGGCCTCCGTTCCAGTCCCCTCATCCTCCATGCCACTGTGTCCATCTGTCTCAGATGTTTCCCCACCCAAAACACAGTGGCCAGCTGCTTCTCCACCTTCTTGGCCGGTGTCTCCTCTGCCTGCCCTTGAAGATACTAGAAAAGACATATACAATCATTTTATTGTATCTGTGTGAACATAACAGATCATGACGTTTGTTCTCAAAACATTTCCTAATGTTTACTCAAGGCTTTTAAACCTTATTTCCCCTGGCAGACTTAATTGAATCTTTTGGCATATCTATGGTGTCCTATGCGGATGACACCCAATTGGTGGTGTCTTTCGCTGATGACACCAATAGGGAGGGTTCCTCTCTGACTTCTTGTCTACAGGCAGTTACAGGTTGGATGATGGACAGTAGACTCCAACTTAATGGGATACGACCCAGGCCCGAATAAGTCACTCATGTGCCCTAGGGCTTTAGGTGACTTCCCACCCCCAAAGAAATGCATTAAGAGCTTAGGGATTTGGCTGGATCCCTGGCTTACGTTAGATCAGCATGCCAGGAGTGTCTCGGCTTCTTGTTTTGGCATACTGAGACTTTTGAGGAAGGTGTTTACTATCTATCCCTTTTTGGCAAAACGATTGATCATCCAATCTACCATTCTTTCAAGACTCGACTATTGTAATGGCATATTTCTTGGCTCCCCTCTTTATGTGACAAAGAAGCTGCAGCGTATACAAAATGCAGCAGCATGCCTTTTGCTAGATATCCCTAGACATGTATCGAAAAAAACAGCATTAGCCTCCCTGCACTGGCTGCCAATTAAACAGAGGATCACATTTAAAGCTTTATGCTGTATTCACAGGTCCCTTCACAACTGTGGGCCTCCGATTTTAAGATCTCTTGCACCTTTTTATAGACCAAATAGGACGCTCAGATCAACTTCTTTAGCCTTGGCCTCCCTGCCCAGATGTAAGAAAGTTAGATATGGTGGGACCATGATGTCCTACTTGGGGGCCAAACTGTGGAACTCCCTTCCCCTCAGGCTCTGGCTTATAAACCAGGAACTCAGTTTCCGTAAGGAAATTAAAACGTGGCTGTTTTAGAAGCCATTTTTCGTCATGTCAATCTTGATCCCCTGATCCGGTCCTTTTAGCACTGGGAAGCCTCCGGGCAGCCATGCGCTTTATAAATTGCGTAACATAACATAACATTTCATCTTTATCTCCTGCATGTAGGGAACATTATCAGAAACCATTTACTCAAAGTTATGTAACTTTCTATTATTGTGCTTAGTTAAATTCTGATATTTTTTGTAATCTATTTTGTACTATCTCTGGGAACTGTTTCACAATTCTTTATATTCAGATATCTTGTTTTGAGTATTGGACTTATCTTACCAAAATTGTAGATCAGACAAGCTACACTTTGTACATTATGGCCCTCATTATGACATTGGCGGTAAATCCCACTTAACACCACACTGACGTCCGCCAACTTACTGCCGCCACCGCGGCTATCCGTTCACCATATTATGACACACACACACCTATTGGACAGAATTCAGACACACACACAAATCCGCCAGCCTAAAGGTCAGTGATAAACTGGTGGTATCAAATCCCACACCGTTATGCCAACAGAACAACTCCCATCACATTATGACCCACGAATCACCATCGCAGACATTCAATGGCAGTAAACCATTGGTGGCACATACTACCGCGCTCACAATGGACACCCACAGACAAAGCAACACCGCATTGGACACTTCAAACAACACACACCTGACACCCATACACACACCACACCCACACACCCACTCCACTGTAAAACACACACCCACATTACCCACAACCCTCTATGATTACAATCCGTTGCCAGCAGAGAGATACCAAGACCACTGACACACCCAGAGCCACACACTACTCACACCTATACACCACTCACGCACTCCACATCACACACCCCAACACATTATCCAACTCACACTCACCAACACACCTCA
This sequence comes from Pleurodeles waltl, assembly GCF_031143425.1. Classification (NCBI taxonomy): domain Eukaryota; kingdom Metazoa; phylum Chordata; class Amphibia; order Caudata; family Salamandridae; genus Pleurodeles; species Pleurodeles waltl. The sequence goes on along the minus strand of NC_090436.1, from coordinate 112,260,978 downwards.
CAGAACACCCATGGCACCACAAGGACACCCCCGTTTCACAGAGGAGGGGCTAAGGGTCATAGTGGAGGAAATTGTCAGGGTAGAGCCACAGCTATTTGGAGCACAGGTGCAGCAGATATCAATAGCCAGGAAGATGGAGCTATGGTTGAGAATCGTGGACAGGGTCAACGCTGTCGGACAGCACCCCAGGACATCAGGAAGACGTGGAACGACCTACGGGGGAAGGTACGTTCCATAGCAGCAAGACACCAGCTCGCTATCCAGAGGACTGGCTGTGGACAGTATGGGAGGAGCAAGTCTCCGCAATAGTGCATCCTGAGGGCCTGGCCAGAGTCGGAGGAGGACTGGACTCTGGTAAGTCAACTCTCCACTATTATCAACCCCCTACCTGCATGACATCACATACCCTCACCCTCACTCCTATCACTCCACAACATCCAACACACCCCACCATCACAACCCACTCTTCCCAATGCCAAGCCCTGAATGCTGTACCAATGCATGGATACCCCTCACAACCCTACATGGACACTCATCACTAAAGCATGCACACCATAGAGAATTAACTATCCCACCATACACTTACATACACAAGTGAAAGCTGGCAGGGCAAATCCAACCATAGAGGGGAAGCCACAGCTGTATAAAAGGTCACACAGAGAAACCATGACACATCAATTACATCCCCACAGGTACCCCAGCCAATGTCAGCGGAGAGGAGATGCCAGCACTATCCAGTACCCCAACTGAAGAGGACCATAGTAATGACAGCATCTCTGGTCTTCAGGATCTGGATTACCTACCTGGCACATCAGGGACCACTGGACAGCCGGTTACCAAGACCCAGTCACACACCACCACAGATCCTCCCCTATCTGGAAACAGCACCACAGCACACACCCAGCGTACCTATACCTCTGTCCCCAAGGCATGTCAATCAGCAGTGTTTCCTCCTCTACAGGCCACACTTCATTCCCAAGACAATCGGGGACCTGGGGTCAGCGGCAGTGGGCATGCGGTTCAGGGGACGGAGGTACAGGCCACCAGGGACACTGGGAGGACTGCTGTGCACCAGGGGAGAACAGGCTCAGGGAACCGACTCTCCAGGAGGCACCCGCTGAGATCCTGGGTACCTATCAACATTCCCAGGACATGATGGGCCAGATCCTGGACAACGTGCAGTGGAACAGGCGGCTGAAGGAGGGACAGTATCAGGGGATCAGGGAGGACTTGCAGGCCATCAACAACACACTGATCTCCATAGCAGGGCTGCAGGCAGACATGGCCAACATTATGAGGGAGGCAGTCTCACACCAGTGGGCCCCTGCCACTAGCTAGACATCTGAACAGGCTTCCACTTCGGCTAGTGGCCAGGAGGCCCCACCACAGGACCAACAGACTAACAGCACCCCTACCCCTGCAGAAGCTGAACCACCTCACAAACATTCCCTGCATTCCAGACACAAGCCAGAGACTCTTATCAAGACCTCCGCCAGGAAATGATACTCTCTTGATTGCCACCCTTGTATCCCACTCAGTCATCCTGTCCACCTTGAACTGCCATTGCTCTCCTTCCTATGTCCCCTTGGACAATGTACCTGTGCTGCGAACAGACTGGAACAATACCCTGGACTTTCCTCCATCATCACCCTATCGCATTGCACTTTCACCCTATATCTTAGCACTTCAGTAAACACCCTTTGGAAAAAAACATTTGGAGTATGTCATGTATACCAAATATGTATTCATTGGAACAGATACAAACATTGCAAATTAACTGTACAGAAGATGAGCATAGATCAATGACCTGTAGCTGGCTTTAATGATCACACCAGGACTATATGTCAGGTCACCAACATCTGCAAAATGAATTGCCAGGGGGAACAGTAAGTGGACATAGAAGTTGGAAATATCAGCATGCCATTGTCACATAGATTACAACCAAAGTCATTGAAATGTTAAGTAACACTGCCTTTCCTGTATGTCATTGGAAGTACTATTGGATCACATATGTTCTGTTGTCCTCATCCTCATCCTCTGCCTCCTCATCCTCACTGTCCACAGGGTCTACTGCTGGCACATGGGCATCTCCAGCCTCCTCCTCCTGCAGGAATGGGACATGGAGTCTGATGGCCAGGTTATGCAACAGGCAGCATGACACCACTATCTGGCAGACCCTTTTGGGTGAGTAGCACAGGGGTCCACCTGTTAGATGGAGGCACTGGAACCTGGCCTTCCTCACAGGGCTCAGCAGCCATTATAGGTTTGGGTAACCAGAGTCACCTGGAAATATTGAGGGACAACATTTAGCCACACACTATCCTATACAGCCCACACCATACCCATACACCAACATATACTGGGTGGGAACCAGTGCTCACCTATTAGCCACACCCTGTGCCTCTGTAGTTAGGCTATCACATTTGGGATGCTGCTACTCCTCAGGACAAATGCACCATGCACTGACCCTGGATACTTAGCATTGACATGGGAGATGTGCTGGTCCACCAAGCACACCATCTGAACATTCATGGAGTGGAAACTCTTACGATTCCTGAGTACCTGTTCATTCTGCCGGGGGGGGGGGGACAAATGCAATATGTGTTCCATCAATCACCCCAGTTATGTTGGGGATATGTCCCATTGCATAAAACCTGGCCTCCACTGTGGCCAAATCCTCAATCTGGGGGAAAACAATGTAGCTGCATATGTGTTTAATCAGGGCAGACAACACTTTTGTCAGCACATTTGAGAACATTGACTGTGACATTCCTGCTGCCAAGCCCACTGTCACTTGGAAAGAACATGTTGCCAGGAGATGGAGTACTGAAAGCACTTGCACAAGAGGAGGGATCCCAGTGGGGTGATGGATAGCAGATATCAGGTCAGGTTCCAACTGGGCACACAGCTCTGTGATTGTGGCCTTGTCAAGTCTATAGGTGAGGATAATGTGCCTGTCCTCCAGTGTTGCCAAGTCTACCAGAGGTCTGTACACGGGGTATGTCTCCATCTCCTATTCATCCGCAGTGGTATGAATCTAAGGGACAAAAGAGTGAGGAGCCGGTCACAAACTCAACAATGGAGATACAACAGTAGTTTGCATCCTGTAATGGGTCAGTGTGAATTGTCCAGTACGTGCTAGTATCTCTTTGTGAAGCAGCATTATTCCAGAGGCCTGCCCCACCCCTGAAATGGCATCTCCCTGTCCTGTGTGGAGGGACAGGTGGAAGTGAGGTAATTCCGCTGGCATTGTGCGCCATTGCGGGATGCGATTGGGAACCGCCGTGCAACTCCTCATTGGTTAACATTGAGCCCCATGGGGTACAGTGGCCAATTGTGAACTACGTTGGCGGTGACGGTGTTCACCGCTGCGGATGTTACCACCATTTTCTATCATATTTCTCACTTGCTACCTGACCTTCCATAGGAGAGGACCTACACTGCATGTGCTGCTGTGGCCTGTGTCTGGAACCTACCATGGCCCCTGTGATGGGAAAAGGGCCCCAGCCATCACTTCACAGGAGTTGGGGAGACTGGTGGATAGGGTTCTACCCCAGTACGGACTGCTGTATGGGCATCCAGGCCAACAGGTGAGTACATTGTGGGCACAATGCATGTGGCATGAATGCATGGAGTTGTGTGTCTGAAGGCCTTGTGTAAGGGGGAGGGTGGAGGTCCTCTTGGCGGCATACAGGTTGTGTGCTGGGCTATGTGTGTGCCAATGGTGATGGGAACCATGGTGGGCCATATGTGTAACAGGCTCGACTTGTTGTCTAATGGTATTTTCCTGTGCTGTGTGTATTGCCTCTGCAGGTCAGCGCCAATCAAAAGAAGGGTATACGGCGTGCCATCGCCAAAGAAGTGCGGACCCTGGTGGTCTATGGCAGGAGGAGCACCCACTGTCGCAAACGGTGGGAGGACCTGAGACGCTGGGCATGGAAGAAGGCGGAGACCCAGCTGGGGATGGCCTCCCAACAAGGAAGGCCCTCCTGATGGCCCGCACACTGGCGCATACTGGCAGTGGCCTATCCAGAGCTGGATGGGCACTTGAGGGCATCACAGCAGCCACAAGAGGGTGAGTACAGTGCCCATCATAACAACTTACGAATGGTAGGGTGGTATCCAGGTGGTGAATGTGTGTCAGTGGGTACCCCTAGGCCAGGCCTGACATTGCAGCACAGGTCCCCTGGTGGCTAGGGTCCTGAAGGGATAATCCAGCTACCTAGCTCGTAGACATCCACTACTGGTCAGAGCTGCGTGGGTCCAGGTGTACAGCATTTGCCAGTGTGTGTCCCTCCCCATGTCTTGGTGGCTAGCAATTTCTCTGGAAGTGCAATGCATAGTGTGCAGGCTGTTCCCTGTGTGTGAGTGTCTGTGTATGCCAACGGTGGTGTTGGTTCAGCCAATGACCCAGTGTATCCTTTGTCTCTTCTCCCCCCCCTTTCTCGTCTTGTCATTCTGTCCTTATGTGCATTCGCATCATCTGGTGGAGGATCAGAGGCATTGGCGACAGAGGGAGCTGCATCCCACAGGACCCAGGAGGTAGAGTCCACCGACGGTGAGGGCACCAGTGGGACGAAGGGTGAGGGGAGCCCCATGGCAGAGATTGGAGGGGACAGTTCAGACACAGATACCTCCTCCAATGGAAGCTCCCAGGTGGTGGCGGACACTTCTGTGATCACCCCAGCAACAGGTACAGCTGCCACCCCTTGTACAAGCACTGCCCTCCCAGCAGCACCTCAGCAAGTTGCCTGTGCCCGCTCACCCAGGAGGGTGGGCATCTCCTTAGCCCCAAGCACCTCAGGCCCTGCCCCAGTGAGCCCTGCTGCTTTGAATGAGGAGGCAATTGACCTCCTGAGTTCCATCTCTGTAGGGCAGTCAACCATTTGTGAATGCCATCAAGGGGTTAGCAGCCTAAATGCAACAATCTAATGCATTCCTGGAGGGCATTCACACTGGATTGGTGGCCCAACAAAGCTCAATTCAGGCTCTGGCCTCCTCTTTGATGGCAGCCATTGTCCCTATTTCTACCGTCCCCCCTCCAACTTCCACTGCCCAGTCCCATTCTCCTCAACCCCAACCCATCCCAGGCGCACAACACCCAAGAGTGTCACAGGCAAACACTAGCACCACACTTCATCCCACAGGCAATCACACAAATGCCATCCAGTTGCAGACACAACAACATCCACTATTTCCACTGTCTCCTCCCTCCCCCTCCACTACCTCCCTCCCAACCACGTCCATACTCACACCTGCATGCATGACATCATCATCCACTACCAGCATCATCAGGACGCCAAGCAGAACACACAACTAACAGACAGAAACCTCCACAACATCCCTGCACACGTCCCCTGTGTCCTCTCCCACTGTGTCAGTCTCCCCCTCCTAATGTACACAAACACAAGCACTCAGACACCCAACAGCCATCTACCTCACAACAGTATACAGCCCATGCACCTCCACCCAAATCCGCCAGACAGGCACCTCCAACAACCACTCCCTCATCCTCCACTCCCATTCCTTCTCCCTCTTCCCACCCAAATGCCCTTAAAAAACTGCTCCTATCCACCATTGACCTCTTCCTTCCCCCTGCCCCCGTCTTGAACGTAAGACCAGGGTATCATGAACCACACAGTCCACGGATCTAATCCTAACCGCACCCACTCGTGGTGGAAAGGGATCCAGGCCACATGTACTAAATGGGAAGGAGCCTGCACCAGCCAGCCTAAAGGGGAAGGAGCCTGCAACGACCAGCCTAAAGGGGAAGGAGCTTTCCCCCAGCAGGCAAGAAGGGCAAGGAGTCAGCACCTGCCACCCGAAAGGCCAAGGAGCCTGCACCTGCCACCCGAAAGGCCAAGGAGCCTGCACCAGCAGGCAGGAAGGGCAAGGAGCCTGCACCAGGAGGCAGAAAGGCCATTGAGCCTGCATCAGCAGGCAGGAAGAAAAAGGAGCCTGGAGCAGCAGCTGTGACAGAGCCCCCACCACCAACCATGGTTGTGCATCCATCCAAGGGTGCAGGGAATGTGCAGGAGCCCCCCCCCCCATCAGCAGCACCACCACAGTGAATCCATCCGAGGGTGCAGGGGATTTGCAGGAGCCTCCCCCCACCAGCAGCACCACAACAGTGCAGCTGTCCAAGGGTGCAAGGGATGTGCAGGAGCCTCCCCCAACCAGCAGCACCACCACAGTGCAGCCGTCCGAGGTCGCAGGGGATGTGCAGGAGCTTCCCCCTACCAGCAGCACCACCACAGTGCAGCCGTCACCGCCGGCGGACGCAATGTAGTCCAGTCTCCATGGGCTGCTGTGCGAGCTGCCCCCTCCAGAACCAGTAGGCAAGACACCTACTCAAAAGACTGTGGCCCATCACTCCTCAGGTTCAAGCACAGGGCATGTTGCCCCATCCAGAACCAATGGGCAAGACACCCACTTGAGAGACTGTGGTCCATCACTGCCCAGCATCAAGTACAGGGCATGTTGCCCCCTCCAGAACCAGTGGGAAGACACCCACTCGAGAGACTGTGGCCCATCACTCTTCAGGATCAAGCACAGGGCATGTTACCCCCTGCAGAACCAGTGGGGAAGACACCCTCTCGAGAGACTGTGGTCTTGCACTCCCCAGGACCAAGCACAGGGCATGTTGCCCCCTCCAGAACCAGTGGCCTTGTTTCATCTCCCGGCTGAGGTCCCCCTCCCAACCCCCCTTAGGTGCCTGCCTATTTACCAACTGATGCCCCTGCAGTGTTCTCTCCGTGTTGAAGCAGGTGACAAGTGGGGCCTGTGGCCATGTGGGCCACGCAAATTGAGGACTGGGCTGGGCTTTTTTTGTAAATTTGTATATATCTGTTATCTGCCTAACTTAATATTTCTACTGTGTTGATCTTATGCCGGAATCATTTTGTCCTTGCATTTTTCAGTCGATTTAGGGGGATTAACTTGTTTTGTTGTGCAGCTGGTTGTGTGTATGGTGTGTGTGTGTGTGGGGGGGGTGTTGTGTGTGTGTCACTCTCTATTTCCTCCCCCCCTCCCTTGCATGCTAGGCGGCTGTACTCACTGTTATTGTCTTCGTCGGCATTGGTATTCGTGGTGGAGCAGAAGGTAGAATATCATTGGAAAAACATGCAGTTCTGGTTCCATGGCGGTGTGGTTCTTCCCTGTGTATCCAATGGTGAGTCCTTTCACTTCTGTGCTCTGTTTCCGCTAGGGTTTTGATGTTGTTGGTACCACCCCAGAAAAGGTGGTGAATTGTGGTGTCATGATATGGTGGGCAGAACTTTGACTTCCGCCTGGCTGTAGGTGGATACCGCTGTGGTGGCTGTTATTTCCGCACTGGCAGTTAGCGTGGTACATTGGCTATATTTCAGCGGTCTTTCTGCCATGGTCATAATTTGGCGGTAGTTACCGCCTGCCTGTGGGCGCTATTACCACCAGTTTATCACTGACCGCCGGGGTCGTAATGAGGGCCTATGTGTACAGGGATAAAAAAGGCTGAATAGTCATTCTATTTATAAAAATAAAAAAATGGATTTATGTGTGTTAATATCTATAATAATCTTGTATCAATATTTATATAAATTGAATGGCTGTTTTTTTGGCCATTTCACAATGGAAAAACTTACTTTGTTATTAACTTAAGTATTTTTTTTAAAGTTCAAATGACATTTTACAAATCTGCTCTTAAGTTGCTTCCCTTGTATTTAATTATGCTGTTGAAGTAATCCAAACATTTTTTTTGGTTTAGTTTTCAACTACTTCTACAGGGTACGTAAATACATATGGCTTGACACATTTTCAATCCACTTTAGCAAAGAGAGAAGCATTTAAAATGTACTTTAAAATGTCTTAATTTAATTTTAGTTTTTTATCAAAGTCAAAATAACAAAAAAAAAGTTCTGGCTTTCAGGTTAGTCAAATACTGGTACAACATTACCGTATCATTTTACAGACTTTGATTCATGTGAAATTTTTAAAAATCAAAATGCAATTTAATTTTTTTTTAGATTGTATGCATTTCAAATATTTCAAAATTAGTAATTTCTTGTGGCTTATTTTGCCAGATGGGACACTCCAACATATATGTGACGTAATTTCCCTACTTCAAATTCCAAGTGCATTACAAATGATTGCCCTTGGAATAGGTAGAACAAAATATCTGTTTGTCTTGTAACAGAATATTCCATTTGCAAAAGTCCATTTAAGGAGTCTATGTTTTCATTATTGATTTTTCATCTGGATATAACAAAGGGAGTAAAATTAATGTGTTTTTGCTATGTGTTACCCTGTCACCATTAATGTGTTCACTTCCCTGACTGTTTTTTAACAAAATAAGGCCCATATTTATACTTTTTGACGCAAAACTGCGCTATCGCAGTTTTGCGTAAAAAAAATTTGCGCCGTCTAACGCCATTTGGATGCGCCATTCGGGCGTCAAATTTATACTTTGACGTACGGCGGCGCAACCAACAGGTGGGAGTCATTATTTCGTGACGCAAATAGCGTCGGTCTGTCGTAAGGGAAACCCACGTAAAAGTGACGCAAATCACTGTGGGTCGATTTACGACAGCGCAATCGTGAATACGCCGTTTTTTTTCACGCTATTGCGTGACATTTTTGCGCGAAAACTGCACTTACAGGAGAGGAGACCCAAAATGGATCCCAGATGCCCCAACAGACCCCAGGAGGATGAGAGCAGACCAGGACCCAGCCAGGAGGAAGCACACAGGAACCAGGACATGTTAAAGAAAAAAAGAAAGTGTCGCTTCAGTGCAGAGAAGCAGGAAATCCTGGTGAAAGAGGTGACGGAACACCAGCACCAACTTTTCATATCCTCAAAATTGCCACTCAGTAGGAGAGAGGCCATCTGGAAAGAAATTGTGGACAAGATAAACAGTGTGGCTGAAGAACGCCGGACAGTCACCGAGTGTAAGAAACGCTGGCATGACTGTAAACGTAGGACCAAAGAGAAAATGGCCAGGAACAGGAAGGCAGCAATGCAGACGGGAGGGGGGAGTCCAGCACAACAGGAGGCTCTGGACCACATGGAGGAGATGGTCGCAGCCGTCATCCCAGAGGAGATCGTCACAGGGATACAAGGACTGGACAGCGCAGACTACCACGACACTACGCACATGCAGGGTAAGTCGCATGGGGAATTACAATGCAATAATGGGGACTGTAAGCAGGGGGGGGATACCTACTACACAATGCATGTAACTTAGCACATATATGAAGTGGCATGGGGAAAGGGGCACGGCAGGGGGGAATGCCCAGTACTGACCATAGCCGGGGCACGACAAAATACTGCCACCACTACAGTCCCATGGGGACATCCTGTAATTACAACAAGAGAGCCAAGGGAAACCAGTGACAGGTGGGAAGGACACTACCCTGAATCCACATCCAGGCACTTGTTTTGCACAAACTATTCCCCATCAACTAGGTCCCTACCTGTAATGCAGTAGCAAATACAACAACTGCAACTTAACTGCCACCACAGTTGACAATAACACCTCTCATCTCTGGGCAGCTATAGTACCAAATGGCAGGAACCCCACCCTGGAACATACATTCCTAAATTAGGGGGTGAGGATGACATCTGCAACTACTCCTAGAAATAAGACAAAGCTACCAGTACACTTAAATGCCGAATGTCCATAACTGACACATACATAAGCCTAAGTAAACAGCAATAGGAGCCACACAGCACTAACGACACACACATGCTGCATACGTCAGGGTCCCTCACGTGCCTGCCTAACAATGCAACATCACAAATGTCATACTGCTCAGACAACACCATTGACGAGGGGACACAGGCAACTGGTCAATGAAACACATCTGCACAGTCTAACCAAAAAATAGGACATTCATACGATAAACAGGCCAATCCAGTAAGACACACATGAGACCCTATCAGATACAAACATCAACAATGTTTACATCCATACCACATCCTAACATTGACATACATAGGTCATGCCACCTAACATGTACAGATCATGCAATGTGAATAAAAAGTGTATGGTGCAGGGCCTGTGAGGCAAGTGTGCTGGCAGGGCAGTCACAACACCCACAGTCAGTCAAAGTGTAGCGTGGCAAGTGAAACGTATACTTTGCGCAATAGCCTCAGGCTGGAGGCCTTTGTGCATCTTACCCTGAATGTACTTATACTCATTTGCTCACATCTAAGTGCCTCAGAGCACTTTGCACTAAATGAATCTCATTGCCCTTCCTATCAGTTAATGTAGCAAATAGTCAGTCCTAAGGTGTTGGCAATTAGTCAAATCACCCTGTTTTGCCTACTTCTGCACTGGAGTTTGCCAGAACATATTCACTCTGTGGCCCAGTCAAGGATACCGTCTGGTTCGTTGATGATAGATGAGGTAGGGGTTAAGGTTTGCCATTCCTGCGTAGGGAAACTTTGTCTTCACAATGACATATGTCTTTTAAATTCACTTCCTCGTCCCAAGACACGCATGGGGGAGTTTACAAACAGAAAATCACATCTAGATGCTGCCTGCCTTGCTGCTGATGCACAACCAGATCCCAGCCCATTCCTCTGATATGAGGGATGATGTCTCCCCTGTGATTCAGACAGCCAAGCTCCAAACTTAACATGCAGTGCTATATATAGAACAAGCAGAGGGAGAGTAGAAACTGTTAGGCACCATGATAGCTGTGTACCAATGTATTACTCTCCTGCGGACTATTTCAGTTCTAACTGTGTGTATTGTTTTGGTTATTGGGGCTCACACCTAAATTCCTACAAGTCAGTTGTACAATGAAACTTCATATCAAACAAATACTGTCTGTGTCATTTGTGTATGGGAACATACCGGAAAAGATAGAAATGTGTAGGACCTGAGTGACCACCACTTCCCTGAGAAGTCCCAAAGATGTCATGGGCTTGGACTTCTAAACATTCCTCTGTTGTGGGAGACCAGAGGCACTGCTAGTCTGTCTGAGCTAAATACAATATCTGGGTGACAGAGTTATTTACAAGTGGGTCAAACTTAGGCCCATATTTATACTTTTTGACGCTAAACTGCGCTAACGCAGTTTAGCGTCAAAAAATTTAGCGCCGTCTAACGCCATTCCGAAGCGCCATGCGGGCGCCGTATTTATGGAATGGCGTTAGCCGGTGCAAGCAGACCGGCGCTGCCTGGTGTGCGTGGAAAAAAACCACGTAGACCAGGCAGCGCCGGCGTAGGGGGAAAATGGCGCTAGGGCGTCTTAAAATGGCGCAAGTCGGGTTGACGCTAAAAAATCGTCTTAACCCGATTTGCGCCATTTTTTCGACGCCCAGACGCCATTTAAATGACTCCTGTCTTAGTAAAGACAGGAGTCATGCCCCCTTGCCCAATGGCCATGCCCAGGGGAGTTATGTCCCCTGGGCATGGTCATTGGGCATAGTGGCATGTAGGGGGGCACAAATAAGGCCCCCCTATGCCACCCAAAAAAAATTGAAAAATATAAAAAATTATACTTACGTGAACTTACCTGAATGTCCCTGGGGTGGGTCCCTCCATCCTTGGGTGTCCTCCTGGGGTGGGCAGGGGTGGCAGGGGGGGTCCCTGGGGGCAGGGGAGGGCACCTGTGGGCTCATTTTGAGCCCACAGGCCCCTTAACGCCTACCCTGACCCAGGCGTTAAAAAGTGGCGCAAATGCGGGGTTTTTTGACCCGCCACCTCCCGGGCGTGATTTTTGCCCAGGAGTATAAATACGACGCATTTGCGTCGCCGTCATTTTTTTAGACGGGAACGCCTTCCTTGCATCTCATTAACGCAAGGAAGGCGTTCACGCTAAAAAATGACGCTCTTTGCCCATACTTTGGCGCTAGACGCGTCTAACGCCAAAGTATAAATATGGCGTTAGTTTTGCGCCGAATTTGTGTCGAAAAAAACGACGCTAATTCGGCGCAAACGGAGTATAAATACGGGCCTTAGTCCCCCAGACCATTAGCTATCCTGCTGCCTAGAAAGCCAAGAATCACATGTAGGATAATGAGAGCCCACCAAAACAAATGTCCCTCCATAACAATAGTGAAACACCGAGGGAGGAGTAGGACAAAAAAATGCATTTTCCAAAATAATTACAAATCAACACCTAGAGATGACCTGGCAGGCATGTCTGATAGCTCCTTATCATATATGTAACACACAGGTGGGCCATAGGCCTACAACAATGCCCTATGACAGACAGCAGATACCAAGACAAAATCAGAGTACAAAGTAAAGGCATCCAAAGGCTTGTATCTTAGTGCTAAATGATCTCAACACAGACACACTAATTGTACCCTGTTTCTTTGCAGAGGAACACGGATCTCCTGCCGATATGCCTGTCCATGAGTTCCCTGATGACATGGATGACGAGAACATCAACCTCACACAAGAGACCATTGACATGGTCCTCGAAAGCCTCCAAACCCCCCCTTCAGTAACAAGGAGGAGCCAAGATGAAGCAGCCACCACAGTAGAACCACCCGCCACCCCAATTGTAAGACCTGCCAGCTCCAACACAGCTGAGGACTCTGACGACACTGGCACCAGCTTCGAAAGAACAGTCGTTGGGGTCCAGCGGGAGCTGGCCAAGGAGGTGCGGGTGGGGATGCAAACTATGGCAGCCAGCCTTGAGGGGGTGCGTTCGTGCATGCTGTCAACTGCTGATCAGGCAGCTGCAATGCAAGCCAGAACATCGCTGTTGGAGGAACTTTTAGTAACACAGAAGGCAATCTGCACAGCTGTCATCCAGTTGACCAAACAACTCCAACAGCAAGCCAGTCAGCGTGTGCACGAATGCAACATCGAACCCCTCAGGGCAGACCTGGCTGCCTACCATCGGGATGTGGCTGCCATTCTGAAAAACCAGCACGCTCTCCTTGCTGCAGTACTGCCCTTCATAACTGGACAGGGATCAGCCCCCGGGATGTCTGCCTCCATGTCTTCTGACACTGAGGTGTGTGTTGCCCCTTCAAAACCAACAACAACAAGGACACACCAGGCAACACACACATTAGAAGAAGAAGACATGGAACAGATAACATTCACACGCAAGAGTACCCGGAAGCCCTAGTCCCTGCACCATGCCCCACTCTGACCAAGGTCCTATGTTTTGACACATGCCAGCCTCACTCCAACTACCCTCAATGACTGTTCGGCAATCTACTGTTTAACTTGTCCACATTGGCTGTAAATGTTTCTCTCCTACCATTTGGCAATTCCTGTTCCTCTGCACCGTCTGTGACATCACCCCAGCATGTCAGGAGCATCATCCACACCCTGTAAATAGGATCACCATTTAAGAATGCACCAGAACGGACTCACCTAACATTGTTAATGGACTTTTTGCACTACTCCACCTAAAAATAAATATCACTTGCACACCTATTGTGTCTCTGTGTCATTTCACACTTCAACTGTGCAGTACATAACTCCAAAGTGGCTGTGTGGCAACCATGTTGATTCTCTAGACTACTGTCCTGATTTCATGTATACTGAAACATCTGTGCAGTGGCCAGGATTGCATCATAGCTTTACTAGACTGAGGAAAATAACTGATGTATGGACTAAGCACACACAATCATGCTGTGTTGGACAGAATGAGGCCCCATCCATAGCTATTCTAGACAACTAATGGTGGATGAGAAATGTAGGCACCTTGCGATACTAACACAATACATTATGCTGTAAAATGAAAGGAATGATAACCAAATTACACTGCATCAATCACCCTTACAGCGTATACTACCATGAAGGAAAGTCATGCTCAAGCAGTACACACATGATGTAGGTCAGCAATGACAGCAACAAGACAAGAGTGTGAACAAATACTCATCTACAAAGCTCTCCCTGAACTTCACAATGCTGTCCGACCTATCTATTTACCTACAAAATCAACTCTGGAAGCACTCTTTGTGAAGTAGGATACATACCAACCCCAAATCTTGATGATCTATGCACACTACCAATGGTGGCTCTCCCACACGGTGGATACTTACCAAGTTAGCACACGGGTAGCTGGCATGTTAAACCTCAATAGCCTGGGGATAGCGAGCATAGGACACAAATGTCATACTAAAACTTTCTGCTACACTGATGTCAAGGCCATGAAAAGGTAGCACCTAACGCATCTGGTAAAGGGTTAACAATTTTTTTATTTCCAATAAGTAAGAAAAGAGGCAACTAAGGGAAAGATAAACCTACACTAATCTAACCTGACTACTACTAACCCACAACTGTCCCTAACTAACCTAAGCTAAACTTACTCTACACATGTAACGAAACGATCTAAACATCAACCCCCCACCCACCATTATGAGACAAGACACATGCAGGACAACACTTATTAACCTACACACATACTATCCTATCCTAAACAAACATATATATATTTTTTTTATTCTTTTTTTATCAAACAGGAATCCCAACATTGCCCCACACCCACCCACCCACACAAAAATATTAGATAGAAAGTATAAGGACCCCCCACCCTCTTACCTAACACTAACTAAGCTAATTACCTATACTTATCCTACAACTAACCCCCCAAACCCAACTAACAGTATGAAAAGAGGAAAGAGGGGAGAGGGGAGGGGTAAAAGTTCAGGAGGGCAAAATAACTAAAGATTTGCCCTCTGAAGTGTGCGCCGGATGGAGCGCACCTTCTTTTTAACCTCCGCCATGTCCTCCGTCAGGTTGTCAACCTTTTGAATTAACCTGTCCAGTTTCCTAGACAATGCCTGGAAGGCTGCAGGGTCAATTGGAGGGTCACTGCTGGTCTGCGTGCCGGTGGAGGTGGAGATTGTCGCTGGAGTGGAGTGGCCACGGGACAGCCCTGCTCCCAACACACGGCTGGGTCCAGGTCTTGAGGAAGATGGCTGGTCCGTCGCTGGGTCCCCTTGGGCAGACCTGGTGGTTGTAGGTGGCACCGTTGGTGGAGCCTGTGGTGTGGCATACCACGCCCTGGAGGCCCGTTCCGAATTGTATCTGCGGGCCATCCTCCGATACCCACACTGCACCTGCAGGATGTGCCTGTACCTCATTGCATGGCGCTCAAACTGGTTGCTAGCTGCGGCACTCAGGTTTGCAGCTGTTAAGGGAAAAGGCAAATATTGAGCATAGAATTTACAGTGGGTTGAATACCACAATGGGTAATTTGACCATTACTAGCAATGTATTGGTTGCAGCAATTGTTACAACATATTTCACGGGAAGGCTCAGAGGAAGTACATGTGAATCATGCATACTGAAGGGCATATCACATATAGCATATCCATGTCTCTACATGATGGATGACATCACCCTAAACTACTCCTACAATTCATACCTAAGCCATTATACATTAGCTCGTCCGCATACTGACTTCACTACATATGTCATTCTATGTGACAAGAATCACACTCCTCACTCAATGGCATTTCGAAATAGTTGTGTGCTAAGATTGAACCCCTGGCCATGAATCATATGTCGACACTATGGGCCAGATGTAGGAATTGATGGGAAATCAACTAGCAAATTGCAAAGCTGAACGGTGTCTCTGACACCGTCTGCGAGTCACTATGGGGTCCCTAAATCCCACCTCATGAACATCAATGATGTGGGTTCCAACTTGCACCACCTTAGCAACTATGGGCACTCACGGGGATGGAGGCCTGCTGGGAACAGCAGAACTCCATAGACGTGACTGCTTTTAAATGAAGCAAGTTATTTTTCACCAAGTGTAGGCCCTTAATCTGAAAGGAAAATGAGCTGCGATTTGTTTAAATTCACAACAATTGATTGTCCGTAATTTACACAATAATTATTGCTCCCCTAGACCACTGGCTGTTTTGTGCAGGAGTATTTTGGTCCACTCACAAAGGTGAAGGTTCACAATGCGGACCCCTTCCAGTCAGCAAGTTGGTTAGCAGCCACTTCAAGTGGATGATAACAGCTACTCACTTTGCAACCACGTACTCGTTAGCAAATGGGATTGCCTAACACTGTGATTTGCAAGTAGGGCTGGTAAACTCCTTTATTTTTTTACTTTAGAAAAGCATTTTGCGAATATGTACATGACCACCAAAAACATTTCGGATTAGGAAACAGACGTTTGCAACTCACTAACATCAAATTATGCTATTTGCAATGTGGAGACATTTTGCTACATCTGGACCTAGGTACAAACTCAAGTCACAAAAGGTGTTAAGTACGTGTAACATACTGTTTGCTACAGTCCTAGGTACCCTGTTTCACAGTAACATCCCAGTCTTTGTGGGTGGTGTGGGAAGAACAAACAACAATCCCATGATCAATGCACAACCAGGAGTGTACAGAAAGTTCAACAAGCATGTGCCTTCACACACAACACCTATGAAGGGCTAGCAACACGTTAGAGTCAGCCCAACCTTGTCACATCCCAGGTCCACACATGTCAAAATGATATGACTTAGCCAAACATAACATACTATTAGTGAGGCATGTTTTACAACACACACAGAGGAGGTAGAACACCCATTCACATGATTCAACAGAACACCTAGGCCATTGCACTCAAGTCACACACACTTCGAGGTCACCTTGTGGAAGTACATGCCCCCGGAAGATCCGACCTACAGTGTACACAGTCCATCCTCAACTAGGAAGAAGCACTTGTCATCGAAGCCATGTGCCTAAGCTATCTGGGAGACTGTCAGTCTGATATGCTGACTCAGTTAATGGCAAGTTCCTGACCAAGTCTAACATTGACCAGTGTGTTCAAAATGAGTCATGCTATTCCCAATAGTCGCACTAATTGAATGACCTACTGCCCCTCAATCTGAGAGATGACTAGGGATTGCTTTACCGAAACATTATTCCAATTTGATATCACACCAAAACAACAAAGCCAATGAATGGCCAGCACATCATATCATGAATTGTCCTGAACACACAGTAATCCATCATGCTTCATTTCCAAACAATGTAAATAGCACTTAGGCAACACTCACTGTAGGTATCGGGGTCGTCAAAATGGGCTACCTCACCAACGGTGTACGGGGCTGGTCCACCTGTAAAGCATGAAAGGAAGATTATACTCAGACTGGGTGAACAGAAAAATAATTTCTGTTACAATGACAGTGTGTGAATATTACATGGTAATGATACACTTTCACACATGCTCATCCTGCCTGGCTGACTTTGTATTCTAGATTATCATTGGATGAGTCTCCTGCTCCAGTGACACACCCTACTACACTCATGCAGTGGCCAGGACAGTCATGTGTCGTCCAAGTTACTCCTCCATTAGTAGGCCCGAACAATCATGTGATCCATACATCTCAGCATGTGCATCCCAGAGAGAAACATTTCACAACTGGTTCCATGAGGACTGCATGACCACTCACAATCAAACAGGCTATGTGGACAGGTTCAACACACAGCAACCAGACACACATGTGACATATGTGTGGACAACATGACTAACTTCATGTGACGTGAAGGCAACACACAGGTGTTGCATCATCATGTGTTTGCAATTTTCGGTCTAGCTATGGCGTCTACATATGTAGGTATGTTGTTTCTACATGACGTACTCACTGGCCATTATGACCAGTAGAGTACAAATAGAGCAGTTCACGTGTTGCTTTTCAGACACAAATGCAACACTACATTCCATGCAGCTACAGCCATCTGGTATGTGTTGCAAAGATAAGGCATCGGCGTGGTAGCATAGGTCTTCATACACACCCGGCAACAAATACACATTTGGACACATATGTATACCTTTGTAGCGCAGCATTTGCATCATTTTGTGACGCAGAGAGGGGGCTACTTAGCAAAATACAAATAGATGTTGCATTTTACTGCTGTTATTGGGTGTACATGTGTAGCAAAAATGGGGATTTATGTGCATGCCCATGGGCCTAGGGTTCCCCAGTATAACACGCAGTCAGCTACTTATTTTGCAGATTGGCTACCAATCATCACATGTTCACGCACACATTCCTATTATTCCCATGTAATTGATTATTACTCACCAACATAGCCACCAATCCGGAGTCCCAGGTGGTCCAGCAGGTCCTGTTCCCTGCTGATCAGATCTGCCCAGCGGTGCTTGAGTTGATGGACATTCCTCAGACTCCCGTAGACCCGGACCAGGTGATGGCGCACCTTCTCCCAACGGATTTTCCTCGCCTCCGTGTGATACCCCTGTATCACACGGCCCCCAGCCTCCAGCATCAGTGGGAGGAAATGGCTTACGAGCCATATGAAGCCCCCCAATTCGTCCTCACCTATCCTGGACAGGCGAGGCCTACCTGACATGATGCGAGGTGTAAAAAAGTACCAAAGAAAAATGAAAGAAAAAGTGGGAAATGGGGAAAGGTAGAGGTGTGAAAGAAAAAGAAGAAGGAGAAAAATAGCCCAACTAACACCCCAAACTATGCTACCCACAACAGACTCCCACAGACAATACAAACTATCACAGGTATAGACAAAACAACACTAAACAGACTGAGACAATGTTTGACAACAATAAAAGATTGACACAAAGACAAAATACAAGGCACACAGGACACTAAAGCAGTAAAACACAGGACAACACCTTTCACACAACCACACAGTCTAGATAACTCTGAGACTGCAAAGTGAAAGTGAAAGTCAACTCCCAGTACAGATTTGGTAAACAGAATATCCTATTACATCACTTCCTGCATAAAATGGCCGCCGTTTTTATTTTCGCGTAATGCGTCATATTTTCACGCATACACAGATGTGCGTCATATTTTTTTGACGCATTACAGTGCACATGATGCGGAGTGTAAAAATATGCTATGAATATTAATATTTCAAATTGTACATGAGATGACCAACATATTGTGCATGTAGCGTCAATTTCACCACGCATACATCATGGGCGTCGTTTTTTTTACACGTACAGTGGTGCACATGATGCGGAGTCAAAAAATATGATATGAATATTAATAATTGATAATGTACATGAGATGACCAACATATTGTCCATGTAGCGTCATTTTGACCACGCATACATCATGTGCGTGGTTTTTATTACACGTACAGTGGTGCACATGATGCGGAGTCAAAAAAAATGGTATGAATATTAATAATTAATATTGTACATGAAATGAGCAATATATTGTGCATATAGCGTCATTTTGACCACGCATACATCATGTGCGTGGTTTTTATTACACGTACAGTGGTGCACATGATGCAGAGTCAAAAAAAATGCTATGAATATTAATAATTAATACTGTACATGAAATGAGCAATATATTGTGCATATAGCGTCATTTTGACCACGCATACATCATGTGCGTGGTTTTTATTACACGTACAGTGGTGCACATGATGCGGAGTCAAAAAAAATGCTATGAATATTAATAATTAATACTGTACATGAAATGAGCAATATATTGTGCATATAGCGTCATTTTGACCATGCATACATCATGTGCGTGGTTTTTATTACACGTACAGTGGTGCACATGATGCGGAGTCAAAACAAATGCTATGAATATTAATAATTAATACTGTACATAAAATGAGCAATATATTGTGCATATAGCGTCATTTTGACCACGCATACATCATGTGCGTGGTTTTTATTACACGTACAGTAGTGCACATGATGCAGAGTCAAAAATATTGTGGATGTAAATAATAATTTGAAGGTGAAATATCAAGACACTTTTGGATACATTTGTATCTGACTCTGCATTGTGTGCACTCATGTACATGAACAAATTATGACCGCCATGCTGTATGCGTAGAATATGGAGCAAATTGATCCAAATGTCTTCATGTGTTTAGCTTTGGAAAGGTGATTTGTCATGGTAAAACGGTGCGATGTGAGACACATTTGTGTTTGTATCTGACAAATGTCCGTACTTTTATGTATAGACGGCCTTCACACTGTGATGTTTGGGATACGTTAACTAATGTATTGACCATATTTGACAACATATTTGGTGTAATTGCTGATGGCTATTTTGAAATGAGGTTTTTGATACCATTATGTATTCCGTCTCCAAAATGTCCCCACCTTTATGATGGGGATGCTTTTATCTGTAGTCCTAACAGGGAGTGGGAGAGTCACTTTCAGTTTTTAGGGGGCTGACCATGTCCCATTATGATTTTGTGTTTCATATTTGTGTAGGACTTGTGACATGGAGGCCACATATGTGCCTTATGCATGTGTTTAGTTCACAAGTACATGATTCCTGTATGTTTTGGGGGTGGTAGAGGTGGAGTTAGTCCCCCAGCACCCTAGGATTTGACCATCCAGAATAGCTACTGTATCCATGGAGTATTTTTATCATATCCTGGCAAACCTGCAGCAGCGGGCGAATGTAAGGCCATATGGTATGAATGACTGTTGACCATTCATTCATCTCATTAGCCCATTTGACGTTTGCAGTATTGATGATTTGGAGCTAAGTTGCCTACCATTTTCATATGACTAAGGGGGTCATTCTGACCGCGGCGGTCGCCGCCCGCCAAGCGGTTCCCGCCGAAAGACCGCGGCGGTCATTCTGGTTTTCCCACTGGGCTGGCGGGCAACCGCCAAAAGTCCGCCCGCCAGCCCAGCGGGAAACACCCTTCCCACGAGGACGCCGGCTCAGAATGGAGCCGGCGGAGTGGGAAGGTGCGACGGGTGCAGTTGCACCCGTCGCGAATTTCTGTGTCTGCAAAGCAGACACTGAAATTCTTTGTGGGTCCCTCTTACGGGGGCCCCTGCAGTGCCCATGCCATTGGCATGGGCACTGCAGGGGCCCCCAGGGGCCCCGCGGCACCCCCTACCGCCATCCTGTTCCTGGCGGAAGACCCGCCAGGAACAGGATGGCGGTAGGGGGTGTCAGAATCCCCATGGCGGATTCTCAAGGGCAGCGGGAAGTCCGTTTCTGGCCGCGGCTGAACCGCCGCGATCAGAATGCCCATCGGTGCACCGCCAGCCTGTTGGCGGTGCTACCGCCGACCTCCGCCAGGGCGGTAATTACCGCCAGGGTCAGAATGACCCCCTAAGTTTGCAAGACTCTCAGCGTTCACGATGTGATAATGCGAAGATTGTTTTGCTTGTCTGTGTCCCTTTCTGCATAAACTGGTTTAGTGTCATGTTACAATCTTCCTGCTAGGTTCAAACTGGGACACAACTGTGATGGTCTACTTTCAAATATTAGGTTGGTTGTATGACATATGTGTACATGTGTGTGGGAATGTGGATCCAGTATGACCTGTCTGTGTGTATGTTGTCACTGTAACTTCAAGGTCTCCTCCTGAGTTAGTGGCAGCTGATGTTGTTGCAATTGTGTATTGCTCACATCATACACTTGAGAGAAGCCATTGATGACATGTTCACGTACACATGGATGGTCCCACCCTGTCTCTGAACCTGTGTGATGTGACTTTCAAATGATCTCCAATTTTGGGCTGGATGAGAGACTGTTTCAGTTGTTTGGATCCGGCATGTCTAATTGTCACATTTGTACTCTTGTTGGGCTCTGTGTATGGTAATGTAACATGTCACATCCTACCCTCTGTGCATACAGTTGTGATGTTTATTTTTGGTGTGATGATTTTTAATGGCATTCTTGATCAATGAGACGACATTCATCTTCAGCTATTTCAAACTAAAGGTGGTCAGAAATGAATAGGCCAAAGCATGATGTGGTGTTTGTGATCTGTGTTTATTTACAAGTGTGGAATACAAGTGATTATAATGACTTAAGTAAAAAAATTGTTCACAAGCTGTTGGCGCCTACGCACTCCTGCTGCGGTGTTAGGTTGTTCCCCCTCCTGTTGCAGGCCAGCATCCTCCTCATCATCATCCTCAGGCATGTCTGGGTCCGGTTCAAGGAGGGGAATGTTCCTTTGTACACAAATATTGTGTAATATGGCACAAGTGAGTATAATTTTGCATACCATCTCTGGGGAGTATAGTAGGCTTCCGCCAGTGATGTCAAGGCAGCGGAACCTTGACTTTAGGATCCCAAAGGTCCTCTCCACAATGCTGCGTGTCCTCTTGTGGGCGTCATTGTATGCCCGCTCAGCAGCAGTATTTGGGTTCCCATATGGTGTCATTATCCAAGGCTGGATGCCATACCCCTGATCAGCTGAAAGAGAAACACAGAATGGTATCAATTAGATGTAGGAGGCACTGTTGTACGTATCTTTGATGGCAGTAGTTGTGTTGTGTTGTCTGTGACTATTTTGTGTACTAATGTGACAACCTATGGTTGTTGGTGGAAACTTTGGCATTGTTTTTTTTCCTTGGCTGAGCAAGTGTTTGTTGTCTAACTGTTTGTCAGCAGGATGTATTGGTTTCTCAAGTACAGTGTGCCCTCCCTTGCATTGTGACTTGTGACACAGGTGTCCGTGTGTCCTCACTGGGGGTGTGATGATAGTTCCATGCAGAGTTGAAACATGAAAGGGTATTAGAAACGTCCATATGAACATAGCCAGGCCATCCCATCCCTTAAAAGTTATGCATTGTATTAGTGTACAGGTTATTGTGAGACTTCCAATTTGCAAGGTGACATTTAGGCAACCACAGTCATGAATGTCGTCACACTAAGCTGTGGAGTAAATTCAAATGTGTGAGAGGTTCAATGGTGACTTGTGACACATGGCTAGTGATGTGAGTACCTCAGTGTGTTCCTGTCTAGGTGTTGCTATTGTGGTGTATGTGTTGTTTATCCTAGAGGGTTTCTGTGCAGTGAGTATATAAGTAGATTTTTGTCCTTACCAACAAGTAGTCCATTGCCATACCGTCCATCCTGGAAGTGTTGGTTGATGGTGCAGTGACGGAAGATGAATGCATCATGTACACTCCCAGGATATTTAGCCACGATGTTGCTGATCAGTCCTTGGTGATCGACTATGGCCTGCACGTTGATGGAATGTGTGTGCTTCCTGTTGCGGTAGAGGTGTTCAATCGCAGCAGGTGGCACAAGGCGTACGTGTGTGCAGTCAATTGCACCAAGGACGTGCGGAAAGCCACTGATGGCGTAGAACCCCTGTTTTGTTTCCTGCTGCTTCTGCAGTGTGTTAGGGAAGCAGATGTGGCGGGGTGTCAGTCCAATGATGGCATCCAGTACTTTAGGCAGGAATGCGGAGAAAGATGGTTGTGAGATTCCACCAACCAGGGCACCAGTTGTCTGAAAGGAGCCACTTGCCAGCAGGTGAAGTACGGCAAGCAGCTTTGTTTCTGTTGGGATAGTGCGTGGAGTCACTAAAGTGGGGGCCAATTGCTGTTCAATATTTGTCAGCAGCTGCTGAATGGCCTGCCAGTTCAACCGGTACCTCTGGATGATGTCTCGTTCCCTGAGGCCATGCAGGGTTGTTCTTGGGCGGAATATCCTCTCCTGCCTTCTGCGCTGTCTTTGGGGTCCCTGCTGTTGTTGTTGTGGCTGCTGTTGTTGCTGCAGGGCTCTGCGTCTACGTGCACGTTGAAGAAAAAGCACCTCCATGTCTCCCTGTTGCTGCTCTGCTGCTCTGTTGTTTGTTCTGTGTGTTCTGATTAAGTACAGGTGTGTTTGCCCCATTTTAACGCCTGCCCTGACCCAGGCGTTAAAATTTCACGCTATTCATGCTTTGCGCCATTTTTTTGCGCCGCCTGCCGCGCGGGAGTGATTTTTGCCCTGGAGCATAAATACCACGCACCGCTATGTGCGTCTGTTTTTAGACGGGAACACCTTCCTTGCATCTCATTAACGCAAGGAAGGCGTTCACGCCAAAAAATGACGCTATTTGCCCATACTTTGGCGCTAGACGCGTCTAACGCCAAAGTATAAATATGGCGTTGGTTTTGCGCCGAATTTGCGTCGAAAAAAACGACGCAAATTCGGCGCAAACGAAGTATAAATACGGGCCTAATTTGCTTATGAAATACAGTTTTCTAAAAAACAGACCGGCTCACATGCACACTTGTGAATAAGCAAAACATCATGATAAACTGTCATTTTTAACAAAAATGTAAATGTTTTTTTTTAATTAAAAACATATTTTTCATATGTCAATCATATTTTGATCCATTTAATCTTATGTTTCAGGTCCTTCTGTCTCACATGTTTGATATTGATTGCTTATACTACTAACTCACACATGTGAAGCTGGAAACATCCACTGTATCGGAACTGGATTTTATGCTATGTCACTTGTAATGAGGGAATGTAATAACCTTCACAACTGTGACAGAGTATCACACCTGCTGCAAATAACATTTTTGCCCTGTTTGGTACAACTATCTCCTTTAGAATGTAACAAAATGTTGCTACATTTGTTGTAAGCAGGCAAGTGTCAGCTCAAAACAGTCCTTCCTAAGTGATAAAAACGTAACATTATTCTTTTTAACAAATCATTTCAAATACCTATCATGACACACCTTGTGCAAAACCTACACTTCAAGAACACTTCTTGTGTGTTGATCATGTGTCACTCTTAGGGCCTCATTACGAGTGTGGTGGTCTTCACATTGCCCCTGTTTAGGCAGTTCGATCAAAACATTAAAACCATGGTGGTCAGACCACCAGGGTTCTGCCAGCACCGCTAGGATCCATGATCCCAGCGGCCTGGCGGTGGCGGAGATCATTATCTGCCAGTGCAGCGCTGCATGCAGCGCTGCCCTGCTGATTACAACCTTGTTCTGGAGGAGAACAGGTGCAGGGGCCCCAGGGAGGCCACTGCACTGCCCATGCACTTGGCATGTGCACATCTCATAACCAAGGATAGGGATGTGAGCATTAAATTGTGTCACACAACAGCACATCCATTACACACCTGATAATCTTGGGAGCACCCTCACATTGCTCACATGCTAGGTGTGATATCAAAGATACATCTGTGTGGATGTGTCATGAAACTGAAAAACACCTTCTGTGCTAAATATCTGTAATGGACTCTCAAAATCATCCACATTTAAAGGTAGTATTAGGCAAATGGGATTCAAAATAATCAGTTTGAGAAACATTCATAGGTCACATTGTAAAGACTAGCTGTACGAATTGGTATGCCTCCACCAGGGGGACCCATGAAAGGCTGGGAGCCTGGGCCAAAATCCACTTTGCACATGCCTCAAAACCTCAATGTGCACATGACCTGTGGCTGTAAGTATATCAGCGACAATTAATAGCATAACCAAGTGCCATGCAAATGTGTGAAATGTTCAATTCATGAAAGCAAGCATAGCAATAACAGCATTTGTCATACATTTAGATAAAGTAGGTGTAAGGTACACACACGAAAATGGACACATGTCCATTGAAATGTCTATAAAGGTATGGCAATTAAACACCCTCCATGTGTGGACAAACAGATCTCTAGCTTGCACACATTAAACACATATCCAACCTACCTAATAGGGAGACGTGTAACCTAAATGATGCTGACATTGGCCAAGCCAAGCTGAAATACTTAACATATGAAATACCACCCAATGCAATGTCAGTCCCAATTGGAATTCATCTCACATATCCATACACTGAACATTTCCCCTTGTCCTGGGTGACTTCAGTACTGGTTCCAAGGTGAGATCATAAAAGCCACATCAAATGGATCCTCAATCAGGGTGAAACAAATACAATTCAAGTCACACATTCCAAAGTATCCAAGAACATCAGAATGGTAGAAAAATCATGTCAGGACTAATTTGTACTAAAACAAGTATTTATAAATTTTCAAAAATAAACACATGGAGTAAAGCAAAGGCCAATGGCTAGTCACAGAATGCAATGAGTGGTCCAGCACACTGCCGTGTCACTAAACTTGCCTCTCATGACACTGCCATGGAAAACACCCCAGGTAGAGGCATCTAGTGGCCAGCCCAGGCACCTCAATGATGTCACTTAGGATGGGTGTTGTCAGTTTTGGGAGGGGTGGGCCTGACTTTGGGAGGGGTGTCTTTGGTTTCAGGCACGGTTTTGGTCTTCTGAGGGGCATGGCTGAGTTAAGGGGTGAGGGATCAGGTTTCTCCGGGGTGGATTTGGAAGTGGAAGGGATTCGTTGGGGTGTGGAAGAGGTCCTTGGAAGAGGGGGGTTGGCTTTGACAGGGGTAAGGGCAAGAGCAAACAACATACTGGAAGGAATATGTTGGACTTGGGCTCCAAACAATTGTGGCTCTACTCTTATAATTTCATCCACCACAACTGGCAAGTCAGGCTCTGAAAAACGTGGATTTTTTTTTGATGTGACATAACTCTAACTTAAAGTGGGTGACAATGACTAAAAAAAGCAAGTTATATTTGAAACAAAAGGTACAAAAGTGTGTGGAAATTGTTACATTAAATAGTGAAAAAGGTCTGACTTATCTCACAATAAAAAAATCTGGTCTCTGTCTTGCTGTGCTGCAGTGGAGAGGGCAAGGATCATGGTCTGGGATAGGGTGTTTTATAGTGCGATTTGAAGGTGTGCCTACTGGTCAATGTATATCAGCTGTGCTGTTTTTGAATCCCTCCTATGGGCACAGTTCTTGTGCTTTGCTGACAGCTCACTGCGACGGGGAAGCACGGCAAGGGGACTGCCAGTCCAAGTGTATTTTCACAATCGGCTTGGCATAAAGCTGCAGCCCTGAGGCTAACAGAGTACGCATCGCCAACACTGCAGAACGCTGCACTGCTGGTGGGACCCACTCCGTCGATGGTTTAGGCTGCATACATTGCAATATGGTGGGTGGATAACCACCAGCTCAGCGGTCTTCTAGGGACCGCTACAGCAGCAGTATGGAGGTGACACTACCAAACTCAGACTCAGGCCCTAAGTGTTTCTTCCAGCTGAGAATTTTAACTAGATTTTTTTCCACTGGTAAGAGGTGGCATACCACATCTCCTATAATAATGTTACTGCAGTTGGAGTGATTGTAATAGAGCTGCAGCCCTCTGCGAATGTTTGTCTTCATTTTGTTACTAGTTGTGACCATTTCTTTTATATCTCTGCTTCTTTCATATGTCACCATTGGGGCACCCTAAGATGTATTGCCTATGTTTGTATCCAATACTTTTCAATTTTGAAAGATCATTTCTGATTCTTCTTAATCTGTTATGAAAATATTGTCTTTAACATCAGCCTGTTTTTGTTGGCTTTTCTTTTGGAATTTAAGAAACGTTTTCTGTCTACTGTATGTGTCCTTCTTAATGCTGTCTTCAGACGTCTTAGGGCACTCTTCTGGAACTGATGTGATTCTTTTTACTCTTATGAATGTTGTTTTGATGAAAAGCTTGGTAATGTAAAAAGTTGTTTTTATTTGTGGGTTTTGTGAATAGCTCAATCTGCCAGCTGTCCATGCCCCTATGAATTGTTACATCAAGGCCATCTCTGGTCTCTTTGTAGCTCTTGTATTTAAATGTTATTTGTTCATTCTTTGTATTCAAAGATCCACTTTTGGGTATCAGTTCATCCCTGAATTAGTTCTAAAATTACAAGTCTGGCAGTCCACCAAACAACCACTGTCCCCGCCAGGAACAATGTTCCAAACAGGCTGACGGTGGTGCAGGTTGGAATCAACCAGGACGGAGGCACCCTTCTGATTACAACCTGGTTCTCTGCCAGCCTTTTCATGGCAGTTTCACCACCATGAAAAGGCTGGTGAAGAACAGGTGAAGAGGGGGACGGGGTGCCTCTGCACTGCCAATGCCCATGGCCACAGGGGTCCCCTGCCCAGCTCCCTTGTAGACTGTGCGCATTACAAGTTTGCTGGTGCCTTCTGTATGCGGCAGCATTGACGCCTGCTTGATTGTGACCCGGCAACAATGCTGCCACCACTTTCCCGTTGGGCTGACGGGTGGAAACCTCTGTTTCCACCCATCAGCCCAATTGGAAAGTTGTAATGGGGCCGCCTGAAGGTTCGGTGAACGGGTACTTCCTGTCTGCTGAACTTGTAATCGGCCCCTTAGATATTGGTGGATCTGGTCCTGCCATCACTTTTCCGTTGGTTAGTCGATCTACCTACTAGGAAAATCACCCACTCAATTTATATGCTGTTGGGTCTATGGACAATTTCCCGTCCCTGTCCCACTGTTTCTGTCAGAATTTTCCTTCTGCAGAAGTGGCTCTCAGAGAGGTTACAGGAAACATGACCGCCGGGCCAATCACAATGTGCCTTCCTGTCAAAGTAACTGTGGTGTGTACACCTTCAAACCTGAGTTAGCGATTTTGAAGGGATACAAGGTAGAAACTTACCTTTTTCTTTTTCCATTTCCATTTCCATTTCCATCATGAACCTGATCGTCCAAGTCCTTCCTTTACTACTCCTGCCTTTCCATGATGCAAATCAACTCTGTTGTTGCTAGAATCAAATGTACGTTTTTTTCCACTTGTGGTCATTTGAATTATCTGTTTATTTTGCTATGGACTTGTGCATTTGCAAAAATTTGTAATTTGTTTCAAATGTGTAATGCATGTAATGCATATGTGTGTAGTGTTGCCTTTTAAGAAATAATAGAAACACACCTGAATTAGCATTATTTTTTTCAGAGTTGGTCCAAGCTTCCTTCGTGATAATGGACAGTTACCCAAAATTTAACATAAATCGATATACATATTTTGTACATACAGGTGTTTTAATTTATTTATCATAAACTAACAAATTATGAACATTTGCACAACACATATAATTCAGTAAGATCATTAGATAGGGTAAAATATTTTTAAAATAATTGTAAAATCAATGTAAGTTTTAAATGTTTTGTTCTAAACTTCAGTCATAACTTTATTTATATTACAGATCCCCTTGTCTAGTGCATTTACTGTATTGTATTACACTTAATTTATAATTTATTTAAGGTGTGATCCAATTGTGTTCTTTTTTCACTCATTAAGTTAAAATAAACTCACCTGTATTAACACTTTAAAATCAAAACAAATGAATTGTACTGGTGTACATAATGAAGAATGCTTGCACCAGAAGTTTAATGCTGATTACATTTGCAAAGGTTTCTAATGTTTGGACTTTACAAATATGTCAAAATAAAACATTTTTCCTGTTATAAAAGTAAGAAGATGTATTTCCCATTCTCACCATTAACATTTTTTTTTTAATCAATGAATTGTACATGAATAATAATGGTAGCACAAACATTGTAAAATTAAAAGTAATTATTCATAAATAAGATAATTCTCCCATGCAAATTCTTTTGAAATAAAAAAAAAATACAAAAAAATTGTTGGAAATGGCCTGTCTGCAGGGTCTCCCCCAAAGGTTTTTCGCCTTTCTCCTCTTCTTTTTCCGACCTCATTTTTGCGTGTTTTAGGACTGTGGACACTTTAGCACAGGTAACCAATGCTAAAATGCATGTGCTCTCTCCCTAAAAACATGATAACATTTGCTCATATCCAATTGGCATATTTAATTTACATGGAAGTCCCTAGTAAAATGCACTACATGTGCCCAGGGCCTTTAAATTAAATGCTACTAGTGGAACTGCAGCACTGATTGTGCCACCCACATAAGTAGTCCATTAACCATGTCTCAGGCCTTCCATTGTAAGGCCTGTGTGTGCAGTTTCACTGCCACTTCGATTTGTCATTTAAAAGTACTTGCCAAACCTTAAACTCCCCTTTTTCTAAATATAAGTCACCCCTAAGGTAGGCCCTAGGTAACCCATACGTCAGGGTGCTATGTAGGTAGAAGGCAGGGAGTGTACATGTGTGTTTTGGATGTCCTAGTAGTGGAAAACTCCTAAATTTGTTTTCCACTACTGTGAGGCCTGCTCCTTTTATAGGATAGCATTAGTGCTACCCTCACATACTGTTTGATTGGTGGATTCTGATCAGAAAGGGGTAACCAGGTCATATTTAGTATGGCCAGAATGGTAATAGAAAATATTGCTGATTGGTGGGGTTGGATTTTATATTACTATTTTAGAAATGCCACTTTTAGAAAGTGAGCATTTCTCTACACTTAAAAATCTGTGCCTTACAGCCTGTCTTCAATTAAAGTCTTGGCTGTTCTGGTTGACATCTCCCTTGTGCATTTCACCCAGACCAACACAAACACAGGACACTCAGTCACACCTGTACTCATCTGCATACTGAATGGGTCTTCCTGGGCTGGAAGGGTGGAGGGCCTAATACTTACATTTCAAAGGCTAGTGGCCTGCCCTCACACTGTGGACTGCCTAACCCCCTATTGGAACCCTGACAGACAGACCTGTACTGAAAGGGGACCTTGTGTACTTCAAAACTACTCTTTGAAGTCTCACCCACTTCAAAGGTATTTTTGCGTAAATAAACTGGGCCTCTGACCCAACCAAATCAGACACTTCTGGACCTGAACTTGCAACCTGTCAAAAAGAACTGCCTGGCTGCCCAAAGGGCTCATCTGGACTGTTTTGCTGAGAAGAACTGCTGCCCTGCTATTGCCCTGCTGCCCTGCTGCCCTGCTGCCATGCTGCCCTCTGACCTTTCTGAGAAGTGCTCTACAAGGGCTTGGATTGAGCTTGCCTCCTGTTTTCTGAAGTCTCAGGGCCAAAAAGTCTTTATCTCTTCAAGGAACTCCTTGTGCGCCGAAAATTGATGCATAGCCTGCCGAATACAATGCGTAGCCGAAGTGCGACTGAGAACTTTTCACACAGCCGAACCAGAACCAAGCTTCCCAAATTCCCAATTGAAGAATCAAAGCAGCGCCTGCCTTGTGGCCAGAAATACGACGCACAGCCCTACCGGATTGACGTACAGCTGAACTGGAATGATGCAGCCTGACCTCCCGGGTGAAGAATCAATGCAGCGCCTGCCGCGCGACAGAAAATTTGATGCATCACCATACTGGATTGATGCAACACCTGTGACTTTGTCCCGCATGCCGAGGATTTCCACGCAGCATCACTGGGCATCAAAAAGATCACCGCATCACAGTGAGGAACCAAGACTGAGCACCGGAAATCAACGCAAAGCCCCTTGCAGCATGGAAAGAAACAACGCATTGTCTGTGTTGCACCAGAAATTCTGACACACATCCTGTTTTTCCACGCATCTCCTCCTCTGCGATCTCCATGCATGTTATTTTTGAAGCAAACCTGGCAATTTGTGCAAACAAGAGACAACTGTTGATTTCAAGCATTTAAGAATCTTTTTAATCTTCCAAAAGTGATATCTCAACTTGTGCTTATTGAATCTTTAGAATTTTTTATCTTAATTTAACCAGATAAATATCTTATATTGCAATGTCAGTCCCAATTGGAATTCATCTCACATATCCATACACTGAACATTTCCCCTTGTCCTGGGTGACTTCAGTACTGGTTCCAAGGTGAGATCATAAAAGCCACATCAAATGGATCCTCAATCAGGGTGAAACAAATACAATTCAAGTCACACATTCCAAAGTATCCAAGAACATCAGAATGGTAGAAAAATCATGTCAGGACTAATTTGTACTAAAACAAGTATTTATAAATTTTCAAAAATAAACACATGGAGTAAAGCAAAGGCCAATGGCTAGTCACAGAATGCAATGAGTGGTCCAGCACACTGCCGTGTCACTAAACTTGCCTCTCATGACACTGCCATGGAAAACACCCCAGGTAGAGGCATCTAGTGGCCAGCCCAGGCACCTCAATGATGTCACTTAGGATGGGTGTTGTCAGTTTTGGGAGGGGTGGGCCTGACTTTGGGAGGGGTGTCTTTGGTTTCAGGCACGGTTTTGGTCTTCTGAGGGGCATGGCTGAGTTAAGGGGTGAGGGATCAGGTTTCTCCGGGGTGGATTTGGAAGTGGAAGGGATTCGTTGGGGTGTGGAAGAGGTCCTTGGAAGAGGGGGGTTGGCTTTGACAGGGGTAAGGGCAAGAGCAAACAACATACTGGAAGGAATATGTTGGACTTGGGCTCCAAACAATTGTGGCTCTACTCTTATAATTTCATCCACCACAACTGGCAAGTCAGGCTCTGAAAAACGTGGATTTTTTTTTGATGTGACATAACTCTAACTTAAAGTGGGTGACAATGACTAAAAAAAGCAAGTTATATTTGAAACAAAAGGTACAAAAGTGTGTGGAAATTGTTACATTAAATAGTGAAAAAGGTCTGACTTATCTCACAATAAAAAAATCTGGTCTCTGTCTTGCTGTGCTGCAGTGGAGAGGGCAAGGATCATGGTCTGGGATAGGGTGTTTTATAGTGCGATTTGAAGGTGTGCCTACTGGTCAATGTATATCAGCTGTGCTGTTTTTGAATCCCTCCTATGGGCACAGTTCTTGTGCTTTGCTGACAGCTCACTGCGACGGGGAAGCACGGCAAGGGGACTGCCAGTCCAAGTGTATTTTCACAATCGGCTTGGCATAAAGCTGCAGCCCTGAGGCTAACAGAGTACGCATCGCCAACACTGCAGAACGCTGCACTGCTGGTGGGACCCACTCCGTCGATGGTTTAGGCTGCATACATTGCAATATGGTGGGTGGATAACCACCAGCTCAGCGGTCTTCTAGGGACCGCTACAGCAGCAGTATGGAGGTGACACTACCAAACTCAGACTCAGGCCCTAAGTGTTTCTTCCAGCTGAGAATTTTAACTAGATTTTTTTCCACTGGTAAGAGGTGGCATACCACATCTCCTATAATAATGTTACTGCAGTTGGAGTGATTGTAATAGAGCTGCAGCCCTCTGCGAATGTTTGTCTTCATTTTGTTACTAGTTGTGACCATTTCTTTTATATCTCTGCTTCTTTCATATGTCACCATTGGGGCACCCTAAGATGTATTGCCTATGTTTGTATCCAATACTTTTCAATTTTGAAAGATCATTTCTGATTCTTCTTAATCTGTTATGAAAATATTGTCTTTAACATCAGCCTGTTTTTGTTGGCTTTTCTTTTGGAATTTAAGAAACGTTTTCTGTCTACTGTATGTGTCCTTCTTAATGCTGTCTTCAGACGTCTTAGGGCACTCTTCTGGAACTGATGTGATTCTTTTTACTCTTATGAATGTTGTTTTGATGAAAAGCTTGGTAATGTAAAAAGTTGTTTTTATTTGTGGGTTTTGTGAATAGCTCAATCTGCCAGCTGTCCATGCCCCTATGAATTGTTACATCAAGGCCATCTCTGGTCTCTTTGTAGCTCTTGTATTTAAATGTTATTTGTTCATTCTTTGTATTCAAAGATCCACTTTTGGGTATCAGTTCATCCCTGAATTAGTTCTAAAATTACAAGTCTGGCAGTCCACCAAACAACCACTGTCCCCGCCAGGAACAATGTTCCAAACAGGCTGACGGTGGTGCAGGTTGGAATCAACCAGGACGGAGGCACCCTTCTGATTACAACCTGGTTCTCTGCCAGCCTTTTCATGGCAGTTTCACCACCATGAAAAGGCTGGTGAAGAACAGGTGAAGAGGGGGACGGGGTGCCTCTGCACTGCCAATGCCCATGGCCACAGGGGTCCCCTGCCCAGCTCCCTTGTAGACTGTGCGCATTACAAGTTTGCTGGTGCCTTCTGTATGCGGCAGCATTGACGCCTGCTTGATTGTGACCCGGCAACAATGCTGCCACCACTTTCCCGTTGGGCTGACGGGTGGAAACCTCTGTTTCCACCCATCAGCCCAATTGGAAAGTTGTAATGGGGCCGCCTGAAGGTTCGGTGAACGGGTACTTCCTGTCTGCTGAACTTGTAATCGGCCCCTTAGATATTGGTGGATCTGGTCCTGCCATCACTTTTCCGTTGGTTAGTCGATCTACCTACTAGGAAAATCACCCACTCAATTTATATGCTGTTGGGTCTATGGACAATTTCCCGTCCCTGTCCCACTGTTTCTGTCAGAATTTTCCTTCTGCAGAAGTGGCTCTCAGAGAGGTTACAGGAAACATGACCGCCGGGCCAATCACAATGTGCCTTCCTGTCAAAGTAACTGTGGTGTGTACACCTTCAAACCTGAGTTAGCGATTTTGAAGGGATACAAGGTAGAAACTTACCTTTTTCTTTTTCCATTTCCATTTCCATTTCCATCATGAACCTGATCGTCCAAGTCCTTCCTTTACTACTCCTGCCTTTCCATGATGCAAATCAACTCTGTTGTTGCTAGAATCAAATGTACGTTTTTTTCCACTTGTGGTCATTTGAATTATCTGTTTATTTTGCTATGGACTTGTGCATTTGCAAAAATTTGTAATTTGTTTCAAATGTGTAATGCATGTAATGCATATGTGTGTAGTGTTGCCTTTTAAGAAATAATAGAAACACACCTGAATTAGCATTATTTTTTTCAGAGTTGGTCCAAGCTTCCTTCGTGATAATGGACAGTTACCCAAAATTTAACATAAATCGATATACATATTTTGTACATACAGGTGTTTTAATTTATTTATCATAAACTAACAAATTATGAACATTTGCACAACACATATAATTCAGTAAGATCATTAGATAGGGTAAAATATTTTTAAAATAATTGTAAAATCAATGTAAGTTTTAAATGTTTTGTTCTAAACTTCAGTCATAACTTTATTTATATTACAGATCCCCTTGTCTAGTGCATTTACTGTATTGTATTACACTTAATTTATAATTTATTTAAGGTGTGATCCAATTGTGTTCTTTTTTCACTCATTAAGTTAAAATAAACTCACCTGTATTAACACTTTAAAATCAAAACAAATGAATTGTACTGGTGTACATAATGAAGAATGCTTGCACCAGAAGTTTAATGCTGATTACATTTGCAAA
Organism: Pleurodeles waltl; assembly: GCF_031143425.1. Classification (NCBI taxonomy): domain Eukaryota; kingdom Metazoa; phylum Chordata; class Amphibia; order Caudata; family Salamandridae; genus Pleurodeles; species Pleurodeles waltl. Next base: position 112,226,362 of record NC_090436.1, on the reverse strand, counting down.
GGTTTCTAATGTTTGGACTTTACAAATATGTCAAAATAAAACATTTTTCCTGTTATAAAAGTAAGAAGATGTATTTCCCATTCTCACCATTAAAAATTTTTTTTTAATCAATGAATTGTACATGAATAATAATGGTAGCACAAACATTGTAAAATTAAAAGTAATTATTCATAAATAAGATAATTCTCCCATGCAAATTCTTTTGAAATAAAAAAAAAATACAAAAAAATTGTTGGAAATGGCCTGTCTGCAGGGTCTCCCCCAAAGGTTTTTCGCCTTTCTCCTCTTCTTTTTCCGACCTCATTTTTGCGTGTTTTAGGACTGTGGACACTTTAGCACAGGTAACCAATGCTAAAATGCATGTGCTCTCTCCCTAAAAACATGATAACATTTGCTCATATCCAATTGGCATATTTAATTTACATGGAAGTCCCTAGTAAAATGCACTACATGTGCCCAGGGCCTTTAAATTAAATGCTACTAGTGGAACTGCAGCACTGATTGTGCCACCCACATAAGTAGTCCATTAACCATGTCTCAGGCCTTCCATTGTAAGGCCTGTGTGTGCAGTTTCACTGCCACTTCGATTTGTCATTTAAAAGTACTTGCCAAACCTTAAACTCCCCTTTTTCTAAATATAAGTCACCCCTAAGGTAGGCCCTAGGTAACCCATACGTCAGGGTGCTATGTAGGTAGAAGGCAGGGAGTGTACATGTGTGTTTTGGATGTCCTAGTAGTGGAAAACTCCTAAATTTGTTTTCCACTACTGTGAGGCCTGCTCCTTTTATAGGATAGCATTAGTGCTACCCTCACATACTGTTTGATTGGTGGATTCTGATCAGAAAGGGGTAACCAGGTCATATTTAGTATGGCCAGAATGGTAATAGAAAATATTGCTGATTGGTGGGGTTGGATTTTATATTACTATTTTAGAAATGCCACTTTTAGAAAGTGAGCATTTCTCTACACTTAAAAATCTGTGCCTTACAGCCTGTCTTCAATTAAAGTCTTGGCTGTTCTGGTTGACATCTCCCTTGTGCATTTCACCCAGACCAACACAAACACAGGACACTCAGTCACACCTGTACTCATCTGCATACTGAATGGGTCTTCCTGGGCTGGAAGGGTGGAGGGCCTAATACTTACATTTCAAAGGCTAGTGGCCTGCCCTCACACTGTGGACTGCCTAACCCCCTATTGGAACCCTGACAGACAGACCTGTACTGAAAGGGGACCTTGTGTACTTCAAAACTACTCTTTGAAGTCTCACCCACTTCAAAGGTATTTTTGCGTAAATAAACTGGGCCTCTGACCCAACCAAATCAGACACTTCTGGACCTGAACTTGCAACCTGTCAAAAAGAACTGCCTGGCTGCCCAAAGGGCTCATCTGGACTGTTTTGCTGAGAAGAACTGCTGCCCTGCTATTGCCCTGCTGCCCTGCTGCCCTGCTGCCATGCTGCCCTCTGACCTTTCTGAGAAGTGCTCTACAAGGGCTTGGATTGAGCTTGCCTCCTGTTTTCTGAAGTCTCAGGGCCAAAAAGTCTTTATCTCTTCAAGGAACTCCTTGTGCGCCGAAAATTGATGCATAGCCTGCCGAATACAATGCGTAGCCGAAGTGCGACTGAGAACTTTTCACACAGCCGAACCAGAACCAAGCTTCCCAAATTCCCAATTGAAGAATCAAAGCAGCGCCTGCCTTGTGGCCAGAAATACGACGCACAGCCCTACCGGATTGACGTACAGCTGAACTGGAATGATGCAGCCTGACCTCCCGGGTGAAGAATCAATGCAGCGCCTGCCGCGCGACAGAAAATTTGATGCATCACCATACTGGATTGATGCAACACCTGTGACTTTGTCCCGCATGCCGAGGATTTCCACGCAGCATCCCTGGGCATCAAAAAGATCACCGCATCACAGTGAGGAACCAAGACTGAGCACCGGAAATCAACGCAAAGCCCCTTGCAGCATGGAAAGAAACAACGCATTGTCTGTGTTGCACCAGAAATTCTGACACACATCCTGTTTTTCCACGCATCTCCTCCTCTGCGATCTCCATGCATGTTATTTTTGAAGCAAACCTGGCAATTTGTGCAAACAAGAGACAACTGTTGATTTCAAGCATTTAAGAATCTTTTTAATCTTCCAAAAGTGATATCTCAACTTGTGCTTATTGAATCTTTAGAATTTTTTATCTTAATTTAACCAGATAAATATCTTATATTTTTCTAAACCTGAATGGTATTTTTGTGTGGTGTTAATGTATGATTTCTTGTGCAAATACTTTACACATTGCCTTCTAAGTTAAGCCTGACTGCCCAGTGCCAAGCTACCAGAGGGTGGGCAGATGATATTATGGATTGTGTGTGACTCACCCTGACTAGGATTGTGGTCTCTATTTGGACAAGGGTGTATACCTCTGCCAACTAGATACCCCATTTCTAACAAAAATGAATGTCCTACACATCAGCTTTCTCACCCATAGCATGCCTCCTATACATAGTTAATGGTAACCTCCTCAGGAAGGGGCATCTATTGGGCACACAGCAGATACCTCAAGGGTGTTTCTTGGGAGGGGTGGGTTTAGGTATTGTGGGGGTCAAGGCAATTAAGAGAAAAATTTGGAAGTCAGAGTAAGGGTAGGAGGGGTGGTAATGTATTGGCTTGTTGAAGTAGAGGGAGCTGTATGGGTGATGTGTTTTTGTATGTATACCTGGCAGTTGGATGTGGCTGTGGAATTTGTTGTTTATATTTTGATCTTCATTTTTTGGCTGTTGCGTGATATCCTGGTGAGTGTGTGCTTGCTTTTGGTTGGTTTTGTTTTGTGTGTAGGTGTGCTTTTGAGTGAGTATACTGGTTTTGATGTGTGTTTTATTTGCGGTAGTTGGTGTGGTTGTGGTGCTTGTGGGTGTAGTTGTGGTTATTGTTGTGCTGGTGGTTGTGTTGGTTGTGGGTGTGATGGTGGTTGTGGGTATAGTAGTGGGTGAGGGGCTTGTTGATGTGGTGGAGGTTGTGGTGCTCGTGGGTGTGGTGGTGGTTGTGGGTGTGTGGTGATACAGTGGTTGTGGTGCTTGTGGGTGTAGCAGTGGTTGTGGTGCTTGTGGTGGTGGTTGTGTGCTTGTAGTGCTTGTGTTGTTGAGCTTGGGGTGCTTGTGGGTGTAGTGTCAATAGTGTTTATGTTGTTTGTGTGTTTGTGTTTCTTTGTGGATTTTGTGTTTATTTTATATGTGTGATTGTGCTGCTTGTGCCTGTTGGAGTACATGCTGCAAAGAAGTGAGTGCGCTTGGAATTGGGGTGGGAATTGGGATTAGGTTGAGGAAGGGACCTGAAATAGGGCAGAAGGTTGGGCAGGTTAGGAAGCTGGGGTGAGTGAGAAGGCTGCTATGTTTGCAAGAAATCTCTGCATGCCAGACATTTAACTGTGAATGGCATCCAGAAATGCAACCATTTGTTGCATTTGTCAGTTTAGTCCCTGAATGCCATTCACTATCACGACCTGGCCAACAGAGATGCTGTAAAGAGGTCAAATGCCTCTTCACTCAGAGCAGCCGGGATAACAGGGGCAGGGAGTGAGACCATAGCCATTTTAGGGGATCGGGTTTGACCACTGGGGGGCTGCATGATGGAGGGTGGACAGGGACAAGGTTTTACAATTCCAGTAGAATCCACCACCACTAGGGACTGGTCACTTGCGGAGGCCTCTGATGAAAATGAAGATATGATGGCCTCCGTTCCAGTCCCCTCATCCTCCATGCCACTGTGTCCATCTGTGTCAGATGTTTCCCCACCCAAAGCACACTGGCCAGCTGCTTCTCCAACTTCTTGGCCGGTGTCTCCTCTGCCTGCCCTTGAAGATACTGTAAAGACATATACAATCGTTTTATTGTATCTGTGTGAATATAGTAGATCATGACGTTTGTTCTCAAAACATTTCCTAATGTTGACTCAAGGCTTTCAAACCTTATTTCATCTTTATATTCTGCATGTAGGGAACATTTTCAGAAACCATTTGCTCAAAGTTTTGTAATTTTCTACTATTGCTCTTAATTCAATTCTGATGTTTTTTCTAATCTGTTTTGTACTATATCTGGGAACTGCTTCACACTTCATAATATTCAGATATCTTGTTTTGAGTATTGAACTTATGTTACCAAAATTGTAGATCAGACAAACCAAACTTTGTCCATTATGGCCCTCATTATGACATTGGTGGTAAATCCCACTTAACGCCACACTGACGTCCGCCAACTTACTGCAGCCACTGTGGCTATCTGTTCACCATATTATGACACACACACACCTATTGGACAGAATTCAGCCACACACACAAATCCGCCAGCCCAAAGGTCAGTGATAAACTGGCGGTATCAAAACCCGCACCGTTATGCCAACAGAAGAACGCCCATCACAATATGACCCACGAATCACCATTGCAGACATTCAACAGCAGTAAACCATTACCATTACCACATACTGCCGCGCTCACAATGGACACCCACAGACAAAGCAACACCACATTGGACACTTCAAACAACACACACCTGACACCCATGCACACACCACACCCAAACACCCACACCACTATAAAACACACACCCACATTACCCACAACCCTCTATGATTACAAACCGTTGCCAGCAGAGAGATACAAAGACCACTGACACAACCAGAGCCACACACTACTCACACCTAGACACCACTCACGCACTCCACATCACACACCCCAACACATTATCAGACACACACTCACCAACACACCTCACAGAACTCCCATGGCACCACAAGGACACCACCGTTTCACAGAGGAGGGGCTAAGGGTCATAGTAGAGGAAATTGTCAGGGTAGAGCCACAGCTATTTGGAGCACAGGTGCAGCAGATATCAATAGCCAGGGAGATGGAGCTATGGCGGAGAATCGTGGACAGGATCAACGCCATTGTACAGCATCCTAGGACATCAGGAAGAGGTGGAACGACATAAAGAGGAAGGTACGTTCCACAGCAGCAAGACACCAGCTCGCTATCCAGAGGACTGGCGGTGGACAGTATGGGAGGAGCAAGTCTCCGCAATAGTGCATCCTGAGGGCCTGGCCAGAGTCAGAGGAGGACTGGACTCTGGTAAGTCAACTCTCCACTATTATCACCCCCCTACCTGCATGCCATCACATACCCTCACTTTCACTCCCATCACTCCACAACATCCCACACACCACACCATCACAACCCACTCATCCCAATGCCAAGCCCTGCATGCTGTACCAATGCATGGACACCCCTCACAGCCCTACATGGACACCATAGAGAATGAACTATCCCATCATACACTAACATACACAAGTGAACGCTGGCAGGGCAAATCCAACCATAGAGGGGAAGCCACAGCTGTTTAATATGTCAGACACAGAAACTATGACACATCATTTACATCCCCACAGGTACCCCAGCCAATGTCAGCAGAAAGGAGATGTCAGCACTATCCAGTACCCCAACTGAAGAGGCCCATAGTAATGACAGCATCTCTGGTCTTCAGGATCTGGATGACCTACCTGGCCAATCAGGGACCACTGGACAGCCGGTTACTAAGGCACAGTCACACACCACCACAGAGCCTCTCCCATCTGGAAACACCACCACAGCACACACTCAGCGTACCTTTACCTCTGTCCCAAAGGTATGTCAATCAGCAGTGTTTCCTCCTCTACAGGCCACACTTCATTCCCAAGACAATCAGGGACCTGGGGTCAGTGGCAGTGGGCATGCGGTTCAGGGGACGGAGGTACAGACCACCAGGGACACTGGGAGGATGGCTGTGCGCCAGGGGAGAACAGGCCCAGGGAACCGACTCTCCAGGAGGCACCCGCTGAGATCCTTGGTACCTATCAACATTCCCAGTACACTATGGGTCAGATCCTGGACAATGTGCAGTGGAACAGGCGGCTGCAGGAGGGACGGTATCAGGGGATCAGCGAGGACTTGCAGGCCATCAACAACTCCCTGATCTCCATAGCAGGGGTGCTGGCAGACATGGCCAACATTATGAGGGAGGCAGTCTCACACCAGCGGGCCCCTGCCACTAGCTAGACATCTGTACAGGCTTCCACTTTAGCTAGTGGCCAAGAGGCCCCACCACAGGACCAACAAACCAACAGCACCCCTACCCCTGAAGAAGGTGAATCACCTCGCAAACGTTCCCTGCGTTCCAGACACAAGCCAAGGACTCTTGCCAAGACCTCTGCCAAGAAATGAGACTCTCTTGATTGCCACCCTTGTATCCCACTCAGTCATCCTGTCCACCTTGAACTGCCATTGCTCTCCTTCTTATGTCCCCTATGACAATGTACCTGTGCTGTGAACAGACTGGAACAATACCCTGGACTTTCCTCCATCATCACCCTATCCCATTGCAATTTCACCCTATATCTTAGCACTTCAGTAAACACCCTTTGGAAAAAAACCTTTGGAGTATGTCATGTATATCAAATATGGATTCATTGAAACAGGTACAAACATTGCAAATTAACTGTACAGAAGATGAGCATAGATCAATGACCTGTAGCTGGCTTTAGTGATCACACCAGGAGTATATGTCTGGTCACCAACATCTGCAAAATGAATTGCCAGGGGTAACAGTAAGTGGGCATAGAAGTTGGAAATATCAGCATGCCATTGCCACATAGATTACAACCAAAGTCATTGAAATGTTAAGTAACACTGCCTTACCTGTATGTCATTGGAAGTACTGTTGGATCACATATGTTCTGTAGTCGTCATCCTCTGGCTCCTCATCCTCACTGTCCACAGGGTTTACTGTTGGCACATGGGCATCTCCAGCCTCCTCCTCCTTCAGGAATGAGACATGAGGTCTGAGGGCCAGGTTATGCAACATGCAGCATGACGCCACTCTCCGGCAGACCTTTTTGGGTGAGTAGCACAGGGATCCACCTGTTAGATGGAGGCACTGGAACCTGGCCTTCAGGAGGCCAAAGGTCCTTTCAATGATCCTTCTGGTTTGCCCATGTAGCGTTCCTCTGCCTTGTCCTTGCATTCCTCACAGGGCTCAGCAGCCATTATAGGTTTGGGTAACCAGAGTCACCTGCAAATATTGAGGGACAACATTTAGCGACACACTATCCTATATGGCCCACACCATACCCCAACATATACTGGGTGGGAACCAGGGGTCACCTATTAGCCACACCCTGTGCCTCTGTAGTTGGGCCATCACATTTGGAATGCTGCTACTCCTCAGGACAAATGCACCATGCACTGACCCTGGATATTTAGCATTGACGTGGGAGATGTACTTGTCCACCAAGCACACCATCTGAACATTCATGGAGTGGAAACTCTTATGATTCCTGAGTACCTGTTCATTCTGCCGGGGGAGGGGGGAAAATGCAATATCTGTTCCATCAATCACCCCAGTTATGTTAGGAATATGTCCCATTGCATAAAACCTGGCCTTCACTGTGGCCAAATCCTCAATCTGTGGGAAAACAATGTAGCTGCACATGTGTTTAATCAGGGCAGACAACACTTTTGTCAGCACATTTGAGAACATTGACTGTGACATTCCTGCTGCCAAGCCCACTGTCATTTGGAAAGAACATGTTGCCAGGAGATGGAGTACTGATAGCACTTGCACAAGAGGAGGGATCCCATTGGGGTGATGGATAGCAGATATCAGGTCAGGTTCCAACTGGGCTCACAGCTCTGTGATTGTGGCCTTGTTAAGTCTATAGGTGAGGATAATTTGCCTGTCCTTCAGTGTTGCTAAGTCCACCAGGGGTTTGTACACAGGGTATGTCTCCATCTCCATCTCCTATACATCTGCAGTGATAGGAATCTAAAGGACAAAAGAGGGAGGAGCTGGTCACAAACTGAACAATGGAGATACAACAGTAGTTTGAATCCTGTAATGGGTCAGTGTGATTTGTCCGGTATGTTCTAGTATCTCTTTGTGATGCAGCATTATTCCAGAGGCCTGCCCCACCCCTGAAATGGCATCCGCCTGTCCTGTGTGGAGGGACAGGTGGAAGTGACGTAATTCCGCTGACGTTGTGCGCCGCTGAGGGAGGCGATCGGGAACCGCCGTGCAACTCCTCATTGGTTAACATTGAGCCCCATGGGGTACAGTGGCCAATGGTGAACTACGTTGGCGGTGATGGTATTCACCGCAGCGGACGAGACCACCATTTTCTATCATATTTCTCACTTGCTAATGGTGATGGGAACCATGGTGGACCAAATGTATAACAGGCTGGACTCATTGTCTAATGGTATTTTCCTGTGTGTATTGCCTCTGCAGGTCAGCGCCCATCAAAAGAAGGGTATACGGCGTGCTATCACCAAGGAGGTGTGGACCCTGGGGGTCTAAGACAGGAGGAGCACCCACTGTCGCAAACTGTGGGAGGACCTGAGATGCTGGGCATGGAAGAAGGCGGAGACCCAGCTGGGGAAGGCCTCCCAACAAGGAAGGCCCTCCTGATGGCCCGCACACTGGCGCATACTGGCAGTGGCCTATCCAGAGCTGGATAGGCACTTGAGGGCATCACAGCAGCCACAAGAGGGTGAGTACAGTGCCCATCATAACATCTTACGCATGGTAGGGTGGTATCCAGGTGGTGGATGTGTGTCAGTAGGTACCCCTAGGCCAGGCCTGACATTTACTCATAGGTCCCCTGGTGGCTAGGATCCTGAATGGATAATCCAGCTACCTAGCTCGTAGACATCCACTACTGGTCAGGGCTGCGTGGGTCCAGGTGTACAGCATTTGCCAGTGTGTGCCCCTCCCCATGTCTTGGTGGCTAGCAATTTCTCTGGAAGTGCAATGCATAGTGCGTAGGGCTGTTCCCTGTGTTTGAGTGTGCTGTGTATGCCAATGGTGGTGTTGGTTCAGCCATTGACCCAGTGTATCCTTTGTCTCTCCCCCCCTTTCTCGTTTTGTCATCCTGTCCTTATGTGCATTCGCATCATCTGGTGGAGGATCAGAGGCATTGGCGACAGAGGGAGCTGCATCCCACAGGGCCCAGGAGGCAGAGTCCATCGAAGGTGAGGGCACCAGTGGGACGGAGGGTGACGGGTGCCCCACGGCGGAGACTGGAAGGGCAGTTCAGACACAGATACCTCCTCCGATGGAAGCTCCCTGGTGGTGCCAGACACTTCTGTGATCACCCCAGCAACAGGTACATCTGCCACCCCCTGTACCAGCACTGCCCTCCCAGCAGCCCCTCAGCGAGTTGACTGTGCCCGCTCACCAAAGACGGTGGGCATCTCCTTCGCCCCAGGCACCTCAGGCCCTGCCCCAGTGAACCCTGCTGCCTTGAATGAGGAGGCAATTGACCTCCTGAGTTCCATCTCTGTAGGGCAGTCAACCATTGTGAATGCCATCCAGGGGCTAGCAGCTCAAATGCAACAATCTAATGCATTCCTGGAGGGCATTCACACTGGATTGGCGGCCAAACAGAGCTCGATTTAGACTCTGGCCTCCTCCTTGATGGCAGCCATTGTCCCTCTTACTACCGTCCCCCCTCCAACTTCCACTGCCCAGTCCCATTCTCCTCAACCTCAACCCATCCCAGGCACACCTACAGACGAGCATGCACACAAGACAACACCCAAGAGTGTCACAGGCAAACACTAGCATCACACTTCATCCCACAGGCAATCACACAAACACCATCCAGTTGCAGACCCAACAACATCCACTATTTCCACTGTCTCCCATCCTCCCCCTCCACTACCTCCCTCCCAACCACGTCCACACTCACACCTGCATGCATCACATCATCATCCACTACCAGCATCATCAGGACGCCAAGCAGAACACACAACTCACAGGCAGACACCTCCACAACATCCATGCGCACGTCCCCTGTGTCGTCTCCCACTGTGTCTGTCCCCCCTCCTAAAGTACACAAACACAAGCACACAGACACCCAACAGCCATCTACCTCACAACAGCATACAGCCCATGCACCTCCACCCAAATTCACCGGACAGGCACTTCCAACAACCACTCCCTCATCCTCCACTCCCATTCCTTCTCCCTCTTCCCGCCCAAATGTCCTTAAAAAACTGTTCCTATGCACCATTGACCTCTTCCCTCCCCCTTCCCCCGACTTGAACGTAAGGCCAAGGTATCATGAACCACACAGTCCCCGGATCCAGTCCGAACCGCACCCACTCGTGGTGGAAAGGGATCCAGGCCACATGTACTAAATGGGAAGGAGACTGCTCCCGCCAGCCTAAAAGGGAAGGAGCCTGCACCGGCCAGCCTAAAGGGGAAGGAGCCTGCCCCAGCAGGCAAGAAGGGCAAGGAGTCAGCTCCTGCCACCCAGAAGGCCAAGGAGCCTGCACCTGCCACCCGAAAGGCCAAGGAGCCTGCACCAGCAGGCAGGAAGGGCAAGGAGCCTGCACCAGGAGGCAGGAAGGCCAAGGAGCCTGCACCAGCAGGCAGGGAGGACAAGGAGCCTGGAGCAGCAGCTGTGACGGAGCCCCCACCACCAACCATGGTTGTGCATCCATCCAAGGGTGCAGGGAATGTGCAGGAGCCCTCCCCCCCACCAGCAGCACCACCACAGTGCATCCATTCAAGGGTGCACGGGATTTGCAGGAGCCTCCCCCCACCAGCAGCACCACCACAGTGCAGCCGTCCAAGGGTGCAGGGGATGTGCAGGAGCCGCCCCCCACCAGCAGCACCACCACAGTGCATCCGTCCTAGGTCACAGGGGATGTGCAGGAGCCTCCCCCTACCAGCAGCACCACCACAGTGCAGCCGTCACCACCGGTGGACGCAATGTAGTCCGGTCTCCTTGGGCTGCTGTGTGGGCTGCCCCCTCCAGAACCAGTGGGCAAGACACCTACTCAAAAGACTGTGGCCCATCACTCCCCAGTATCAAGCACAGGGCATGTTGCCCCATCCAGAACCAATGGGCAAGACACCCACTTGAGAGGCTGTGGCCATCACTGCCCAGGATCAAGTACAGGGCATGTTGCCCCCTCCAGAACCAGTGGGAAGACACCCACTCGAGAGACTGTGGCCCATCACTCCCCAGGATCAAGCACAGGGCATGTTGCTCCCTCCAGAACCAGTGGGGAAGACACCCTCTTGAGATACTGTGGCCTAGCACTCCCCAGGACCAAGCACAAGGCATGTTGCCCCCTCCAGAACCAGTGGCCTTGTTTCATCTCCCGGCTGAGGTACTGCCCCCCCAATCCCCCTCAGGTGCCTGCCTATTTACCAATTGATGCCCCCGCAGTGTTCTCTCCATGTTGAAGCAGGTGACAAGTGGGGCCTTGGACTTTGGCCTGTGGCCTTGTGGGCCACGCAAATTGAGGACTGGGCTGTGTCCCTTTTTCTGTAGATTTGTATATATCTGTTATTTGCCTAACTTCTTATTTCTACTGTGTTGACCTTATGCAGGAATTGTTTTGTTCTTGCATTTTTCAGCCGATTTAGGGAGATTAACTTGTTTTCTGGTGCAGCTGGTTGTGTGTATGGCGTGTATGTGTTGGGTGTGTGTTGTGCGTGTGTGTGTCACTCTCTTTTTCCTCCCCCCTCCCTTACATGCTAGGCAGCTGTACTCACTGTCATTGTCTTCGCCGGCGTTGGTATTCGTGGTGGAGTAGAACGTAGAATATAATTGGAAAAACATGCAGTTCTGGTGCCATGGCGGTGTGGTTCTTCCCTGTTTATCCAATGGTGAGTCCTTTCACTTCTGTGCTCTGTTTCCGCTAGGCTTTTGATGTTGTTGGTACCACCCCAGAAAAGGTGGTGAATTGTGGTGTCATGATATGGTGGGCAGAACTTTGACTTCCGCCTGGCTGTAGGTGGGTACCGCTGTGGTGGCTGTTGTTTCCACCCTGGCAGTTGGCGTGGTACATTGGCTATATTTCAGCGATCTTTCCACCCTGGTCATAATTTGGTGGTAGTTACCGCCAGCCTGTGGGTGCTATTACCGCCAGTTTATCACTGAGCGCCAGGGTCGTAATGAGGCCCTATGTGTACAGGGCTAAAAAAGGCTGAATAGACATTTTATTTATAAAAATAAAAAAATTGATTTATGTGTGTTAATATCTATAATAATCTTGTATCAATATTTATATAAATAGAATGGCTGTTTTTTTGGCCATTTCACAATGGAAAAACATACTTTGTATTAACTTAAGTATTTATTTAAAAGTTCAAATTATATTTTTCAAATATGCACTTAAGTTTCTTCCCTTGTATTTAATTATGCTGTTGAAGTAATCCAAACATTTATTTTGGCTTAGTTTTAAACTACTTTTACAGGGTAGGTAAATACATAGGGCTTGACACATTTTCAATCCACTTTAGCAAAGAGAGAAGCATTTAAAATGTACTTTAAAATGTCTTAATTTAATTTTAGTTTTTTATCAAAGTCAAAATAACAAAAAAAAAGTTCTGTCTTTCAGGTTAGTCAAATATTGATACAACATTACGGTAAAATTTTACAGACTTTGATTCATAGGAAATTTTTAAAAATCTAAATGCAATTTTTTTTTTTTTTGTGATTTTATGGATTTCAAATATTTCAAAAATAATCATTTTTTTTGGCTGATTTTGATTTTGCCAGATGGGATACTCCAACAGATACGTGGCGGAATTTCCGTACATCAAATTTCAAGTGCATTATAAATTATTGCCCTTGGAATAGGTAGAACAAAATATCTGTTTGATTTGTAATGGAATATTCCATTTACTAAAGTCCTTTTAAGGAGTCTATTTTTTCATTATTGATTTTTCATCTGGATATAACTAAGTGCGTAAAATTAATGTGTTTTTGCTAAGTGTTACCCTGTCACCATTAATGTGTTCACTTCGTTTTTTTTTTTTAACAAAATAATTTGCTCATGAAATACAGTTTTCTAAAAAACAGACCGGCTCACTGAGCAAAAATGAGCAAAACATCATGCTAAACTGTCATTTTTAACATAAATGTAAATGTTTTTTTTAAATTAAAAACATATTTTTAATATGTCAATCATATTTTGATCCATTTATTCTTATGTTTCAGGTCCTTCTGGCTCACATGTTTGATATTGATTGTTTATACTACTAACTCACACATGTGAAGTTGAAAACATCCACTGTATCGGAACTGCATTTTATGCTATGTCACTTGTAATGAGGGTATGTAACAACCTTCACAATTGTGAAGGGGTATCACACCTGCTGCAAATAACATTTTTTTCCTGTTTGGTACAACTATCCCTTATAAAATGTAACAAAATGTTGCTACATTTATTGTAAGCAGGCAAGTGTCAGCTCAAAACAGTGCTTTCTAAGTGATAAAAACGTAACATAATTCTTTTGAACAAATCATTTCAAATACCTATCATGACACCCCTTGTGCAAAACCTACACCTTCAAGAACACTTCTTGTGTGTTGATCATGTGTCACTCTTAGGGCCTCATTACGAGTGTGGCGGTCTTCACACTGCTGCTGTTTAGGCAGTTCGATCAAAACATTAAAACCATGGTGGTCAGACCACCAGGGTTCTGCCAGCACCGCTAGGATCCATGATCCCAGCGGCCTGGCGGTGGCGGAGATCATAATCTGCAAGGGCAGCGCTGCATGCAGCGCTGCCCTGCTGATTACAACCTTGTTCTCTGCCAGCCTTTTCATGGTGGTTATGCAGCCATAAAAAGGCTGGAGGAGAACAGGTGCAGGGGCCCCAGGGAGGCCACTGCACTGCCCATGCACTTGGCATGTGCACAACTCATAATCAAGGCTAGGTGTGATATCAAAGATACATCTGTGTGGATGTGTCATGAACCTGAAAAACACCTTCTGTGCTAAAAATCTGTAATGGACTCTCAAATATCATCCACAGTTAAACGTAATGTTAGGCAAATGGGATGTCCATTTAAATGTCTATAAAGGTATGGCAATTAAACACCCTTCATGTGTGGACAAACACATCTCTAGCTTGCACACATTACACACATATCCAACCTACCTAATAGGGAAACGTGCAACCTAAATGATGTTGACAATGGCCAAGCCAAGCTGAAATACTTAACATATGAAATACCACCCAATGTAATGTCAGTCCCAATTGGAATTCATCTCACATATCCATCCACTGAACATTTCCCCATGTCCTGGGTGACTTCAGTACTGGTTCCAAGGTCAGATCATAAAAAACACATCAAATGGATCCTCAATTAGGGTGAAACAAATACAATTCTAGTCACACATTCCAAAGTGTCCAAGAACATCAGAATGGTAGAAAAATCATGTCAGGACTAATTTGTACTAAAACAAGTATTTATACATTTTCAAAAATAAACACATGGAGTAAAGCAAAGGCCAATTGTTAGTCACAGAATGCAATGAGTGGTCCAGCACACTTCTGTGTCACTAAACTTGCCTCTCGTGACACTGCCATGGAAAACACCCCAGGAAGAGCCATCTAGTTGCCAGCCCAGGCACCTCAATGATGTCACTTGGGATGGGTGTTGTCAGTTTTGGGAGGGGTGGGCCTGACTTTGGGAGGGGTGTCTTTGGTTTCAGGCGTGGTTTTGTTCTTCTGAGGGGCATGGCTGAGTTAAGGGGTGAGGTATCAGGTTTCTCCAGGGTGGATTTCAATGTGGAAGGGATACGTTGGGGTGTGGAAGAGGTCCTTGGAAGAGGGGGGTTGGCTTTGACAGGGGTAAGGGCAAGAGCAAGCAACATACTGGAAGGAATATGTTGGACTTGGGCTCCAAACAATTGTGGCTCTACTCTTATAATTTCATCCACCACGACTGGCAAGTCAGTCTCTGAAAAACGTGGATTTGTTTTGATGTGACATAACTCTAACTTAAAGTGGGTGACAATGACTCAAAATTGCAAGCTTTATTTGAAACAAAAGGTACAAAAGTGTGTGGAAATTGTTACATGAAATAGTGAAAAAGGTCTGACTTATCTCACAATAAAAAATTCTGGTCTCTGTCTTGCTGTGCTGCAGTGGAGAGGCCAAGGATCATGGTCTGGGATAGGGTGCTTTATAGTGCGATTTGAAGGTGTGCCTACTGGTCAATGTATATCAGCTGTGCTGTTTTTGAATCCCTCCTATGGGCACTGTTCTTGTGCTTTGCTGACAGCTCACCACGACTGGGAAGCGCGGCAAGGGGACCGCCAGTCCAACTGTATTTTCACAATCAGCTTGGCATGAAGCTGCAGCCCTGATTCTAACAGAGTACACATCGCCAACATTGCAGAACGCTGCACTGCTGGTGAGACCCACTCCGTCGATGGTTTAGGCTGCATACATCGCAGTATGGTGGGTGGAAGACCACCGTCTCAGCGGTCTTCTGGGGTCCACTACAGCAGCAGTATGGAGGTGACACTACCAAACTTAGACTCAGGCCCTAAGTGTTTCTTCCAGCTGAGAATTTTTACTTGATTCTTTCAATTGGTAAGAGATGGCACACCACATCTCCTATGATAATGTTACTGCAGTTGGAGTGCAGCCCTTTGCAAGTGTTTGTCTTCATTTTGTTTGTAGTTGTGCATATTTCTTTTATATTTCTGCTTCTTTCATATGCCACCATTGGGGCACTCTAAGATGTAGTGCCTATGTTTGTATCCAATACTTTCAATTTTGAAAGATAATTTCTGATTCTACTTAGTCTGTTATGAAAATGTTGTTTTTAACATCAGCCTGTTTTTGTTGGCTTTTGTTTTGGAATTTAACAAATGTTTTTCTGTCTACTTTATGTGTCCATCTTAATGCTGTCTTCAGACATGTCTTAGGGCACCCTTCTGGATCTGATGTGATTCTTTTTACTCTAATGAATGTTGTATTGATGAAAAGCTTGGTAAAGTAAAAAGTTATTTTTATTTGTGGGTTTTGTGAATAGCTCAATCTGCCAGTTGTCCATGCCCCTTTGAAGTGTTACATCAAGGCCATCTCTGGTCTCTTGAATTGAAATATTATTTGTTCATTCTTTGTATTCAAAGATCCACTGTTGTGTATCAGTTCATCCCTGAATTTGTTTTAAAATTACAAGTCTGGCGGTCAACAGACTGCCACTAGTTTAGCGGTCCAACCGCTAAATTAGGAGTTTGGTGGTTGGACCACTAAACAACCACTGTCCCCGCCAGGAACAATGGCCCAGATGTAGGAAGGCTTTTGTGCCTCGCAAACGGCGAAAAACGCCGTTTGCGAGGCACAAAAGCCCTTACGCGATGCAGAATCACATTTTGCGAGTCGGTACCGACTCGCAAAATGTGATTCCGACTCGCAAATAGGAAGGGGTGTTCCCTTCCTATTTGCGACCGCATCGCGATGTAGAGTTGATTTGTGACTGCGAAAACGGTCGCAAATCAACTCGCAGTTACCATCCACTTGAAGTGGATGGTAACTTATTCGCAAATGGGAAGGGGTCCCCATGGGATGGCCTTGTCAAGTCTATAGGTGAGGATAATGTGCCTGTCCTCCAGTGTTGCCAAGTCCACCAGGGGTCTGTACACAGGGTGTGTCTCCATTTCCATCTCCTATTCATCTGCAGTGGTAGGAACCTAAGGGACAAAAGAGGGAGGAGCCGGTCACAAACTGAACAATGGAGATTCAACAGTAGTTTGCATCCTGTAATGGGTCAGTGTGATTTGTCCAGTATGTGCTAGTATCTCTTTGTGATGCAGCATTATTCCAGAGGCCTGCCCCACCCCTGAAATGGCATCCACCTGTCCTGTGTAGAGGGACAGGTGGAAGTGAGGTAATTCCGCTAACGTTGTGCGCCATTGCGGGAGCCGATCCGGAACTGCCGTGCAATTCCTCATTGGTTAACATTGAGCCCCATGGGGTACAGTGGCCAATGGTGAACTACATCGGCGGTGACGGTATTCACCTCCGCAGACGTGACCACCATTTTCTATCATATTTCTCATTTCCTACCTGACCTTCCATAGGAGAGGACCTACACTGCATGTGCCAATGTGGCCTGTGTCTGGAACCTACCATGGCCCATGTGACAGGGAAAAGGGCCCCAGCCTTCACTTCGGAGGAGTTAGGGAGACTGGTGGATGGGGTTCTACCCCAGTACGGACTGCTGTATGGGCATCCAGACCAACAGGTGACTACACTGTGGGCACGATGCATGTGGCATGAATGCATGGAGTTGTGTGTGTGTAAAGGCCTTGTGTAAGGGGGAGGGTGGATGTCCTCTTGGCTGCATACAGGTTGTGTGCTGGGCTATGTGTGTGCCAATGGTGATGGGAACCATGGTGGGCCATATGTGTAACAGGCTGGACTTGTTGTCTAATGGTATTTTCCTGTGTGTATTTCCTCTGCAGGTCAGTGCCCATCAAAAGAAGGGTATATGGCGTGCCATCACCAGGTGAGGACCCTGGGGGTCTATGGCAGGAGGAGCACCCACTTTCGCAAACGTTGGGAGGACCTCAGACGCTGGGCATGGAAGAAGGCAGAGAGCCAGCTTTGGGATGGCGTCCCAACGAGGAAGGCCCGCCAGATGGCCCGCACACTGGCGCATACTAGTAGTGGCCCATCCAGAGCTGGATGGGCTCTTGAGGGCATCTCAGCAGCCACAAGGGGGTGAATGCAGTGCCCATCATAACAACTTACGCATGGTAGGGTGGGATCCAGGTGGTGAATGTGTGTCAGTGGGTACCCCTAGGCTAGGCATGACATTGCAGCACAGGTCCCCTGGTGGCTAGGGTCCTGAAGAGATAATCCATCTACCTAGCTCGTAGACATCCACTACTGGTCCGGGCTGCGTGGGTCCAGGTGTACAGCATTTGCCAGTGTGTGCCCCTCCCTATGACTTGGTGGCTAGCAATTTCTCTGGAAGTGCAATGCTTAGTGCATCGGGCTGTTCCCTGTGTGTGAGTGTGCTGTGTATGCCAATGGTGGTGTTGGTTCAGCCATTGACCCAGTGTATCCTTTGTCTCCTGCCCCCCTTTCTCGTTTTGTCATCCTTTCCTTATGTGCATTCGCATCATCTGGTGGAGGGGCAGAGGCATTGGCGACAGAGGGAGCTGCATCCCACAGGACCCATGAGGCAGAGTCCACCGACGGTGAGGGCACCAGTGAGACGGAGGGTGAGGGGAGCCCCACGGCAGAGACTGGAGGGGACAGTTCAGACACAGATACCTCCTCCGATGGAAGCTCCTAGGTGGTGGCAGACACTTCTGTGATCACCCCAGCAACAGGTACAGCTGCCACCCCTTGTACCAGCACCGCACTCCCAGCAGCCCCTCAGCAAGTTGCCTGTGCCCGCTCATCCAGGAGGGTGGGCATCTCCTTCGCCCCAGGCACCTCAGGCCCTGCCCCAGTGAGCCCTGCTGCCTTGAATGAGGAGGCAATTGACCTCCTGAGTTCCATCTCTGTAGGGCAGTCAACCATTGTGAATACCATCCAGGGGCTAGCAGCCCAAATGCAACAATCTAATGCATTCCTGGAGGGCATTCACACTGGATTGGCGGCCCAACAGAGCTCGATTCAGGCTCTGCCCTCCTCTTTGATGGCAGCCATTGTCCCTATTTCTACCGTCCCCCCTCCAACTTCCACCGCCCAGTCCCATTCTCCTCAACCCCAACCCATCCCAGGCACACATACAGACCAGCATGCACACAAGACAACACCCAAGAGTGTTACAGGCAAACACTAGCACCACACTTCATCCCACAGGCAATCACACAAACACCATCCAGTTGCAGACACAACAACATCCACTATTTCCACTTTCTCCCCTCCTCCCCCTCTACTACCTCCCTCCCAACCATGTCCACACTCACACCTGCATGCATGACATCATCATCCACTACCAACATCATCAGGACGCCAAGCAGAACACACAACTCACAGGCAGACACCTCCACAACATCCATGCACTCGTCCCCTGTGTCCTCTCCCAGTGTGTCTGCCCCCCCTAAAGTACACAAACACAAGCACTCAGACACTACCTACAACAGCATACTGCCCATGCACCTCCACCCAAATCCACCAGACAGCCACCTCCAACAATCACTCCCTCATCCTCCACTCCCATTCCTTCTCCCTCTTCCCACCCAAATGTCCGTAAAAAACTGTTCCTATCCACCATTGAGCTCTTCCCTCCCCCTCCCCTGTCTTGAATGTAAGGCCAGGAAACCATGAACCACACAGTCCACGGATCCAGTCCTAAAGGCATCCACTTGTGGTGGAAAGGGATTCAGGCCACATGTACTAAAGGGGAAGGAGCCTGCACCAGCCAGCCGAAACTGGACGGAGCCTGCACCGGCCTGCCTAAAGGGGAAGGAGCCTGCCCCTGCAGTCAAGAAGGCCAAGGAGCTTTCCCCAGCAGGCAAGAAGGGCAAGGAGTCAGCACCTGCCACCCGAAAGGCCAAGGATCCTGCACCTGCCACCCGAAAGGCCAAGGAGCCTGCACCAGGATGCAGGAAGGCCAAGGAGCCTGCACCAGGAGGCAGGAAGGCCAAGGAGCCTGCACCACCAGGCATGGGGGACAAGGAGCCTGGAGCAGCAGCTGTGACGGAGCCCCCACCACCAACCATGGTTGTGCATCCATCCAAGGGTGCAGGGAATGTGCAGGAGCCCCCCCCCACCAGCAGCAACACCACAGTGCATCCATCCAAGGGTGCAGGGGATTTGAAGGAGCCTCCCCCCACCAGCAATACCACCACAGTGCAGCCGTCCAAATGTGCAGGGGATGTGCAGGAGCCTCCCTCCACCAGCAACACCACCACAGTGCAGCCGTCTGAGGTCGCAGGTGATGTGCAGGAGCCTCCCCCTACCAGCAGCACCACCACAGTGCAGCTGTCACCGCCGGCGGACGCAATGTAGTCCAGTCTCCATGGGCTGCTGTGCGGGCTGCCCCCTACAGAACCAGTGGGCAAGACACCTACTCAAAAGACTGTGGCCCATCACTCCCCAGGATCAAGCACAGGGCATGTTGCCCCATCCAGAACCAATGGGCACGACACCCACTTGAGAGACTGTGGCCCATCACTGCCCAGGATCAAGTACAGGGCATGTTGCCCCCTCCAGAACCAGTGGTAAGACACCCACTCGAGAGACTGTGGCCCATCACTCCCCAGGATCAAGCACAAGGCATGTTGCCCCCTCCAGAACCAGTGGGGAAGACACCTTCTCGAGAGACTGTGGTCTTGTACTCCCCAGGACCAAGCACAGGGCATGTTGCCCCCTCCAGAACCAGTGGCCTTGTTTCATCTCCCGGCTGAGGTGCCCCCCCAACCCCCCTCAGGTGCCTGCCTATTTACCAACTGATGCAGGTGACAAGTGGGGCCTTGGACTTTGGCCTGTGGCCATGTGGGCCACACAAATTGAGGACTGGGATGCGTCCCTTTTTCTGTAAATTTGTATATATCTGTTATTTGCCTAACTTATTATTTCTACTTTGTTGATCTTATGCCGGAATCATTTTGTTCTTGCATTTTTCAGCCGATTTAGGGGGATTAATTGTTTTGTTGTGCAGCTGGTTGTGTGTATGGTGTGTGTGTGTGGGGTGTGTGTTGTGCATGTGTGTGTTACTCTCTTTTTCCTCCCCCCTCCCTTGCATGCTAGGCGGCTGTACTCACTGTCACTGTCTTCGCCGGCGTTGGTATTCGTGGTGGAGCAGAACGTAGATTATCAATGGAAAAACATGCAGTTCTGGTTCCATGGCAGTGTGGTTCTTCCCTATGTATCCAATGGTGAGTCCTTTCACTTCTGTGCTCTGTTTCCACTAGGCTTTTGATGTTGTTGGTACCACCCCAGAAAAGGTGGTAAATTGGGGTGTCATGATATGGTGGGCAGAACTTTGACTTCCGCCTGGCTGTAGGTGGCTGCAGCCGTGGTGGATGTTGTTTCCGCCCTGGCAGTTGGTGTGGTACATTGGCTATATTTCAGCGATCTTTCCGTCATGGTCATAAATTGGCGGTAGTTACCGCCAGCCTGTGGGCACTACTACTGCCAGTTTATCACTGACCGCCAGGGTCGTAATGAGGACCTATGTGTACAGGGCTAAAAAGGCTAAATAGACATTTTATTTATACAAATAAATACATGGATTTATGTGTGTTAATATCTATAATAATCTTGTATCAATATTTATATAAATTGAATGGCTGTTTTTTTGGCCATTTCACAATGGAAAAACTTACTTTGTATTAACTTAATTATTTTTTTTAAAGTTCAAATTACATTTTTCAAATCTGCACTTAAGTTGCTCCCCTTGTTTAACTATGCTATTGAAGTAATCCAAACATTTTTTTTGGTTTAGTTTTAAACTACTTCTACAGGGTACGTAAATACATAGGGCTAAACACATTTTCAATCCACTTTAGCAAAGAGAAAAGCATTTAAAATGTACTTTAAAATGTCTTAATTTGGGGCGTGGCCAAGATGGCGGCCGGAGCGGACGCTTGAGAAAAGAGCTCCGCTCGCGGCCCTCCTTCTTGCCGAATATCCTGGTCCCTGGTTCCCGGTCGGCCATAAAATGCTGAGGCTACCCCCCCAGTGCCGGGGGCAGCCCTCAAGGACACAAAAGTAGCTGCGGATGGCCCCGTGATCAACTGCTGGAATCGAGGAAGCAAGACGCGCCTGGTGCTGTGGATCGGGAGGTGAGGCGGCCCTCCCGCGGCCGGCGAGACGTGAGCACGGCGGTCGGGTCGCCCCGTTCGGCTTCCCCGTGGGATCGCCGGGGGGGTCGAGGGCTGTTGGGCCTGGACTGCGGTGGGCCCTGGGAGCGGGCCTGCTGGCTGGGGCGCGGCCTGGGGGACGCCGCGGCTTCCGGTTCGGCCGCGCTCCATCGGAGCAACAAGAAACACGGGGGGCGCGCGGCAGTGAGCGAGCCCCCCCTGATATGGCTTAGCATCCCTACAGCTCCACGTGGCCCCCCTACCAAGAACTGGTAGCAGCGTCGTGCGGTGACGCTGCGGCGGGAGCACTGGGCGGTGTTTCCTTGCGGGGTCGGGCCTTGGACGTGTCGGCGCCAGGAACGGGCGTCTGGCTCGCCCTGGCACTCCGCCCTTGATCTGTGGAGGCGGCCGGCGGACGCGTGCCCGGGTGGAGTGGGGGCCCCGGCGTGCCTTTGGTGGAGTGTACCGGACCGGCTGGGGGGACCTTCGGCCTCTCCTCCCGTGCAGGGCGCTGGGTCAGCGACCACGACCCTCAAGCACCAGCACCCAGCACAGAAGATAAAAAAGTAGGAAGCAGAGGCGGAGGAACGGGAAAGAAAGGAAGAAGGAAAAAATTTACAAAAAATAAAATAAAAATACATAAATAAAAAAGAGAGGAGGAGCCAATAAAATCAGAATAAAGGAAAAAAGAAATAAAAAAGAGAAAAAAAAAAAGAATGAAAAAAACAAAAACAGGAAGAAGATAAAGAAATTGAAGCAAGTAGATTGTGAGCGCTGGCACAGAATAAATTAAACGCACATAAAACAACCACGTTGGGTCACCAAAGTATCAAGCCACAAGCAAATAAGTGAAAAACCCAACGCACCTGTACCAGGCCAGTGGCATTCAGCTCTCTGCCTTGCAACGAGGAGGGCCTCAGTCAACAAATTAACATACTAACTCCTATTATCCCTGAAAATAAGCAACCACGCCTGGACCACTGATAACGCTAAAATCACCCACTTTGACGTGCGTGGCTCTGCTTCGCCCCACCAGTACACATAGCTGATTTCACACAGCCTAATTCTCCCCGGTCGCATAGTGGTCACAATGGTCAAGCCTAAGCATTCCAAAACAGGGACTTCTGCGGAGGGAGATACCCCCCCCTCCATGGGCCAACTGGACATGCAAAAGGCAACGCAACTTCAACTGAGCGAGACGCTACGCGCACACTCCCAGCAATTTGATAAAATTATGCAGGCAATTATGGAAACCAAAACTTCGCTAGAAGGGAAAATTGATGCCGCAGTGCTGGAGGTCTCCCTACTCCGAGCTGACCACCGCAAACTGTCTGACAGAGTGCATAATGCTGAACTGTCGCTAGAAACGGTTCACCCGGAAATGAAAGACATGAAAAGCAAATTCAAACAGATGGAAACTGAGTTGGCACAGCTACAACGCCGAGCTGAAGAAGCAGAGGGGCGCTCAAGACGTAACAATATCAGATTCATTGGCATCCCAGAACGATTGGAACTACCCAAAGCCGAGGATTTCTTAGAAAACTGGCTGAAAGAAATAATGAAAACTCAGGATGCCACAAAATCACCAATGATAGAGAGAGCCCACAGAATACCGGGCAGACCCCCTCGGCCTGGAGCGCCACCCCGACCCATGATAGCTAGATTTCTTAACCACAGAGAAAGAGATTCTGTTCTTCAACACTTTAGATCTTCCAGTCAAATCAGCTTGGAAAATAATAACATATCTGCATACCCGGACTATACGCTGGAAGTACAACGTAGAAGAGCAACCTTTGTAAAGATCAAACAAATCTTGCGACAAAATAATATAACTTATTCTCTCATGTTCCCAGCCCGCCTGCGTATCACCATAGATGAGAAAACGCTCATATTCCCTACCCCAGAGGATGCATGGACTTGGATTCACGCTAAAGGTTTGATCAGCCCGCCAACGGAAAAGACAACAACTGAGGACTGGATAACACCCAGCTCCAGGAGGAAAAAAAAACAAAGCAAGACCACATTGCGCCCAACGAAATCGCAAATGGAATCAGAGCAAGCTCAAATATTAAGGGAAACTAGCTCCTTCACTCGACCACAATCCAAAACCCGAAGTGACACAGATGCTACAGACAGCGGATCCCCAGGAGGGGAATCAAGTGCATCCTCCTCCTTCCTACTGGCCGGCCCTGACCTTACACCGCGCGTTGCGGATGATCTCTAGACCTCGTGAGGGAATATGAACTGCGCCACAGACACGAGTCCGGCGTTGGGACACGCGACCTTCCGCCCTTATGCGGCCTGGAGCGGTGCTTGGTGGTTTCTTTGGGATGGGAACTGGCCGCTAGCTTCCTTGACTGGGACTAACAGGGTAACCAAAGCGGTTGTACTTACAATTTGGACCGAGCAGGGACAAAATTATCCTGGAGACGGGTCGGTTCCCGCCCGGCTATACCAAAACCACGCTCTCCGACTACCAAGTCACTCCCGAATGGAACTTAACTTCGCAGTTTGCAGTTTAGGCACCAGTTGTGCCATTATGTTTATCTCCGGGCTTTACCCGAAATATCCTTTTGCCTATTATTCTTTTTGCTCTCATTTTTATTATTCTCTTATGATAATGTTGTTTTGTAGGACTGGGGGGGCTGGCGGGCGGGCGCTGGTGGCGGAGGGGAGACGTGGGTGGGCAGCGCGCACTAGACTAACAGCAGTCTCTGGACGCGTCACGGGATTGACCCAACTGTACAAAAAAATAGGTGTGCAAGAACCTAACTTAACATGACAAAAAAGGAACCAACATATAATATAATGACGTGGAATGTTAAGGGTATGGCGGGCATAAGAAAGCGCAATAGGATACACGCGCACCTAAAGCGTCACAATATTCATATAGCCATTCTCCAAGAAACGCACATTACCCCTGTAGATATTCCCTGGTTGGAAAGAAAGTGGGGCGGGCAGGTCCACGGATCGGGAAATTCATCATACGCAAGAGGGGTTTTGATATGGATAGCCCCGGGGGTCCCGTACACTGTGCGGCGCGGCGTTTCTGACATAGAGGGCAGATACATACATTTAACAGGCCACTTAGATGGGGAACCAGTAACACTGAACGGACTGTACGTCCCGAACGTCGGACAAAGTGAATTCCTACACAAAACAATCTCACACTTCTCAAACGACCTACCCTCTACATGTATCTGGGGCGGGGATATGAACTGCGTTCCACATATAGATACGGATAGATCACACCCCCCCATAGCAGCCTCCCAAGCAATCAAAAATTCGCAGATGCTGCGTCAATGGATGGTAGACCACCGTCTCATAGATACCTGGAGGCATATACACCCCCATGATCGCGAATACTCATACTACTCCCCAGTACACCTCCTCCACACTCGCATAGACCTTATCCTCATCTCCCAAGACATCACCCACAAGATCACTAGCGCTGATTACACCGCTAGGGTAATCTCAGATCACTCCCCTCTCATCGCTCATTTCAGATGGGGCAGCCCGCGCACATGCATCCCAACTTGGCGCCTCAGTCCCGATTGCTACAAGACCCCCCTTTCCGAGATGAATTAGCCATACACATATCCTCTTACTTCATCCAAAACAAGGGGACAACGGGCTCTAGATCAACAGAATGGGACGCACATAAGGCAGTCATACGAGGAACATGCATCTCAGCAACAGTCGGCGCGCGTCAAACACTAGCACGTGAGCTTAGTAACTTAGAAAAGGAAGTACATTCTTTCGAGAAAGACTTCGCCAGGGGCGAGATTACACACACAGAACTAGCTGGAAAGCGCGCACAATGGCACGAAGCTGATAGACGACTAGGTCTGTTTGATCATCGACACTACATAGCTCGTAACCACGCAGAGGGTGACAGATCGGGTAAATTACTGTCATGGCTCATACACAATGGTGGCCGGAAATCCCCCATAGGAGCCATCCGATTAGAAACAGGACTAATAGTAAATGCACAGGCCGATATCAACCTAGCCTTTAAGGAGTATTACAGCACACTATACAAAGCTCCGGTCCCCCCACCCGAAACATCACTGAGCGAGTTTTTTACTGATATCGAGCTGAAACAACTAACGACCGCTCAGGTTGCAGACCTGGAAAGACCAATTGATATTAATGAGATACAGCAGGCCCTAAAACAATTGCCGCATGGCAAAGCACCAGGCAACGATGGACTGCCTATTGAATACTATAGCATGTTCCCGACTCAAACACTAACCCCATATCTAGAGATGCTGACGGAGGCGCTAGAGCGTGGACAACTACCAGACACATGCCGTGAAGCGCTGATAGCAGTGCTACCTAAGCCGGGGAAAGACCCATTGGATGTACGTTCATATAGACCACTATCACTACTGAACACAGACTGTAAGCTACTCGGTAAACTGCTAGCCAACCGTTTGCTCCCATGTATGCCGGACCTGATACACCACGACCAGGCTGGATTTATACCTGGCCGGAGCACATTTAGCAATATCCGAAACTTATTGCGCCTTATGGCGAACTCACGAACGGATGACTATGCTCAAGTGGCAGTATCACTGGACATAGAAAAAGCATTCGACACGCTGGGTTGGCCCTTCTTGATGGAGACGTTGCGCCGTATGGGCTTCGGTCGAACATTTATCAGATGGATAGAGGTACTCTACACTAACCCTTCTGCAAGAGTCAAAACGGGCGACACGATTTCGCAACCGTTTAAAATAGAGAGAGGAACCAGGCAGGGCTGCCCATTATCCCCGCTTTTATTCGCCCTCGCAATCGAACCCCTAGCAGCTCACCTACGAGCGGTAGCCCCTGCATGGGGCATCCGAGACGACCACACACACCGTATAGTGTCGCTATATGCAGACGATGCACTTATTTTCTTACGAGATCACCAAAAATCCCTACCTGAAGTGCTGAAGTTACTGCACAGGTTTGGCACGTTGGCCGGACTCAAGGTAAATTGGTCTAAGTCGTGCATATTCCCTATGTGTCCTGTCCCTGAAGCACACAGATTATCCTCCAACCCTGGCGAACTGAAATGGTGTTACACCACTTTCAAATACTTGGGTGTAAACATATATCACGACGCACGAGATCTCAGGGACGGCAACTTGGGGCAGGCGATTCGATCCATTAGAGGCTCCCTGCCCTTCTGGTGCTCACTCCCTCTATCACCATTGGGCAGAGTAGCCATAGCGAAGATGGTGATCCTGCCCCGATTGTTGTACTTCTTCATGGCCCTCCCACTGACTCTCCCAGCCTCTTTCTTTAAACCTCTGAATAGCCTATTAATAAATCTCATATGGGGCAACGGCAGACGGCGAGTGGCACTAACAAAATTACACCACCCACTAACAATGGGTGGAATGGGAGCGCCTAGATTCGAAATGTACTACGCAGCTTCCCAGTTACAATGGATCTCATCCTGGCTAAGCCGTCCAGACGGAGCTGAATCACAGATGATCCACTCGTCTTTGGGGAACAGGGGCTTAATACAATACTTGATGAATCGCGAATCCCCCAAACACCCACGCAACATACTACTGAAAATTGCGCACTGGATATGGGGCCACCATGTGATCATGAACAATAAAACACCACAATATTCCCCCAGGCTTCCATTTTTGGCCATCTCGAAAATAGCCAACATAGCAGCTAGAGTTGGCCTGAACAGTTGGTCAGAAAAGGGAATACGCACCATCGGCGACATCTATAGTGAAGGACGCCTCCTAACTTTCAATACACTAATTGATAAATATGAACTGGGGCGCGGAAGCTTTATAGCATATGGAGCTGTACGCCAGACACTAAGGTTTTGCTGGGGCAATGAAAACTCAGAACCAAATATCTCCCCTAGATTGCATGAGTTGCTAGGTAGCATAGAAGATTCAATAAATGTGTCAAGAGCATACATAATCTTAACTTCTTGCGCTGAAGATAAACAAGTACAATCAAAGAACAAGTGGGATGCAGTGCTAGCAGAGCCTCTACCACAACCCGCTTGGAATCAGGCGTTGACAATGATAAAAGAAGTATCACGCAACCCGCGTTTTCGCTATACCCAGTTTAATTATTTACATCAAACATATTTATCACCTCACCGAATAACCCGTATTTTCCCCCACTCAAAGCAAACATGCCCTAGATGCGCCACCCCCGAAGCCACCTTTTACCACATGACCTGGGAATGCCCCCCAATCCGGAAAGTATGGGAAGACATAATAGTACTGCTTGTTGATTGGACAGCTGTTGAAATGTCCCCCACCCCGGAGCTGTGTTTGCTGGGTGTAGGTCCAAGCCTTAAAAGACGGAAACAAACCCTAAGATGCATAGCGCTGGCACTGGTGTTGTACAGACGCCTCATAGCCATGCACTGGAAGGCACCAGTCGCGCCGAGCATTGAACAATGGCGATCGGAGCTGCGGCGTTGGGCCAGGGCCGAAGCCGACACGCTGCAGCTCCTATCAACAAAGGGTGTTCTGGTCAAAGGTCTTGACACCTGGAACTCTTTCGTAGCAATAATAGAAAGAAAAGATGACGAACGCCCGCCCTGAACGACCCCCCCAACGAACATTAAAATCTGCATTTTATAGTCCTAAATAGCTGTAACCCCCCAGTGATAGCGCGCAACCACCCTTCATCAGGCTCGAATCAGAATGTCAAATAGAGGAAGGCGGACAGGAGCTGGGGGAGTCAACATGAAATCGTATAACCTAACAGGCGGTAACCAACTAGCAATAACACCAGCACACAAAGGGACGCATGACCCAATGCTCGCGCGCGTGTCTTCCTTTCCTCCTCTGCCCCCGTTTCCTCCGTCTTGGGGGCCCCCCCGGCCTTTATCTCCCCCCCACAGTATTTCCCCTCTTTCTCTTTCTTTCTTTTCTCTTTTCTGTTTTTTTTTTTTTTTTTTTTTTCTTTTCTTTTCAATGCAACAGGATGCTTTAATATGATGTCCAGTCAGGACTATTCCCCCCCCTGCTCCAGCCCGTGGCAACACGTTCTCTCTGGCAGTGGCGCGGAAGTGGGCGAAGTACAGCATAGCCCAGTCATGGTACATAAGCCGTCTAGGGTGATGTGATGAACGAACCTGTTGCAAATGTTATTCTTATTGACAGCTTTCACTTGTGTAATTTTGTTGTGTGATAATAAATAATAAAAACACATTTAAAAAAAAAAAAAAAAAAAATGTCTTAATTTAATTTTAGCTTTTTATCAAAGTCAAAATAACAAAAAAAAGTTCTGGCTTTCAAGTTAGTCAAATATTGGTACAACATAACAGTAATATTTTACAGACTTTGATTCATATGAAATTTTTTAAAATCAAAATGCAATTTTTTTTTTTTTTTAGATTTCATGCATTTCAAATATTTCAAATTAGTAATTTTTTGTGGCTGATTTTGATTTTGCCAGATGGGATACTCCAACAGATACGTGACAGAATTTCCCTATATCAAATTCCAAGTGTATTATAAATTATTGCCCTCGGAATAGGTAGAAAAAAATATCTGGTGATTCGTAACGGAATAATCCATTTGCAAAAGTCCTTTTCAGGAGTCTATTTTTTCATTATTAATTTTTCATCTGGATATAACAAAGGGTGTGAAATTAATGTGTTTTCGCTATGTGTTACCCTGTCACCATTAATGTGTTCACTTCCCTGACTGTATTTTAACAAAATAATTTACTTATGAAATACAGTTTTCTAAAAAACAGACCGGCTCACATGCACACTTGTGAATGAGCAAAACATCATGCTAAACTGTCATTTTTAACATAAATGTAATTTTTTTTTAAATTAAAAACATATTTTTCATATCTCAATCATATTTTGATCCATTTAATCTTATGTTTCAGGTCCTTCTGGCTCACATGTTTGATATTGATTGCTTATACTACTAACTCACACATGTGAAGTTGGAAACATCCACTGTATCAGAACTGCATTTTATGCTATGTCACTTGTTATGAGGGAATGTAACAACCTTCACAATTGTGACAGAGTATCACACCTGCTGCAAATAACATTTTTGCCCTGTTTGGTACAACTATCCCTTATAAAATGTAACAAAATGTTGCTACATTTGTTGTAAGCAGGCAAGTGTCAGCTCAAAACAGTCCTTTCTAAGTGATAAAAACGTAACATTATTCTTTTTAACAAATCATTTCAAATACCTACCATGACACACCTTGTGCAAAACCTACACCTTCAAAAACACTTCTTGTGTGTTGATCATGTGTCACTCTTAGGGCCTCATTACGAGTGTGGCGGTCTTCAAACTGCCGCTGTTTAGGCAGTCCGATCAAAACATTAAAACCATGGTGGTCAGACCACCAGGGTTCTGCCAGCACCGCTAGGATCCATGATCCCAGCAGCCTGGCGGTGGCGGAGATCATAATCTGCCAGGGCAGCGCTGCATGAAGCACTGCCCTGCTGATTACAACCTTGTTCTCTGCCAGCCTTTTCATGGTGGTTATGCAGCCATAAAAAGGCTGGAGGAGAACAGGTGCAGGGGCCCCAGGGAGGCCACTGCATTGCCCATGCACTTGGCATGTGCATATCTCATAACCAAGGATAGGGATGCGAGCATTAAATTGTGTCACACAACAGCACATCCATTACACACCTAATAATCTCGGGAGCACCTTCACATTGCTCACATGTTAGGTGTGATATCAAAGATACATCTGTGTGGATGTGTCATGAAACTGAAAAACACCTTCTGTGCTAAATATCTGTAATGGACTCTCAAAAATCATCCACATTTAAAGGTAATGTTAGGCAAATGGGATTCAAAATAATCGGTTTGAGAAACATTCATAGGTCACATTGTAAAGACTAGCTGTACGAATTGGTATGCCTCTACCAGGGGCACCCATGAAAGGCTGGGGGCCTGGGCCATAATCCACTTTGCACATGCCTCAAAACCTCAATGTACACATGACCTGTGGCTGTAAGTATATCAGCGACAATCAATAGTATAACCAAGTGCCATGCAAATGTGTGAAATGTTCAATTCATGAAAGCAAGCATAGCAATAACAGCATTTTTCATACATTTAGATAAAGTAGGTGTAAGGTACACACACGAAAATGGACACATGTCCATTGAAATTTCTATAAAGGTATGGCAATTAAACACCCTCCATGTGTGGACAAACACATCTCTAGCTTGCACACATTAAACACATATCCAACCTACATAATAGGGAGACGTGCAACCTAAATGATGTTGACATTGGCCAAGCCAAGCTGAAATACTTAACATATGAAATACCACCCAATGTAATGTCAGTCCCAATTGGAATTCATCTCACATATCCATCCACTGAACATTTCCCCTTGTCCTGGGTGACTTCAGTACTGGTTCCAAGGTCAGATCACAAAAACCACATCAAATGGATTCTCAATCAGGGTGAAACAAATACAATTCTAGTCACACATTCCAAAGTATCCAAGAGCATCAGAATGGTAGAAAAATCATGCCAGGACTAATTTGTACTAAAACAAGTATTTATACATTTTCAAAAATAAACACATGGAGTAAAGCAAAGGACAATGGCTAGTCACAGAATGCAATGAGTGGTCCAGCACACTGCTGTGTCACTAAACTTGCCTCTCATGACACTGCCATGGAAAACACCCCAGGAAGAGGCATCTAGTGGCCAGTCCAGGCACCTCAATGATGTCACTTGGGATGGGTGTTGTCAGTTTTGGGAGGGGTGGGCCTGACTTTGGGAGGGGTGTCTTTGGTTTCAGGTGTGGTTTTGGTCTTCTGAGGGGCATGGGTGAGTTAAGGGGTGGGGGATCAGGTTTCTCTGGGGTGGATTTGGATGTGGAAGGGATACGTTGGGGTGTGGAAGAGGTCCTTGGAAGAGGGGGGTTTGGCTTTAAAAGGGTAAGGGCAAGAGCAAACAACATACTGGAAGGAATATGTTGGACTTGGGCTCCAAACAATTGTGGCTCTATTTTTATAATTTCATCCACCACAACTGTCAAGTCAGTCTCTGAAAAACGTGTATTTGTTTTGATGTGACAACTCTAACTTAAAGTGGGTGACAATGACTAAAAATTGCAAGTTATATTTGAAACAAAAGGTACAAAAGTGTGTGGAAATTGTTACATGAAATAGTGAAAAAGGTCTGACTTATCTCACAATAAAAAATTCTGGTCTCTGTCTTGCTGTGCAGTGGAGGGGCCAAGGATCATAGTCTGAGATGGGATGTTTTATAGTGCGATTTGAAGGTGTGCCTACTGGTCAATGTATATCAGCTGTGCTGTTTTTGAATCCCGCTTATGGGAACTGTTCTTGAGCTTTGCTGACAGCTCACCGCAACGGGGAAGCGCGGCAAGGGGACCGCCAGTCCAAATGTATTTTCACAATCAGCTCGGCATGAAGCTGCAGCCCTGATTCTAACAGAGTACGCATCGCCAACATTGCAGAACGCTGCACTGCTGGTGGGACCCACTCCGTCGATGGTTTAGGCTGCATACATCGCAATATGGTGGGTGGAAGACCACCGGCTCAGCGGTCTTCTTGGGACCGCTACAGCAGCAGTATGGAGATGACACTACCAAACTCAGACTCAGGCCCTAAGTGTTTCTTCCAGCTGAGAATTTTAACTTGATTTTTTTCAACTGGTAAGAGATGGCACACCACATCTCCTATGATAATGTTACTGCAGTTGGAGTGATTCTAATAGAGCTGCAGCCCTTTGCAAGTGTCTGTCTTCATTTTGTTAGTAGTTGTGCACATTTATTTTATATTTCTGCTTCTTTCAAATGCCACCATTGGGGCACCCTAAGATGTGGTACCTATGTTTGTATCCAATACTTTTCAATTTTGAAAGGTAATTTCTGATTCTTCTTAATCTGTTATGAAAATGTTGTTTTTAACATCAGCCTGTTTTTGTTGGCTTTTGTTTTGGAATTTAACAAACGTTTTCTGTGTACTTATGTGTCCTTCTTAATGCTGTCTTCAGACATGTCTTAGGGCACCCTTCTGGATCTGATGTGATTCTTTTTACTCTTATGAATGTTGTTTTGATGAAAAGCTTGGTAATGTAAAAAGTTATTTTTATTTGTGGGTTTTGTGAATAGCTCAATCTGCCAGTTGTCCATGCCCCTATGAATTGTTACATCGAGGCCTTCTCTTGTCTCTTTGTAGCTTATATTTAAATGTTATTTGTTCATTCTTTGTATTCAAAGATCCACTGTTGGATATCAATTCATCCCTGAATTTTGTCTAAAATGTCACTGATGAATCTCAATATATCTTCATGATGAATCTCAGTATAACTTAAGGCTCTTTTTCCATTGCGTATTAAGTAAGATGTGCTCACCTTTAAATTTATGTGTGTAAATGTTAGCGTATGAGGGAGATGCTCCAAAACACATGGAGGTCCAGGTGAGTTTTAAATTGAAGTTGTTTTCATTATCTAAAACGAAATTGTGATGGAGGGTCAAATGTAACAGACTCAATAGAAGTACAGGTTCCATATCCTGAGGGGACCCCTCAGCAATGGCAGTTTCACAGCTTCCAGTCTATGACATATGGTATGAACGTGTATATAGAGCTAATGTCCATAGTACACAAATTGTATACCAAGTCTGCTTTTGAATTTGCTTTATGTCATTTCTGAAGAAAATCCCCAGTGCCATTCAAGTAGGTCTTACTCACAATAATTTGGAAATAATATTTTAAACCATTTCCAGTTAGTTAATGGCTGAAATAACTGGTTGCATTTTTTAGAAGTAGATAAACTTGCAGATTTCTCAGAAATTCTTATTTCAGAAAGATGCATGGCTCATTATCTAGCAGTTGTTCATCTTGTCATTTTTTGTTTACAGTTTATGATATGTGCATTAGTCATTGAGCTTTTCCTTTAATTTTCCTAGGTACATCTTGGTGTCCATTTCTACTACTCCCCTTCTTTTAACAGCCGTTTTTATGCTAATTCTGCAATTACCAGCCAGTTTTTTTAAGCCCTGTTTTTCTTTCCCCTGGAAGATTTACCATTCGAACTTTACTTTATTCTACTATATGTGGTAGCTGCACATTGAACAAATGCACAAGTTCCTTATAACCTAAGGGGATTTCCAAATAATGCCATATCTAGCAGAAACTCTTAATGGCTTATACATGTCAAAATAACCTGTATCAGTTTAAACTGGTGCAAACTGGTGCAAAATCTGTCCATAAGTAAATTATTTCAAATGGATGAGTTTAGGTGTCCATGACAAACAATATTACCTCACCTATAGATGCCAGTAAGCACAATGACATCAAGGACTTAGGCCCTCATTATGACTTCCGCGGGCGCCAGAAGACTGCCAGTACTGGCGGTCTTATGACCGCTGTATTATGAATGCGACCGGATATCTGCATCGTCAGCAGTCAGATTTCCGGTGGCATTCATCATGGCGGTCTGCAGCGCTTAGGTGGTTCCACCACTGGCCACACTACACCAGAAAAGACCGCCCATAGAATTACAACCAGTAATTCTGTGTGGCGGTCTTCTGGTGGCGTGGTCATGCTGGCGGTGTGAGCGCCAGTCCCGTCGCCTAACGGAGGAGCACCTCGTCGGACTAGGTAAGTACCGTTCGCAAGGGGAGTGGGGTGTATGAATGGGTGTGTGTGATTGTGTGAGTGTGTGTATGCGCATCATGAATGGGGGGAGGGAAGGGGAGTGTCTGTGCATGCATGCGTGTGTGCCTGTGTAAAAATGTGGTGATGCGTGTGTAAATGCAGGTGGACAGGGGTGGGGGTGTGTGCATGGGTGAATGTGTAAGAGGTAAGGGGGGGTGAGTGAGTGCATGCAGGTGCGTCTATGTATGTATGTAGTTGAATGGAGGGGGTGGGGGGATGGAGAGTGTATCCTTGCATGTGTGTAATGTGTATGGGTATGTATGCATGTCTATGGGAGTGAATGTTGTGAGTGCGTGTGTGACTGGGAGTGTGGCTGTGTGTGATTGTATGTGTGTGTTGGTGCATGCATGGGTGTGTGCAGAGGTGTTTGGGGGACATCCCGGCAACAGGAATGCAAGATCCTGTCGTCGGAATACCTCACTGCCAGCATTTTGTGGTGATGAGACCACCAGGAAAATGCTGGCGATGTCCCAAGTCGGAATTACATTGGCTCTCATCCGACTCCCACCAGGCTGCAGGTAGAAACCTCCTGCCCGGCGGGCCGCAGTAAAGTGGCGGGATGGGCGAGGATGCAGCAGTTTGGCAGTGGCCAAACCACCGCTATCGTAATAATGAGGGCCTTAGTCCCCTGATCCCAACCTTCTCCCTTTTGTGTTTCCAGATATGATATTTCACAAAAGATTCAGAACATGACTCAAAGCTCAATGAGATAGCAGAAAAACATAAATTTAAAGCATAATTTTAATAGGTATGCTTAACAAACCCTCCATCAAAGAAAGGGATGCCTTTCTGATCTAAGAGAGAAATGTTGACCAATATTTATTAAATAGTTCCGTATAGGTACTCAGTGCTGTATGCCGTGCCATAGGATACTCAGTTGTGATAGTCCATCACAATAGGATGCCATTTTGCATGTCAGGAGACAGTCCTGGACACATCCTGTAGATTTACCTTGGCCCAATGTTAAACAAAGGTCTAGCAACTTACTACTTAGAGCAGGAAAGAAGGACATGTGTTTTCCCATAGATTTCTGCTGAAATTTCTCAGAGAGAGTTTGTTTGCATTTGAATAATGGAACAAGAGTACCTATCAGTGACACTAGATTTTAGGTGGATTCTCCTTTCGATCGTCCCTCTATGGAGAACATAGGATAAAGTTAAAGCATTATTTTAAAAGGCTTTATTTCAAACCAACCAAATGCATAACCTATGAAAAACGAATATAGTAGATATTAATTTGAATATGAATGAGCAAAGAGTAAATAGTGTAAACGTAGACAACATACTAATTTGGAAATGTATTCAATCTCGGCTAATTATAATTTGCACTGAAAAGATTTACCATCGTAAGGAATGCAAGCCAATAGTCACACACCTAAACACCAAGGACAAACAGCCCGGAGCTCCCAGCGTGGATAGTTTATATTATCGAGAATCCAGGATGTACTCAAAGTGCAGCTGTTGTACAAAGACAACAAATTCCATGTTTCTTTTCCTTGAGAAGACCGAAAATCTCTAGTTGTATACTGAATCCTCAAAACTATTGTGAGTAAATATCTTCTGTTGTGATAGAAAGCTAAAGGAAACTCAAAAGAGTTATTTACTCATTTTACTGAAACATTATCTATTCAAGTTGAGTATATATGAAGTTTGAGTATATAATATGAAAACAAAAAAAAGAACAGGGTCAAAATTCATATAAAGCCTTCTAACACAGAACAATTTTCATAAAATAGAGAAATAAACAACAATTACTAACCTATGAGACTTTAACCTGCTAGAACAACGATGGAGGTGAGGGGTACCCAATATGATGGGCACGAGCACATACGATACAAAATACATCACCGTTTTTCATACTTCAGTAACATCATGAAGGTGTTTTAATATATAACTTGAATAAAAATTTACTTTTACTTCGGTGACACAGAAAGCATGCATCTTGTTTAAAATGTAGATTTATTCAAACGTGTTAACTAAAACACATCAGCAACTTCACTTTCTTACATCAAATAAAATGTGTTTCAACCGCGACTATAACTCAGTCTATATGTTCAGGATCATGTATAAAATAACATTTTATACGTCATTAGTGGTGCACAAAAATATAAATTCAAAAACATAATCCCATGTCACTACCATTTGTTTTTAAATATCTATTGCCTTTTCTTTGACAATATGGAGCTTTCCTTAACCCTGCCAAATGTATACAAAAAAGGAGTCCGCAGCATGCAGAGTTCCCCGCAATCCATTCACAACTGAGAACTCTGCACATAAGTAACAGAGCAAACCATGTTGTAGATCTCTGGCTAGAGATTAGGTAACAGCATTTGTGAGCATGTAAAGCAGTACTACTTTACGTACTCAAACATGTTTTGGGTAAATACAACACCCTCTTTATTTTCAAATGGCAACTAATTTTTAAATGAAAAAAAGTAATCATGGCAGGAAAGAAATAATGGTATCCCTAAATAGAACTCCAATCACGTGACCGAGGCAGAAATGCAAACCTTCTTGGAAAAGTGCTTGTTATCTCTGCAGAAAAAGTTTCTTAGTTAATTGAAGTGGAGGTACCTTCTAAACAGGGTCTCTTTATTTGAGAGCTTGATACAAAAACAGATATGTGTTATGGTTCAATGAGTTAATTGGCCAGTGCCATTGTATATAGGAGTGTCCTCTTGTGCTTCTGGTCAAAATTAGATAGAAGCAGAGTTTGAGCAAGTTGATTTGTCTAGAGGTGTATGAGTGTATCACTTTTAGTTATCATGTCTCAACACATTTACATGTCCGTTCCAAATGCATGAGTGTGAAAATGAGTTTTATGTCACTAAATAGAAGCCCACGGTATTAGACTGACGTAATATTACATCCCCTACATCGACCTACCACTACGTTATAAGGCAAGTACATATTTACTAGACTTAACTCATTCCACACTTAACCCTGGGGGCTAATTGTAACTGAGACAAGTATTTGAGAGGTCAATTGAACTGGTTCTAGTAATTCTAATTCTAGTAATTCTAAACCTATCTTCCAGTGTAGTGCTAGGTAGATGAAGTGGTTGTGAT
The DNA here is from genome assembly GCF_031143425.1 of Pleurodeles waltl. Classification (NCBI taxonomy): domain Eukaryota; kingdom Metazoa; phylum Chordata; class Amphibia; order Caudata; family Salamandridae; genus Pleurodeles; species Pleurodeles waltl. The sequence continues at coordinate 112,189,011 of NC_090436.1, read as the reverse complement.
ATTATTGACAAGCGGTATCTGATATGAGATATAACTACCCTCTACTGTGAAGACAATGTATTTGAGCATGACCTTACCTTATTGCCAGACCTGGTGGCACCAAGTAACAATTCCAGCCGTGGTTAAAGGTTATGCTTCCAACACACCGACTTAGCGTGTTTCCCTGTAGATAGCCAAGTTTAACCCCTTGCAGTCAAGGCTGCTGTCTTTGTGAAACTGGTCAGAACGTAATCCTTATGCCCACAGCAGGATACTATCTTCTCACTTACAAGAGGTTGGGGCCTTTCCGTAGAGTGTTTGCGTGTATGTGTGTGTATGTGGGTTGGGGATGCACATGCTTCTGTGTACACATTATCAAAGGTTGCATTTCTGCATTTAATGTCCATTTGCGATACTCCTAACACACTGTACTCAGTATTTCCTTGAAGATAGAAAAGCTTATCTAACTTACAATCTCAGATCAACTTATTAGCTTTATAGTTGCCCATTCTGAACTCTTTCTGCATAATTCCTGCATTAGTGCTGTGCGTGCAGGCCATTTGGCCATAAAATTAAACTTTGGTAATCGACAAGGCGGCTGCAAGCAGAGGCATGACCAGATCTTAAAGGGATTTAAAGGGACCCTGGTGTGCATTTGAGGTAACTCTGCTCATTGTGAAGTTAGCTTCTTATATTAATATTTAAAATTTCATTACAAAGGGAAACCGTAAAAGCTAGTTTTATCACAGTTAGAGGGTTAACCAACGTACTTGGGAAGATGATGGAAAATAAAATGTGATATTTTAGGGAAGGGGGAAAAATCACTACTTCAGACGTGCAGCGCTAAAATAGATGCACAAACTTAATATCGCTTTTAAGGATTATAGACCATTTTATGGGATGCACTTTATACCGTTTGTTCCGGTCGCCAAATTTACGATCTTTGCTAGGCATTAGAAACACAGAGTAAATGGATTTTTAAGGTCGATAAAATAATGGCAGAAGGAGGAGGAGAGAACCACAGTTCTGTTTGTTGAGCTGTTATTTCGCCAATTAAATTGCAGTAAACGTAGTAAAGGTAAAGCAGCTGTGGAAAGTGAAATGGAAACTTTATTTGCATATTTATTTTGGTTTATTCTGCCTTTTGAGGGTCACAGTGGTGTTCATGGTAGAAGTGAAAACAAAGCTAATTCTGCACTATTCTATTTGAATAGCCACTTGACTTATTTCGAAGTTTGGGGTAGTTGCCACCTAAGTTTTCCAAACTGATTCCTTCACTAGATATCCAGGACAAATCTATGTCCTCCCCCCACATCTTGAGGATTCTAAAGGTACCGTGGATTTGTGGATTTCCCTGCAGTAAACTAAGACATTTGGCAAAAAGGACATACATTTTGGATTATTTTTTGTAAAAATGGGGAGAAAATGCTGCACAAGAATGTGTGTTTTTTTTTTTAATGGCATCATCGAAACGTTTGCTGTGCTTTCATCAGAGACGGAGGTGTACTTACATAAAGCGGTTTGTGTTGGTACTAAGGGTCATGGTGCTTTGGGCACTTGCAAGAGGTAAACTGGCTGAGCCACAGTAATGGGGCTTCTATGGGACAGAGGAAGTGAAGGCAGAAGACAGGTAAGCAAAGCCTCTGGGTAATTCACAAGGGAAGTGTTTATTTTCTCGACTGCCAATTGAATACAATACTTTTTCTCACTATTTAAACAGAGTGGGTTTTAGGCAAAGATGCTTATTGGGTCCATGTCACGAGAGGCCCATTCATCTACACTAGCATTTTAGTCACTGTTAGACTTGACAGACTTAGGGTGGTTTTCCCCCAACATTTTGCATGCCTGCCTGACTCCTTTTTTTTAACCTGTTTTTCTGATTTTGGTGCTCTTTATACTGTTGACCAGTGCTAGGGTGCATGTGCTCTCTCCCCTAAACATGGTAACCTTGGTTCTTACCCAACTGGCATGTTAAATTTGCCTATATGTCCCTAGTAAAGGGCACTAAATGTGCCCAGGGCCTGTAACTTAAATGCTACTAGTGGGTCTGCAGCACAGCTTGTGCCACCCACGTAAGTAGGCTCTTAACCATGTCTCAGGCCTGCCAGTGCAAGGCCTGTGTGTGCAGTTTCACTGCCACTTCGACTTGGCATTTAAAACTACTTATTATGATCTGAAAGGAGTAGCCCTGTCCTGTTTAGTATGGCCAGAATGGTAATAGAAAATCCTACCTATCATGAAGTTGGATTTAATATTACTATTTTAGACATGCCACTTTTAGAAAGTAGGCATTTCTCTGCACTTACTGCCTTCTGTGCCTTACAGCTTGTCTCTAATCCATGTCTATGCTGTACTGGTTGACAGCTCCCCTAGTGCATTCCACCCTGACATACATAAACGCAGGACACTCAGCTGCATCTACATTCACCTGGATACTGATGGGACTTCCTGGGCAGGAGAGGTGGAGTCATTCTCACTTATACTTCAAAGGCCAGTGGACTGACCCCACACAATGGACTGATAATCGCTCACAGGGACCCTGGCAAACAGGGCTGAGTTAAAAAGGGGCCTTGTGCACTTCAAAACCACTCTTAGAAGTTTCCCCCACTTCAAATGCATGTTTGTATACATATACTGGGTCTGTGACCCTCCATAATCAGGCACTTCTGGATTTACAACTGGACGTTGTCCAAGGAACTGCCTGGCTGCCCAAAGGACTCATCTAGACTTCTTTGTTGGAGGGACTGCTGCCCTGCTTCTTGCCCTGCTGCCTGCTGGCCTGTGACTCTGCTGGAAGGACTCTGCCTTCCCTCCAAGTGTCCTCTAAGGGCTTGGATTGTGAGTCGTTAATGTTCTGAAGTCTCAGGGCCACAAAGACTTCACCAAAGAGTAGAAAATCTGTGTGCATTGGAAAATCAATGCAACACCTGCAGAACTCAACGCAGCTCCTGCCTCGTGGCTGAAAAATCACATTGGATCGATGTACTGCCTGCGTCTAAGTATCCCTGCATCGCAGTGAGGAACCAAGGCTGTGCTCCTGAAAATCAACGAATTACCTTGTAGTGTGGAAAGAAAAACGCATTGTCTGTGCCAACCCTGGCAAATCCGTCACAGCATCTTATTTTTCAATGCATATGATCCTCTGCATCCCCCGTGCGTTGTTATTTTTTACGCATTCCAGGAACTATGTGTTACAGGATACAACCTGATTCTTAAGGATTGCGACTCCTTTAAACCTTTAAAATGAGATATCTTGACTTGTCCATATTAGATTTTTGACGCTTTGGTCTTATTTTATTCAGATAATAATATCTACCTTCCTAAACTAGTGTGGAGTACTTTTTGTGGTGTTTTCATTGTGTTCTTACTCATTGCCTTCTAAGTTAGGCCTGTCTGCTCTGTGCCAAGATAGCAGAGGGTGAGCACAGGATAATTTGGATTGTGTTGTGACTTACCCTGATTAGGATTGTGGTCCCTACTTGGACAGGGTGCATACCTTTGCCAACTAGAGACCCAATTTCTAATAAGTCACCCACACAGTCTATCTTGGGAATGCTAGTTTTGTTTCTAACATGCTAAGCAGTGTTTTAAGTGGTCTTGATCCTGTCTCAACTGGGCTCTTATTTCTGTCCTTGATGGTGCTGCCTCAGCGAAAGGGCTATGGAAGTCAAACAAGAAAAGTCTGAGTGACAGGCTTGGAGGCTGTACCCAGTTATGGAGGGTACAAGAGGAAGGAGAAGGACCCATAGAAGGATGATGATGAACAGTAACAGGATAAGGGCCAACAGGAGGGCTAGAATTGCCAGAGCCATGAGGACTAGGACAAGAAGAACCAAGAACAAATAGACAGGAAGTAAGAGGACCAGAAGACACAGTACCAGGGGCCCGAGGGCCAGGGTGAGACTGATCAGAATGACTGCTAGGGTATGGAAAATGAGGATCCGAATTAGGCCTGGGGAAAATTTAAATTACACCTCTGTTGTTTGCATTATTTCAAGAATTTTGGATTATTCTTGTTATGTAAAATTTCCACAAATATGCCATAACACCACTTTGTATAACTATATGCCATTCAATGTAATAATCAACTGAAAATGGTGCCATTTGTAGTAAGATTTTACTATGGACATACCGGAAATGCAGAACACAAGTGTCTGTTGTTCATAGTACTTTTGTTTTAGATGTGTCCTCATGCCAAAAATCGACAAGAAGACCCATTTTGCACTAAGATATAGCTCGAAATGATGTATTTGTATTTCACCTAAATATTTTGAAAATTGCATAATTAAGCAAATGTAATTTAGTCACATTTTGCACATCCCATCCCTAATCAGATGCCAGTGGACCAGAGCCCAAAGAAACAGTAGGACCAGTTGTAGGTGGAACAGAAGGCCCTGGACAGGAGGAAATCTAGGAAGGAACAAGAGCACTGACATGGACCAGAGAAAAGAGAGGGACAAGTGCCAGTACCAAGAGGACAATGTTCAGAAGGATTCAAACAAAGAGAACCAGGACCAAGAGGGGCCACGCCAATGGGTGTAGCGCCAGAAGGACCACGAGGAAGAGGAATAGGTTCAGGAGGACTAGGACAATCGAAATCTGGAGGAAAACGACCAAGGAAGCCCTGCCTTGGAGAGCCAGTACACAAAAGGCAAGGTGGATCAAGGGAAACAGCATTGCCAGGAGCTGATGTATCAGAATTTGGATAAGCAGCGTGAGGAGGATTACAAGGACCAGGTAAAGTAGCCAGGGGGCAAGAGGACCAGGAAAGAACATAAAGAGCTAGGGTGAAGGCCCATGCACTGAAGTGAAGGGGGAATGGAAAAAGGGCTACCCATAGATATTCAAGAAGGTCCTTGTTAGCAAAGGGTTGCTATGTTAGGTCTTTCTGAGTGATGGCATTTGGAAGATGGTAGGAGAGAGATAGATAGGTTAATAGTGTCTGTTGCTAAAGTTGAGTAACATTCCAATCAGGGCATGTCCATTTGTCTTTGCCTAACATTTGCTTCAATAATGCTGATGATAGCCAAGTGCAGCCATCTCACACTTCATTGTGCCCATGTTTCAGATACAACTGCTTTGAAGCAGCACAATTGATATCTGTATTGAGAGCCATCACCTTGCATAAAGTCTGTATCTGAACCACAGCCAGCAATTGACTTTGAAAGAAAACTACCCCAAACCAGCTCTTAAACCTTAAACAGTGGATCTACATCCCTTTTCTTTACAATGATTACAAACGTTTGACCGTAAAATGACTGATCCCTGGGTCACAAGAATAGAGGTGACAAAAAGCTTCTGTTTATTCACATTGTGTTATTTACTACAATATTTACAATAAACACAATGAATACAATATTTCTAATTGTCTTTGCTCCTGAGATTCTCCCTCTCTGGCAGTAATTTTACATGCTGATTACTTCTTTTTCTTTTTCCTTACAGATCTCCCTCTACAATGTATTGCCATCTTCTGCATGTATGTTCTCATTTTGTTACATGCTTTCAAGTAACTGGTTAAATATTATAATGACTGATTGTTTATAATATGTGTATATATTATTTTTTCATCTTCCTTCTTTGTATGTTATGTTTCAGTTTGTTGCCCTAAGTGGAACTGTATGCAAAGACCTGGGTCTTGGGCACACTGTGCCATTGGAATCAAGCTATACCTGGCTGATAAGCACTAATCAGGGTGAAACAGGTCCTGTGTTACTTGTGTTTCATTCCAGGGGGTCAGTTTGGACAGGATTGTTCCTTTTAGCACATGGTTAGGACTGATTTGCATATGGCTTCTCCAAACTGAGGTAGTACGGATTGCAAAATAACATTGGACAGGGACGCAGCCTGAGTAATTAGCAGTGGCTAAGATAAATGCAAGCATTCCATCCATCACTTTTTTACATACTTCAGTGGTTCACTGGTTAGGGACACTCATACTTGTCCATTAGCTAAATTGGCCCTGAAAAATGAAACACAATTGGTGATGTCTTTACTGACACAAAGCTGGGAAGAAAACTGCTGGACAGCTTGAAACCTGGCAAACCCTTGTGGATGGTGGTCACCCTGCCATGGCAGGCTAGGAGGCTCTACCAGAGGACTGGCAATGAAGTTCTGTAAAGCCCCATCCCCCCAGGATAAAGACATGGCTTTGTCCGCCTCTCAAAGGAGAGTACAGGAGCTGCTCAGCCTGCAGGAGCCCCGTACTCCTCATTGGTCTGACGCCACTCTGCCCCAAGTAGGGAAGGTGGCCCTGTCCAGTGCCTGGAGTCCTGGCCTGAAGAAGCTGGGCCTCAGACAAAATACATTACTTTTTGTACCTCTAATTGGAAAGTACTGGAACTGTTCAGCCTGAAGCCTGACTCCTCCCCAGTCTGAGGTCATCCTGCCCTGAGATCTGCCCAATGGTTGAGCCTTCACAGGGTCCTGTCTCCACTGCACACCCCAGAATGACACAACAGTCTTCCCTAGTCTGCAGCCACTATGCCTTGTGTAGAGAATGTCACTCCAGTCCATCAGCTAAGGGTACTCTGGGTTGGTGCCTTCCACTTTCCACGTGCCTGAGCCTGGGGAGCAAAGGAGGGGTAAGCCCCCAGCTATCCCCCTCTCACCTTGGGCCTGCCTGAGAAGCCATTTTTCCTCAACCATTGAGCTCAAGGGGGCGTTCAAAACCTGAGGGGAGATGCTAGTCAGATCTAGCTGTGTCGGCTGGCCCTCCTTTCATGTGCTCAGCCAGCCACTTACTGGTCATTTGGTTGGTCAGCTCACTGACCAGATGGCCCATCGTGAGGTGGTAACAGGATGCCCGGGCTGAGGCTAACAGCAGCTGATAACAAGACCAGTGCGCAGGAGACTCCTTAATAGAGCCACCAGCCGGATGACTGATTTGCATGTCAGTATCTCTATCGACCACTACCAGCGTTTTCTCTAGCTTCCCCCTGCCCTTGCAAAGTTCTTATACACATATTCATGCTCCAACACCTCCAACGGAGAGGGTGAGATGGGCTGGTAGTGCACCCACAGTGAGGCCATGACACGATTCTACCTCATGCAACACACCAGCTCTCACCTTCATTATATCACAGGGCTGTGATCAGCCCTCTGATTCACAAATGTGTTACACCCCTTTGTCCATATTTCAAGACAGGTCAAGTAGGTAACCAACAACGCTGCAGACTGTTGGCATGTGCTGTGGGCCTCCTTGCCTGATGGTGGGTGCAGTAGGGGTGCTCAGAGCACAGTCTGCCCCAGTCAACAGGGGCCCTCACCCCTCTTCCCTGCCCCAGCACATGCCCGCCTGGGCAGTTGTGAGAAGAGGGCGGGAGGTGGTCAATCTCCCTCAACCCACGGACATGGCAAAGTTGCTGCCAGGAGGCTATACCACTCTCCACTGGAGCAGAAAGCCACCTGCTACTCTGAAGTGTTCCCAGATGACCTGGAACCAGTTGCAATGCACCACGAGGAAACTCACCCTACAGGGACTAGGTGCACCCAGGCAGCAGTCCTGTCTAGCAACTGACCTTCCTGCCTTGCTGAATCCTCTGAGATGACTGCATGGACCCCACCCATTAATCTCTCAACAGTTTCACACCCTCTTGAACTCTCCCTTCAAATTTCTTTCCCTTATAATCCTTATAATATTTGATGGCTGTTGATCTTGTGCCTTTATTTAGCCTTAGACGGAGCCTACCACCTGCTTTGGACTGCCTTCTCAAGCAACCTGACACAGAGAAGACCGAATCTCAGCACACCAGGTGCCATTACTGGCCTTACACCGACCTGGTGGAGACTCAGGGCCTGATTCAGATTTTCACGGTTGCACCGTCAAGCCACGTCAGCCACAGACCCAAGAAGACCATCAAGAGGATGGTCTTCCGCTCGTCGTATTTAAATGTTACAGCTCTGCAAGCAGTTTCACTGGTGACAGATTGCTGATAAAGGGAGACAACAGTAGGATCCAATGGACTTAGTACAATGGCAGGGGCTATGGAAGAAAGATAAGTGACACACAACCACACTCTACCTTAGCCAAATGTGTACACCCACACTAACACACCATTCTGCCACAACACAACCCATACAAGCCGAAAACACACACTGACATGCATCAATGACACAACATGCACATACCATTGACACTGCACCCACACAGGACACAACCACAATAAACAAAACAACTACACACTCAGCTACACAAATGCTCTCACACACATGCACAACTACACACATCACAACAACGTCAGCCACACAACAACCACACTCACCTCAATGTGTTATATGGCAGCACAATATACACAACAACAGTCTCACATGCAAGTGACACACATACAGACACAATCACATCACCCACTCCGCTCCCTCCACCTCAATCAGCCAATCGCATCACTTCACAAACACACATACATGTACTAACACACACACAACTCGCAGCACAACATGACAGGTACAGGTCCCCTGGCAATGTGCACACATGGACATAGGTGACAGGTGCGAATGTACTGCCATTGTGTTGCCAGAATTCTTTTGCCAATGAATACTGGCACCATAATGACAGTTGTGTATGTGTGCAATTTGTGTTGTGTACCACTGTCCACCCATCTGTGTCTTACCCATTCGTGTTCCCAACATATGCATGTCACAGTGATTTAAAAAATGTATAGTGACATGTGTATGCCTGCAGTGGTCTGACCTCCCATGCAGTGCCCACCCAACGTACCCTGGCAATACGGCATCCCTACCTTCGAATCCAGTGACAAGGGGGTCATGTTTTCTCCATGGGTCGGTGTCAGTAGTGACAGCAGATGTTGTCCATTCATTTCCTGTCGAAGATGGGGATAGAATGAGATAAAAAAGGTATTCAATCATTTTCCTCTCCAATCCACCAACTCAGACATGGAGGTCGGACTGCCACTATTTCTTGGTGGTAAGGCACTCTCCAATCTGTGTGGCAGGAAAGGTGGCTGGGTTTCTGCTGGCATCTCCTTTTCCCTCTCCCGCCATGGACGCATGCAGCATTTCTTGGCACAAACAGTGGTTTGAATGTGAGCTCTCGTCTATGGGACTGCAAAATCTAAATGCGGCAGGCAGACCATCACAGTAGCAGACTGGTTTCCAGTCAAAAAGTCGACATTGGGACCGTTACCACCAAGATCTAAATCAGGCCCTCAGTCAGAAGGAGTTGGGGCACCCTGAGCAAAAACAGACAGTTGTTCTTTGGTACACCACATTTCTCACACCTGCCCCCAGGTGGGGATTCAGTGCTGAGCTCTTCCCTACTCACTCTCTGTTACTCAGGGAATCCTGGTTAGTTTATTTTTAACCTCTTAGTAAGATGCTTAAATTCAGTGGGTCACCACATCTGATCTGAGGTCATAGTCGGATGCCAAAGCTTGCGGGAGCAGGACTAATCCATGGACTGCAGGGGGTTACACCAGCAAACTGTCAAAACCTGTATCCATGGACAGTAAGGAACATTCTTTGTCTTGGCAGTGGAAGTAGTCATTTGAGACGAAGTGCGTGGACATCTGTTGGATACCACAGATAGCCACATGTGGCACACAGCCAGAATCCCTGAGATTTTTATTTTTCAAGCCTACTGATAACCGGTCACCTGCCTGCCACACTGAGGTGGAGAAAAGCCAGGCGTGCCAGCAGCACACCTCCACACCACCCCAGGGGGCAATGAAAAAGCAACTGGGGCCCTACCTTGTGGGGACGATGGGAGCAGACCCAACTGTGTCAGACCAAGCCACACCCTGATAGACCGGAGTGCTGCCAGGTGCATTTGAAATGTAGATGATCAATATGTCCTGCAATGCACACTAATTCTAACATATACCTGTGTTATTCATGAGCTCCAAAGTGATCGTTCACCAAGAGTCAGAGGAACCTGTCACAAAATGTGCAAACCTGTAAGCACAGGAGAGGTGGGATGAAGGCAGCATCACCCATTCACAGGAAATGCAGAGAGATGGTCTGATACACCATCAAGCTTCTCCTTTGGGAATCAGCCTCCACAATTCAAAGAGTGTTTTCAGGAGCTCGCACCCAAAGCCCTACACAGCTTGTGGGTGAGCAGCTCCTACAGTAGTGCAAGAGGCATCTCTGGGAGTAACTGTACACGTTTTCATACCCCAGCCCAGCCACACAGGCCCAGCTAGTACCAATAGAAAGAGGAATATGTCTCTAAGGATTGTTTAGTGCATGAAAGAAATTGCTTCCTGCACAAAAATAATTCATTAAATAATAATAAGATGGCTTTGTTGGCTCTAGAAAGCACACAGTGTGCCATTCAAGGAGAGAATAGAAATGTTCTGTATATTTGTAAATATGGAGTATTTTTGCTTTCTTCTGTTCACAAAACGCAGTGCAGCAAGTTCCTATACTGTGCTGCAATGTGTGAAATAATAGTAAATGCACCTCTCTTAATGCAGTCGTTCATAACTATATAATTATTAAGGAAAGGAGAGCGTGGTATTTCACATAATATTTATGCAGACATTAAGTGACTCTCCAATTATCACACAAAGTTCTGAATCTGGGGTGCAAACCTACATCACTAGGGCTCTGAAGTCACCAATTCACGCACTAGACCATTATGATGCCATATTCAACACCGCACCGGTGCACAAATGGTCTGTGCATCTTGAGCTCATACATCAACCTGAAATATATGCAAGTTAATGCATGTTTTGCTGACTGCAGAGCGCGGAAACACAATGAGGCAATTACTGTCCAGTATTTCTGAGCTTTGTTGTCAGCAAAATATACATGAACTCAGAAATATTTCAAGTAATGTATGCACAAAAACACCAAAAGGAAATGTATAACATTTTGCAGCTCCACTCTTTAACGGTCTTTCCAATTGAGGCTTCGGATCGTTGTGGGAAGATACAGCATGTTTGCATAAAACATGAGGTGGGTAAGCTAATAGGCTACTTTATAGATGAAGTAGGCATCCATAAATTAATGGGTTATAAATGTCTATGAACTGAAAAAAATAATTTCCTCTCCCATTTTACTCTCTTAGTTGTCTGCACTCACTCGTGGAAGCATTAAGATTTTTTCGTGGACAAACATTTTTGTAGGAACATCTTGTGCAAAGTTTGTAGCAAATGAAGAATTGCTGAACCTCACTTTAAACTCCCTTGTGAATTGCATCATTTAATTTGGAACGCACTCTTAATTCCTGAAAAAATGAATTGCAGATGACATCACAATGGGAATTCCAAACTGTACCACACATTTAATAGCTGGTAACGCTGAGAGTATTTCACAATGCTCTTGCTGAGAATAATGGTGTTACTTCTGTCATAGGTGTTAATCAATTCTGAATTTCTAGGTATGGTTCACAAATCTTTTTCTGTCAATAGCTTTGTCGCACTCCAGAGCTTGGTGTTATTGTTCCTGTACTTCCAGGAATACGATATGTTAACCCATGCAAAAAATGTATGCAAACCAGACTTTTGATGCCCAAGTGAGGGTAGATACACAAGCAGGGAGTTCGAGATGTCTTTAGGAGGGGGGAAATACATTTTTTACTGTCCCAGTCTTAGGGAATGTCATAAATGCTTATGGGTCTCCAGTAGTGTAAGAATGACTGTCCCACTGGAGTTAAATGCCTGAACATCGCTTTTTACGTAAAGTATTTCAAGAGCTGGATAAACTTACAGTTTAGCTGGGGAAACAGTATGCATGGCATGTTTCAAGAACTTGACAGACTTGCAGTTTAGCTGGGGGTCCTGCGGATTGAAGCAGGCTACTATGGCTTCCTTGCAGGTCCTGATGGCTCTGTCGGTGAACATCCTCATTAAGAAATCTCTTTCAAAGATCTAGCAAGTCCTGACAGATGCAGATTGTGTGTATTAGATCTTCCTTTTGGCATGCACAGTGTCTGCACTGCTGCAAGGTGATGTTCTTCCAGGAAGGAGCATTGGCCAGGGTTGGCAGGTTGCCTAGTTACATTATCATAAGATTATGTTTCATGTGTGATGCAAATGTTGTAGAGAGATAGGCAGCCAGTTCAAGTTTGACATAGTGTTTTATGGTTATCTATGTGTGTGCCTGGGTGCTGAATTTGTCTTTGTCTTCTGTGAACGAAAGGATTTTAATGGCCTTAGAAGCCCCTCTTGAAAAAGAACTGTATGTCGGGGCTGCCTCCCACAGGTCTTTAAGTCGTAATTCGACAATTGATGATCAAAGGTACTTATGGTAGGCTGAGTGCTGATTATATTCTAGGGCTTGCCAAAGAGCCTCATTCAGTTTGTCTGCAGAGTGACTGATTTTGTAACATGTTTTAATCGCCTGTGCTCTTGCGGCCAAGTCTTGCCGTACAAGTCAGAATTCAAGACGGAGCTGCCCCAGGGAGGCAGCATTTGGTAATTTGAAGACTCGTCTGAATACTTTGAGCTGTGCTTTGTCTATCAGGGGCTCATCTAGGCCGGCATTGCAACTCTTGCATAGGTTAGTGTGGGAAGCAGTTTGGATGAAATGACTGTTAACAGGGGATGAAGTGATGGGCCATGTATCCATTTAGCAAGTAGGGAGAAAGCGTAAATTAGTGCTTGAACTCTTTGCACAATGTATTTCTTCTGTTGACGGAAGGAGCCCTGGTCATCTAAAATTACTCTGAGATATTTGTAGTACGGCACCATCTCCAGTGACACATTGCTTAAGGCCATCCTTGATTTGAGAGTGTACTTGCAGCATACACACATTATTTTTGATTTTTACATATTGATTTCTTGCTGGTTGGATTGAACATAGTCTACAAGAAGGTTTAGGGATCTTTGTAGACCGACCTTAGTGCAGCTGAACAGTATCAGATCGTCCACGTAAAGTAGATGTGTCAGTGAGAGCCCTCCCAGACGAGGGGGGTGAACATTTCTGGCATCCAGAGCAGGGGTCCTATTGCTTCAGCTTACTCCAAAGCAGATATCCGTTCACGCGGTCGAAGGCATCCTTGTAAACAATGAATCCAAGATGTAATTTCCTGTGCCACCATTTATTCTGCTCTCACAGTAGCAAAGTTATTAGGATATTCGTCGTGGTACCTCCCCTTTCCTGAAGCCTGTTTGGTTAATTGGGATGATTTTATGTTTTTCAGACCATGTTAGTTCAGCAAGGAGCAGGGAGGTGTAGGTCTTTGCCTCAAAGTCAATAAGGGCGATTAACCTGTAGTCCCCCGGATTGGCTCTATTTCCACCTTGAAGATTGGATTGAATTATAGAGCCTTGCCAGCTCTCAGGGATGCCTCCTCCTCAGCTTGCTTCTAGGTATAAAGAGGTTAGCACTTCTGACCAGAAGACTGCTTCTTCCCTAAAAATGGCTTATGGAAGGCCATTTGGCCCTGGGAATCCTTCCCGGTGGGCCTGTAGTGCTCGGTATGTCCTATCAGATGACTGGGTGAGTTTGATCGTCTTCCCGTCATCCACCGAGATGTTTCCTCTGGCGGGCGTCCATGCTGGCAGTTGCAGGGTGTTTCCACAGGGGTTGTGCTTTGCTGCGAAGATTATCTGGTGGTGACTCACCCAGGTCTTTTCCGGGATGTTTGAGTTGTTAATTGAGTTCCCTCTCGTATTTAGATTGTTGATGATACTCCAAAATTCCCTAGGATTTTTCCTTTTAGCAGCATGTGTTATTTTTAGCCAAAAGGAGCTTGTGACTTCGGCTTTATCTTTACGTATTTGCCTTTTACATGCTTTCTTTGAGTTCTCCAGTTGTTCCCATGGTAACAGGCTACCTGGGAGGGCCTTGAGAAGTCTTGCAAGCTTCTTTTGAGCTTTTTTGATGAGTTGAGTTTGTTTTGAGAGGAAGGCCAGAGTGACTCCATAAATTGGCCATGATCGGTTGTGATAGGAATATTGAGCCAGTATTTTCACTCAGAAGTCCTCCCAGGCATCCATTGTGTGTTCATGGGTTTTTAGGCTCTCCAGCATCTGCAGTTTTGCAGATAAAGATAGGACTTCTATTGTGGCAGATGGCCAACATAGTATCTTCAAGCTTGTTGACTCTATTGGCCCCATTTGTGGTGGGCAGGTTCGTGAACAGGCAAGGAGGACCTTAGGGTCAGGATTTGACACAAATAGTCACTGGAAGTAGCATATTTTATTTGAAATTGCTGTACCAAAGGGATCAGAGGTAGGGTGACTTGAGTGTAGACTAGAATAAACTGTGAATTTGGGCCGTGAAAGGTGTGGCTTGGGGGGGAGTCAGCAGTGAACCTCCCATTTACTACCCGTAGTTTGAGGTATTCCAGTGATGTCACCAAATGTGCTCCCTGTTGATTACAGCGAGTAAAGGTCGATGACACTTGTGTCGGGATTTTCCAGTAGGAGTTGTCGGCGGTTAGTATTTCATCTTCCTCTTGAACAGATTTGAGTTGAAGTCTTCTGTCAAAATGATGTCCTAATCAGGGTGGGTCTGGTGGTGGTATGTAATGATGGCTATTAGGCTTTTTAGTCCAGCTCATTTATGGAAAGAGCCAGGGTGTACGTAGGCATTGACCAATAACACTGGTGGCCTATTGTGGGAGTTCCAATTGAAGAGTTTGATCACTTGGCAGTCTTTGTTTTCTTGTGGCAGCTCTTCTATGTCCATTTTCAGGGTTAGTGAGAGGTAGACTGCTAGACCCTCCACTTGATCTCCCGTACTGCTTGTGCTTAACTGTGTTTTTTGAATGGATGTGAAACCTCGATAGTGGAAAAAACTGTTGTGACCAGGTTTCGTGGGGTACAATTATGTCCATGTTGTGCCAAGCATTTGGTGGAGAGCCTGTATCCAACAATGATTGGGCACCTGCTATGTCCCAGGATAGCAGCCATAGGTGATCCTGGGCTGGACGTGTCCGTGATGGTTGTGATTCTCATGGGAGGTGGGGGCATTAAGCGCTACCGGCAGCCACTCCAAGCTGGCTTCAGCGAGCGGAGTTTGGGTTTGAGTTGGGTGGTTTCTTTGATTACCAAAGCCTACTTACTTGCAGCCTAAAAAGCAGAGCTGTAATTCCACTGTCTGCAATGGTTTCCAGCCCGCCTTGGGTGCAAACGTGTGATTTTGGCTCCTCAGTGTGTGACTGTGTGAAGGGAGCCAAAATCATGAGACATGTGGTGCCAACTGATTTGGCAGGTCTGTAGTCATGTTGACAGCTAGATCTATGTAGGCCTTCCACTGTGTGCTCGATAATGGGTTTTCATCTAACAAATCAATAGTTCCAGGAATTTTCGTCATTGTTTACTTCAATGATAACAGTGGTTTGTAATGAGAAAGACCAGGTGCCCTAGCCATGCATTGCTAATTACCCCACATGCAACATCAGTCATGACATCTTTTAAAAGTATTGATAAGAAAACTGTGCTTGGCGGGGGTGTGAGTAATACCTACCCTAAGACACGAGTTATAATAACTAACTATACCAGCTGGATTTCTATGGTTTTGTGTGTGTAATATCGTTCCTGTAACCTTTATTTTTTACACACATCCACACACATATATATTGTTATTTTTTTTGTTTTGTTTTTGAAGGTTTTGTCAAGATTCGCCAAGCGGTGCCAAAGATATATGCAAGTAAAAAAACACTTTTTATATAGAAACTAGGTCCTAACTATATCTATCTACTGGTATTGCCACTAGTTAATACATATACACATATGTATGTATATATATATATATATATATATATACACATATGCAAAAAAGAAGAGATAACTATGGGTAGTTCCCAAGTTAAGGTGGTGAGCAGCTTAAGCAAGGAGCACCCTCCAACACCAGCGGCACTCTTAATTTGCCCTCTAGATTTGCTCACCTCAAATGCCCGCTTTTCTAACAAAGTTCTTAAGTATAGGATTAGCCTTGCTGACACCTTTGGGTTGCCCAAGGTAACACACAACAAGAGTTTTGCCTCAGTCTTTATCTATGCCAGTAACTGAAAGGATTCATCCCCTTGATGTATGGTTGTGAAAAATGGCTCAATATTTTTGACCAATGACTGTGAATCACAAATAGACTGGAGGAAAACAACTCAATCCCAAATAACACCCCTTCCACGCATGTTCAGCCTTTTCCCACAGCACCAGAGAGGGCCATTTCCTAATTTCACCTACCATTTACAAAACTATACTGCTTAAAAATCCAGTTTTATGTCTTTCCAATTACCCTCTTCCTACCTGCTTGCCAGACACAGCTTGTGGATTAGAGAATTACACAAACCCCTTCTACAGGTGGGCTTGCTTGCCTGTTGCTATGTGACCACATGGTTGGACCTGCAGATAGGCAGAGAGAGTCAGCTGACCTCACTACCTTCCTTTACAAGCCCGCCTCCTACGGCGTCTCAGCCTGGGTGTTAAGGCAAGTTTAGAGAGGTTAGGGGCATCACCTGTTTGGGCCTGTTCACGCAGGTTATGGCTGAGGGACAAGTTTGCTGCCTATTTCACAATCTACATGCACACTCTAACACACACCCATAAATGCAGCCATGCACACTAGCTCAAAACAAGTATAAATCAGTCTCAGCAAACAAACAAAATTACTCCACCTTTCACCCAATTACCAAACTCTATCCTGATATACAACTCATTCCAACCTACCCTTATATTCCTATAACCACATGCTGTTACATAAACTACAACACAAACAAGTATACATTTAGCTTACAAACTAATGGGACCAACACATACAATCTCACACATTCCCATCTTTCTAAAACATTTTCACTACTTTTTGCTTTTTCCTAGCATTGCCCTTGAAACATCTCAAAATCCTTTTGCCAAACACCTATCGTGCCACATTAACATACAGCCTTTTTCTTCTTCTCAAACACAACCAAGAACAATACCCTTTCCACAGTCATCTCCACCAATAGGGCACATCCATCCCACTTCCCAGCTTACATCCATCACTCAAATTATTATTTTCCCATCCTCACACTACACAGAAACTCTACTCTTGTCGTAGTTGGACTCTCGCTCCTAGATGGGACTGATAGTTCAGTGATGACAGCACTTTTGTTTGTAGGTGACTAGGCCAATCCTACAACAAGACACCACTGTTGGCCCAACCCTCCCGACTCACAAGCAGTACCTCACCAAAGACACAAACAGTAATAGGCGATTTCTGGCAGGCTTTACCCATGGACTCTGGAATGCGACATCTCACAGGAGTCGTGGTGGAATGGAGATTACTCTTTTCTCTCATCAGCAACAAGTCTCATTCACACACAGGCAATGAAAGAGATGAAGGACATTTTGCAATATATTTATTGAAATGACTGCAATCTGCGGTAAAATGAATGAGCTGCAATGATTAGGATATTGCACAGTGAATGAAGCATAATTGTGAAGATGAGAGTCGTGAATACAAAGACCCCCGCCATCTTGCAATAAACATGAGATGTGAAAAACCCTGAAACCCTAGCATGGAGAACCTAATCTCTAACCTAATGAGAGCTAGGTGTGATAAAGCCAATCTGCCAGCACTGTGTCCATGGGAAGCACCACCCAACCCTTGGTACTTTGGAATGAGGTCTCTAGATCAGACTCCTTGGGGACACGAAGGCTCAGTCTGCATCAAGGCGAAGTGTATGTCAGTGATATCTGCTCGGAATCCCTCTGATAGCCCAGTCTGTGTGAGGTGTATTTATACAGACCATGTAGGACTCCTGACGCAGGTATGTTCCAAAACAGTAGATAAGAAGGCATACTTTTGTCGGCAATTATGTGAACAATCCACCACAAGTGTACTTTCTGTTCTTGTCACCCGTAAGGGAGAAGGGGACATGATGTGGATACCTATGTACATCATTTGATTATGACACTTGGTGTGACGCCTTCACAAAGTGGCACTGATAACACAAATCAAAACATTGTTCTAACTCTAAAGAAAGGCAGCCATCTTAAAAGAAATAATTGAATAAACAGGCTAAGACAGAGCAGGCTAAGTAGGTTAAAAGTCACTAGTTGACGGGGGCACAGGTGTGCAAGCGAGAAGGCTAAGATAAAATCCTGATTCTCATAAAACTAAATAGGATCCACAGCACATCCCCCACTTCTGGAACAAGGATGATGCCATAATGATGATGCCATAGACGTTGCCTAAGCTAAAATGCTTTGAGCTACAAACATGCTGAAATCTAATTAAAAAACTAATTAAAAACATGGAAAGAGATAAAATGTCGACCATGACAAGTGCAGCACACCAAAGTTAATCTCCTTATAAGGCAATTTGTTGCAACACTTTTGAAACTCGGGGATAAAGCCAATGGTAAACTCAGTTAACAATAATAATGATCTTGAAGAATGTCTTTGAAATAATCGAAAGAAAGGATTCTACATCATCAGATGTCAGATCGATGACTGGATTGGCATTTTATCCATGGTGCAGAAGTGTGCAAAAACCTCAAACGCAGGATCACCCGCGAAGGCAGCATCATCCATGGTGCCAAGTGGAGTCAGATAGTTGACCAGTGGTGGCTCACAAGTGGCCTCGTAAATCAGCCTCAGTCTCATGGGGCAGGACCTTGAATGAATCCTCATTGGGAACAACAGCAGCTCTTGGTCCACAGGAGGCACTTGTGGAACAGCAAGCACACCGATGGCAGACAATCAAAGAGGCACCAGGTGCAATAAAAGACTTGTTGTACGCATCACAGGACTGATCAGAATGACAGTGACCAATCATACTCCAATTCTACCAGCAACAGAGCACCAAAGAACTGCACCTTGCGATCATGGCCCAGCTGGGCTAGTGGTAGTAGCTCCATCACAGCTGTGAAGGCACAACCACTGCGTATTAGGAAAAGCAGCAGCAGTATTCTGCCAATCAATGCCAAAGTCACAGCGAAGCCTCCAAACACACTTGAAAAGAGTGAATGGATAGCTGATCAAATGACTCCGAAGACAGTCAGGAAGATGGAAATGAATCCAGACCGAACAGCCTTAAAGAAGTGCACAATTCCCATAGTGCTTGATACGTTAAATATTCTGGAAACCAGCTCTCCAAAGTATTTGGGGAAGTTGGTGTTTAATAGGGATTGTATCTCGGCTGATGATCTTGCCAGCTGGAGAGCATATGTCTCTCTGGTCGATGTCAATGCCACTTGTTTTTGGAACAGTAGAGCCTTTAGTCTGCTCAGCTTGTCATAATTTACATTAGTAGTATCAATGTGAGGCCACATTTCTGCTACTTGTATCTCTTGTATGGGGAAATAGAACATGTCCACAACAAGTTATCATTTTAGAGACTGAAACTGTGTAGGCAATTCCTGGTCTCATACTGCAACAGCTTACTTTGTTCAGGATCATATAACTTCCATTCGAAAGTATATTGAATACCAGACAAATTAAAGGGATTGGAGTATCCTTCAAAAAACAGGCCAAGTTCATGACTCCCGCATTGCAAAGACTGTGAAGGGACACCTGCTTGCAGGTCATTGAATGACTAACAGTTGTCTCACATTCGCTTCCGCTGGGAAAGACCTCTATTTTGCCGTTCGGAAATTTGAACTTGAAAGGAAACTCCAACTCTTCTTGAATATAGCTGTCTCCTAGCAGCTCATATCTGCCCACAGCATGATGTTTCAAGCACTTTATGAAACAAAAGGTGGAGATTGGCAGATTTATAATGCCATGTATGAGCCATACAGTTGATGGTGTCTCTGCTATGATGAAAACCAGCTTTTCTAACTTCTCTATGTTGAGCATAGTGTAACTTGCTTCCTTTTTAGCAATTATCTGTTTTTCCCTGGATTAAAAGCAGCAAACAATTCACTACTGTTAATTTATTTCCATGGAACGCGGCCATTTTTCAGAATCTGTAACATCCAACCTAACTGCATGATTAAACGCAGTTGACTTTGTCCATGGTGTAAAAGGGACATGTCATTATGAATGATTTCAATTGCAGATGAGTAGCATCGGTGTACATGTTGGTATATTCAGAAGTATTAATGTTTCTTCTTTGTACAGGTATGTCCTGTTGGGTAGTGAGAGGGAACCGAGATCTACCCAAGGGACCTCTGGGTCTATGTGCAGGATCAGCCACATAGTGTAGTTTGATGTTGTCAATGGAGATGAATCTGTTTGCTTTGGAGCCTGGCAATGGAGATACGATGACAGTTGCGGTACCTAGTATTACCAGGGCTGGGACCGGCGCTATGTACGATGGGCCAAATTCCTTCTTCACAGCAAGCATCTCACGAATCAGATCCCCAACTTTAGGAACCCAGCCTGTACAAGTTGTTGGTAAATCCTTTATTCCTAAGGTGGCACCACTGGCAAATGGACATCATCACAAAACTGCTGAAGATCCTTTAAGACAGTGAGGCATTCATTTATGTCAAAAGGTGTGTCTATACCAGGGACATCTAAATCTGGGACATACATAGGTATCCCAAAGAGAACCTTGCGAGTAGTGTATCCTGCACCAAGGGCTGTCTTGGCAGATTATTCAGTGCTCCTTGGACCCCATTTAGGTGATGAAGCCAACTGGAGCCTGAACCTAATACTCTAGCTGTTAAGGACTGCTTTAGGTCACGATTCCTTCGCTCCACAATGCTATTACCCTGAGGATGATACAGAGACGAGTAATGAAATTCAAAACCCATCATCCTCATGGTGTCCCTGAATGCCCTAGAAGCAAAAGCAGGGCCCTGGCCTGAGTGGAATTCTGCAAATGCATATGTACTGATAAAGACCAGCAATCTTTTATACCTGTTCAAGTGTCAGCTGACTGCTGTGGCCATACCCACAGGAATCTATAACAAGAATCAACAGTGACTAAGATGTATTTGTATGCACCCTCAGGTTGTAACCGTCCACAATGGTCCAGGACCACACATTACAGTGGCCTATTGAACCCTAAGAGGGATGTCTACAGTGGGAGTTTGATGTTTGAACCCTTAATTTGCTTGCAAATGTCACAGCAAAGTCTGTTTGTATAGACCTGGCCACTAGCATAATTTCTGTAAAAGTGATATTGTGGCCACAACACCAACATGAGCAGATGCGGCACCCTCATACGCAGCTTTGATGAGATATAATCTCTGGTCCTGGTTGAGGATCACTTGAACTCCAACCCCAGGAATTATCGCAAAGGCAAGATTCTGTGCACTGATATGATAGAAATAGTTTGTAGCCAAAACTTTCACTGCAGTCTGAATTTTGTAATCCAATGTCGTCTGAGAACAATCCACTACAGCAACAGAAGCCCTAGCTACTGCAGATTTGGCTGGCTCAACAGCCAAAGTGTTACCAATAATGTGTACTCCTACATGTTGGTGGCCCAATGTGTGTACTACAGGAGCATATGGTAGCTAATTCTTAAGATCAGCCACCCTCCCACACCGGTGTGTTTTATGGTGTTCCTCTTTGAGTCGCTGAACCTGTTCAAACACCAATGATTGAGGTAATCCTTGTAGGACTGGACACAGTATTACAAATCACAATCAATGTGAAGTGTCTTGAATCCATATGTTCCAGTGCCAAGATGAGAGCTGTAAGCTCAGCCTGTTGTGCTGTGCAGTCCCCTAGGCTCTCCATGTAGGTATTTTGAGGGTGGAATACACTATCCTTTATCCCCCCACTCATGGCTGGGCAAGCGACTGAATATTGATGTTTTGTACCTATATCTGGTTGTGCTGACCCATCAGTGTAAATGGCAGTGAGGTATCTGTCAAATGGCAAGATGTTAAGAGGTGTGGGGTACTCTTGTTCGTATTGGAGACATTGTTGTGTTTGAAGTTTTGGGTCAAAGATGTAATTAACATCAGTGGCAGTCACGGACGTTGCCCATCAAATCCATTGTGGTTGTAATGCTTTAGCACTAGAAAGGCTTGCTTTGGTGACAGCCTCTAAGGCTGGCACCGGGGTGATGACAATAATGTGTTCCCTTAGGCAAGTGGCCTCTCCTTTATGACGGCCATCTGTACAGCAGTCAAAGCGTTGGGTGCAAAGCGTTGTGCTGCATTGGAGTGTAAATGTGATGTATATGCTTTGGGCACCATGACGCCCTCATTAAAGGTGACGTAGGTGAACCCAGTGGCACCAGTTCTGATGACCAAATTTGTTTTGTTGTCAAAGGTGTGTACGTGTTTTGATTCTAGCACGCTCTGCTGCAATCCTGTAAGGATGAACATGTGTTCAACTGTTCAATGTCTGCTTGAAAAATCTGGGCAAATGGCATAATCAGGAATGTAAGTTCTGCCAAAGATGAAGAAACCAAAGACTGCAATTTCTTGATAGTGAATGGAGGTTGTAATTGAGCACATTTTATAAAAAAGTGTGGGGCCAGGCTCTTGCTCTCGTTTGATAGCTTGTGTCACAGGAACAATACACTAAGTAAGGCTATTTTAGTTTTCTTAATTAAATTTGTAGCCAAGGGCTGCAAATCCTAGAGCGATCCAATCAACCCTGGCAAGATGAACGTTGAGGTTGTCATCTCTGAGATAGATGTCACATCATTTAGGACAATGCCTCGGGGTCAATATCATGCCACATTGATGTGACGCAGGCTGAGAACAGCCATGGGCTGTTCTCGTAGCCCTGGGGCAAAAGACAAATGCATTCTGTGAGCCAAATAAGAATGCATGCAGGTCCCAACTATCATGTGCTCTGTTTTGGCAGAAAAAACATTGGAAATATCCAGTGTAGTTTTGCACTTGTGCCACTTTTCTTAAATCTGGCTCTATGTTGTTAATTAATGTGGTGCTGTGTGAATTTTGTATTGCATATGTGCGTGTGTAATTGTTTAGGTGTCTGTAGTCTAAGACTTTTCTATTTGAATGGCCTGGTTTTGCAACCAGGAATAATGGGTTATTCATTGCAGAGACACAGGCCTGTATTACTCCCCGGTACTTGAGCTGAGTGAGGATCTCCCTCACTGGAGCTTTAGCCTCATGTTTAACAGGATATTGGGGCTGAGTCTGGGGTGGAGACCTGATAGGTATGACAGGGTAGGGGGAATCCTTATCCCAACCTACATGGTTGCCAGTTAAAAGCAAAGGCTTGTTTTACAGTCTCCGTAACAAGATCAAAGAAAGAAAGCAAAATGACAGCTTCCCCATGTTGGAGCTTACGGACGTGTTCGAGTGGCCAATCTCTTTCTGCCAATAGGATATCACAATTAAGTTCATTCCAGAATATTACACTAATGGTGTGCTCTATGTCTCCCTCAATTTAGATGTTTAAATCATAAACCTTGTTGGCTGGGAGAATGTGCCCCTCCGCAGTCTCGACTGCAATAATGTTGCTAATTGCTGTTGCATCCAGATGATCTTTCAGACTCGTGACATATTGTGACTTCTGCTGCGCTTTCCAGCAGAGTCACTTTCCATGTCTTGTTCTTCAGCAATGTTCTCAAGTTTAGTGGCATGTTTGATTGAAATTGCTCCCAACTTTTTCTTATTAAATTTTAGCTTTTGCTGTGGGGATTTGTCTTCTTTCTTGACTGAAGACCGCTGTAAGCCTTTCTTCTGTTTCATGTAGTCAGGACGTTGCTCTGACCGGCCCACTCTCTCACTACATATGGCTGGTGTGTCCTGAACGGAAGAAGAGGGATGTGAATCAGTATATCTGTCAGGAGCCTTTGAAGTTTCTCTATTTCTGAGATTATATGTGCTGTTGGACAACATTTCTGGTATTTAGAGTGAATACAGAAGGTTCCACACCAGACCTATTTTTCAACTGTTGCTGTGTCTGTGCTCCACCATCAAATGCAGGAATTGATTTGTGAAGAAATAAAGGAGATTGCTGTTCAGTTCATTCACCTCATAAAAAATATGTGGACAGTTATCAAACTACAGGCTACATGGCTTCATGTGCATCACTTCACACTGAGGAAGTTAAGCAAAACCTAGCCGGTAATCTCACCATTGCTATTATCTGTCAAGGCATTTGAAGGAATGCAACAGTTGCAATATTCTCTATGGAGAAATCACATTGCACTGCCAACACTGCTGGTGAATTTAATACCCAATTCCAAGAATGGCTTAAATATAGAGATCTCAGGATTGGATGCATTGCCATTGTCAACGTCTGATGGAGGACAATTCAGAGTCTATGTTTAGCTCATGATTAGCTCATTGCTAATTTTGCAGGGCTGTCTCAAACTAAGAGGAAGTAGATAACAACATACTGGTCACCTGTTGTAAAACATTCACTAATTTTAACCAATCTTCTAAAGCCTGGAACCAGTTAAGAATCATTCAGCAAGCTTACAGAGTCCCTGTAGAAGCCTTGATACATGAGATACAAACCCATTAGATTTTTACCTTCTATGTAGAGCAAAGCCTAGTTGAGCAGTACAGGTAAAAAAATATTCAGTGCTATAAAGGAAAAAGGATGAAAATTTCAAAGCCATGATAAAGGAGGTTGAAAAATGGGGGCTAGAGAAGTGTCAGAAGTAAATTCTACAGTCTTTTGAGATTTGATACAAGAAGTAAGCAAGAAGGACCATATCACAAGACAATCTTGTTGTTTCGCATGCAGCAGGACTATTTACAAAAGGTTGAAAAAAGTACACATGCCAGTGAAGAAGCAGCACAAATCAAAGTTCAAAAAGAGATGCTGTCCTTGGAGAGTACATCTGTGCAACAATACTGCTGTGTTGCCAAATTTCATTTTTTTCTTATCTGGATATCACCATTCACAAGGATTCGATCATCAGGAAAGTGAATGCCCTGGAAGATTAATGATTGTAACTTCAATGGCATAGCAGAAACAGCTGTCATCAGCCTAGAGAACATTGTGGTGACTCTGAGCCCAGTTGCATGTCACACAGCAGCAACATCCACCAGAAGTTAAGTAATTGCATAATATTAAATCTACAAAACCAACAGCATACATTTTACTCTAAACATCTGCAATGGGTTGATTTATGAATATTACAACACTTAAATCAAGCACACATGTACAGGCATGGGAGAAACATCAAATGTTACCAACAATGGCAGTAGAGAAGATGGTACAAGATTGCATTGATGATCAAACATAGGTCTACCTGTATCAAGAGCTATTGAACTATTGGCTTGAAAAAAAGAATAGTCACCAGAACTCAGCAGGCTAGCAATAAACTATATTGCATGTCTTGTAGCCAGTGTATCTTTGGAAGGGGTGTTTAGTGTAGCTGAGGCAATTGTAACATAAGGGAAAAAGGACAAGTCTCTTGCCTTATAATGTGGAGAGACTGATGATAAATAAAATTATTAAACATTTCATGCATAAAAGTATAGGGCTCCACAGGATGTAATGGGAAATGGGTAATTTCTCAAACCTCACAAGTGTGGTGAGTTATCATCTTCTCGCTGTCCCCCCTCCCTCCCCAGATGTTATATTTACTGTGTTGCTAACATAATAAAACTTTAATGTACCAGTGTTTATGGCATAGACAGTCAAGCAAGGAGGACACACCAATTTTGCCCTGGTGATTGAGTCGTGATCGGTGACAAAGAAAGAAAACAAATTTAGCCTTAGGTTCAACTGTAGTCTTTGCAGTGGGCAATCAATGGTTTCTAAGTTTGAAATGGATGATTCCAAAATATTTTCTGAAAAAAACTAGTGGCCACATGAAGAAATAATTTTTCTAGTCGCAAATGAGCCAATTTGCAGAATCGGCCCTTTTGCGACTAGAAATATGCTTTTTGGGATGTACAAGGCCCAAACTGCGATTCGGTAAGTTGTTACCGAATCACAATTTGGGTTTAGTGATTTGGTATTAGGAAGGGGCGTGTTCAGGTTGTCCCTTCCTAATATCGATTCTAAATGATATGCATGATTGTTTTGTGCCCGTGAATGCGGGCGCAAAACAATATCAGTAAGCACCAGTTTCAAATTGGTGCTAACCCATTTGGAAAGGGGAAGGGGTCCCTAATGGACCCTTTCCCCTTTGTGAATGCATGTGAAAACATTTTTGAAGAGCAAGCAGTGGTCCCATGGACCACCACCTACTCTTCAAAAATGAAACTGAAACGTTTCATATTCTTACTTTTTAAACGCAGCCTGTTTGCCTTTAAGGAAAACGGGCTGTGTTTAAAATAAAAAATGTTGCTTTATTAAAAGCAATCACAGACATGATGGTCTGCTGACAACATCAGGCCACCATCCATGTGATTTTTGTGATTCTCGGAGGGTCTCAAATTACGACCTACTTCATTAATGTTAAAGAGGCAGGTCTGTTTGCGACCCACTGGCAATCAGAAAAAAGAAACTCAATGGAGTTTCTTACATTTGTAATTGTGATTTGCATGGAATCGCAATTAGGAAATCACAAATCCAAATATTTGTACATGTGGCCCTAGATGCCTTCTTCCCATGCCTAAAATTGCGTTCATGTGCCCTTCTGTAAGTGAAGATGCAAGGATTGCACAGCATATTTATGTCACTTTCATGGGAAAACAGATGCATAGATACGTAGAAGGACACCTCAGATGGGAAAAGTAATTTGCATCAATGAATGACAAATGATGCTTCTTTTAATGGAGATACTATTTGCAAGTCATGTCAATGAAATCCTGGTGAAGAACAAATGGCTATGTACTTCCAAGACTCTTTGAGCTGAAAGAGAACTCAAAGAGGCCTACCCTGTGGACTGTGAAGAGATGAGTTATCACACTACTACTAGATTAAATGACAACTTCTAAGTGTTTGAGAACATGAAGATGAGCACACAAACTTTTTATTGTTTGGGCAATCAATTTCTCATGGTCCTTGCAGATATATGTCAGGGATTGGGGGTACTAGATTGACCCTTAGCTAATTGTACTTAAGCTTAAGCCTCACACTTGGATTCCAGGCACATCATATTTACCTTGAATCTCAAATATTATCATTTTTTTTCCTCACTCTACAGATGTTCTCTTCTGCAAAGAACCTCAGTGGAGCTTCTGCTTTGTGGTTCAGCCCTGCTCCCAAGAGGGACTAAAATTCCAGAAGCATGGAGTTGCACCATTTATATACAGAATTATTTTTTTATGTTTATGATAAAAAAAATTGAATTTTATGCATCCACTATTGTCCTTACCATTTTGGATTTCAGCCTAGATAATTATAACTGACAAAGGAGTCTGTTGGATGCTGAAGACTATTTGAAATAGGTTAACTGTCATCTTCCTTCTATAACTGATGTGCTGTGCTCATGGAAGTGTTGAATATTGTGTTTGCACCCCTCTAAAGTTTTTCCTAATTTCACTTACCCATCCAATCATCCATTTACTGACCCTATTTGTGACTTCTATTATGCTATGTCCTGAAGTACCTACTAAGCAAGTTTCAGTTTGGAAGCAATAAACCCGACTGTAGATTGTTTGGGCAAGGTCACAGCATTCAAACACAGAATCTTTCACCTTTAGCTGGCTGCAGAACTTTGTGCACTTTACTTCTGCTAACCAGTGGTAAAGTGACTTAGCTCTCCCTTTGCATACCCATAATTGCCATATTTGACTTACCTAAAAGTTCCTAGTATATGGTACAAAGTATAACTTGGGCCCGTATGCTAAATGTCTCTAGTGGACTGCAGCACCCGTTGTGCCACTCAATACAGTGACAGTGCAAACACAACTGCAGGTCTAATGTTTGTAGCCTGACTCTTACAGTTTTAAACTGCACATTCAACCTGTCAGAATAACACCTTTTGACGGGTCAAAAACATCCTTTTAAATATTTATAAGGCACCCGCATGTAGGCCTTATTGCCTATAAGGCTGGGTGCATGCTATTTAAAAGTAGGACATTTAGGAATTTATTTACAAATCTTTACATGCACATTCAACCCGTCAAAATAGCACCTGTTAAAATGTCATCTTTTTACAGGTCAAAATCTTGCTTCTAAATATTCATAAGTCACCCCTACAGAGGCCTTATTGCCAATAAGGCTGGGAGCACTATATGTAAAAGAAGGACACATAGGAGTTTAATTACATATATCCTTGAAGTGAAAAAGTCCCAACATCTATTTTTACTGTAGCAAGGCTGGCTGTTCCATATGAAAGCACCATGGTATAATATTACATTTACATTTAATTATGCTAATTTTGGTTAGGACACAAATAGAAAAATAATTAAAATAATGAAACAACTATTTTAAATAGTTAGTAAAAATCCCATTCAATGATGAGATCGGATTTCTAATAAATATTATTAAGCAAAAGCTACTTTTAGAATATTAACTTTTCCCTGCCTAAACCCTCTGAAGGGCCATTTGTTTTTGCCAGCAAGTAGTTCGTATTTGAATAGGTGAGAATGGGTGTGACATGCCTCCCCTTGAACAAACAATACACTGAACCAAATGGGCATATGTGACCCCTCTAAACCTGACAGAATGCAGGGTGTGGCTGTCAGCATCATTTTTTAGATTACAACATCAAATCCTGTTTGATTGCCATACCATGCTAGACATGTCTGTTGACAAATTACGTATAACATTTGGGAAGCACTTCAAAGAGCCTTCCCCTGCCAATTGTATATATAAACTTACACCTAGTTATGGCTTTCCTTTGCCCCACCCTCAGCCAGGCAAGATCTAATTACAGTGGTCCTCTTTTTGACATTACAGTGTCAAATGGTGATTGATTGACAAATTCTGCTTGACAGGTCCATACAACACTGGGGGGGTGTTTCAAGGAGTTAAAAGAGGTTGCCAAAACATATCTTGTCAATCCACTGCCTGGTTGCTGCAAAATCTTGCTTTATTCTACCAGATGTCTGTCTCAGCGTTTATTGAGTATACAGTGGTGTTTGATGTGGGAGGACAATGTATTACTATAGTGCACCAGACACACACTCAGGGCCCACATTTATTGTGGCTGAAGACTTCTGCCATCTTGAAAATGCCCAAAGCGGACATGATTGGCTCCAAGAACCTTTACACTATTAGTTAAGTGATACCCAGGACTCATTCCCACCTACTAGCATGTGTCAGACATAGATGTGGTATCTCCAGGCACCCACTTTAGAACACTTCTGAGCCTGCTGTCTGAGACCTGATTATAGCCTAGAAAAATTGACCTGCTCTCCTTCATCTGTCCAGAACAAAAGATACCAAGGGTCATATAGCTGTCCTCCTATTAAAGCAACAGTGGTGCAACAAGTTATAAGAGACCTTTTCCTCCACCTCTCGATGTGGCTCCTCAGAGTTCTAGGATGTGCTTTAAAGGTGCACTCCTGTTGAAGATTGGGACATAAAAACCAACGGCAGAAGGTAATATTTTTTACTAGGACAAACCTGTTTTTTCTAGACAACACATGCTGTATCACGGTTAGCATCCAGTTGTGCCTAGGTTTACCTGTGACCATGGACTCTTAGTACTGTTCCTTCTTAAAGCTTTATAAATTCATAGCTGCAATTTCCCTTATTGGATTCTTGTCATTTTTGTTTATTCAATTTTACTCTATTTTTCTAGTGTGGTTTTGGATTTTTATGTTTTTGTCTTTTTAATTTATAATCGTTGGGGTGCTATATGCATACTTCACACATTGCCCTAAGTTAAACCTGTGCCAAAAAGGCAGAGTGTTGAGCTCAGGCTAATTTAGTGAGTTTGATGGTTCAACCTGACAAATATTGTGATTATTCCATGAGGTGATTATTTATCCACCCCAAATAATAATCCAATTTCTTACAAGCACCAGCAGGAATCCACCATTTATTACTGCATCTGGTACTTTTATCGAAGTCGAAAGAAGCAACGTTTCTGCAATTTGAAGGACCAGTTGGTACCTTCACCTCAATGGAACATGCAATATTGATTCTCTCTACCTCACCCTAGCCCTTGGTACTTCCTAAGCGCTGGCATTGCAAGCATTACACTTGATGTTGCCAGATTTCTTTGCTGTCAAGTATAAAAACTATATCTGTTAGACCAGGCAGATTTAGGCATGGTTTCCCTGTCTGTCTGTAATTTTGGCCCTGTGCTGTAATTAGTTTTTGCTGGTTTTGATACTCTGGGCACTTTACCACTGCTAACTAGTGCTAAATTGCAAGTGCTCTCTGTCTAAATTACATTGGTAATTGGTGTATCCATGACTGGCATATTTGATTTATTAGTCAGCCCCTAGTAAGGTGTACTATATGTGTCCTGGGCCTGTAAATCAAATGCTACTAGTGAGCCTGCAGCATTGATTGTGCCACCCATTTGAGTAGCCCTGTAAACATGTCTCGGACCTGCCACTGCAGTGTCTGTGTGTGCAGTTTTGTACTGTAAATTTTACCTGGCAAGTGTACCCACTTGCCAGGGGCAAACCTTCCCTTTACTACATGTAGGGCACCCATGGGCAGGGTCCAGTGTATTTAAAAGATAAGACATGAACTGGTGTGTTTTACATTTCCTGATAGTGAAATACTGCCAAATTTGTTTTTCACGATTGCAAGGCCTATCCCTCCCATAAGTTAATAGCAATTGCCTTTAAATATTTTTTAAGTGCAGTTTCCCATTGGGGGGAGATAGAGGTGTGGACTTCAGAGTCTCTGAACACACAATTTAAAAATACATCTTTTGGTAAAGTTGTTTTTTAGAATATCTGTTTGAAAATGCCACTTTTAGAAAGTAGGCACTTTCTTGTTTAACCATTCTGTGCCTCTATCTAGCTGCTAAATACACATCTGGGTCAGACTGACAGTTGGGCTGTTTGTGAATTCACTCTTGAAAGTGACACAAAGAGAGCTGAGGTGTGTCCTGATTGTCCTGATGAGTTTTCCTGAGCAAGAGTGGGAGGGAGGAACTGACACTTGTGCTTGAAAGGACTGTGCCTGCCCTCACACAATACAGTCTCAAACCCCCTACTGTGTGTCTGGGGCAGGGCAAGGAAGAGGCAGGATCTTGTGTACTGTAGTAACTTTCCTTTGAATTTTGCCTACTTCAAAGGCAGAAATGAGTACAAGTAGTGGACCCAAAACACCAGACTTTTAGATTATTTCTGGATTAAGATGAACATCTGCCAAGGAGAAGGGTTTGATTCTTGAGGAGGAACTGCCACTCTGCCTGTTGCTTTGTTGTGCTGCCCTGCTGCTTCTTCATGAAGAAGGAAAGGATTGGACTTTGTTTTCTGAAATCCTGCTTGTGAAGTTTCTCCAAGGGCTTGGACTGAGCTTGCCCCCTGTTCTGAAGTGTCTTGGACATCAAAGGCTTCATCTGCCAATTTAGGAAGCTGGCCTGGCTTATAGTGGGTACCTTGTGGTACTTACACCTTGTGCCAGGTCCAGTTGTCCCTTATTAGTAGAATAGAGGTGTTCTAGCAGCTTAGGCTGATAGAGGTAGCTATAGCAGAGCAGCTTAGGCTGAACTAGGAGACATGCAAAGCTCCTACTATACCACTTATATTATATAGCACTTTATCATAGGAAAACGCAATACTCAGAGTTACTAAAAATAAATGTACTTTATTTTAGTGACAACATGCCAAAAGTATCTCAGAGGATACACTCCCTTAGGAGGTAAGTAATAAATACAAATTATATGCACACAAACCAAAATCAGGTAAGTAACAGCTAGAAAAGTAGTGCAAACAATGTAGAATCACAATAGTATGCAACAGGGAGAAATAGGCCTAGGGGCAACACAAACCATATACTCCAAAAGTGGAATGCGAACCACGAATGGACCCCAGGCCTAGTGTAGTGTGTGGAGGGTCGCTGGGAGTATAAGAAAACACTAAGGGTGTTCAAGATACCTGTACTGCCATTTGTTAAATTTTGTTTTGACCAATGACTTTGTGTTTCACCACTGCGCATATTAGTTGCTCAATGTTCACCAGTAGCACATGGTATGTTTTGTTCAGTTTAGCCGCCTATGGGCTTTGACATTGCATTAGTCATTACATTCTGTATTCTGCCTATTGGCTTTGACATGGCATTAGCCATTACTTTCTGTATTCAGTTGAGCCGCCTACGGGCTTTGACAT
Organism: Pleurodeles waltl; assembly: GCF_031143425.1. Lineage (NCBI taxonomy): Eukaryota > Metazoa > Chordata > Amphibia > Caudata > Salamandridae > Pleurodeles > Pleurodeles waltl. The sequence continues at coordinate 112,157,162 of NC_090436.1, read as the reverse complement.
TGCATTAGCCATTACATTCTGTATTCTGCCTATTGGCTTTGACATGCTGTATCCAGTCTAGTCTAGCCGCCTCTTGGCTTTGACATTGCATTCCTATTGGCTTTGACATGATGTATTCAGTTTAGCTGCCTATTGACTTTGACATGCTATTAGATATTCTGCCTATTGGCTTTGACATGATATTATATATTGCATTTTATATTCAGCTCAGCTGCCTATGGGCTTTGACATGATATTATACATTGCATTTTGTATTCAGCTCAGCTGCCTATGGGCTTTGACATGACACTAGACATTGCATTTGATATTTAGGTTAGCTGCCTATTGCCTTTAACGTGGAGTTAGACATTGCAGTTGAGAATCCAAGCTGTATTTTTCCAAGCTGTGTTTTTGCACAAGATGAACCAAGATGTTTTGTTCTCACAGTAGACTAGACCTGATAAGAGAGAGTACATGGGTGTTTTTCTCTTCGCTTGAGCTTGGGAACAGGAGTAGTCTTGGAGACCTGGCCAGTCTCCAAAAGGCTTGCTCAGTTTCCCAGGTCTGAGAGGAGGGGGCACACCGTTGTAACAAATGTAACAGGCTGCAGAGAGTCAGATTCGAATCTGCCGGACCTCGTGCTGGAGCTTGGCGCCAGCTGCCAGCAATCCCGTGTGGGTAGATGAATCTCTTTCTCGCGGCTGATGGGGTCATCAGCTTGCAGACCTTAGAAAGATGAAGCTGTAGATAGGTTCCCACACGGTGAAGTATTTGTTTTGCTTTGCATTCAATATCTTATAAATATAACCTGCTGTGTATATTGCAAACTGATATATTTTGTTTGATTAACGCGGACTTGAAAGCTACTAATTCGTCATTCATAAATATTGTGGTTGGGGAAGAATTAACAACAATAAAAGTCTTCTTTGACCTCAGAAGTGCATTTCTGTTGTGTTATGTTAGTGCTTAGAAACTAGATAAGAGGAAAGCACTACAATTGGTACCAGGAGTCGTGGGGTCGGTCATTAAGAGGTGATTAAGAGGGTGTTGACGAGTTGGTAGATTTCTAAGTGCACACTTTAAAAGTGTAATTGTTTTTGTTGTTTGGAGAATTACAGAAATTGTTTTTTTTGGAGAATCACAGTAGCACGGCAGACCATGTCTGGGAATGCATGTGTTGATAAACTGCCTGATGGTGCTAAGAAAAACTGTGAGTTGTTTTTTGTTTGGAGAATCACAGTAGCACGGCAGACCATGTCTGAGAATGCATGTGTTGATAAACTGCCTGATGGTGCTAAGAAAAACTGTGAATTGTTTTCTGTTTGGGGAATTACAGAAGAAAATGCATGTGTAGCTAAAATGCCTGATAGTGTTTTGAGAAATAATTTCTGTTGTACATATGTAGAAAAAGTGTCTTTTGGAAGTAATGATGACAGAAAGGTCTGGATACCTTTATCTGCTTACAGAGAAATGCAGGAGAAATGTAGGCAGTTGGAACATGAAAATAGGAATTTACGTGAGCAAATTAGCCAGGATACAATAATTCAAAATAATGCTGAAAGTTATAAAAGTGTTGGTTTTGAAGAATCTTTCTTGTCCCATTCCAGTAATGAGGGGGTTAAGACAGCTCCGAGCTGCTTTGATTTTTCGTGTGAGCCAGGGTTTTTGGCAGCCAAAATGCATTCCTTAACTGATAACACGGACGAGAGAGACCAGAATGTGATTTACGAGTTACCGTTGCAAAATGCACAAGTAAAACGAAAGATTTTAGAGCAAGAGCCGACTTTCATTAGCTTGTTTGATTTTTGGAAAAAGAATAGCTCTCATTTGAGTGAAATCCTAACACTTTTGTATATGGTCACTGTGAAAAATTATATGCAGCTGCGCGCTTGTGATTTGGCAAATGAAATAATGCAGACTTTAGGTTTTTGCGCAGTGCAAGAAGGAAATACTTATGTACATGTAACTCAAGAACAAGGAAAGAAAATAGTGCCCCTAGCTAGAATCATACAATGGATCTGGTACTTGCAAGACAGGGCTAGAGTACCACAGGTAAAAGAGTTACCAATGAAGTTGAATGCACCATTCGAATTCGTGTCCACTGAAGATAAAAAGCATGTTTGTTTTACTAATGATTCATTGACTGAAATGTTGCTTTCTGGCACAGTAGAAGGAACAGAGTTGTATAATGTGTGTCAGATTTTAAAGCAAGAGCTACGTGAGATGTGTCATTTTTACGCTGATTTTTGGTTTATTGCTAATGTTTTAGCACCTAACTGGTTCAATTACCTTGCAGATGTTAATGAGAAAAATTCAGAGAGAGAAGTGTTCACCCAGAATTCTGCCTTAGTGGGGATGGCTAAGTGGGTGCCCCAGAAATGTGAACAGCTGAGAGAAAAAGCTACTTACAGGTGGGCAGAGATGAGAGAGATGCACATTCCCCTAGTTTTGATAAAAACTGTGCAGCACGCACAAAAGCAATCTGTCATGCAAGCAGTCACAGAGCAGTTGGGGAGAGGAAAGTTACCAGAACAGAAATGGCAAATTGATCAGGTTTTAGGGAGAGTGATTGCTGCAAATTACCAAGGAAAAATCGAAATTATGCTGATACCTAGAAAAGAATCTGATTCATTCAAACAAATTGGGACAGAATGGCCCAAATTGGCAAAAGTGCAGTGAATGGAGGTTTGTTAAAGAAGGAGTCTGCCCCAGCCCTTCTGACAGTGCAAGAAAAGGGAAGCTGTGGCGCAGCAGATAAAAACCTCAGTGCTGATGTGTGGGCTGAAGCCCCAAGTGATCCTCCAGAACCTGCAGTGAATATAACAAAGGGCCCCAAAAACGTCCTGCTGATTATAAAACAGGGAAAGAAAGAGGAAGGGTGCAGTTTAAATGAAAAATGTTATTTGCAAGAAAAGTCATACTTGTTTCTTTTGCAGATCCTACCACGTTTCGCCACTGTCCCTGAGTGTGCTGTGTGGTCCCCCTTCCGGTGTGTGCGTGTGGGGTCGGGGAAGGGACCGAATCCCCAACCTGAACCTGGCTGAGTAAAGTGCCAGCACCATGGATCCATTTTGCGCAAACTGCGCCTTCAGTTCAAGTTCAACTTGTTTGATTGCATTCTTCCACTGGAACTAAGCTGTGTTTTTTTTTTTTTCCTTCTCGTATGGAACTCTGACTTTTGCTTACCTTCCAGAAAACCTTTCAGGTGGACCGTGCACCTTTACATGAGTAGAACTCATGCCACATCAAATTGCTAACACTGTTGAATTAGAGACTCATTCAGAGTACAAATTGCTCAGTCTTTTCTATGTAGATGTAGCTGATGTGAAAGGTTATGAAATCAATGTGTTAATTCACTTCTATTGCTTTACAGGGATTGTTTTGATCATTCAAATGTGACTTGCTGATAATGTTTTTTTGTGCTGACGTTTTTTGTTTTTTGTTTTTGTTTGAAACAAGAGATATGTGAAACAAAAATGCATTGGTCAAAGGGTGGAATGTACTGCCATTTGTTAAATTTTGTTTTGACCAATGACTTTGTGTTTCACCACTGCGCATATTAGTTGCTCAATGTTCACCAGTAGCACATGGTATGTTTTGTTCAGTTTAGCCGCCTATGGGCTTTGACATTGCATTAGTCATTACATTCTGTATTCTGCCTATTGGCTTTGACATGGCATTAGCCATTACTTTCTGTATTCAGTTGAGCCGCCTATGGGCTTTGACATTGCATTAGCCATTACATTCTGTATTCTGCCTATTGGCTTTGACATGCTGTATCCAGTCTAGACGCCTATTGGCTTTGACATTGCATTCCTATTGGCTTTGACATGATGTATTCAGTTTAGCTGCCTATTGACTTTGACATGCTATTAGATATTCTGCCTATTGGCTTTGACATGATATTATATATTGCATTTTATATTCAGCTCAGCTGCCTATGGGCTTTGACATGATATTATACATTGCATTTTGTATTCAGCTCAGCTGCCTATGGGCTTTGACATGACACTAGACATTGCATTTGATATTTAGGTTAGCTGCCTATTGCCTTTAACGTGGAGTTAGACATTGCAGTTGAGAATCCAAGCTGTATTTTTCCAAGCTGTGTTTTTGCACAAGATGAACCAAGATGTTTTGTTCTCACAGTAGACTAGACCTGATAAGAGAGAGTACATGGGTGTTTTTCTCTTCGCTTGAGCTTGGGAACAGGAGTAGTCTTGGAGACCTGGCCAGTCTCCAAAAGGCTTGCTCAGTTTCCCAGGTCTGAGAGGAGGGGGCACACCGTTGTAACAAATGTAACAGGCTGCAGAGAGTCAGATTCGAATCTGCCGGACCTCGTGCTGGAGCTTGGCGCCAGCTGCCAGCAATCCCGTGTGGGTAGATGAATCTCTTTCTCGCGGCTGATAGGGGTCATCAGCTTGCAGACCTTAGAAAGATGAAGCTGTAGATAGGTTCCCACACGGTGAAGTATTTGTTTTGCTTTGCATTCAATATCTTATAAATATAACCTGCTGTGTATATTGCAAACTGATATATTTTGTTTGATTAACGCGGACTTGAAAGCTACTAATTCGTCATTCATAAATATTGTGGTTGGGGAAGAATTAACAACAATAAAAGTCTTCTTTGACCTCAGAAGTGCATTTCTGTTGTGTTATGTTAGTGCTTAGAAACTAGATAAGAGGAAAGCACTACAATACCCCACCCCAAGACCCTGAAAAGTAGGAGTAAAGTTACCCTACTACCTCAGAAAGACAGTAAAGTCGAGATAGGGGATTCTGCAAGGACAACAACTGACTGCAAAGCACTGAAGACGGATTCCTGGACCTGAGGACCTGTAAAGGAAGGGGACCAAGTCCAAGAGTCACGCAAGTGTTCAGGGGGGCAGGAGCCCACTAAACCCCGGATAAAGGTGCAAAAGGGCTGCCTCCGGGTGGAAGAAGCCAAAGATTCTGCAACAACAGAAGGTGCCAGGAACTTCTCCTTTGGTCAGAAGGTGCCCCACGGCGTGCTGGAGGATGCAGAGTTGTTTCCACGCAGAAAGACCGCAAACAGTCCTTGTTAGCTGAAAGAGTTGCAGTTGAGGATTATGGGTGCTGCTGGGGCCCAGTAAGGACCAGGATGTCGCCCCTTGGAGGAGGAGACAGAGGGGGCACTCAGCAACTCAGGGAGCCCTGCAGAAGCAGGCAGCACCCGCAGAAGTACCTGAACAGGCACTTAGAAGATCTGAGGACAGTGGTCAACTCGGAGTAACAAAGGAGGGTCCCACGACGTTGGAGTCCAATTCAGCGAGTTGGGCAATGCAGGACGGTGTGCTGGGGACCTGGGCTAGGCTGTGCACGAAGGAAGTCTTGCAAAAGTGCACAGAAGCCCGAACAGCTGCAGTTCACGGAGTACACAGGATTACTGGCTAGCGTGGGGAGGCAAGGACCGGTGATGCAGAAGTTTGGTGCCTGCGTTGGCAGGGGGAAGATTCAGTCGACCCACGGGAGATTTCTTCTTGGCTTCCAGTGCAGGGTGAAGGCAGACAGCCCTCAGAGCATGCACCACCAGGAAACAGTTGAGAACGCCGGCAGGATGAGGCGCTACAATGTTGCTGGTAGTCTTCTTGCTACTTTGTTGCGGTTATGCAGGCGTCCTGGAGCAGTCAGCAGTCGATCCTTGGCAGAAGTTGAAGAGGAAAGTGCAAAGGAACTCTGGTGTGCTTTTTCATTCGTTATCTGAGTAATAGTCCACAGGAGAGACCCTAAATAGCCCACAGAGGAGGATTGGCTACTGAGAAAGGTAAGCACCTATCAGGAGGGGTCTCTGACTTCACCTGCTGGCATTGGCCACTCAGAGCTGTCCATTGTGCTCTCACACCTCTGCATCCAAGATGGCAGAGGTCTGGGCACACAATGCAGGAGCTCTGGGCAACTCCCCTGGTAGGTGCTGGTCAGGGAAGTGGTCACTCCCCTTTCCTTTGTCTAGTTTTGTGCCAGAGCAAGGCTGGGGGATCCCTTAACCGGTGTAGACTGGCTTATGCAGAGAGGGCACCATCTGTGCCCATCAAAGCATTTCCAGAGGCTGGGGGAGGCTACTCCTCCCCAGCCCTTCACACCTATTTCCAAAGGGAGAGGGTGTAACACCCTCTTTCAGAGGAAATTCTGTGTTCTGCCTTCCTGGGACCAGGCTGCCCAGGCTCCTGGGGGGCGGAAACCTTTCTGAGGGGTTGGCAGCACCAGTAGCTGCAGTGGAGACCCCGGAATGTTAGTTTGGCAGTACCCGGGCTCTGTGCTGGAGATCCGGGGATGCATGGAATTGTCTCCCAATACCAGAATGGTATTGTGGTGGCAATTCCATGATCCTAGACATGTTACATGGCCATGTTCGGAGTTACCATGGTGACGCTACATATAGGTATTGGCCTATATGTAGTGCACGCGTGTAATGGTGTCCCCGCACTCACAAAGTCTGGGGAATTTGCCCTGAACAATGTGGGGGCACCTTGGCTAGTGCCAGGTGCCCACACACTAAGGGGGTCATTCTGACCCTGACGGGCGGCGGAGGCCGCCCGCCAGAGTTCCCCCCTCCAGAACACCGCTCCGCGGTCATAAGACCGCTGCGGTGATTCTGGCTTTTGCACTGGGCTGGCGGGCGGCCGCCAAAAGGCCGCCCGCCAGCCCAGTGCAAAAGAGCCTTCCCAGAGGACTGAGCCGGCGGAGTGGGAAGGTGCAGACACTGAAATACAATGTGGGGCCCTCTTACGGGGGCACCTGCAGTGCCCATGCCATTGGCATGGGCACTGCAGGGGCCCCCAGGGGCCCCACAACAACCCATACCGCCATCCTGTTCCTGGCGGGAGAACCGCCAGGAACAGGATGGCAGTATGGGCTGTCAGAATCCCCCATGGCGGGATTCCCAGGGCAGCGGAAAACCGGCGGGAGACCGCCGGTTTTCCCTTTCTGACCGCGGCCAAACCGCTGCGGTCAGAATGCCCTGCGGGGCCCCGCAGCCTGTTGGCGGTGCTCCCACCGACCCTGGCCCCGGCGGTAGTGAACCGCCGGGGTCAGAATCACCCCCTAAGTAACTTTGCACCTAACCTTCACCAAGTGAGGGTTAGACATATAGGTGACTTATAAGTTACTTAAGTGCAGTGTAAAATGGCTGTGAAATAACATGGATGTTATTTCACTCAGGCTGCAGTGGCAGTCCTGTGTGAGAATTGTCTGAGCTCCCAATGGGTGGCAAAAGAAATGCTGCAGCCCATAGGGATCTCCTGGAACCCCAATACCCTGGGTACCTAGGTGCCATATACAAGGGAATTATAAGGGTGTTCCAGTGTACCAATGAGAATTGTTCAAATTAGTCACTAGCCTGCAGTGGCAATTTTAAAAGCAGAGAGAGCATAAACACTGAGGTTCTGGTTAGCAGAGCCTCAGTGATACAGTTAGGCACCACACAGGGAACACATGTAGGCCACAAATGTATGAGCACTGGGGTCCTGGCTAGCAGGATCCCAGTGACACATATCAAACACACTGACAACATAGGGTTTTCACTATGAGCAGTGGGCCCTGGCTAGCAGGATCCCAGTGAGACAGTAAAAACACCCTGACAAATACTCACAAACAGGCCAAAAGTGGGGGTAACAAGGCTAGAAAGAGGCTACCTTCCTACAGCCAGTACCTTGTCTCTTCTGCTGGGGGTCCTGACTTGCTAAGTGGTGACAAATCAGTCCCTGGCCCCTTAGAAGTGGAAGCTAGCAACCTGTGAGGGAGAATCCACACACTGCTGTGTGTGCGTCAGAAATATAAATGCAGCACCTGTTTCACGGCTTAAAATTTGATGCAGCACCTGCCTCTCAGCTGGAGAATCGATGCAGCATCTATTCTCAACACGGACCCTCCGCACCGTGCATCGGAATTTTCTTCGCATCGACCCTGGGCATCAAAATCTTCAATATCACTGCACGGACCTGAGGCTGCTTGTCTGGAAATTGATGCATCCCTTCCCTTTGAGGAAAGAATCAGCACATTGCTTACCTGGTAGAGAATGAATCGATGCACAGCCTAACTTGCGAGTAAGATGCAGTGCCTGCTTTTCCAATGCACGCTAGCTCGTGTGGCTTTATTTTTGACGTATACCAGGTACTTTGTGCAAAAACAATGAATCCATTCATTTTTATGGATTAAGGCCCTCATTCCAACCCTGGCGGTCATAGACCGCCAGGGTGGCTGTCCACGGAAGCACCGCCAACAGGCTGGCGGTGCTTCATGTGGTATTCCCCAGCCGGGTCCGCCGGATTAGCCCCGGCTGGGAGAATCCTCCATTGCGGCGCTGCAAGCAGCGCCGCCATGGGGATTCTGACCCGATGGCGGGAACGGGTGTCCTGGGGCCCCTGGGGGCCCCTGCACTGCCCATGCCACTGCTAACAGGGCCCCAGCATGATTTTCACTTTCTGCATAGCAGACAGTGAAAATTGCGACGGGTGCAACTGCACCCGTCGCACCCCTGCAACACCGCCGGCTCCATTCGGAGCCGGCTTCTGTGTAGCAGGGCCTTTCCCGCTGGGCCGGCGGGCGCTCTCTTGGCGGGCGCCCGCCGGCCCAGCAGGAAAGTCTGAATGGCCCCCGCGGTCATTTGGCGGCGTAAGTTTGGCGGGCGGCGATGACCCCCTAAGACTCTTTTTAATTAAAAAATTCATATCTTTGCTTTTGTATGCTGGATTTTGTAGTTTTGTAGTTTGATTTAGATAGATTTAGATAAATATTGTCTGTATTTCTAAACTAGTGTCCTTTGGTGGTGTTTTCACTGGGTTATTGTATGTGTTTGTACAAATACTTCACACATTGCCTCTGAGATAAGCATGACTGATTGCGCCAAGCAACCAAAGGGGAGTTCCGGGGTTAACTGGGCTGCATATCTACCTTACCCTGACTAGAGCGAGGCTCCCTACTTTCATAAATTGACTGCAAACTAGGGACCCAATTTCTAACAATATCCTTGCAAGTACAATGAGTCGGGAACTGGATTGGGGAAATACATTTTTTTACTGCCATGCTGATGTGAGCCACCACTGCACTATCCTCTAGCCACAGCCTGTCTGCCTCTGTAATTAATAGATGCTGTTTTGGGCTTAGAGCATTCATAACCTCAACCCATGCCTTAATCACGGTGCAAAACGGAGTGAGATTAGCTCCACCGCATTCTTGTCAAAGAATAAATTAAAATCACAATTTGGACAATTTTACTTAAATATTGGTACTGATTCGATCTTTACGGGACCAGGTTCACAACGCTTGGTATGAAGAGGTTTGGTGCTGTCTCTTAAAGAATAAGGTATGGCACTGAAAGACTTCACTCAGATAGGTTGAAGACGTAGTTCTTCCTGTTACCCAAGTGATCTCACTATTGGGTGGCCTGGTAGTCAGATGACTAAATCCCGAAGAGACAGTCACACAGGGTTGAAACATTGACTAACCCTCCACAGTGACGTATGCCAACACTGTTATGAATTTTATCAGTGGAAGCATACAGCCATTGGGAATGGTACAGTGCCTTTTATCCATGTTCTTTGCACATATAATCACCATTGGAGCACTGTCATCTTCATTATGATCATTTATTTTGTTATTTTTACACTTGAGTTGGAGACTAAACATTAAAAGATGCACTTATATTAGTCCTGTGTTTTACCTACTATGTAATTAATTTTGGTCTGCTGAATAAGACTGAGTAACTCTGTGTTAGACTTTTCATCCTTGGCATGTTCTCCCTCTTTCAATTTAAAGTGATGCCATTTGGGATGAAGAATGCCCCTGCCACCTTTCAGAGGTTGGTCAAACAGGTGTTGGCTGGGCTGGATGAGTTCAGTGCCGCCTACCTGGATGACATTGCTGTGTTTAGTTCCACATGGAAAAAACAACTGCAACACCTCTGGAGAGTGTTAGAGGCCCTGCAGAAGGCAGGCCTCACTATAAAGGCGAGCAAGTGACAAATAGGGCAGGGTTCTGTGGTGTACTTAGGACACCAGGTGGGAAGTGGCCAGGTGGCACCCCTTCAGCCTAAGATTGACACAGTTCTGGCTTGGGAGCCTCCCAAGACCCAGACTGATGTGAGGGCCTTTTTAAGTCTCACAGGATATTACAGGAGGTGTGTTAAGGGATATGGTACGATTGTTACCCCCTTAACCGAGTTGACTTCTAAGAAGCAACTCAGGAAAGTGATCTGGACAGAGGCTTGCCAGAATGCTTTTGATGCCCTGAAGGCTGCCATGTGCACAGCGCCTGTGCTGAAGGCACCTGACTGCTCCAAGGGGTTTGTTGTGCAAACAGATGCCTCAGAGCATGGTATTGGAGCAGGACTCTCACAGCTTAATGAAGAGGGCCTAGATCAACCCATAGCCTTCATTAGCAGGAGGTTACTACCCAGGGAACGTAGGTGGAGTGCCATAGAACGTGAAGCGTTTGCTGTGGTCTGGGCACTGTAGAAGCTAAGACCCTACTTGTTTGGGACTCACTTCCGAGTTCAGACCGACCACAGGCCCCTCCGATTGTTAATGCAGATGAGGGGTGAGAATCCAAAACTGTTGAGGTGGTCCATTTCCCTGCGGGGGATGGACTTTACGGTGGAACACCGTCCTGGTAAGAACACGCCAATGCTGATGGTCTGTCCTTTGTTCTTCCGTCTTAGTGATGAGAACTCCCATGAGGTTGGGTAGTTGCTCCCCACTTTCAGCTGGGGGGACACGTGTTAGACTTTTCATCCTTGGCGTCGTCTCCCTTAACATTTTTCCTCTGTTCCCCAGGTTGTTGATGTGTGCTGGACTCTGATTTTGCTGTTTTTGTTACTCTGGGCACTTTACTACTTCTAACCAGTGCTAAAGTGCAAGTGCTCCTTTACAAAATTTGTATGTAATTGGTTTATCCATGATTGGCATATTTGATTTACTAGCAAGTACCTAGTAAAGTGCACTAGAGGTGCCAGGGCCGGTAAATCAAATGCTACTAGTGGGCCTGGAGCACTGGTTGTGCCACCCACATAAGTAGCTCTGTTATCATGTCTCAGACCTGCCACTGCAGTGTCTGTGTGTGCAGTTTTAACTGTAAATTCGACTTGGCAAGTGTACCCACTTGCCTGGCCTAAACATTCCCTTTTCTTACATATAAGACACCCCTAAGGTAGGCCCTAGGTAGCCCCAAGGACAGGGTGCAGTGTATGGTTAAGGTAAGACATATAGTAATGTGTTTTAAATGTCCTGACAGTTAAATATTGCTAAATTTGTTTTTCACTGTTGCAAGGCCTGTCCCTCTCATAGGTTAACATGGGGGCTACCTTTAAATCTGATTAAAGTGTAGATTCCCTTTTGGAGCGGATGGACATGTGGAGTTTGGGTCTCTGAGCTCACAATTTAAAAATACATCTTTTAGTAAAGTTGATTTTAAGATTGTGTGTTTGAAAATGCCACTTTTAGAAAGTGAGCATTTCCTTGCTTATACTATTTCTGTGACTCTGCCTGTTTGTGGATTCCCTGTTAAGGTCAGTTTGACAGCTGGGCTGGTTGCACCTCAAACTAGACAGTGACACAAAGGGAGTTGGGGTGTAGACTGCATTTTCTGATGAGGCGTCTGTGCTAGGAGGGAGGGGAGGAGTGGCCACTTACACCTGAAAGGGCTGTGCCTGTCCTCACACAATACAGTCTCCGACCCCCTGGTGAGTGTCTGGGGCCTGGCCTGGGCAAGGCAGGATTTCACATTCACAAGAGACTTTACTTTGAAGTAGGCCTACGTCAAAGGAGAAATTGGATATAAGAAGGGCACACAAAACCACATACTTTAGAACACTTCTGGAAACAAGAGGATCCTCTGCCGGGAGAAGAGCTGAAGAGCTGAGGAAGAAGAGCTGTCCTGCCTGTGACTGTGCACTTGCTGCTTTTGCCAGAGTAAGAGGGCAAAGACTGGACTTTGTGTGCCTTCCATCTTGTGAAGAAATCTCCAAGGGCTTGATTTAGAGCTTGCCTCCTGTTGTTTGAAGTCTCAGAGACAGTAAAGACTTCTCTCTGCCAGCACCTGGAGTCTCTGGAGAGACTCCTGCTCAGAAAAGTGGTCCCCTATCCAGTCGCCGGGCCCTTGAAAGAAAAAGCTGATGAAAATCCAAGTAAATCGACTTCGGACGACGCTGGACCGATGCCGTTGCTGAATCCGGTGTTGCCGCCTGCAACTGACTCCGTGATCTTCGCTGCAACGCAACGATCTTCGCAGGCCCGACATCACTGCAGCCCCGCTGAAGTCCACGACTCCGTGGAAGTCGCTGCACCACGTCGCGACCGACGCCGCTCAAAGTGCGCGGATTCAATGTTTCACACAGACGCCGCGTTCCCCGACTTCGTGCATCGGCTTGTTTTTACTCTTCACCAAAGGTACTGTACCTGGGGGTCTACACGACTCCATGTCCGGTGCCACTGGTGTCAGATTGTTGGGAACGACTCCGTCACAACGCCGTGTTAACACCTCATCGAAGCATTTTGGGTTTCTAAGCGCTATTTTTGAGTTTAACCTTTAAAAATTCATAACTTGACTTGTGTATGTTGGATTTTAGTCGTTTCGGTCTTGTTTTGTTTAGATAAATATATCTTATTATTCTGTGCTGTGTCATTTTGTAGTGTTTTCATTGAGTTACTGTGTGTGTTGGTACAAATACTTTACACCTAGCACTCTGAAGTTAAGCCTACTGCTCTGCCAAGCTACCTACGGGGTAAGCAGGGGTTAGCTGAGGGTGATTCTCTTTTACCCTGACTAGAGTGAGGGTCCTTGCTTGAACAAGGGGTAACCTGACTGTCAACCAAAGACCCCATTTCTAACACTCTGGGTTCCCTCTAAGACACACTAGAAAGTACAATTTTTGAAAGAGTCTCACAGGACAATTGTTATATTCGTACTTATAGTGTGAGTGGACATTCATAATGCAGGTCTATAGTGCTTACTGATGGCATGTGGTGTTATGATATGTTATCTACATTTGTACAGTGCACAACTCACCCATGAGCATATCCTGGCACTGAAGCAGGAGGTGTATGGAATTAGACAAGGCCAATAGTAGGTGAATAGACAGGTCTTTAGTTTCTTGGGGAACTCAAGAACTGAAGAGACAACTAAGATGTGCAGAGGCAGGTTTTTCCTGGCTTTTGAAGAAAGGCAGGAGAAGGTACAACCACTGGTTCTAGTTCTGCGTATCTAGGGGGTGTAAGGAGGTTGTAGAAGTATGTGGTGCCAATGTTGTGTCAGGCTTTGTTTATGTGCGTTTGTGATAAGTTTGAAGAGTGCTTGATTGTTGTTTAGGAGTGAGTGGACATCTGTGAAGTGCACAGTGATGTGAGTGTGGAGTTGAAGATTGAGGGTGAGCCTGGCCTCTGGGTTTTGTATGATCTTGTGCTTTGGGGTCAGCAAATAATTCCTTCATTTAGTGTGTTGTCATAATCCTGCTTTGCTGATGATGAGGGCTTGGGTGACTGTGCTGCGAATGTTGGTAAGAAGCAACAGATCTTCTTGAGCATCTTTAGTGTGTGGAAGCAGGCATCTGAGCCGGCCTGCACTTGCCCATCCCCGGCTCTCCTCTCTCCTGCGACACCTACCACATGCCGGGACCACCGAGGACCTCCATGGAGACCGGCACACCACGCAAGAGTCACAATCAGTGAACGCATCACTGACGGACCTCCAGACAGACCCATTGACTCGCCACCAGCCTCCGTTACTCCACCAAGGAACTCCTGGATCTGGACCCCGGACATCAAAGCTGCTGTACCCCAGCCACCCTACGCTCCACCAAAGGACCATTCTCCTACCAACACTGCTTCTTCTCCTGTGACACCACCACAAGGAGCTCCATGCTACACCAACTAAGAAGCCCAACATATCCGCTCACCCACTACAATGCACCCTGACCAACACCTGCTCCCTCGGCAAATACGCCATAGAAGTCTGGGAAACCATTACCAGCCTCTCCATGGAAATTGCCTTCATCACCGAAATGTGTCTCAAACTCTTTGGAAACCCCAATATCACCACCGTCCCCCACAATGGCTACAAGATGATACACTACAACAGCTACAACAAACAAAGCAGAGGAATCACCATAATTTTCAAAGACACCATCAGATGGAGAGAGAGTTGAAAATAATGCCACTCCTGCTCTTTGCAATACACCTCCATGACCGTGAAGGTGCCAAGGTGACGACGGTAAGTACTGCAACCTAGTAACCATGGGAAGAAAGGGCATAGTTACACAACCACCCCACCCACCCTGCAATGCACTCCCAACCCTTCCCACCATCACAAGCCATACACACCAGAACAAGAGGTAATTACCCGACACAAGGCAAAGAAAACCAGCCCAAAGTACACACATGTGCACATCAAACTCCCACAATGAACCATATCTCCATATTGTGCCAACAGCAACACTGGGTACATAAACTTTAATAGAACATTAAAATATAATGTCCAAATAAGGCCATTGGCCAATCCATGAGAAACAGGCTGAAGGGCCCAAATGGCCTGAACTTAACTCCCACATGTGCACATGGTACTCCACCGTAAAGGGACATCAATGGGGCAGCCAGGCACCTCAGGGAACAGGGGGTGGTGGGGACTTACGACTGGGAGGGGGGTTGGGGATACGTTTGGGAGGTGGAGGGGGTTTGGGTTTGCTCTTGGAAGGTGGGGGAGTGGGCTTGGACCAGGGGTGGCAGACGGGCCTGAGACAGCACGTGGCTTATTCCTCTCTGGGAAAGGGGCCCGGGAATGGGAAGGGCGGACAGGGGCAGACTTAGATGAGGAAGGAGTGGACAGGGCAAGGAGATGGGCATGTTTAGGGACGAGACTGGGTGGGCCAGTGGGTTCGAACAGATCAACACGGGACAGGAAAAGTTTTTCAGGGGCATTTGGGGTGGACATGGAGGAAGGTGTGGGAGTGGAGGTAGAGAGAGTTTTTGTAACTGGTATAGTGGTGCAGGATGTGGATGTAGGTGCCTGTACAGTATGCTGAGGTGTGCTGGATGTGTGTTGAGTGGGTGTCTGGGAATGATTGAGTGTCTTGGGAGGAGGGGGTGGACATAGTGGGACAAGACAGGCTGCCAATGTAAATGGATGTTGTCTGGGTGTCTGCAGGTCTGGTGAGTGTGCTGCATGTGTCAGTCACTGTTGTTGTGGTGAGTGCAGGTGTGGAGTCTGGGGTGGATGACTGGATGTCTGATGTTGTGGTGACTGCAAGAATGGGGCCAGTAGCAGTGACTGAGGGTGCAGTGTTTGTGGGTGTGTATGTTGAGGTGACAGACAGGGAGGCAGGAGAGGTGGACACACTGGGGGAAGTGGATGTTGTTGTGTGTGCCTTCGTATGTTGGGTGTGTGTATGCCTGTGATGGGAAGTGTGGTGCTTGTGTTTCTCTGTGTGCTTCTTGTGTGTGGAGATGTGTGACTCTCTGAACATGTGCTTGGGATGGGTGAAGGGAGTGGGGTGCTGGAAGGGGTAGAGGTGGTTGGAGGGGGGACGGAAAGACCAGAGACACTGGCTGCCATCAACGAGGAGGCCAGAGCCTGAAAAGATCTCTCTAGACATGGCACCGTGAATGCCTTCCAGGTATGCATTACATTGCTGCATCTGGGATGTGAGCCCCTGGATGGCATTGATGATGGTTTTCTGCCCTACAGAGATGGTCCTCAGGAGGTCAATATCCTCCTCCGTGAGGGCAGCAGGGCTGACTGGATCAGGGGATGAGGTGCCTGGGGTGAAGGAGATGCCCACCCTTCTTGGTGAGCGGGTGTCAACACCAGGGCAGTGCTCGCTCTACGAGCGACTAGAATGTAAAAACCCAGCACTCTCAAGACAACGTAATTTATGCATTGTGCTGATATGTTGTTGTTTAACCTTTCGCATTGCAGAGTTGAATCCTGAAGACTTATTTTAAAGGTGCTTATAAATACTGTGCATTTGCAATGTATTGCTGCAGGCTTTCATAGTGTGTCAGGTTGTGGTCCCTTTCCAGGGCCTTCTAGAAGCTTTCCCTGTAGCATGCCTGGGTGTGGTTGTGGGCTGGGCCAAGACTCTATAAAAGGGAGCCAGCCCAGCTCCACGTGCTCTCTATTCAGAGGTCCCAGTGCAGAGCAGCAGCAACTTCCTGAGCTCCTGTTCCAGTGGCCTATTTCGATCTTCCAGGCCTCTGCCCTTCATTCTTCATTGGTGATCCTTGTTCAGGGTGGTAAGACGGAGGTTGGGCTGGGCCCCCAACTCCGTTATCGAGGACGCTCGTATTCTTGGGCCTTATTCTTCATGATAAACAATTTACTCTTGCGCGTGTGAATGTGAGTTTGGACTTTTCATGGCATTTGCATGCTGTTCTTCGAATCGGCAAGACGCGCGATTCGCTTCCTGGTGATTTAACCATTGATATTCATTGTACGCTACCATTCCTTGGAAGTTACATGGTGGCATCCGAATCGGCAAGACGTGCAATTCTTTCCTTGTGTTCAAATTCATGATATTCATTGTGTGCTACCATTCCTTGGCAGTTACATGGTGGCACTCGAATTGGCAAGACGCACAATTCTTTTCCTTGTGTTCTTATTCATGATATTCAATGTGCGCTACCATTCCTTGGCAGTTACATGGTGGCACTCGAATCGGCAAGACGTGCGATTCCTTCCTCGTGTTTCATTCATGTTATTCATTGTGCGCTACCATTTCTTGACAGTTACATGGTGGTTTTTGAATCGGCAAGACACGCAATTCTTTCCTCGTGCTTAATTCATGTTATTCATTGTGCGCTACCATTCTAAGGCATTTACTTGGAAGTATTCGAGTTGACAAGTCGCATGATTTATTCCTTGAATCTATGTTGTGTTATTCATGGTGCACAATACTTCTACAGGGGTTTTAATACCTATGTGAAAATCTGCAATGTGCACAATTCATATTTCAACATTTTGAGAGAAGAAGGCCAGAGTTCTAGATGAAATGCTGTGTGTTCCTGATATGTATTCTTAAAATACGAATTATATGATGGTTCAGAACTTATTCAGATTGTTTCCTGATACTCATGCTAAAGAAAGTACTTGAATTTGAAAGTTTCATTTAACCTCTCTTGATTCCTTCACAGGTATTCAGTCATCTTGAAGCCTAGTCATTTTAAGTCTATTCTTAGGTTGTTCATGTTTTCAGAATGACAATGCTTAGAGTCATAGCATAGTATTGATTTCTTGAGATGTAATTTTGATGATGTGTGTTTTAACCTATTGCTTCCTACAGGTCTCCTTCCCAGCTGTTCCCTTCCTAATCCCCTTTTCCCCACTTGGACTCTCTTAGACTCTGTGACAAATGTAATCAGAGTATTGGAGCTGTCTTGTGGTGGAAGTGTTGGGAACGTGCACAGATCCCGAGGATCTGGTGACTCTGACAGAATAGTGAGCCCACAAATTATTATCCTCCTGGTTTGTGTATGTTCTCAGCATGGCCACACTGGATGAGCTAGTCAAGGCTATCACCCAGCTACAGTCAGAGGTGGTATCATCAAAAGATTTGGCAAATATCTTAGCTGAGAGAGTGAGTCAGTTACAGGATAAGGTAGAGAAGAAGGAGCAAAGTCCCACAGGTGTGTCTTGGCCAGGTACTTCTTCTCAGACTTCTGGAGGTAATTCGACAAACATTTCCCTCAATGTTCCTTCAGCCATTCCTTTAGCTCCCTCTGAACGTTTCTCAGGTGACCCCTTGAAAGCGCAATCTTTCCTGGTTCAAGTGGAACTACAATTCACCTGCAGACCTCATACTTTCCCCGATGCCCAGTCCAAAGTAGCTTTCTTGTTATCATATCTGTCTGGAGATGTAGCTATGTGGGCTATTCTTCTTGTGCGTAAAGATAGTCCCCTGTTGTACAACTAGAGAAACTTTGTTCGTGAGTTTGAGCGAGTTTTTGATCGTAGAACTGTTACACTGTCAGCAGATCGTGAATTATTAGACTTACGCCAGGGGAATCAGGACTTAGGCCCTTATTACAACATTGGCGGTAAAAGCCACTTACCGCCGTGCAGAAGACCGCCAACACACCGCCGCGCCCGCGGAATTCCGCCACAGCTATTATGACCCACAGCACGGAATCCGATGGAATCTTCAGACACCCACACAAGTCCGCCACACCAAAGGTCAGTGATAAACTGGCGAAAACAAAAAATCCACCGTCACGCCAACAGAAATACACTCACACTATCACGACCCACTAATCCACGCGGCGGTCTTTCAACCGCGGTATTCCATTTGCGGTACACACCGTCACGCTCAAAATACAGACACACATACCAAACGCAGCCACATTGGACAATTAAAAATACACATACCTGATACACATACACACACCACTCCCACACACCCAATACAATATAAAACACACACCCACATCACCCACAAACCCCTACGACCACAATTGAGAAAGAAGCACACAGAGAGACACCACCATCAACAATACAAGCATCCACAGGCACACAACACCATCACCCACATAACTTCCATGCACCTCACACAACACCCCACTACATATCAGCACATTATTATCACCACACACACCACCCCACACATCACCCACACCACCCCATGGCACGGCAAAGACACCCCAGGTTCTCAGAGGAGGAGCTCAGGGTCATGGTGGAGGAAATTGTCCAGGTAGAGCCACAACTATTCGGATCACAGGTGCAGCACACCTCCATTGCAAAGAAGATGGAGCTATGGCGAAGAATAGTGGACAGGGTCAACGCAGTGGGACAGCACCCAAGAAATCGGGATGACATTAGGAAGAGGTGGAACGACCTACGGGGGAAGGTGCGTTCTGTGGTCTCAAGAGACCACCTTGTGGTTTAGCGGACTGGCGGCGGACCCCCACCTCCTCCCCCACAACCAACAACATGGGAGGAGCAGGTCTTGGCGATTCTGCATCCTGAGGGCCTCGCAGGAGTAGCAGGAGGAATGGACTCTGGTAAGTCAAATCTTAACTATTACATCCCCCACCCTACCTGCATGCCATCACATACCCCCACCCTCACCCTCACCCCCATCACTCCAACTCCTCACAAATGTCCCAACATCACAAACCACACATCCCAACACTAAGCCCTGCATGCAACACTAAAGCATGGACACCCATCACCAAAGCATGCCCACTACACAAACCCATACACCCCCCTAAACCATCATTACACAAGGTCCCACCAAGGAATGCAAGCACTGTGGTACACGGTCACCCACCCATTGCACACCATTTCACACACAGATGTAATAAACATCCTTTTATACCCCTGCAGGACCCCTACCCAACATCAATTGACAGGAGGGTCCACACGTGTCCACACCAACAGAAGAGGCCCACAGTGATGACAGCAGCTCTGTCCAACTGGATCTAGATGACCAGCCCTGCCCATCGGGGACCTCGGGACAGTTGGTTCCCATCACACAGTCACAGGCCACTACAGAGGTTCCCCCCTCTGGAAACACCAGCACCGCACCCACCCAGCGGGCCCATACCTCTGTCCCCAGGACACGTCAATCAGCAGTGTGTCCACCACTACAGGGAACCCAGGCTAACGCACCACCCCAACAACAACAGGGACCTGGGGGCAGTGGCAGTGGGCACACAGTCCAGGGGACAGAGGCCCAGGAACACAGGGGAACTGGGAGGGCTGCTGTGTGACAGGGGGAGGACAGGCCAAGGGAACCCACTCTCCACGAGGCCCTCTCCAACATCATGGGAGCCTACCACCACTCCCAGGAGACGATGGCAACGGTACTGGTCAAGTTTCAGGAGACCCAGCACCTGCAGGAGGAAGAGTATTTGGGCTTCAGGGAGGAACTCAGAGCCATCAATTCCACCCTGGGCACAATCGTAGGGGTGCTGAAGGAAGTACTCAACACCAGGAGGGACACTGTGGCACAACAAGGGGCCCCTGACACTAGCATGGACGATCAACTGCCCACCACCTCCACCGGCGCTAGTGGAGAGGAGGCATCGCCACAGGACCACCACACCAGCACCCCACCCCCTGCAGAGGGAGAACCACCTCGCAAACGGTCCCTGAGATCCAGGACAAAGACAGAGAACAATGCCAAGACCCCCGCCAAGAAATGAGACCACCCTGAATGTCATCCTTCTGTCCCACTTTGTCACCCTGTCCATCCTTAAACTGCCCCAGCTCCACTTCCTATGCCCATTTGGGCAATGCACCTGTGAGACTAATAGACTGGACTTTGCCATGGACATACCTCCACCATCACCCCTCACCATTTTGCAACCCCCTCCAATATTGAGCACTTAAATAAACACCCTTGAAGCACAAAACAATCTGGAGTCAGTCTGTGATTTCGAAATAGTGTATTAGCAATTACTGTGGCAAAAAGCTCTTTCAATTGTACTGTCAGCATACCTCTGTCACACAGCTCTAGTCCATGAGGAATCAAAACAGATGTCACACAGTGGGACCCACATCTGTGAAATCCTAAGGGAAAGTGACAACTCAGTGACCATACACTGGGTGAAAACGACAGACAGTAGAGAGGTAGTAGTGTTAAAGTACATGTAGCAGGCAGGTTTGTATTCTTACCTGTGTCTCACTGGAAATATTGCAGGATCACCGAGTCCCTGTTGTCGATGTCCTCTTCTTCTGCTTCCTCGTCTTCACTGTCCACAGCGTCCACAGCTACAACACCACCGCCATCTGGACCATCCTCCTGCAGAAAAGGCACCTGTCGTTGCAAAGCTAAGTTGTGAAGCATACAGCAGGCCATGATGATCTGGCACACCTTCTTTGGTGAGTAGAATAGGGATCCACCTGTCACATGGAGGCACCTGAACCTGGCCTTCAGGAGGCCGAAGGTCCGCTCGATTATTGGCTGTGTTCGCCCATGGGCCTCATTGTAGCGTTCCTCTGCTCTTGTCCTGGGATTCCTCACTGGGGTCAGTAGCCATGTCAGGTTGGGGTAACCAGAGTCACCTGCAAATGGCGAGAGACAACTGTTAGACACACACTAACCTGTAGGTATAACCCCAGACCCAGACAACCATTCCCACTGTCTTGCTTCCAGGTGCTCACCTAATAGCCACACACAGTGCCTCTGGAGTTGACCCATCACATAAGGGATGCTGCTATTCCGCAGGATGTAGGCGTCATGCACTGAGCCAGGGAACTTGCATTAACATGGGAGATGTACTGGTCTGCCAAACATACCATCTGCACATTCATTCAATGATAACTCTTCCGGTTTCTGTACACCTGTTCACTCCTGCGGGGGGAACCAAAGCCACATGTGTCCCATCAATGGCACCTATGATGTTGGAGATATGTCCCAGGGCATAGAAATCACCTTTCACTGTAGGCAAATCCTCCACCTGAGGGAAAACGATGTAGCTCCGCATGTGTTTCAGCAGGGCAGACAACACTCTGGACAACACATTGGAAAAAATAGGCTGGGACATCCCTGATGCTATGGCCACTGTTGTTTGAAATTACCCACTTGTTAGGAAATGGAGTACTGACAGCACCTGCACTTGTGGGGGGATTCCTGTGGGATGGCAGATAGCTGACATCAGGTCTGGCTCCAGCTGGGTACACAGTTCCTGGATTGTGACACGGTCAAGCCTGTATGTGATGATCACATGTCTTTCCTCCATTGTCGACAGGTCCACCAGCGGTCTGTACACCGGAGGATGCCGCCATCTCCTCACATGTCCCAGCGGACGGTGCCTATGAAGGACAACAGCGAGCACAGTTCAACCAACTCAGAGGTACATACCCACAGCTCGCACAGAACACGAATCATAATCCGAAAAGTGGCCTGTATGTGTGTTGAGTCTAGGTCTAGGTATGTGTGACGCAGTTAAAAATGAAGCCATGTGGGCCCCTGAAATGGCAGCTGCCTGACCTCTAAAGTGGGACAATGGGGTGTGAGGTAACTGCGGTGGCGTTGTACACCGTTGCGGTAGGCGGTCGAAGACCGCGGTGCAATGTTGCATTGGTTAACATTGGACTCTATGGGTCCCAGGAGCCAATGACGATGTACGCCGGCGGTGACAGTACGCACCGCCATGGACGTGACCGCCATTTTCTATCTGTTCAATCCCTCAATACCTGATCCTCGACAGGAGAGGACCTACAATGCAAGTGCTGTTGTGACCTCGGTCTGGAAGAGACAATGGCTTGAGTGTCTGAGGAAAGGGCCCCTGCCTTCACATCGGAGGAGTTGGAGAAACTCGTGGACGGGGTCCTCCCCCAGTACACGCTACTCTACGGTCCCCCAGACAAACAGGTAAGTACAATGGGAGCATGCTGTATGGGCTATGCCTGTGTGGAGTGGGGTGGATATAAGAAGGTGGGGGGGAGAGTGCTGCGAGCATGAAACGACGGTGAGTGCATGTGCCACATGGCAAAGGTAGGGATGGGGGCCAATGACTGTGACGGTGCAGTTGGTAATAAGTTTCTCTTCCCCCGGTACAATTCATGTAGGTCCGCGCCCACCAGAAAAAAGATATTTGGCGTGCCATCGCCAAGGACGTCTGGACCCTGGGGGTCTACCACAGACGGAGCACCCACTGCCGGAAAAGATGGGAGGACATTCGCTGCTTGAGCAAGAAGATGGCGGAGGCTCAGCTGTGGATGGCCTCCCAACGTGGGAGCGGTGCCCGTCGCACCATGACCCCCCTGATGTTCAGGATCCTGGAGGTGGCGTACCCGGAGTTGGATGGGTGCTTGAGGGCATCACAGCAGCCACAAGGGGGTGAGTACCCTCTCATCCTGCTGATTTTGCGCGCAGTGGAGGGGTCTGGGTGGGGGAGGTGGGCTGTGGGTTTCCCCAGGCCAGGGCAAGTTTGTTAGGCAAGGTCCTTCCGTAAGGCAGGCCATGTGGCACCCCACCCCACCTCTGTAGAGTGCCAAGTACACCTAGTCATGCCCCTGTGTCATCCATGTGTGCAGATGTCGTCCATAGCCTAGTAGGCCATTTCCGAGGGATTGAACAGTGGAGCCCAAGAGCGCGGCGTAGTGCAGGGGGCTTCTGTGTTTGTCGTGTCCGCCAACGGTAGTGGTAATGCATGAACTGAACATGTCTTTCTTCTTTCGCCCCCCCCTTTTTGTGGTCTCCCTCTTCTTGTGTGCATTAGCATCATCAGGTGGAGGAGCAGTGGCACCGGAGCACGAGGGAGCTGCATCCCAGATGTCCATGGAGGGCGAGACTACGGACTCGGAGTTCACCAGTGGGACAGAGGGCGAGGGGAGCTCCATGGCGGGGACAGGAGCTAACACCAGCGACACGGAGTTGTCCTCTGATGGGAGCTCCCTTGTGGTGGTGGCAACATCTGGGCCCCCGCATCTACAGGTACATCCGCCCCCCCCCCTCACCAGCACCGCCCTCCCAGCAGCCCCTCAGCCTTTGCCCCGTGCCCGCTCACCCAGGAGGGTGGGCATCACCTTCGCCCCAGGCACCTCAGCCCCTGTCACCCCTGCTGCCCTCAGTGAGGAGGCCATTGATCTCCTCAGGTCTCTCACTGTTGGGCAGTCTACCATTTTGAATGCCATCCAGGATGTCGAAAGGCAGTTGCAACAAACCAGTGCATTCCTGGAGGGCATTCATTCTGTTCAGGCAGCCCTTCAGCGAGCTTTTCAGACTCTGGCCTCAGCACTGATGGCAGCCATTGTCCCTGTCTCTAGCCTCCCCCTCCAACTTCCTCCACCCAGACCCAATCCCCTGTACCCCAGCCTATCCCAAGCACACCTTCAGACCAGCATGCACACACCTCAACACACAAGGGAAGCTCTTGCAAACATAAGCACCACACATCCCACAGGCACTCATGCAAGCATCACACACATGCAGACACACCGACATCCACTGCCTCCACTGTGTCCCCCTCCTCCTCGTCTCCCTCCTCCCTCCCAGTCTCGTCTACACTCACACCTGCATGCACTACATCTACAGCAACTACTGCCATCACCAGCACACCCACCACCACACCCCGCTCACTTGCAGTCACCACCCCCACTACCATTCACACGTCCCCTGTGTCCTCTCCTAGTGTGTCTGTGACGCCACCTCCCAAGATACACAAACGCAGGCACACACCCACCCAACAGCCATCCACCTCACGACAGCCTCCAGCGCATGCACCTTCACCCAAAGTCACCAAACAAACACTTCCTACAACCACAACCTCTTCCTCCACTCCCAAACCCCCTCCAGCAACCCGTCCCAGTTTCCAAAAAACTTTTCCTGTCCAACCTTCACCTCTTTCCCACACCTCCCCCACCCCGTCCATCTCCTAGGGACCTACTCTCCAGGTCCCAACCTAGCACCTCAGCCACAACATCTACGGGTCCAGTGGTGCCTGTAGTCACCGGAATCTGGAGTGCACCGGCCACCAGGGCAGCCAGTGTGGCACGGAGCCACAGCACGGACAGTCCCCCAACTGTCAAGCATCAAAAGTTGGCCAGTGCCCGGCGGGAGAAGGGGAAGACTCCAGCCACCAAAGCCGCTCCCAGTGGTCCCGGTGGGAGTGTGGAGTCAGCTGCGACACCTTCCAAGGTGGAGAAGGGCCACAAGAAAGTCAGCAGGTCTGGGAAGAGTAGCACGGCGGAGGAGACTGCCATCATCCCCGCTGCCCAGGAGGCCACCGCCTTCATCCCCGCTGCCAAGGAGGCCACCACCATCATCCCCGCTGTGACAGAGAGGACCGTCAGCACAAGCCCCCCTGGGACAGAGAGGACAGCCAGCACAAGCCCCGCTGGGACAGAGAGGACCGCCAGCACAAGCCTCGCTGGGACAGAGAGGACCGCCAGCACAAGCCTCGCTGGGACAAAGAGGACCGCCAGCACAAGCCCCGCTGGGACAGAGAGGACCGTCAGCAGCTGAGTCACTGCAAAGGAACCTCGCCGCCTCAAGCACCGCTGAATAGGGCACCGCCGCTCCAAGCACTACTGAACAGGGCACCGCCGCTCCAAGCACAGCTGAACAGGGCACCGCCGCCTCAAGCACCGCTGAACAGGGCACCCGCCGCCACAAGCACCGCTGGCCCATGAGTGCCAACAGCATTGACGCTACTGAGTCCATCACGAGCAGGATTAAGCACTCTGGGCACAGACCCCCCTCCAGAACCAGTGGAGAAAGGCATCCACTACCTCAGTCCTTAGCAGGATGAAGCACTCTGGGCACCATGCCCCCTCCAAAATCAGTGGAGAGATACATCCACTACCTCTGTCCCTAGCAGGATGAAGCACTCTGGGTACCATGCCCTCTCCAGAACCAGTGGAGGGATACATCCACTACCTCTGTCCTTAGCAGGATGAAGCACTCTGGGCACAAGGCCCCCTCCAGAACCGGTGGAGAAAGGCATCCACTTGAGAGACTGTGGTTTTGCACTCCCCAGGATGGAACAGTGGCCAACCCACCCACTGTAGAGACTTGAGAGATTGTGGCTTTGTAATCCCCAGGATGGAACAGTGGGCAACCCACCCACTGTAGAGACTTGAGAGACTGTGGCTTTGCACTCCCCAGGATGGAACAGTGGGCATGTGGCCCCCTCGTGGATTTGGCATTGTGCACTCAACCAGCTGAGGTGCCCCTCCTTTCCCTCCCCCTTTCCCTCCCCCTGAGTTGCCTGTTTTCTTGTTCTCTGATGCCCCTACAGTGTTCTCTCCGTCATGGTCGGGGATCTTGTGTGGGCCTCGCCCATACCGTGTGGGTCCAGTGTTCCACGGACTTCATTGGAGCACTACCTGGACTACTAAGCTTGGTGTATATTTTGTTTATGGTGTATATATATATATTTTTGCGTACTTGATTTTAAATATATTACAATGGTTACACTAATTTCCTTTTGTCTTTGCATTCTGCTGGGGCGGTTGGGGGGTGTAACTATAATGTATAAATATGTATTAGTGTGTGTGTTGTAGTGGGTGGGGGTGGGGGTGTTGCGTGTGTGTGTCCCTGTTTTTTCCCTTCCCCCTTCCCTGTGTCGTAGGTGCAGTACTCACCGTTGTCTTCGCCGCCGGCGTTCGTGCTCCTGGTAGAGGAGCAAGAAGACGAGGGCTGGCAGGATGTGCATCTCTGGTTCCATGGCATCCAGATTCCTCGTGGGGTGTGTAGAGGTGAGTGTTTTCCCTTCGAAGTCCTGTTTCCGCCGTGTTTGTGTCCGCGGTGAATCCGCCCCAGAAAAGGTGGCAGATTGGTAGGTTGTGATACTGTGGGCGGTACTTTGTCTTCCACCTGTCTGTTGGTGGTGACCGCCAAGCTGTTTGTCTGTACCATTGTGGCGGTCGGAGTGTTAAAGTGGCTGTCTTTGTTGGCGGTTTCCGCAACGTTCGTAATTCCAATTCTTTTACCGCCGGCCTGTTGGTGGTCTTACAGCCGCTTTAACACCGTCCGCCAGGGTTGTAATGACCACCTTAGTGTCATATTTAGCCAACTTTAATTGGCTGGTCGCTGAGACATCCTGCCCTGAAGAAAAAACAAGCGCCCTTGTTTTACAAGGTACTCAAAGAGGAGCTAAAAGATATCTTAGCGCAAATCGACCCGCAACCTACAGACTGTCAAGAATTAATAAACCTTGTCTTGAGGCTTGATCATTGTTTAACAGAACAAAAAGGAACGCGTAAAAAGACTAAAAAATATTCCTGGCGTGTTCATGATAACAGAGACTCAAGAACTCCCAAAGAAAGAACACCTGAACCGATGGAAATTGAAACCATCAGAAGACCTCTGACCAAAGATGAAAAGGACCTACGCAGAAAGAATGGACAATGTCTCTATTGTGGGCGGAAGGGTCATTTTGCCAAAGACTGTCCTATCAAACCAAAGAACAAGCGAGGTCCAGTCCAGAAGGTTGCAGCCAATGCACCAGTCGAGTCGGAAAACTAAAGCACCCAAGATGCATAGAAGGGTTGCTCTTGGGTGTCACCGTGGACCCTTCACAATCTAGACATCTCTAGACATCTTTGAGACATCTCAAATTGGGAATAAGAGTTCAGGTTAAGAAAAAGACCTATCTCAAGAAGGGGCTACCGGGAACTTTGTTGACGCCCAATTGGTTTGTGCATGGGGGATCCCATGTACTGAAAAGAAGACCCCAGAAATCATCCAGGCATTCGATGGAAAACTCTTGACTGGAGGTCCGGTAACTCGTCAGACTGTCCCCTTGCCGGTGATTTGTGAAGTTAAAAATCAAAGAAAGAAACATAAAGAAAAACTCATCCTTGACATGATCCATGCTCCCCAGTATGGGATCATCCTTGGCTTGCCATGGTTAACTCATAACAATCCAGAGATTAATTGGGCAGAAAGAAAGGTCGTGTTCTCATCTGCGCTATGTAAAGAACAATGCTTCCAAAAGATTCAAGTATCAAAAGTTTGCAACTCTTACATAGCTACTGCTGCGGAGAAAGAGGTTCAGCTGCCCAAACAGTATTCAGCTTACAAAGATGTATTTGATGAGAAAGAACCAGAGACACTACCTCCTCATAGATCTTATGACTGTCAAATTGATCTAGTCCCAGGTGCGATACTTTCCAACTGTTGTGTGTATGCCCTGTCAGAACATGAAAATCAACATTTACAAAAATACCTAGATCAATTCTTGGAGAATGGTTTCATTCGCCCCTCTAAGTCTCCAGCAGCTTCTCCTTTGTTTTTTGTTCCGAAGGCGAATGGAGACCTTCAAGCTTGTATCGACTATAGGGGTTTGAACAAAGTCACCATCAAGAATAAATATCCTTTGCCCCTAATTCCGGTCTTACTGGAACAAGTAAGGAAAGCAAAAATCTACACGAAGCTTGACCTTCGAGGTGCTTATCATTTGGTCAGACTGAGAGAGGGTGACGAATGGAAAACAGCGTTCAAGACAAGATATGGCCTTTTTTAATACACCGTCATGCCTTTTGGTCTGTGTAATGCTCCAGCAGCGTTTCAATTTTTCTTGAATGACGTTCTTAGAGAGTACCCTGACATATTTGCCATAGTCTACATCGATGACATTTTGATCTACTCAGACAATGAAAATGAACATGTCCAACATGTCAAGAAAATTCTTACAGCCCTTCGAAAGCACCATTTATATTGCAAACTAACCAATTGTGAATTTCATGTTACCACAGTTGTGTTTTTAGGGGTTATCCTTATCCCTCAAGGTATAGTGATGGCAGAAAAGAAAGTAAAAGCTGTATCTGATGGCCCACCCCAAAGACTGTTTGTGATGTACAATGTTTCCTGGGGTTTGCAAATTTTTACCGGAGGTTCATCAATCATTTCTCCCAGACAGTGGCTCCAATCACAAGGCTATTAAGAAAAAAAGAAAAATTTGTATGATCTCCAGAAGCTGACCAAGCCTTTTCAACTTTAAAGGAAGCTTTCTCCACTGCCCCGTCTTGACTCATCCTGATGCGGATCGACTTTTCACAGTGGAAGCTGATGCTTCAGATGTGGCTATAGGAGCAACGAAATAAAGACACTGGTCAACTTTATGCTGTAGCTTACATGTCTCAAAAGCTGAACGAAGCCGAACAGAACTATGTCACTGCTGAAAAAGAGCTTCTGGAGATTTGTGATGCCTTTAAAGAATGGAGACATCATCTGTTGGGTGCCAAATATACTGTCACAGTAAATACTGATCATCGCAATCTTCAATTCATGAGTTCCGCCAGACTTTTGACTCATCGGCAATTACGCTGGATGCTGTTTTTTGCCGAATTTGATTTTGTGGTAACCTTCCGGCCTGGTAAAGATAATCGCAAAGCTGACACCTTGTCCTGCCAAGAGTCTACCACGTTGCCTGCAGTTCAAGCCTCCAGAGCTATCATTGCTCCTGAGAAGGTCCTATGTATCATAAAAACTGAAGATTTCTTTGAAGACATCCGCAATTCTTTCACTGTTGAGAAATGGCAAACATGGGCCCAAGCAGATCCCAAAAGGTCAATCAAGCAAGGACTACTCTTTCATGATGCTCGTTTGTTCGTGCCCACTACCAAACTTCGCAAAATTGTGTTTCATTGGTTGCATGTTATACGTACGGCAGGTCACCCAGGTACTCCTAAAACTCTTGAATTAATCCAACACTATTTTTGGTGGCCTACCCTAATAAAAGATGTAAAAGCAATGGTAAACAACTGTGAAGTCTGTGCTCGCACTAAAACAAGTCATTCAAAACCGAAAGGCTTGTTATACCCACTCCCAACCCCAAGTCGTCCATGGGAGCACATTTCTTTAGACTTTATTACCAGTCTGCCAGTGGTTCAACAGCATTCAGTAATTCTGGTAGTAGTAGATAGTCTCACGAAATATGGACATTTCATTGCCTGTAAGAAATTGCCCATCTCTAGTGAACTGGCAATTATTTTGCTGAATAGAGTGGTTCGTTATCATGGACTGCCAAAAGTGATCCTCTCCGATCGGGGGTTGCAATTTGCCTCCAATTTCTGGAAAACATGGTGTAAAACACTCCAAGTGACATCTACACTACCTACTAGCCACCATCCTCAAATAGATGGTCAAACAGAGAGAATAAATCAGACTTTGAAGCAATACCTATGTGCTTACGCTGAAAAAGCACTTCATTCTTAGACATCAATGCTCCGGTTAGCTGAGTTAGCCTACAATAACTCATTCCACACTTCTACTGGCGTTACACCCTTTTTTGGTTTGTTTGGCTATCATCCTGACACCTTGCCCATCACAATCCCTCAAGAAAGTTCTCTTACTCCAGCTGTGTCAGAAACCATTCAACATCTGCATCAAACCCGGAAACTGATTCAACAGCATTTAGAAAAAGGCAAACAAAAATACAAAAAGCATTATGACAAGAAACATTGTGAGGGACCGCAGTATCAACCAGGTGACAAAGTGTGGCTTTCCACAAAACATATAGACTTCAAGAAGAAGCACATGTTCAACCACAAATTTATAGGTCCTTACACTGTCCTTCAGCAAATCAACCCTGTGACCTATAAACTGCAATTGCCAAGATCATTACAGATTCATCCAGTGTTCCACACTTCCCTCTTGAAACAGGCAGTCCAAAAGGTCCGCCCTCATCCAGCTCCTGTTCTAGTACAGGGGGAAAAAGAATACGAAGTCAAGAAAGTGTTGGATTCTAAACTGAGAGGGCATAACCTATGGTATTTAATCTCCTGGAAAGGTTATGGCCCTGAAAGTAACTCATGGGTTTCCGCATCTGATATTCACTCTCCAATACTTGTGAGACGCTTTCATTGTCTCAATCCAGACAAACCAGGCCCTAGAGTGCGTCTGGAAGAGGGGAGTACTGTCAACACCAGGGCAGTGCGCGCTCTACGGGCGACTAGAATGCAAAAACCCAGCACTCTCAAGTCAATGTAATTTATGCATTCTGCTGATATGTTGTTGTTTAACCTTTTGCATTGCAGAGTTCAATCCTGAAGACTTATTTTAAAGGTGCTTATAAATACTGTGCATTTGCAATGTATTGCTGCAGGCTTTCAGAGTGTGTCAGGTTGTGGTCCTTTTCCAGGGCCCTTTAGAAGCTTTCCCCGCAGCATGCCTGGGTGTGGTTGTGGGCTGGGCCAAGACTTTATAAAAGGGAGCCGGCCCAGCTCCACGTGCTCACTATTCAGAGGTCCCGGTGCAGAGCAGCAGCAACTTCCTGAGCTCCTGTTCCGGTGGCCTATTTCGATCTTCCAGGCCTCTGCCCTTCATTCTTCATTGGTGATCCTTGTTCAGGGTGGTAAGACGGAGGTTGGGCTGGGCCCCCGACTCCGTTATCAAGGACGCTTGTATTCTTGGGACTTATTCTTCATGATAACCAATTTACTCTTGCGTGTGTGAATGTGAGTTTGGACTTTTCATGGCATTTGCATGCTGTTCTTCAAATCGGCAAGAAGCGCGATTCGCTTCCTGGTGATTTAACCCTTGATATTCATTGTACGCTACCATTCCTTGGCAGTTACATGGTGGCATCCGAATCGGCAAGATGCGCAATTCTTTCCTTGTGTTTAATTCATAATATTCAATGTGCGCTACCATTCCTTGGCAGTTTCATGGTGGCATTCGAATCAGCAAGACGTGCAATTCTTTTCCTTGTGTTCTAATTCATGATATTCATTGTGCGCTACCATTCCTTGGCAGTTACATGGTGGCACTCAAATCGGCAAGACGCGTGATTCTTTTCCTTGTGTTCTAATTCATGATATTCATTGTGCGCTACCATTCCTTGGCAGTTACATGGTGGCACTCGAATCGTCAAGACGCGCGGTTCCTTCCTCGTGTTTCATTCATGTTATTCATTGTGTGCTACCATTTCTTGACAGTTACATGGTGGTTTTCGAATCGGCAAGACGCGCGATTCTTTCCTCGTGCTTAATTCATGTTATTCATTATGCGCTACCATTCTAAGGCATGATTTATTCCTTGAATCTATGTTGTGTTATTCATGGTGCACAATCCTATTACAGGGGTTTTAATACCTGTGTGAAAATCTGCAATGTGCGCAATTCATATTTCAACATTTTGAGAGAACAAAGAAGGCCAGAGTTCTGCATGAAATTTTGTGTGTTCCTGATATGTATTCTTAAAATAAGAATTATATGATGGTTCAGAACTTATTCAGATTGTTTCCTGATACTCATGCTAAAGAAAGTACTTGAATTTGAAAGTTTCATTTAACCTCTCTTGATTCCTTCACAGGTATTCAGTCATCTTGAAACCTAGTCATTTTAAGTCTATTGTTAGGTTGTTCATGTTTTCAGAATGATAATGCTTAGAGTCATAGCATAGTATTGATTTCTTGAGATGTAATTTTGATGATGTGGGTTTTAACCTTTTGCTTCCTACAGGTCTCCTTCCCAGCTGTTCCCTTACTAATCCCCTTTTCCCCACTTGGAGTCTCTTAGACTCTGTGACAAATCTAATCAGAGTATTGGAGCTGTCTTGTGGTGGAAGTGTTGGGAACATGCACAGACCCCGAGGATCTGGTGGTGGCGGAAGATGACACAGAATGGGTGGGCCCACTAGGGTCCGCCACCACCAGGGAGCTCCAATTGGAGGATGTATCAGAGTCACTTCCGCCAGTGGTAGTTGCCTCCCTGTGGTACTCCCCTTACCCTCCAACCCACTGGTCCCCTTGGCGTCAGTTGACTCTGCCTCCTTGGAACCGTGGGCCGCTGCATCCCCACTCACCGGTGCCACTCCTCCCTCGCCAGAAGATGCTGATGTACACAAAGAACACAAGAGCACAGGGGTGGGGAGATAAAACATGAGAGAAATCTGTAAATACCTGAATGAATGTACGTCCTTGCTGCACACACATTCCCATCCAGCTCACACACCTACACGCAGCACCTACAACTATAGTCATGACTATGCCCCTGACTATTGGCCACTACCCCAGCATAAAACTAATTTCCCACATGACACACCGACCAGATGAACTGTTAGACCTGCCCCTGAGGATTTCCATGCTCATGGGGGGCACGACTGCTAGAATATACCTGTCAAAGTGCCTGGCACTAGACAGCATAAATACTACAGCACCCAAACACATCCATCAAAGTGGTATGATACAGTGTTTGTACTCACCCCCTTGTGGCTGCTCTGCTGCCTTCAAGCACCCATCCAAATCCAGATATGCCACTGCCAGAATGCAGCACATTAGGGGGGTCAGGGTCCGACGGGCACCCCTTTCTCATTGGGAGGCCTTCCCCAGCTGGGCCTCTCAGATCTTCCAGGCCCAGTGCCGCAGGTCCTCCCACAGCTTCCTGCAGTGGGTACTCTGCCGGTTGTAGCCCCCCAGGGTCCGTACCTCCCTGTCGATTGCTTGCCAGTGTCCCCTCTTCTGATGGGCGCTGACCTGTATGGGACAAACAGAGAAGAAAAACAGAGGTCAGGATATGGCCATTTGATACAGCTGACAATACGTCCCCTATGGGACGGACACTTCACAGGATCATTTCACGACCTCACTCACAGTACTTGCCACACAATCTACGCCTATGCAGTTACATATCAACCACACATACATACAGGCATCTGCCACCATCACACACATCCACGCAAGGCAACTGCCTACTCACCTGCTCCTCTGGTCGCCCATATAACTTGGCATACAGGGGAAGGACCCCGTCCACCAGCTTTTCCAGCTCCTACTTGGTGAAGTCCGGGGCCCTTTCCCCTGTGACTCGTGACATTGGAGTGACCAGAGTCAGGACACAGCAGTATACTCAGTGGAGTACTTGCATGCACGGGATCCAGGAGTCAAGTGAAACCGTCACCGGTGATGGCGATCATGATAGGCCCAGGTTCCCCATTGACAACCATGTAAACCAATGAATGGATGCATGGCGGTGGACACCACCTTACGCCATGACAACTACCGCCAGCGGAATGATGTTACTTCCACTCCATTATATCTGGATGGCAGAAGGCTGTGATTTTGCTAGCACCACATACATATTTCCTGGTCATGGGTCCCAGTCAGGGCCGTCAGGTCCCAGCCCTTTGTTGACTGCCCACATGAGTGTCTGTTCCTCACATCAGTCCCGAGGTATCACTGCATACATGTTCCAAAAGTTGTACATCATACATTGCTTGTGTGTGTAACCAACGTATTGTACAGCACTTATTCATGCACAACAAGTTTTGCATGTGTATGTGTGTCCTTCATATGTGTTCTTTCCTCCCCATAGGTACAGATCCATGTGGTGAGGGAGGGCCCCATCTGTGCACCGACCTCTTGTTGATTTGGAAACCATGGTGGAACGTCACATCATTGTGACCTACAGACTCAATCGTGCAGCAATCAATTACCTATAAGCTTTACTGGATCCCGTACTGAGACCGTCTAATTGGAATCAGCATGCCTTCCCTACTGAAGTGCAAGTGCTCTCTGTACTCCATTTCTTGGCTACGGGCTCATTTCAGGTGACAGTGGGCATGGGTGCAGGTTTCTCACTGCCAATGATTAGCCTCGTCCTGTCCAAATTCCTGGATTCTTTTGTACAACACCTCCAGACATATGTCAAGTTTCCCCAAAGGCCTGAACTCCCTGCCATCAAGTCTGAATTCTATGCCTCTGCTAACATTCCCTATATGATAGGTGCCATCAATGGCACCCACATAGCTCTCATCCCCCCGAGAGTGAATGAACAGGTGTACAAGAACAGGAAGAACTTCCACTCAATGAATATACAATTGGTGTGTACTGCTGTGTAATGCCATGTTTCCAGGATCAGTTCATGATTCCTTTGTCCTGAGGAACAGCAGTGTGCCACACATGATAGAACAACTACAAGGGGACAGAGGATGGCTCATAGGTGAGTGTGTATGACACTGGATCAGTACATAGCTGACAACCACGCTGTCTGCAAGTAATGGCAGTTTGTTACAGTCCTGTTTCAACCACTTTTGCAGGTGATTCTGCCTACCCCGACTTGCCATGGCTCCTAACACCAGTGAGAAATCCCAGGACAGATTCAGAGAGGAATTATAATGAGGCCCATGGATATACTAGGAGGGTGATTGAGCACACTATAGGTCTCCTGAAGGCCAGATTTTGTTGCCTCTATCTCTCTGGGGGATCCCTGTGCTATGGCCTTGTAAAGGTGTGTAGCATAGTGGTGGCCTGCTGCATGCTGCACAACCTGGCTGTGAGGAGAGCTATCCCCCTACGAGGAGGAGGGTGCTGTACATCTATACCTGCTACCTCTGAGAGGGGATGAGATTGATGGTGATGATGTACGGGGGGAAGATGTCCACTCCAGGAACCAGCTGATTCAACTATACTTACAGTGACTATGAGGTACTGTTCACTGATGATGTTGCCTGCACTGCATAATGTTTGTCTCATTTGTTTGAGGGATGTGGGGTCTGTAGTCATTGACACTGTTGCCTGAAGAATAAGGTGGCATGTGCCATGGAAACAAACATGGTGTACAATTTGGTTAACTCCATACGATGTTGTGCGTGGGGTACCATTCCTGCAATAAAGGTATGATTATGGAATTGACTGGCAAATGCATTCACAATTATAATTGAATCTACATATTGACAGGGGACATACTAATTGGTGTAAATGTGTTTTATTTGGTGTCACAAATGCATTGGTGCTCTGTACAGTGATCAGGAGTGGGCTCATGGTGGATGGCCATAGTAGGTACATGGGCTCAGCAATTGGTGGCAGTGGGTATAGGTCCATATGTCCCTTGCAAGTGGTTAAGTTGCTATTGGCGGGTGAGCATGGTAGCACAGTGGCACACATGGGAGACAGTTCAGGTCAAAGTCACTTCTTTGTGGGGGCCTTGGTCTTGGCAGGTGTTCCAGTGCCATATCTGGGTCAGATGGACCATTTGAGTGTCTGGTGCTGGGCTGCATGGGTAGGGGTGCTGGTCTCTTATGTGTTCTCTGCCAGTGCCACCAGTCCAGTTGCTGCTGCTGAGGTAGAGGGCTGGTCTGTGTCCTGGGAAGTGGTAGGGGCTTCCAGGTTGGTGGGGGTCTCAGGCTGGGTTGGATAGTGGTGCTGCAGCACCCCTGCAATAGTGGCCATGGTGACATTGAGTTGTTTCCACTGCTCCATGGTCTCTTGATGTTGGGCTATCTGCAGCCTTTGACTCTGTTCCAGGGTGGCCAGGATCTGACCCACCCTGTCTGTCTTGTGTATGGTGGTATGCTCCCAGAACCTCAGAGTTTCTTTCCTGGGCTGCTGCAGCATCCATCCTTTGGCCTCCCCTTGGGCCCCTGGGCCACTGATGCCCTCCAAATTGGCCTAGCCCCCTGTGCCTGTGTCCCCTGCACAGGTCTGACAGTCCCACTTGCACTGGGGCCATCATCATCCTGCCTGTTAGTAGGTGGTGACTCTGGCCTCTGTACATGTGGTCCGCCATCCTCTGGCCTCGAGACACTGGTGTGGGGTCCTTTGGCCAGAGGTGATGTTGGTGGCTGGGTGGTAGAGGTGTCAGTGGTATCCTGGGTGGGGCTGCTGGAGGGTGACAGTCCAGGACTATGTGACAGGCAAGGCTAATCCTCACTGTCCATACTTCCCTCTCCAGTCTCCTGAGCGGGGCCTCTGACTCCATGAGGGCCGCTGGCACTCCTTGGCCTTTCCGTCAGGGTGGCATGGGTGGTGGTGCCTGTGGGAGGAATGGGCATGTATGTTACATGTACTAATTTGAATTAGGATGTACAGCTCTGCACTATTTTGTGCTGTTTATTCCGCTGTTGGGCCATGCAGGGACCTATTGTGGGGTTGTCCTAACATTTTGCATGGGGTGTGGAGGTGTATTGTGGGTGCAGTGGTACCATTGTGATTCCTTGCAGATGTAGGTGGCTGTGCAAAGCAGGAGGGATGTGGGCCTGTTTAAGGGTTTGTGGGCATGCAGGGTGACTGGATGAGGTGAGTGTGTCCTGGGTGGGGTAGTGGTCCTGGTAGTAGTTGGAGAGGTACATGCATTACAGCTGTGGTGGATATGAAGTAATTGTAGATGACTTACCCGAGTCCAGTCCTCTAGTGAGTCAAATGAGGCCCTCCGGGTGCAGGATAGCCAGTACCTTCTCCTCCCAGTTGATGTAGTATTTTGTCCACCATTGTTCTTAGCTCCCCATCTGTGAAGCGGGGTGTTTAGGGGGTGCTAAGGTGTGTTTTGTGGGTGGTGTGTTGTAGGATTATTGGTGAGCTTGCTGTTGTGTGGTTGGGTGTTGTGAATTGTGTGATGTTGCTTTCAGTGTTTGCGTGTTGTATGTGTGTATGTGAATGTTTTATAGTGTTGTGGATGTATGTCAGGTGTGTGGGTTTCAAACTTGCCAATGTGTGCATTTCTTGCTGTTGGGTCCACTTGCTGGCCGTGGCGGTCCGTACCGCTAATGGTCATTCGTCATCCACTTTCCACCGTAGTGATTTGTGCATCATTATTTGGAGGGTGGGGGATTTGTCTGCTTGGCGGTGGCAGGGTGGGGTGTGCAGCCTTTCACCATCAAGGGCCCTGACGGTG
Source organism: Pleurodeles waltl (assembly GCF_031143425.1). Taxonomy (NCBI): domain Eukaryota; kingdom Metazoa; phylum Chordata; class Amphibia; order Caudata; family Salamandridae; genus Pleurodeles; species Pleurodeles waltl. Next base: position 112,120,179 of record NC_090436.1, on the reverse strand, counting down.
GCTGGAGGTAGCAGAATTTTTGGAGGCTTCCGTTTTTGGCATCATTATATGGTGGTGTGCTGTTTACTGCCAATGGCGGTCTTCTGTTCACCGTCACCACGGCGGTCAGCGATGTTTCCCGTCATGTTCATAATGATCACCTCAACCTCCACATTGACAACCCCAGTGACACCAACACCAACACCATCACCCTCCTGGAAACCCTCAATAATACTGGCCTCACCCAACTGGTCACCGTACTCACTCACAATGCCAGAGTCAAGTTCAGGCACACCACCGAACTCACCCGGACTGACCACGCCATCTTGCACTTCAACATCTCCGAAGCCCAGCAGACCACCATCATGCAACATATCTCCTCCCTCTGCTCCTGGACCAAGGTCACCAAAATCTAATGGACACAGACCCTCTCCTCCTCACACCCAAAAGCCACTGCTGACCTCAACCTAGCAGTTCAGAACCTCACCTCCTGTATCACCAACTGTGCCAAGAGGGTGGGCCCACTGAAACCAGCAAAAACCAACAGGACCTCCAAATGCGCTAGCTTGTTCACCACAGAGTTCTGAACCACGGATCGCAAATGTTACCAACTCGAGAAACCTTGGCGCACCGCCAAGAACCACACCGACAGAGCCATCTACAGAGAAGCCCTCAGCACCTACCACCGACCCATCAAAGAGTCCAAGAAAGCAGCCTTTGCCACCTGCATTGACTTAGCAGCCAACTGCACCAAGGAACTCTTGAGAGTAGTCGAAGAGTTTCCCAACCCTACAGCCACAGAAAACACCATTCATCCTTCCCAGGACCTCTGCGACACCCTCTCGGATTTCTTCCACAAGGTCATCAACATCTACCACAGCCTCAACTTTCAACCAGCTACCTCCAACCCCAACAGCCTGAACCAACAGGCTAACGCCAGACAGCCAGACCATCACTGTCTGGACCCCGCTCACCACCCTGACCACCTCAGCCATCATGACCTCCATCCCCTCTAGTACACATACGACCTCTGCCCCACTACCTTTACAATCTTAGAACTAACCAGATCAGCAAACACCTCACCAGCATCATCAATGCCTCTATTTTCACTGCAAACTTCACAGACAACTTGAAACATACCATTGTCAGACCTCAAAAACTATTGCTTGATCTCTCTCTTAATCTTCCCATTCAAGGTTCTGTAGAAAGCCATCAACCTCCAACTCACCACCTTTCTAGAAAAGAACAACCCTCTGGTCACCTCACAGTCAGGATTCTGCACAAACCACAGAACTAAGACTGTTCTTATCACCACCACAGACGACATCAGAAGACTCCTCAACTGCAGAGAAAGGTGGCTCTGATCCTACTTGACTCGCCGCAGCTTTGGACACAGTCTCCCACAACACCCTCATCAACGGACTCCACAACTTAGGAATATAAGAAGACACCCTCAAGTGGATGGCCTCCTTCCACACAGGATGCACTCTAAGCATCTGCCTGCCCCCTTTCACTTCAGCACCCAAAGACATCATCTGTGGTGTACCCCAAGGATCAACTATTAGACCCACCATGTTCAGTGCCGACATGTCCCCCCTCGCAAACTTCATAAGATCCCATGACATCAGTATCATCTCCTACGCCAATGAAACACAACTTACCCTCTTCCTCACAGATGACCCAGCCAACACCAAAATCAACTTATGCAGTGCCATGGCCGACAAAGCCAACTGGATGAGAGACAACCACTTCAAGATGAACTCTGACTAAACTGAAGCACGCATGTTCAGGACCAACACCTCAGCCTGGGAAGACAGCTAGAGACTAACCCAACTGAGACCCAGCCCTACCCCTACAGATCACTCCTGCAACCTAGGGATCGTCCTTGACAGTCAACTGACCATGAAACATCAGGTCAACACCACTACCTCCTCCTGCTTCCACACCCTCTGCATGCTCCACAGAATCTTCAAATGGATCTCCACTGAAACCAAGAAGACTGCCACTCAAGCACTCATCAACAGCTGCCTCGATTACAGCAATGCTGACATCTCCACCCAGCTATTCAGAAAAGTTCAGAATGCAGCAGCCCAACGCACCCTGGACCTACTCAGATGCACACACATCACCTCTCACCTGAGGAACCTCCACTGGTTTCCCAACCACAAGAGATGTCAATTCAAGATTCTCACCTAAAAGGCCCTTCATGACCTCCGTCCCTCTAACATTAACCAATGTCTTGAGTTTCACCTACCCTCCAAACAGTTCTGCTCTTACTCTCGCACACACTCCCCTGTATACATCACAGCCACGTGGTGGCCGCAACTTCTCATACATTGCTGCAAGAACCTGGTACGACCTGCCACCCCACCACTGCACATCCCCCTCACTGACGGTCTTTAGGGAGAAGCTTGAGACCTGGCTCTTCGACTAGGCCCAGCGCCCAGATACCTCACAGGGTGCTAACATGCACTATACAAATGCTTATTAATTAATTGATTGACTGATTGAACTCCTCACATGAGGTTGATTCATCAAGGATGAAAGGGGCCAGGCTGACCACCTGGGTGTGGCTTGCCAGGATTCAGCAAATCCAGCAAAGTGTGGGACTTTGGATGCCAGCTCCATGCAGTTGTTGGATACGCATTGAGCAGGAGACAGTGTTGAAACCTGCCAAAAGATTGAGATCTGGATGTTGTCTGAGGCAGAGATTAAATTGCTATCTGACTTGAAGTACAGTTTTATGCTACTGAGGCCTACATGGTCTACCAAGGTGTCAATCTAAGGGTAATCATGCAACCCAAGTCTAGATTTTGGCCCTCATTACAACCCAGGCAGTCGGTGATAAACTGGTGGTAATACCGCCAGGCAGAAGTCAATATTCTGCCCACTTAAAAGCCTGGGGGAAACAGACCTCAGAAGGGAAAGGACTCACAGTTGGAGACACAGGGAACAACCACAATGCCATGGAGCCCGAGCTGAAAATCTTCCCTATGATATTTTATGTCCTGCTCCACCACGAACACCAAGGATGGCGAAGACGACCACGGTGAGTACAGCCACCTAGCACACAGGGGAGGGGAGGGAGTTAAAAGAAAGTGACACACACACGCACCCCACCCCCCTCCACCCCAACACCATAACACATGCAGCTGCAGCAATAAAACATATTTACCTTGTACCCCTCAGGAATAATGCAAGGACAACACAAATAGATGAAAGTGAGTGTAATAATATAAATACAGTAAACAATATGAACATTCAATCTAAAAGTATATACATATGTACAGTTCAAGGGACACTGCCCATTCCTCAATGTGCGTGGGTCACAGGGCCACATGACAAAGTCTAAGTCCCCACTTGTCTCCTGCACCAACACAGAAACAAAACACTGCAGGGGTATCAGTTGGAAAATAGGCAGGCACCTCAGGGGTACAGGGAATGGGGGGCACCTCAGCCGGCAGATGGAACATTACCACTGGTCCTGGAGGGGGCAACATGCCCTGTGCTTGGTCCTGGGGAGTGCAAGGCCACAGTCTCTCAAGTGGATGACTTGCCCACTGGTTCTGGAGGGGGCATCGTGCCCTGTGCTTCTGATCCTGCTAAGGATGGGGTGAGTGGGTGTCATACCGACTGGTTCTGGAGGGGGCATCGTGCCCTGTGCTTCTGATCCTGGGGAGTGCAATGTCACAGTCTCTCAGCTTGGTGTCATACCCACAGGATTTGGAGGGTGCAGGCCGCACAACAGCCAAGGGAGGCAGGTCTACAGACCATCCGCCGGTGGTGACAGCTGCTCAGTGGTGGTAGTGGTGTTGCTGCTGGTAGTGTTAGTGGGAGGCTCCAGCCCATCCCCTGCAGCTTCGGGCTGCTGCCCACTGCTGGTGGTGATGGTGGTGCTGCTGCTGGTGGTGGTTGTGAGGAGAAGCGCCTGCCCATCCCTTGCAGCCTCGGATGGCTACCCACTGCTGGTGGTGGTGCTGCTGCTGCTGGTTGTGGTGGTTGTGGGGGGAAGCTCCTGGCCATCCCCTGCAGCCTCGGACGGCTGCACAACCATGGTTGTTGATAGGGGCTCTGACTGAGTCCCAGCACCAGGCCCCTTGTCCTTCCTGCCTGCTGGTGCAGGCCCCTTGCCCTTCCTGGCAGCAGCTGGGGATGGCTCCTTGCTCTTCTTGGCAGCACTTGGGGGAGGCTCCTTGCCTTTCCTGGCAGCAACTGGGGATGGCACCTTGTTCTTTTTGGCAACACCTGGAGCAGGCTCCTTGACCTTCCTGGCAGCAGCTGGGTATGGCACCTTGCTCTTCAGGGCAGCAGCTGGGGAGGGCTCCTTGTTCTTCCGTGCAGCACTTGGGGCAGGCAACCTTTCCATGAGGCTGCCTGGTGCCCTGGATCCTTTACCACCACGCATGGGTGTGGACACTACTGGGCCCGTGGACTGGGTGACTGATGTGCTTGCCTGGGTTTTTGCCACCCTAGGGAGACGTGAAGGATGGGGGGTAGGGAAGAGGTCAATGGCGGAGAGAAAAAGCTGCTTAGGGACATTGGGGTGGAAAGAGGGAGAAGGTTTGGGAGTGGAGGAGGAGTGGTTGTGGGAGGTGTCTGCTTGCTGTGTTTGGGTGCAGGTGCATGGGCTGGATGCTGTTGTGAGGTGGATGGCTGTTGGGTGTCTGAGTGCTTGCTTTTGTGCACCTTGGGAGGGGGGGGCGACAGACACAGTGGGAGAGGACACAGGTGACGTGTGCATGGCTGTTGTGGTGGTGTCTGCCAGTGAGGTGTGTGTTCTGATAGGTGTGCTGGTGATGGTGGTAGTGGTTGAGGATGTAGTGCATGCAGGTGTGAGTGTGGACGCTACTGGGAAGGAAGTGGAGGAGGAGGAGGAGGGGGCCACAGTGGAGGCAGTGGATGTTAGTATGTCTGTATCTGGATGGAGTTTGTGTGAGTGCCTGTGGAATGATGTGTGGTGCTTTTGTTTGCCTGTGCTTCTCTTGGGTGTTGTCCTATGTGCATGCTCGTCTGCCTGTGTGTTTGGGAAAGGTTGGGGTTGAGGGAAATGGGATTGGGAAGAAGACATTAGAGGGGAGGGTGGAAACAGGGACAGTGGCTGCCATCAGAGAGGAGGCCAGAGCCTGAATTGATCTCTGTTGGGGCGCCAAGCCAGTGTGAATGTCCGCCAGGAATGCATTTGTCTGTTGCATTGGGCTGCCAGCCCCTTGATGGCATTCACAATGGTTGACTGCCCAACAGAGATGGTTCGCAAGAGGTCAATAGCCTCCTCACTCAGAGCAGCAGGACTCACTGGGGCAGAGCCTGAGGTGCCTGGGGTGAAGGAGTTGCCCACCCTCCTGATGGAGCGGGCACGGGCAACTTGATGAGGGGCTGCTGGGAGGGCGATGCTGGCACAGGGGGTGGCGGCTGTACCTATAGCTAGGGTGGTCACAGAAGTGTCTGCCACCACCAGGGAGCTTCCACCAGAGGAGGTATCTGTTTCTGAACTGTCCCCTTCAGTCCCCGCCGTAGTGCTTCCCTCGCCCTCCGTCCCACTGGTGCCCTTTTTGTTGGTGGACTCCTGGGTCCTGTGGGATGCAGCTCCCTCCGTCGCTGGTGCCTCTGCGCCTCCGCCAGATGATGCTAATGCACATAAGGACAGGATGACAAAACAAGAAAGAGGGGGAGACAAAGGATACCCTGGGTCAATGACTGCAACAACACCACTGTTGGCGTACATACCACCATCACACACAGGGAAGAGTCCTATGCACTGTACAATGCACTACCAGTAACAATGCTAGCCACCAGGGCATGGGGAGGGACACATACCACCAACTGCACCATACCTGGGACCCACAGAGCCCTGCCCAGTAGTGGATGCCTGCAAGCTAGGTAGGAGAAATATCACATCAGAACCCTGTCCTACATGGGACCTACTCTGCAATGTCAGGCCTGGCCTAAGGGCACCCACAGATACACATCCCCCACCCGGATACCACCCTAGCATGCGTAAGTTGTAATCATGGGCACTGTACTCACCCCCTTGTGGCTGTTGTGATACTCTCCAGCACCCATTCAGGTCCGAATAGGCCACTGCCAGTATGTGGGCCATCAGGGGGGTCAGGGTTCGAAGGGCACCCCTTCCTCGCTGGGAGGTCATCCCTAGCTGGGCCTCTGCGGTCTTCCATGCCCAGCGTTTCTGACAGTGGGTGCTCGGCCTGCTATAGACCCCCAGGGTCTGCACGACCTTGGCGATGGCACGCCACATACCCTTCATTTGATGGGCGTTGACCTGCAGAGGAATACACACAGGGAGAGTTTTTAGTCAGACCGTCCTGACTGTTACACTTATGGCCCACAATGCCCCTTCACATCGCCATTTGCATACACAACGCCCGGCACACAAGCTGCATGCCTCCCAGGGGACATCCACCAATCCCCTCCTACACTAGGCCATCACAAACACCACTCCATGCATTCATGCCCCATGCATCGTGCTCACTGTGTACTCACCTGTTGGTCTGGAAGCCCATACAGCAGTCTGTACTGGGGTAGGACCCCATCCACGAGTCTCCCCTACTCTGCTGAGGTGAAGGCAGGGACCCTTTCCCCAGTCACACATGCCATGGTAGGTTCCAGAAACAGGTCACAGCAGCACATGCAGTGTAGGTCCTCTCCTGTTGAAGGTGAGGTAGCAAGTGAGAGAACAGATAGGAAATGGCGGTGACGTCCGCGACTGTGCATACCATCACAGCAGGCGTACATCACCATTGGCCACTGTACCACATAGGGGCCAATATTATCCAATGAGGAGTTGCACGGCGGTTCACGACCGCCTCCCAAAACGGCGCACAATATCAGCAGAATTACCTCACTTCCACCTGTCCCGCCACAGAGGACAGGCCTGCCCCCCCCCCGAAGTGGCATCCGCCTGCCACACAGGACAGGCGGATGTCACTTCAGGGGGGGCAGGCCCTGGATTATAACTGCGTCACATTTCACAATTGGACATACAGGACAAATGCCACTTATACATTTCAAATTAGCATCATGCATTGTACTGTTGTGGCTACAATGTTCAGTTTGTGATCGGCTCCTCACTCTTTTGTCCCATAGATTGCTACCGCTGCAGATGATTAGGAGGTGGAGACATACCCCCATCTACAGACCCCTGGTGGACTTGGCAACAATGGAAGATAGGCACATTATCCTCACCTACAGACTTGACAGGGCCACACTCACGCAGCTCTGTGCCCAACTAGAGCCTGACCTGATATCTGCTATCCGTCACCCCACTGGGATCCCCCCTCTTGGGCAAGTTCTATCAGTGCTCCATTTCCTGACAACTGGTTCTTTCCACTTGACAGTGGGCTTGGCAGCACGAATGTCACAGCCAATGTTCTCAATAGTGCTGACCAGAGTGTAGGCTGACGTCTATGCAATGGGACATATCCCCAATGTAATTGGGGCTATTTATGGAACACTTATTGCATTTGCCCCCCACCGGCAAAATGAACAGGTATTCAGAATTCAAAAGAGTTTTCATTTCATGAATGTCCATATGGTGTGCCTGGCGGACCAGTACATCTCCCATGTCAATGCTAAGTATCCTGGGTCTCTGCATGATGCCTTTATCCTGAGGAATAGCATCCCAAATGTGATGGCCCAACTACAGAGGCACAGGGTTTGGCTAATAGGTGAGCCCTGGTTCCCACCCAGTGGATGTTGGTGTATGGGTATGGTGTAGGCCATACGGGATTGTGTGTGGCAAAATTTTGTCCCTCCATATTTGTAGGTGACTCAGGTTACCCCAACGCATCATGGCTACTGACCCCGGTGAGGAATCCCAGGACAAGAGCATAAAAACGTTACAATGAGGGACATCGGCATACAACAAGGATAATAGAACGTACCATTGGCCTCCTGAAGGCCAGGTTTCGGTGCCTCCATCTAACAGGTGGATCCCTGTGCTACTCACCCAAGAAGGTCTGCCAGATAATTGTGGCATGCTGTATGTTGCACAACCTTGCCTTGCGTCACCATGTGCCTTTTCTGCAGGAGAAGGAGGCCGGAGATGGCCGTGTGGGAGCAGTGGACCCTGTGGACAGTGAGGATGAGGAGGCAGATGATGAAGTTGAGGACAACAAAACTGCAGTGATCAGACAATACTTCCAATGACACACAGGTAGGACAATGTTACTTCATATTTCATTGACATTTTCTTGTTTATCTTTGTCACTGGCATGCTGTTATTTCCCACTTCTATGCCCACTCACCGTACCCTTTGGTCACTCATTTTGCAGATGTTGGTGCCCCACTATCACTCCTGGTACGATCACTGCAGCAATCTACAGGTCTTTCCAATGTGAACATTACTTTACATTTGAAATGCAATGCAATGTTTGAACCTGGATAAACCAATACATACGTAAATCATTTGACATACTCCATACTGGTATTTTCTCAAAGGGTGTTTATTTAAGTGCTAAGAAGTAGATGATGATGGAGGAAAGTCCAGGGTATTGTTCCAGTCTATTGATAGCACAGGTGCATCGTCCAAGGGGGCATGGGAAGGAAAGCAATTGCAGTTCAAGGTGGATAGGGTGACATAGTGGGACACAAGGGTGACAATCAGGAGAGTCTCATTTCCTGGCGGGGGTCTTGGCAATAGTCTCTGGCATCTGCCTGGATCTGCACCTGCACCTCTTCTCCGCTGACATTGGCTGGGGCACCCTTGGGGATGTGAATGCAGTGTTATTGTTTCTTTGTGTGACCTATTGTGCATCAGTGGGTTGCCCTCTTTGGTTGTATTCACCCTGCCAGCTTTCGTTTGTGTGAGTTGGTATATGGTGGGCTAGCTGATTCTCTCTAGTGTGCATTCTTTATTGATAGGTGTCCAAACAGGGCTGTGAGTGGTGTCCATGCATTGGTGGTGCATGCAGGGCTTGGCATTGGGATGAGTGATATGTGATGGTAGGGTGTGTGGGAGGTGGTGGAGTGATGGGAGTGAGGGTGAGGGTGGGGGTATGTGATGGCATGCAGGTAGGGAGGTAGTAGTAGTAAAGAGTTGAACAAAAGATGAGGGACAGGGAGGTTAAAGGTCCAGTGTATGTTCTCCCAAACCTAATCACAAAAATCAAGAATACACTAATCCTAAAAGGGGGAAAGGAAAGCAAGACACAGGGCAACCCTTAGGTTAGAAGCTAGTGCCCTCACACATCTCATCGGATGTCATGCTTCATCAGAGGGCGAGCTCCTCGTCAGACCGGTGCTGCAATGTCTGACGGGCACCCCTAAACGGGGGCTCTTTGCCGGAGGTCTTTTATCAGTAACACTGTGCCGTAAAGAAAGGTCAAGTGCTTGGTTCCCCAATTCCGGGCACCACTTAGGTGAGGAGAGAGAAGAAATGGCAAATAGAAAAAGTTAAAATTGGCTCAAAACCCAGGTAGAGCATAACGTTTTCATGAACAAAAAGGTTATGGCCAAATCAATAAAAGCAAAGGGGAGAGTAAAGAATGAGATAATGCTCAAACCACTCTCACACTATACCTGAAACAATAAGGGTTGAGGAATTAGCCTAAACCCTAAGACAAAGGGTCAACATGTTTTGTGTCTGACACTTCATCAGGACCAACAAATCTATCTGAATAATTTTTCCTAAACAATAATAACGGGGTACAATTTGTTCAAACTGACAGTCCTATTAAACTCCAGTCACTTACAGTAAGGCTGTACGTCAAACTAGTCTAATGTAAGGGTCAACCGTCCCATCAAAAGGATCGGGTGTCATAGTAAAACACATACCCAGAGGAGAGCTAGAACATTAGTCATCGGAGCTCCTCAGCGTGGGACCTACCCGCGGCCGTGTTCCTGCATTAATACATTAATAGTAAAGAATTGACTTACCAGAGTCCAGTCCTCCTGCTACTCCTGCTACTCCTGCCAGGCCCTGAGGATGCATGATTGCCAAGACTTGCTCCTCTCATGTAGTTAGTTGTGGGGAAGGAGGTGGGTGTCCACCGCCAGTCCTCTGTACAGTGAGTTGGTTTCTTGCTGCAATGGAACATACCTTCCCCTGTAGGTCGTTCCACCTATTCCTGATGTCATCCCTGGTTCTTGGGTGCTGACCCACAGCTTTGACCCTGTCTATAATCCTCCCCCATAGCTCCATCTTCCTAGCTATAGATATCTGCAGCACCTGTGCTCCAAATAGCTGTGGCTCTACCCGGATGATTTCCTCCACCGTCACCCTTAGCTCCTCCTCTGAGAATCGGGGGAGTCTTTAAGGTGCCATGGGCGTTGTGTGAGTAGTATGGGTGAGGGTGTGTAGGGTGATGTGTTGGGGTGTTGGATGTAAGATGCGTGGGTGGTGTATAGGAGTCGGTGGTGTGTGGCTCTGGTCTTGTCTGTGGTCATGGTGTCAGTCTTGTGCCAATGGTTTGTATTCGTAAAGGGTTGTGGGTACTGTGGGTGCTGGTTTTGTAGTGGTGTGGGTGTGGTGTGTGTATGTGTGTCAGGTGTGTGTAGTTTGAATTGTCCAATGTGGTGCTGTGTTGTTTGAGTGTGTGTATTTTGAGCGCGGCAGTATGTACCGCCAATAGTTTACCGCTGTTGAATGTCCGCCATGGTGATTCGTGGGTCATAATGTGGTGGGCGTAGTTCTATTGGTGTAACGGTGTGAGTCTTGTTCCCGACAGTTTATCACTGACCTTTGGTGTGGCGGATTTGTGTCTGTGGCTGAATAGTGACAGATTGGTGTGTGTATGTGTCATGATATGGTGGGCAGACATCCGCCGCCGCGGCGGTATGTTGGCGGCAAGCAGTGTGGCGGTAAGCTGGATTTACCGTCAATGTCATAATGAGGGCCTTAGTCTCTAACATCACATCTACACACCTAATAACAATTTAAAAATTAAATATTTCACTGGCTCAGCTCATAATCAGATCCCAGGATTTGTTACCCCAACAGGACTGAGTTAATTTCTCTGCTCTGATACAGGAGCATCAAAGGCGTTCCAACACAATAGAGCATTTAATAGTGCTTGACCAAATTTCTAGGAAAGGGAAGGAAATATGTTTCTGTTAATTATCTGGTCACACTACATCTGGGTGCGGACAGTCTAGTCCCATGGAAAACAAAGACCTCTGGAACTAACGCAGAAGGGCTTGCTGTTGAAGTTTCAGTCTAATAGGACCAGGCATCTGTGTAAGCTAGGGGCAGCTCTAAGGCTCTCAGGGAGTTCTTTCCAAAGATACTTGAAGTTGCCATATTTGATTGTCCCAGAATGCTGTGCAGAAGGGTTGGGACAGTAGTGGAGTGATGAAGTTGCACGCTAGGATTGCCCAGGCATGCATGGCTTCTTCAACGTTCTACCCTCACTTAAAAAAAAACTGAACAAGGGAGAGGCAAAGGAGAAGACACTAGACCTGGGAGCGACAACTGCAAAAAGATCCTAGCTGGCAGGTGAAGTCACCTGATGCCATGGAAGAATTGATTTTGGAACTTTGAGTACAGCTGACACCTGGCGCTAGAAAGGGTTTCTTCAGGGCCAGTGATTCTGGCCACCTTATGCCATGTGAGGCACAAAAGTCAGGGGAATGGACCTGCTGGGAGACCCTGGATGGTTCCCCAGGGACATCTGTCAACTAGCCCTTGACTCTATTGACATGCATTACCTTGCAGGACAGCCAGGAGGTTACAGGGGCTACGGGGAGAGACAGGGAGAGTTTTGTGTTTGCTGGTTGTAGAGTGGATCTTGAAGATACCCCCAAAGCAAAAGAGAGCTTCAGGAACTCAGGCAGAGACCAGGTCTAATACAGGGATCCTTACAAAAAATATACTTGAACAAAGACTCCTGGTGGATAGAGGTCATCACCAGGAGTAAAAGCAATAGAAAATACTGAGTTTGGCCTATTCATATTTAATTTAAGTGCTAACTTTTGATCGAGGACAGAGCAACATCTTATGTTTGGTGTTTATGAAAGTGTAATTAAAATCCTCTTTCAGTGGTAAAGCCGGATTTTAAATTACAATTTTGAAAATGCCATACAAAATTGGCATTTTCCTGCCTCTAGCCATTTGGTGCCTGCAGCGTCCTCTGGGACATATCACTAGGTGCAACTGGTAATTAGACTTTGTGAATACCTTCCAGACAGTCACACAACAGAGGGATTAGTTGTGTCTGAACGGGCCATCTGCTGGCGGGATGGGGTGTTCAGAGTTGGGCACAGCCACACTTGTAACTGAACAAATTGTGCTCTGCCTTCACACAAAGGGCTTGTCACCTCTACATTGTCTCTGCAACCAGCTTGTAGATAGGACAGGGGAGGGCAGTCAGTAAATTATAAGTACTTCAAAGAGAAACTTCGAGAAACTGCTTCTAACTTCAAATAAGGCAGCTGGTATAAATATAGGCCCTTCAGACCCACTCTTCAGTTCACTTTCTGGACCTGTGGAAAGAGTCTTAGGGGACTGTCTGCAGCTTTGGCCTGTGGTGTAATCTGCAAGACTACTTTGCTGCACCTGGAAGGACTGTTTTGCTGTCTGGAGTCTGCTTTGAACCTCAGAAACCTGCCTTACCCGTGAGCCTTGTTTCTCCATCTGAACCTAGGAATACCAGGGCTAGTTTGCTGGCCTCCTGTTCAGAGCCGCAGGGAAATTGCAGGTTCCCATAATCTTGTGAGTCATAACCCTCCACGTGGTGCACCTCCAGACATAGACCTTTGGTGGTGGTGCTAAAGGAGCCCGGATAGCCAAGATATAAAACTTGGGTCTTGGAAATGTTGGGCTGAAAACTACTCTGAGAATCAAAGGAAGACCGTGAACAATCAGCAGTCCTTCACCAAAGGGATGTCCAGATTCCTGGAACTCCTTTCAGCTACAGCCTCCTGCTTTATCCCACTGGAGATTTTTGACTTCGATAAAAGTACCTTGGGGCCTGATTTAAATTTCCGTGGCTGAGTTACTCCATCACAATGGTGATGGATACCCTGTCCCCCAGAATACAAATGCCATTATTTCCTGAGGGATTTATATTTTGGCGGACAGGATATCCATCACCATTGTGCAGAAGTAACCCATCCACTGAAATCCAAATCAGGCCCTAAGTCTAAAGATAAATATCTTCACCATGACTTCATCCAGTGTCTGGCCTGCAAACCTGGATTTGCCCAGGTAAAAAACGTCTAAGTTGATCTTTTGCCCTTGCAGGGACCAATGCTTGTTTGCAGAGACCAATGCATGTTGGAACTAATGCTTGTTAGAGACCAATACTTGTTTGGGACCACATGTTGTACAAGCCTCCAGCATCCCTATGACTCAGACTGGGTGTGGCTGGGTGCAGCAAATATTTAAACCACACCGGCCTGAGTGAATTGCTTGCTGTAAAGGTCACCGGCTGCAGAAAAGGAATCTCTTCTCCTCTGCTTTTGATCGTCACGTTCTGTTTGGTCCAGCATCTTGAGGCCGCTTCTGGAAGACGAAGAGACCGAGGGAATTAATCCCTAAAAAGGCAGTAACGCACTGCATGAAACATTTATTGCTAAAACCTGATACTTCCTCACTTGAAACTTGATAAGTGAATCTTCCATGATGCGATGCACATAAAAGGGCACATCCTTGGGTTTTAAGGTCATGGGATGTTTGCCACTTGTCAAGCTACCCAGGGTTAAGCGTAGGCTCATTTAGTGGTTCATTCTGCCAGAGATTGTGGCTGGTGCTTGACCAGGCTCTCACTCCAGTCAACCAGCCAGCCAATTTCTCACATAGGCATAATAAAGGAAATATTGTCTCTTCTTGAGGCAGGTGTAACAAGTAGATATTTTAACATTTCTCCAACCTTTTACAACTTTGCATGCGTGCTGCATTCTACAAAGAGTGAAATACCATAAATTCTGTATTGTGCAAAGGATGAGACAACCTATGTGATTAAACTTACCTCAAGGCAGACATACTTGCACTATGATGTTAGTTTCTCTGTGTTGGCACAGGGTAGTGTATAGTGAACCACAGCAAGTGCACAGCACAGCAACTCCATATTCCATCAGATGTGGCACAATTCTGCACTCTCATCTTCAGACAACACAACGCAACAACTTTAATTGCTGTACTGTGTTGCATACTTTCTTTGTTAAAATCGGCCTTATATGAAATAAATAAAGATGAACTCAGAAATAATGATGGCAAAATTTTTAATTACATCTCTCAGAATTTAACATACATTTAAGTATACTCTACCTATGTCAAAATTAGGGTTCGTCTTGTGTAAGTTATCATTCAACGATATGACTTACATGATATTGGTGCTTACTTTGTGTGTTGACACAATGCCATAGATGAGTCTTATACCTTCAAATGCATAGATGCATGTGGTAAACCAGACAATAAATTTGTTTTACACAACTTTAATTCTTCTAGTGTGATGCATTGTTTAGCACATATACTAAGAAGAAATAGCCTTAAAGGATACTTTATGTGCAGAAATGGACACCTGGCATGAACATTATACTGAACACAACACTGACACCCTTGGGCCATTAGTCTAGGGTGGCTGCATTAGCACTAGAAAACCACAAATGCTCTCAACATCTTCCCAAGCTAGGGGTCATTGAATGTGACCTGTCATCACTATGGATTGAAACCCCATCGATTAATTAGGCAAACTGATATGAAGAGACTCCACTCCTGGTAAGTTTGGTAGAAGTATTATTCCAAGTACAGCTCATACATCCAGCAGAGTAGCCACCAGAACAGCAACTGCCCAACTTCCAGTCCTAACAATCTATTCCCCAACCTTCCAAATTACATCCCCATAGTTACATAAATAAACCAGATACAACATAAACCCAATGAAATTTGTATATTAACTTTTTCTCTGGGTTATCTACTAAGAAAGCTTTGTGAAACACAACTATTTCTCTATATCACGTGACTGTGTCACTCTTCTGAACACTGAGCACAAACACTTTTGCACCTCACTGTGATTTATTGTTGAATGAAAATGTGCCAGTGTACACAATTATTTAATCATAAACAATAATGACTATTTGATTTCCACACTTTGTTGCTGTTAGGGACCATTGTTCTCGCTTCTGTAACTGACACCCCAGGTGCCTTATGATCTGAGGCTTTCACTTGTTTTTCAGTATGTTTAGGTTCATGACGTTCCATAGCCTATGGTCCTGCCCCCATGTTGTAAACATTATTTTCTTTGAATTCTTTTTATCCACCACTAATTTTCTTTAGAAAAAATCGAAATGGTACAGAACTGATGGCTATCCAATTCAGCTATAATGGCTGTAAATATGATGCCCAAAACTCTCCATTATGCTCGTCACTTCCTCCGTGTCCACAGAACGCACCACATGATTGAACAGTGGGGCCTTTACCTTGGAATGCAGTGTTGTAAATTAAATAAAAGTGCATTAGTCGAATTAGTAATGTGAAAGTGCCACCTCATTTGATTAAATAGAAATATAGCTCTAGAAGGGGGCCGAGAGAAGCAGATGTGTGTCTTATGCAGGGTTTCGGCAAAATATGTTCCTTCTTGATGAAACACAGCAGGAAAATCCCCCACACATACCTAAACATTGGCCTCTGGCTCCCAGTGTGTGGCTTTTCTGAGCAAGGAAAGGCAGCTTCGAGAGAGGCGGGAGATGAGGCTCTGTGCAGCTTTATTCCGTTTAATGGAGTCCTACTGCTTTTACTTTGCTGTTATAAATTTCAAGTATATCCTAAGGTCATAATGAATATTGGAGGGTATGCACAGTAGAACGCCTTGCTTAGATAATAACTTGTTTTCTGGCCATGTTTGCTTGCAGAGAATGCAATCAGGATTCATCTTCAGGCTCGCTGCACATACCTCCTCGCCACAGGAAAAGACATCATGTGAAGATTATAATATGCTTTTTCAGCGAAAAAGAATATCTGCTATATCTGCTATAAGTAGCTTGGTGATGTGGAAACATTCAGTTCTTTTCTTTCATTTTATTTTCTCACAGGTCATAGTTTAAAAACACAAACATATTTTATTCATATTGCATAGGTTTGTATCGCTATCCCACTCATCCAGAAATTCAATTGCTGTGTAATAGAATTTTGGTCGACATTACACATAATGTTGATTTCCATAGCCTGTTGCTAATAACAGAAGACAAGTCAGATTTAATGCAACTTGAAACATAATAGTGCTAAACACTCACATGAATTAAACAGACCATAAACAAAGGTTAAGAAGGAGAGTCCAAAATGGGGGCCGTTTGGTATGTTTTTATGTGGGCTCTCCTGGGCACTTTTGAGCATCATATTTGCTTACGCCTCCTTACCCATCTCACACCACTCATCACACATCAAAAACTGGAGAACTCTCTCCTTGGCTGGGAGAGTTAACAACTCAGGTTAGTGGTGACTGCTTAACATTTAGCAGAGATTGGTTATCTTGGAAGGTAAAGGAACAGTTGGCAGAACAAATCACAACCTTAGCACTACCTCCTTTAAGTTGGAACTGCCAGGGAGGGTTTCTCCTATTCATTCCTAGGACCCTACTAGACAGACAGTCTCTAGCCACATAGGAGAGAACAGGATTGGATCCTGTTAGATGAAAGGAGAGCTCATTTAAATATGGCAATGGCTAAGGAGCTGAAGATTTTAGATATCTGTAGTTTTTAAAAGGGGCAACACCTTCTCTGGTCTCAGTGACAGATGACAAGAAAGAACCCGCTCATCACATTCACTATATGAGATATTGCCCTCAAAAAAATCAAGGATGCAGACAACTCCATCAAGGATTACAGATACGTTTTCACTGTGGAAAAGCAAAGAAAGCACACTTGCTTTGCCCTGACCAATGCGCAGGAACTTAGGATGATTAGTACTTCACAGAAGTGAAGCTTCAACTTGGGCAACTGCCGTGTTTATATCTGTAAGTGCTTCCAGTTGAGGTCTAAAGTCTGGGAAATGAGCATCATGCCAGAATGAATCCTGCCCTGAGTATTTATCTAAGATAAATACACAAGGCAGGATTCATTGATTGTTTTTTTATATATCGGGGACTGTGAAGGAGCCTCAAAGCCCAGCGGTCCCAGCCGGCATCCTGCCTACTGCGGAAGCTGGCATTGCTCCTGCACACAGAGAGCTGCTGAAAATTCAGCTCCCTGCATGCAGGAGCAATACTTTCATCTCTTTCTCTGCCCACATGCCTGCAGGCAGGGAGAGATATGAAATCTCCACTTCCAGCAAACAGGAGCATTGTAACAGTTCCCGCTAGCTGGAAGCGGAGTGTTTGCTTCTGCTTGGTGGCAACTCTCACAGTTCCCGCCAAGCAAAAGCAAACAGCTATCACCTGAGGGTGGGCACCTCAGGAGATGGTATGGACACCTTCAAGCACAAAAACGATCATACCCCTCAATGCAGACATCCTTGGACGATGATGCAAGATTGCCTGCGTTGGCGCTAGGCAGCTCAAGTTAGTACCAATGCAGGGGACAACACAGGGGTGCGCTATATTCAATTAAATATGGCACATCCCTGCATTGTGAAAATGACAGAGCATGGTGCTGCCAATTTTGGCTCAGCGTTGCACTCAATCATTTACAGTTAAATATGGGCCTTAGTTTTAACTGTTCTCTTTGGCAGGAAATTCAGAACAAACCAGTTAACCAGGCCACTATTGCATCTACTTTGCCATCAGCATTTCAACATGTTAGGGTCTTGTCTCTTGGAATGTGGCAGGACTGAGGTCTAAGATCTCCTTACCTGCTTGCACTCAATTTATTGAGGACTATGCAATCTGTCTTGCCCAGAAGACATGGGCCATGGATCTGATCTTTCTGGCTATCTGAATTGTTGAATTTTAGCACTCCCTAGCAAGAGAGGCAGACCCTCTAGCGGTATTAACCACTTGGATTAAAACAACATTAAACTGCTGCATTCAACAGTTATCTATTGACTCTCCTGCTATAGTAGGCATCCAGCTACAAATTGGTTATTATTAATGTTTATGCAAAAGAGGTTGGAGGACTGGCTTCACGTACTCTTCTTACACTGGAAACATTCCTTAGGCAGTGTCTCCGGCATTTCAAGCTTATTGTGACAGGTGACTTTAATGTCACTTTCTATCGTTTTGACTGGACTGATCTCCTCCGTGTCACACATGAGGAAGATCAGGTGTGGCTTGTCCCTTCCTTAGATATTCCCCCCAATAAAAGGTGGTTACAAGTAGTCGTTCACCTAAAAGCCTTGACCTAAAAGCCTTGACCATCGAATTTGGCCTTAGGGCTCTTAATGGCAGGACTAGATCAGACGCAAAGGGCCATCATACGTATAACAAAGTCAACCACACAAGTAGAATTGATTTCTGCCTAATTGACGTAAGACTGTGGTCTTTTGTCATTGACTTGAGAGGACAGAAAGTGACCACAATGCTTGCTCCTTGTAACCAATCGTTTATGTTCACTACCTCTACTACACTGACGATGGACATCAGTATGACTAATAATAAATGCCACTTAAAATGGCATCAGGAAGTAGCTTGGCCAGATATCACAAGTGCTGCGAATGTTGTTTTCAAGACCTTGTTAACAAAATAGAGGCTGGTCTTATAACTAACAATGCTCAATTGATAACATCTCACATCTCCTGTTTTGAGAATATTGAGGCACATATTTTTGTAGGCAGTAAATCTGGAAATAGCAAACCCAAAGGAAAAAATCCCTGGTTTAATAGGGAATGTTGGGTATTAAATAGATTATTGGCTATTGCCATTAAATCTAAGAACATAGCCCTCATTACGACATTGGTCACGGCAATGGCCGCCAAAATATTGCGTCGTGGCTACCGACCGACCACTCCATTATGACCGTAGACGAAATACCGCCAGAAGGCGGAGGGCGGCGGAAAGGTGGCACTGCTGCCAGCAACAGCGCCATGCCAGCAAAACACCTCCTACTGTATCATGTTTCATGATACAGCCTGGTGGTGTTTTGCTGTCTCCTGCCGGAGAAACCCCTGCAAGCAGGTAAGTCAGGTTCTCCAAAAGGAGAGGGGGGGGTGTTGTGTGCATGTGTGGGGGTGTGTGTGACTGTGTGTGAATGTGTGCATGCGTGTGAAATGCATGTGTGTATGAGTGGGTGTGAGTGTACATGCATGCTGTGTTGTGTGATCATCTGTGTGCCTGGATGCATGTCCGTGAGTGTTGTTGTGAGTGTGCATGGATGTATGAATGCGTGGGTGAATGTGTGTATGCATTTGTGTATGGGTGTGTATGTATGTGCGTGTGTTAGAAATGGGGTCTTTGGTTGACAGTCAGGTTACCCTCTATTCAAGCAAGGACCCTCACTCTAGTCAGGGTAAAAGAGAATCACCATCAGCTAACCCCTGCTAACCCCCTTGGTAGCTTGGCAGAGCAGTAGGCTTAACTTCAGAGTGCTAGGTGTAAAGTATTTATACCAACACACAGAGTAACTTAATGAATACACTACAAAATGACACAACACAGGTTTAGAAACATAGGAAATATTTATCTAAACAAAACAAGACCAAAACGACAAAAATCCACCATACACAAGTCAAGTTATCAATAAAAATGCAAAAAAAAAACACACACTAGCGCTGCTAGAGTAAAAATGTACCTGGTGCGTGTCAAAAATAACCCCGCACGGGCGGGTGTGCGTCAAAAATAACTCCGCACGGCGGTACGTGATTCGAAAATCCAGCTGCACGATTGTTGGAAAATGGGTTATTGGTAGGGCAGGTAGGTACCTACACCTAGCAACAAGCCACTAACCTCCACATAGGTACAGTTAGGTCTCAGTAAATTAATCCCAGCTCAACCCTTGGTAGCTTGGCAACGAGCGTCAAGGCTTAACTTAGGAGACACAGTGTAAAGCATTCAAATATCACAAAACAGTAATTAAATAAAACACAGGAAACAGTTTAAAAATCCAAAACCAATTTATAAAAATAGTTTATATTTTTATCTTTAAAATGACACTAAAACGATTAAAATCGGTTCAGGGGAACCGGAGATATGAATTTTTAAAGAATTATTACTTTTCTAGCGCTTAGAAACAAAAAGCGCCAATCGGGTCATCTGGTTGCACCTCGACCGGGGCAAAGTCAAACTTTCAGGCCGACCGCGATGGAGCCCTGCTCGGCTACAGGTCGCGGGAGGCCTCGGTTAAAAAGTTACCTTCTGACTTAGTCTTTATTTTGAAGTTTTTCTTCACCGGGACGAACCTGCCAGTTGAATCCGACCTCCTGGAGCCCTTGTCCGGATACGCAATGTGGGTTTCCTCGGTGGAGACTTTTACCTTCGGACTTAGTCGTTTTTTCGAGATGAAAATCCTTCGACCGGGGTAAACCTGGATCTTGATCCGACGTCCATGGAGCCCTTCTCGGATACGATGGCTGGGAGGTCCCGGTCAACTTTTTACGTTCGGACTTAGTCTCTTTTTTGGATGTTTTTCTTTACCGGGACGAACCACGAAGTCAGGCCGGGTCGCGGTTGAGGCAAGCCGGCTAGAATTTCCGCAGCGGGTCGGTCCCTCTCTGGAGCTTTTTTCCAAAAATTCTCAAATCTTTTCCAAACTTCTGGGGCTTCACCCAGATGTTCTTTTAAGGTTCTTTTGGGGGCCACAGCTCACGCCAAGGGTCCAGAAGTTCTGTGATGGTCCTTGGGGGGTGCGGACTTCAACTCCCAGAATGCACCTGGCGCAAACTCCTTTTTGGCCACTGGACAGTGGTCAGCTGGTCGCTTTCTTCAGGAGTTGTGCAGGGGACTCTGGTTTAGCAATTTTTCACCTGTAGCAAACAGGGAGTCCCTCCTTGAACCAGTTGAAGCCAGGCAAAGTCCTTCTTGTGGTGAAGCCCAAGTGTGCAGCTGGTCCAGTCCTTCTGAGTGCAGGGTCCAGGTGCAGGCCAGGGGTCCAGCAGGGCAGTCCTTCTTCTTCTTTAGTTCCTTTCTTGTTGAATTCTGGAGGGGATCTGAGGCGTGGGTGCAGGTCTGCCAGTTTTATCCTTGCTCCTGGGTGAAAAGCAGGGGGGCCCTGGTTCTCCAATCAGGGACAGGGTCGTCCCCCTGTGATGACCACTTCCTGGGAAGTGTGGCAAAAATCCATCCCAGAAGGCAACAGTCTCTAAAAATCCAACATGGATGAATCTGATTTTTGGAGGTTACATCTGGCTGAGCCCACCCACTGGTGTGGCTAAAAATCATAAACACACCCCTCTCCTGCCCTCTCCTAATCTAATCAAGGGGGCACCTAATTGTCTGGGGTTGCAGGATGTGGGGGTGTTGCTGGGTGCTCCAAATGTCCTTCTCTGCCTTTGAAGACCAGTTTGGCAGCCCTCCCCCTTCCTGCCTCACCATCTGCTGAGGGGAGATTCTCTCCCCCAAGCACATTCCTTTGTGTGAAGCCTGGCCACTTCACACCTCATCAAGGCAGCCTGGCAGAAGCTGCTGCAGGCTGGCCAATCAGAGCACAGCAGCAAAAACAATGCAGAGCTGAAATTGGCAACTTTTTAGGTAAAGTCTAAACTTTTTACCTGGACAAGTTATATTAAATCCAACAACTGGAAGTTGTGGGATTTATTACAGCAATCAATTTGATACCAAATTCTTGGTATGTAACATTTAAGGAGACTTTAAAATTTAAAATAAAGTCTGCCCATTCTAGCCTATGAAGGCCATTTACTTCAATGAGGGAAAAACGAATTTGGCTGTTTTTACCTCACCAGGGCTTATAAATCTATTTTTATAAAGTCCCTGCTTATAGTTACATGGCACCCAGCCCTAGGGGCACATAGGGCACACCTTAGAGGTGACTTATATGTAAAAATAAGGTAGTTTAAGACTTTGGAAGTACCTTTAATTCCAAAGTCGAATTTGCATATAACTTTAATTTAAAAGCAGCCAGCAAGGCAGGCTTGCTTTTAAAATGACACTGGGCACCTCAGCAATGCACCTAGGTGTGCACCACCTATGCTGTGGTCCCTAAACCTACATGCCCTACCATATACTAGGGACTTATAGGTAGGTTAACTTAGCCAATTATAATTAGCCTAATTTGCATATCCATTTTACACAGAGCACAGGCCCTGGGACTGGTTAGCAGTACCCAGGGCACCATCAAAGTCAGGAAAACACCAGCAAAAAAAAGGAAAATGGGGGCAAAAAGTTATGGGGCCTCTGCAATCAGCCCTGTTTTCTCACAACGATGATCTGAAAATCCCGCAGCGCAGGTTGTGATCTCCCAGCCTCCGTCATCGATGCTGTGCGTCGTTTCTCCTGCTCCGTGCAATGATTCTTCGGTCGCGTTTCTTGCGAGCATCGCTTCTCAGCTGCGGAGCCAGCGGCGTGTCATTTTTTCAGCCGCAGATCAGATTTGCGTCAATATTTTCCCTGCACGGCACTCTGTGCGTGGATTTTCTTGTCTTTAGGCTGCCAGCTTCTCCTTTCAGGGTCCCAGGAACTGGATTGGCACCACAGAGCAGAGTAGGAGTCTCTCCAGAGGCTCCAGGTGCTGGCAGAGAGAAGTCTTTGCTGTCCCTGAGACTTCAAACAACAGGAGGCAAGCTCTAGATCAAGCCGTTGGAGATTTCTTCTCAAGATGGAAGGCTCACAAAGTCCAGTCTTTGCCCTCTTACTCTGGCAGAAGCAGCAACTGCAGGATAGCTCCACAAAGCACAGTCACAGGCAGGGCAGCTCTTCTTCCTCAGCTATTCAGCTCTTCTCCAGGCAGAGGTTCCTCTTGGTTCCAGAAGTGTTTCTAAAGTCTGTGGTTTGGGTGCCCTTTTTATACCCAATTTCTCCTTTGAAGTAGGCCTACTTCAAAGTAAGTCTCTTTGGAATGTGAAATCCTGCCTTGCCCAGGCCAGGCCCCAGACACTCACCAGGGGGTTGGAGACTGCATTGTGTGAGGGCAGGCACAGCCCTTTCAGGTGTGAATGACCACTCCTCCCCTCCCTCCCAGCACAGGTGGCTCATCAGGATATGCAGGCTACACCCCAGCTCCCTTTGTGTCACTGTCTAGTGTGAGGTGCAACCAGCCCAACTGTCAAACTGACCCAGACAGGGAATCCACAAACAGGCATTGTCACAGAAATGGTATAAGCAAGAAAATGCTCACTTTCTAAAAGAGCCATTTTCAAACACACAATCTTAAAATCAACTTTACTAAAAGATGTATTTTTAAATTGTGAGCTCAGAGACCCCAAACTCCACATGTCCATCCGCTCCCAAAGGGAATCTCCACTTTAATCAGATTTAAAGGTAGCCCCCATGTTAACCTATGAGAGGGACAGGCCTTGCAACAGTGAAAGACGCATTTAGCAATATTTCACTGTCTGGACATATAAAACACATTACTATATGTCCTACCTTAACCATACACTGCACCCTGCCTTGGGGCTACCTAGGGCCTACCTTAGGGGTACCTTACATGTAAGAAAAGGGAAGGTTTAGGCCTGGCAAGTGGGTACACTTGCCAAGTCGAATTTACAGTTAAAACTGCACACACAGACACTGCAGTGGCAGGTCTGAGACATGATTACAAAGCTACTTATGTGGGTGGCACAACCAGTGCTGCAGGCCCACTAGTAGTATTTGATTTACAGGCCCTGGCACCTCTAGTGCACTTTACTAGGAACTTACTAGTAAATCATATATGCCAATCATGGATAAACCAATTACATACAATTTACACAGAGAGCATATGCACTTTGGCACTGGTTAGCAGTGGTAAAGTGCTCAAAGTTCAAAAGCCAACAGCAACAGGTCAGAAAATATAGGAGGCAAAAAGATTGGGGATGACCCTGCATAAGCAAAAAAGTCCAACAGTGTGTATGTGTGTAAATGTGCGAGGGGTCGGGAGAGGGTAGGGGAGGACTCTGGGGAAGGGTAGGGGGGTGGGGGAGACCCCTATCAGTTCCAGGGAAAGAATTCCCTGGCACTGATAGTGCCTACTGCCATGGTTTCAGGGGCAGTACAGAAATCACTGAAACCATGGCGGTGGGTGGGGTCATAATGCCATGGGCGGCCTAGTGATGGCCACCGGGCTGGAGACCGTGGCGGTCGGTGTGGTACAGTGGCTGTTTGGCTTTGGCCAAACAGCCAATATCATAATAGTGGAGGTAGGTACCGCCAGACTGTTGGCGGTAATACCTCCACTATTCCACCAACCACCAGGGTTGTAATGAGGGCCATTGTTTCCATTCAAACAACCTGGAAGTCTTATAAGGTGGTTGCCTGCAAAGCTAAACGAGAATGAGATGAACGATGGTGGGCAGAGTTAAAAGATGCTTCACTCGAGAAGGATAGTCTGAAGTTCTGGTCTTTGGTTGCACGTGATCCCAACAAGGGTGCATTGAATATTGCAACAAATATTTCTACAGCAGATTGGGTAGATTATTTTAGTCAATTGCATTCTGCCAATCTCCCTAGTTCAGCTCGAGAGCCTCATGGGGCTCTCTTGCCCATACTGGCCAATTTAGTTCTGCCACTACCCAATTGTTTACATTCTCTGGTGTGGTCCATTCACTTGGCATGGTCAAGCATGGCAGAGCGTCTGGTCCTGATGAGGTTTCTGCTGACTGTTTTTGACCGCCATGGATGCTTGGTCCAGTTATATCCTTTTGATATCCAATGCAATGGCAGCAGGGCTCCAATTCCAGAATTCATGGAAAAGTGCTGTTGTTGTACCTATTCACAAAAAGGGCGATAGATCTTCGCCCTGCAATTACAGACCCATCAGTCTGTTAGATTGCTTACAAAAAGTGTTTTGTCACTGTCTGTTGGGGAAGATCCAGGATTGGATGTGTGATTTTGACATCCTCAGCCCACTACAAGCAGGTTTTCGTAGGAACATTTCTACCATAGACCAAGTCTTTCATTTTTTACTTTTGAATTGGAAAACAGTTATGATCAGTAGAGGGAATCTTTATGTTGCATGTGAAGATTTAAAATCAGCTTTCAATCTAGTACCCCTTGTAAAGTTGTGGACGTTTCTCTCGGATATGGCAATGCCTCCCCACATTCTCACATGCCTTATATGCCTCCATGAGGATAATTGTGCCCCTATCAGGTGGGGTTACCAAGGTCAGTTAAATGACAAAATCTTAGAGTCAAAGGGAGTACGGCAAGGCTGTGTCCTGGCTCCCACCTTATTCTCATTATTTATTAATGATATTGATTCTTTCTTGGCAGAGGTGGAGACAGATGTCTCTTCTCTAGGGGCAGCTAAAGTTCCTGTGTTATTTGTGGACGACACTGTTTTGATCTCCAAGACCCCGAGTGGTTTACAGAAACTTCTAATACGTTTCGAGGAGTTCTCCTCCACTAGGGGACTGGAGATCAACATTTCTAAAATGAAATTGTTGTCGTATAATCTGCATAAATCTGTCAAAGGGAACATTGTGGTCAGAGGCATCCCACTTGAGATGGTGAAATCCTTCAGCTATCTAGATGTAACAATCTTGGAGAATATGCCATGGAAGCCTCACACTACCAAGATGGCATTGAAACAAAAACAGATCACTGGTGCTTTGATGAAGGAGTTAGCTGCTTCATATGCTAAACCTATTAGTCCGGTACGTAATCGCTATGAGGCCAAGGCCACAGACTCTACCCTTTATGGTGCAGAGTTATGGGGATATTCTAATATCCAAGAACTATCCTCGATTGAAAACAATTTTGTGAGAAACCTTGCCTCTCTTCCTCAGACTACTCATTGTTCCCTCTCTTCATGGACTTGGGTATTAAGAGAATAGGGTCCAAAGCTCAATTGCATCCTCTCCTGTATTGGAGGTGGCTCTGGACCACCCCAGAGCTAGGCTCCTATATTGGAGCTTTCCAGGTTGAGCTGACAGCCGATCATTTTTTCAGCGTTTCTTGGCTCAGAAATATTAAAGGTTCATAGTACCCGCTTGGCTTGCGTGAGCTTTGGGATTGTCCAGATGTAGCCTAATTTCCTTCCAAGAGCAACTTAAAGAAACACTACTGGAGGGTGGTAGACTCTGATGAGCTGCGTTGCATGGGTTGTTCCATGCTGTCATGTGATTTAGTGATTTTAATGATGTGTGTAGATATGAGGCATTCTGGGATGTGATTCTGGCCCCTAAGGACAGGAAGCTCTATTTCCAGTTTTGTGTGGGGGCTTTACCATTAAGATTGTTCACTTGTAACTGGTCGCCTGGGGGATCATCGGCCTGCCCAGCATACAGCACTACAGGAAGTGATCACTTAGTGGGTGTAACCACCCAGGTACTCCCCTTAACGCTCCCTAAATGCAGTATTTAGTGGGTATCACTTGACTAACCTATTGGATTTGAAAGACACAAGAACACCAGGAGCAAAGAAGACCCAAGGCACAAGAACTTCAGTCCTGCTGCACAAAGAAAAAGGCTGCAAACCCTACCTGCTGCTCCAAGGACTCGACAATCACCTCTGAGGTGTTGCCTGGAAACCTGAAGGACTCTACAAAACCCCAGAGCACCCCTAGCCTTCTGATAATTGCCAAGAACCTCCTTCTGAGTGAAGGAATCCCTCCCTGCACACCACAGGCAAGAAACCAGTGAAGTCCAGTTCACTAAGTGGCTGCTGACCAACAAATCTGACCCAGCAGCCCTGACCGAAACCCACATTATAGACCTAAATGGAAAAACCTGCCAGTGTGGCAATTTTGGTGGCACTGGATCTTTCAGGGCCTGAGACATACTTTTACCCTCAGTACTGAACCCCGACATCAGACTACGAGAAGCAAAGTCCACTCCGGACACCCAAAAGCCCAGGGGAAAGCACCAGTGAAGGGACTTCCGGACACCCAAGAACATCCCCCCCCCCCAGAGAGGTTCTGCTAACCTGAGAACAACGTTCAAGTGACCTACTCCTGGCTCCAAGAACTGAAGATACACGACTCCTGGCTGATCTATCTGCACTGCACCCGGCCTACCTGGCCCCTGAATTGACAAACTATCTGTGCTGTAGGAGTCCCTGACCCCTTGCGACCTCCACCCTCCAAGGGGACCCACCAGACTTACCTCCAAGTCCATCTGCGCAGAGTGCTTCCAAGTGGTCCCCCTCTCTGTTGTGCACTAGGTTCAAGACTTTCAGCCACTGCTCCTGCTTGAACCGGGAACCGCCTGAACTTCTCCAACTGGCCCACGGGACATCTGAACAACCTCAACCTAAAAATAGGTGAGAGCATTGCCTGATTTTGTATGCATTTTTAAAGATTTTCCAATTAATTCCTGTGGCACGTAATTACATACAAAAACAGAACATTTTCTAAACAACTAAAAAAGTACATACTATAAATTGATGATGTTGGTCTTAAAAATGTTATAAAAATCTAAAGTATTTTTGTAACTTGGTCTCAAGTTATTCTCCAGAGTGTGTGTCCACATGTATTCATACTGTGAGTACAACAAATGCTCAGCACATCTCCAAGGTAAACCTAACTGCTCACCCACACTATCATAAAAACAGAGTATTATGTGGTCTGCTCTTTACCTCTGAATACCAAAGTGGGATTGCTTGGACTCTGTACAGTGTAAGTCATTTTCGTACACAATATAGAGAGCCAGCCTCCTACACAAGTCTTAAGTTTTAAACACAAAGTACCTTGATCTATGGCCTACCTCCAGCCTAGATGAGTGGTGAACTTTGTGCAGTACAACAAGAGTTTAAGGCTTTGCAAGTGGGTTTTCTAATGCCAAGTAAAGCTGGCAGTAAAACTGCACACTCAGGTTCTGCAGTAGTAGGTCCTAGCCATGTTTAAATGTCTGGATGGGTGACTAGGTTCTGTCAGTACTTAAATACATATCTTAGTGACTCTACCAGTCCATCTAAGGGTATGCCACCAGATGTTTATTTAAGTATGCCAGTATGTGACTGTCTCTTTTAGTTTCTCCACGTCTCTCTAGATGTGTTTGTAAGTGGCTGTATGAATGGTCACAGTCTGTATTGCAGACAGTTATCCAACTGTGTGTACAACTTGCTCTGATACTTCTTGGTACATAATTGTTATGTCAGTGTGTGAGTGAATGTATGAGTGTCTCTGTTGGATGTCTGACTGGATGTGTTAGTGCCTGTATGCTTCTGTAAATAGGCATGTGAGTTGTAGTATGGGTGGGAAACTGGCTGTATAGAAGGGAGTAGGGATCTGCAGTTGCACTAGTAACTGACTAAAGTTGAAAATTACATGTCTTTTATTTTAAGCACAAAGCACCCTGCTCTATGGCCTACCTACAGCCTAGATGAGGAGTGACTAACGTGTAGTACAACAAGAGTTTAACGCATGACAAGTGGGTTTTCTAATGCCAATTCAGACTGACAGTAAAACTGCACACACAGGCTTCACAGTAGCAGACCCGAGCCATGTTTAAAGTATTACTCGCCAGAATGGGCGACTAGGTTCTGTCAGTACTTGACTACATATCATATTGAGTGTATCAGTCCCTCTAAGGGTGTGCCACCAGATGTTTAAGTAAGTATCCCAGTATGTAACTCCAAGGGTAAGTAGGTGTGTGAATGTTTCTCTGGCTCTGATAGAGAGTATAGGAGTATGTAACTCTGTCTGCAACAGGTTCTGATAGTGATAGATATATACCTCTGTGTGGCTAGGTAAATGCATAACTATCTCTATTGCTGCCCAAGTGAACGTCTCAGTGACTGTGTGTTTCTGTAAATAGGTATGCGAGTTGCAGAATGGGTGGGAGACTGGATGTATTATTGGGCATAGGAGTCTGCAAGTACACTTGTAAGTGATTGCAACTGAAAAGGACGTCTTTCATTTTTTTGTGTTGTAATTATTTTATTAGCAACAAAGGTTTGATACAGAAAGGAGAAAAACATGAACTGCCAACTGCGGGCCATACAGTATCATTTACAGAAGGAAAGGCATATATTTATGCATATACGTTTCCAATCTCTGTGCATCAAAAGTGTAGATCAAATTGTATTGGATATAGCCTTGATTAAACATCGTCAATTGTAATCTCGTAGGTGCTAGACCTTAATAAAATTGAGGAGACAGTGGCCTGGGTGGGGGGGGGCAGGGTTAAGGAGAGAAAGGGTTGGGGAAAACGCAAGCCAGGGCACGGGCCATTGGTGAACGCAATTGCGGGCGTGCAGGGTGGCCTTTGTGTTAGTGGGGTGGTGTGTGAGTTACAGAGGAATGTACAATATAGAATGTGTCACCCAGGCAATTGTACGGCTATGCAGTAGACCGTGGGGAGAAAGAGGGTGAATGTTGAAGAGTATGGGGGAGGGCGGGGGCAGAGGGAGAAGAGGTGAGCATGTCCATAAGAGGTCCAGAGTGAATTGTAATGGAATAGCGAGAAGAAAGGGGACGGAAGAGATGAGAAGAAAAGAAATGAAGGGAAAGAGAGAAGAGAGGAGAAAAGAAAAGAAAGAAGAGAAAAGAAAAGAAGAGAGAAACGAGAAACGGTCATCCAGGAACAAGAAGGCACATACAGAAGGTGAAATACGAAATAGGAAATAGGGGGGAGATTGGGGGATGAGGAAGAAATAAGGGAAAACGGGAAGGTGGGGGACAGGGTATTTGTGGGAAGAAGAAAAAGGGGGAGAGGAGGAGGGGGAAGGGGAAAGGGGAGGCTAAGGTATATAGGGGAGAAAGATAGAGAAAGACTGAAGGGGAGGCGTAATGTGTAGGGACATGAAAGTGTATGCGTAGGTGAGAACATCGAGGTAGTGATAGTAGTGATAGTGATAGCAATGATAGTGATAATGATAGTGATAGTGATAGTGATAGTGATAGTGAAGGGGAGAGAGGGAGGTGAAGTGGGTGAGTGTGGATACTAAGCCATGGGCAATACCATTTAGAGGTCAGACGATAAGGAACCGCAGGAGGGGGATCATTTTTTGCAGGGCAATGTTTACGGTGTTTTCAATGACGGAGGGTCAGTAAGGAAAGGAGCCCATATTCTGTGGAACAGGGCAGCTTGATTTTGGAAGTTATAAATGACCTTCTCACATGCTGCTGTCCGGGTCATCGCCATTATCCATTCTCCCGTTGTGGGGGGGTCCGACGAGCGCCAATGACGAAGGATACATATCTTTGCCGTGGCGAGTGCAGTATGCAGCAGTCTCTGGGAGGGGAGAGATAATACCGGAAGGGTATCCATGTCGTGTAAGATGATAAGAGAGGGAGGTAGCCGTGCTGGGAGGGAACTGAGGTGGAGAGGGTGAGGCTAACGGCCTTCCACAGAGGGTGGACCGACGGGCAGTCGACCAAGATCTCAAGTAAATCACAGTGCAACTCTGGGCAGCACCAGCATGTCACGTGCGAGAGGAGTCCTGCTCTATGTAGTCGCAACAGGGTCCAGTACCAGTCATGGATAATCTTAAAGAGGCAGAATTTCAAGTGAACCTCAGGAACACCTCTGTCCAGTGCCTCCAGCAAGTCCAACCAAACTTCCACATTAAAGAATCTCTGCAGGCGAGTTTGCCATTGTAAACGGAGAGTTTCTATAGGGGGTTGCGAGAACTTATGTCGCGTGAGGACCTCATATAAACCTGCCATAACAACCTTGTGCTTTCCCCACGTTCGAAGGTACAGCATCACAGGTGAAGATTTTGATCCTTGTTGAGCAATGCCTGCATTATGTAGCAGGCAGTGATGAAGTTGCAGGTACCGCCATTCTTGTCACGGGTGGAGACGAAAACTCTCCCATAGCGAGGCAAAAGTCCTGATCTCTCTGTCATTTAGGATCTGGCCTAGATAGGCTATACCAGCCTCTCTCCAGGACGGCCAGGTGAAGGCCAGGTGAAGGCCCCCTATCCGCAGGCCACCATTGTTCCACAAGGGTGCCTGGGTATGCAGAGAAGGGTGAACCCCAAGCAGGAGGTGGGCCCTTCTCCACGCTGCTGGTATCGCCCTCAGTATCGGATTCGTAGATGTAGAGGAGGATCAGCTAGTACAATAGAGGCTCTCTAGGCCGCCGCCATCGGAGAGCAGAGCTTTCTCAATTGCTACCCACTGAGGCAGTTTCATTACGTCCGATGTTAGTGTAGCTAAGGGCGACAGGTGTAAAGCTAGGGCGTAGTATTCCACCGAGGAGAGGCACAGACCCCCATAGGAACGACTCGCAATGAGTTTGGTAGGAGCCAGGCGTGGTCGCATGGAGCCCCATACAAAGGTTCTAATCGCCTCATCCACAGATCGGAGTAACAGGAGAGGTATGTGGAGAGGCAGGAGGCCGAGGGCATAGGAAAAGCACGGTACTGTAACCATTCTCACCACCTGCACTCTGCCCCATATGGAGAGGCCCAAATGGGACCACTTGTCAAAGTCCAGCCTTATTCGTGTAATCAGAGGGGTAAGATTTTACGTCACCATATGTTCCAGACCTCTGATGACCAATATACCCAGATATTTAAGATGTTTTGGTGTCCATCGGAATGGATATCTATGTATGTCGGCCTTCGTCGTCGTCTGTGAGAGGGGGAGGGCCTCGCTCTTTCCCCAGTTCACTCGATAACCAAAGATAGGGGCAAAAGTCTCGATGGTCTCCAGTAGCGTAGGGAGGGTGCGCCCGAGGTCCGTTACTGTGAGTAGGATGTCCTCAGTATAGAGGTACATTTTTGAGACGCCACCGGGCAAAGTGAGTCCCATTTATCGAGGGGGAAGTACGGATAGTGACTGCGAGTGGTTCCATAGCTAGAAAGAATAAAAGAGGTGAAAGGGGGCAGCCCTGGCGGGTTCCTCTTCAAATAGGGAAGGGTTCTGAGAGAAAGCCCCCACAGTTAACCTGCGCTGTGGGGTTATCGTATAGGAGGCGGACTTTGGAGATGAACTGGCCTGAGGCCGAACCTTTTCAAGGTCGCAAATAAGTATGGCCATTTGATGCGGTCGAACAACTTCTCAGCATCTAAGGATAAGGCTAGGGCAGCTTCCAGCATATTTCTAGATGTCCACAGGGTGTGGCAAAGGGTACTCAAATGATTTCTGGAGGTGTGGCCTGGCACAAATCCCACCTGGGAATGGTGTATAAGTGAGGGTATAACTTTACGTAGGCGGTTCATTAAAATGCTGGCTAGGATCTTAATGTCCCCGTTTAAGAGGGAGATTGGCCGATAGCTACTGCAAAGTAAAGGATCACGTCCAGGTTTTGGTAGGACCGCTATCGTGGCTGTGTTAAAGATCATGCCTAGGGAGCCTGTCCGACAGGCTTCATCCAGAGCTCCATGTAGGACATCAAGCTCTTCATCCCCCCCCCATTTGTAAAATTCCGCTGGGAAGCCATCTTCACCATGCGATTTGTGATAGGGAAGGTCAGAGATGACCTGTGATATCTCTAGTCAGCTAATGTCTCCTTCTAGGAGGGCGCTCCCTTCCACGGAGAGGGAAGGTAGCGTTATGCCATTTAAGAAGGTCTCTATGTGTTCGGGTGTAGTGGTCGACTCAGGGGTATAGAGATGACTGTAGTAAGATGCGAACTCCTTAACTATGTCCTGCAGGCGTGTAAGCGCCGTGCCGGAGCGGGCTGTCAGCACTGGAATGGCCATGGCTGCTGTTCTCTGACGGAGTTGAGCCGCAAGCAGCCTCCCCGCTTTTTCCCCCTGCTCGTAGTGTCTACCCTGTATGCTTTGAAGAGCGTACTCAGCCCGCGTGGTGTGCAAGTCATTGAGCACCATGTGGGCGGATTCCAAACATCTGCGCACAGGCAGGGGCGGGTGGTCTGTGTATTGCCGCGTCAGCTGACGTACCGATTCCTCCAGGCTCGCTTGTTGTGCTTTCCTGTCTTGGTTTGCCAGTGCAGCGTCTCTCATCATCTGCCCTTGTACAATTGCCTTGGCCACTGCCCATAGGACTCTCTGAGAGTCAGTAGAGCCTTGATTGTTCTGAACGTATGTGGACATGTGTTCTCGTAATCGTTCCTTGCCCTGTGGGGAGCGATATCGGTAGACTGCCAATCTCCAGGGTTTGTGACCGGGAGACGACAGACCCAACTGGACTGCAATTTGCACTGGGGAATGGTCCGATAGACCACCCTCCAATATCCGGGCATACGTAACCTGCACCGCAAGGCCATGCAAGATGAGCAAAATTATCCAGGCGGGACTGAGTACCATGGACCGTCAACAGGAAAGTGTATTCTCTATCAGCCGGGTATGCCATTCTTCAGTAGTCCACCAGACTGTTGTCTTGCATCACGTCAGACTGCAGGGCCCTATCCCTGTTGTTGGCCACATCTAAGGAGCCCGTCCTGTCTAACACTGCATCTCTGGCCAAATTCCAATCCCCTCCTATTACATTTCTGGTGCCCCCTATTTCCGACAACAGGCGATTGAGTCGCAGAAAGAACAAACGCTTGGAACTCGTGGGAGCATAGAC
Source organism: Pleurodeles waltl (assembly GCF_031143425.1). Lineage (NCBI taxonomy): Eukaryota > Metazoa > Chordata > Amphibia > Caudata > Salamandridae > Pleurodeles > Pleurodeles waltl. The sequence continues at coordinate 112,086,864 of NC_090436.1, read as the reverse complement.
GGATCCCACACAGAGGGAGGAATCTCCAAACTTGAGTTTAGCAAACACATAACAACCCACCGTGTCTATCCATGTTTTGGAAACCGAACAGGGGATACTTTTCCTCACTAGTATGGCGATGCCACATTTTCGTGGGGTACCCTCGTCTCTCTCCCAGGAGAAGGGCCACAGCTGTATAACGCCGTCCCAACCCAATCCCGATGCAATTTAGCAGATTACGCCCTGTCTAAGTGGGTCTCTTGTAGCAGAGAAATATCTGCCTTCTTCGATTGGAGGTATGAGGGTATCTTTTTACGCTTAATGAAATGGGTCAGGCAGTTGACGTGCCAGGAAATGATCCGCATGGGGGTAGATGTATTTAGGGGAGAGCCTGCCATATGAGGACTACTGTGTGGATCGCGCCTGAGTGTTGGTAGAAAGTAACAGATGTATGCGGATAAGGTAAGGGGGAGGTACAAGGGCAGCTAGAGGGTTAAGAGCGAGAATAAGTGAGCTAAGGGGGGAAGAAAAGGTGGGTACTTGCACTAGCGCAAGACGGCAGGCGAGACAGAAGACAAGGACCAGGATCAGGAGGAGGGGGGAAAATGGGGGGTAAAGTCACAGTAGGTGAAAAGCGCAAGGTGGAGACGATACTGAGGTAGGGCAACCAAAAGACAAAATCGAGAGAGGGCGACCAAAGAAGAGGGAAAGGAGAGAAAGAGATAACGATAGGAAAGAAGAGCAGGGAGAATAAGAACAAAGAGCAATGAGGAGAGGGGAGTTTGGAAATGGGTGCACAAGCTAGTCGTAACTAGAAGGAAGTAGGAAAAAGAAGAAAAGGGTCGAAGAAGGGGGAGAAGGGATAAAAGGAGCTGTGGCAGAGCACTAGAGTGCCGCTCTCTGGAGTCTGTAGTCTGCGAGTCTAGGCCCAGACCGAAAAAACCCACATTCCGACCAGCGGGCTCCACAACCAGGAAGGGCAGACGCCCTTGGGATTGCAAAGACATCAGAGCACCCTGTTTCATTTCCCATCTTCAACAACAATATCCTAAAGCAGGAGCCCCCGCAACCCTCTTGCAGTGTGCAACATCTGCTCTAAAGTACGGGAAAGGAGGGGGGGGGGGTTGGAGAGGGGAAAAAAAGGGGGATCAGTCGTGTCTTGTACAGCAATATGGTGTGCAGGTGTGGAAGAGAGGTCGGGGATTTTTATAGGCTATAAAAGTAGAAGTAACACTGGTGGGGGGGAGCATATAACAGTCGCTAAGGGTGTAGAACTATTGACCGTTCTCTCCGTGGGAGGAGCCGCGAGGAAGAAGAGCACAGAGCTGGCCTGGATGCAGGGTGCGATGGCTATGAGGAGGGACAGAGAGTAGGACATCAAAGTGGTACCAGGGGCTAGTGTGTAACCCAGTGGAGACATTACCCAAGCTCAGAACGAGATAAATAGGGAAAACAGATCACAATGGAAGAACAGTATGCAACACTCATCTGCCATTTGTCGTGGCTGTAAGTTCGGAGCAGGTAAGTTCGGTGCTTGAAGAATGATGGTGTCGCCTTCTGCAACCTGCAGATCGTACATCTAGTTCTTTCCCTCTCAGGTAGGGGCTGGAGAAAGCTTTAGAGGAGAGAGGGACTTGTCTGTCACCTGAGTGTGCTTTGCCACTGCGTGCAATATTTTACCCCTGTCGTCATGGTTCTTAGAGAGTCTTTCAAGGTCTCTGCCTCGGTTGGAAGTCTCTGAGGGGTCATGGTCCAGTCGTTCGAGAGCAGTTTCCATCGGTAGTGATTTCCAGGCCATCGTCATCAGGGCCTGGGATGGGACCTGGATGGCCGTGTCCATAGGGTGGTCTGAAAAGCTGTTGAGGTAGAGGCTCAGGTCCGTCGGGTCATAGAGGTGCATGGATACATTATTCTTTGTGATCCACATCCTTTCCGGTTCGAAGAGACCAAACGTGATCTCCAGCTGTCGCAGGCGGGGACCCAGGGCTAGAAATGCTTTTCTACGCTCACTAGTCTCTTTGGAGAAGTCAGCCGTCATCGGTATCTGGAGGTCGTTCAAACGAAATGGGCCCTGCATGCATGCTTTTTGCAAAAGCTGCAGAGCCTGCGTGTGTGGCAAGAAGCAAGCAATGATAGGCCGAGGGCGGTTGGTCCCCTCTTGACGTTTCGGGCCCATTCTGTGTGCTCTTTGAAACTCTAGGGGAGGGTCGAAGGTGAGGCCAGTGAGTTGATGTAAAGTATTCTTTGGAAAGGACTGCACGTCCGCTCCCTCTATCTCTTCCCGGAAGCCAAGGAAGCGGACATTGTCTCTAAGACTTCTGTCTTCGAGATCAAGGACCTTGCTGCAGAGATACAAGAGCTCCTGGTCCCTGTCTGAGGTGAGCGTTGCCTGCGTCTCAACTGTTGTCACTCGCTGCTCCAGTGTGGTCACTCTCGACTGGAAACCCGCAATCTCCAGACGCATTGACTTTGTATCCTCTGTTAGGGAGGTCATCATGCTATCCATTCCCTCAAGCCTTCGGCCCACTGCCGAGATCTCCTGCAGGATATGGTCCATTGTTGCGCCCCATGAGGCATCCGCCATGGTGTGAGACTGGTTGGGTGCTCTTGGGGTGCCGGGGTTGGGGCTCTGGTCTGTCTCAGAGCTTCTGAGAATACCAATTTTCTTGCTGGCTTACCCAGGTGTTTGTTGGATGATTTGCTACCTGGCATCACTGGTTTATGGGCACTGGGGGAGGGGCTGCAGACGAGGTGCGGTCTCCTCAGTGGTAGACTGTGCGATCTGTGGATGGACACACCCCGCAGCGTCAGGGGGTCTCTGCTGTGGCCGTCACAGGCTCATGCAGGTCTCGGTCCGCAGTTCCGCAAATGAGGTGACAGACGTGCCCAGGCCCTGGACAACAAAGCAGGATGAGGAGGGCAGCCGGAGAGGGACAGTGCCCAGAGTGCTGAGGATCTCCTCTCCACAGGGTAGAGACGTGGCAACAGCTGTCTTGCTATGTCCACAGCTCTTCCCTCCTGCAGCAGTGGTGACCAAATGGAGTCATGCAGAGGCCAGACACGGTCCCCTCGTGACACAATATGAAAAAGTTCTCTGTGGCAGAAAGGAGGGGAGGAGGGCGGGGAGGTGAGGGGGGGCAGAATGATGTTGTCCAGGCAGGGGAAGCCGTGGCCCCTGTTGCACGCAGCGCGTGAGGTCTTAAGTGCCCTCTCCCAGTGTAGATGTCCTGTAATCCTGTAATCCAGCAATACACTGAGTCTGGCCCTCGGGAGGCGGAATTGGGTCACCTGCGGCTCAAGCCAAGGGGCTCTGCAGAGACCCCTGCCCCTCATGGGCCCCCAGCAACTCCTTCAGGGGGGGCATCCAAGGCCAGGGAGTCTCCCTGTCTGGTCCGGGGCCTGCCGGCGAGCGGAGCAGTTCGACTAGGCGGCCATTTCCTAACGTGGCCAGACCACACCCCCGACATCTTTTGTTTTAGGCACAAAGCACCCTGCTCGATGACGTACCTATATTCTACTTGAGGGGTGAGTTATGTGTAGTACAATAAGAGTTTAAGGTTTGGCAAGGGGGGTTTCTAATGTCAATTTGAGCTGGCAGTAAAACTATACAGAAGTATGCCTAGAGTCTGAAATTACATATGTGATTGAGTTTGACTTAAAAAGGCATACCTAACTATCTAAGCACCTACAAACCTACCATATAACATGCCTACACTGTACCTAATGGCTATCTAGTACATAGCTGGTGAGTTTCAGAGCTATGTGCATGACGCAGAACTCAAGTCCAGTATTTAACCTTTGAATTCTAGGATTTGTAGTCTTCTTTTATAATGAAGAAACAAGACTATTACTCCAAGAATGTAAAGAACAATAGTGGTCTGGAGCATCACATAAAGCATGGACCTCTGAAATGTTCTAGGGCTGCTATTCTATACTTATATTCTAATTTAAAGCTTTTCAAACTATTTTTATTCCACGTACACCATGGACTAAATCAACATATGTACACCCTACAATTTCAGGTCAATATATTAAGAAAACCCTCAGACACACACTCTCATACTTTCTCACGCACCCAGAAACAGTCACTCACCCATTCATACATTTTCAAAAAACACTCACACACCCACTCAAGGATCGTTGTATATATCATACATACTTTTATAAAGCTCACATACACATGTATCTTTTCAATCTCATTTTCTTTTAAAGTACACTCTATTTCACATACCTGGAAATTAAGTTTGTTGATAAAATATGGTTTTTGCTCTCATTAGATAGACTCAACTCTCTCGGAAAATGGAAAAAATAAGCTTAAGAATGGAACACCACTCTCATACAAACAACCATAGATGGCAAACTTTCCTCTCACTGATACTACTGAAGCCAGCAAATCAAAATGTCCCTTTCAGATTTTAGTTTTCTTACTCCACTTAATAATGGATGTTGTGTGTTAATCCTTTGTTCACTTTTGTGAACAAGTCCAATATGTACTTATTGGCAAATTCTTCATGACCTTCAGCGAGGGCCTCAGTGTCAATTCATGATGAATTTGTAAATATTTACAAGGGTTCAAAAACATCCTTAGCTTACTATTTTTTATATTTTGCAACTACATTACACTTCAGTAAGCACTCCTCAGTAGGCAAACATTTTTATAATGCTATAATAATACTAAAGAACTCTATTTTCATTGAAACCAAGTACTATCTTTTTAATACCCTTCCGGCAACAGTCCTTTACCAGAGTTTCCTTAGCAACCCACTAGAACCAGTAGGTCAGAAGTTCAAAATGTATTCTACGAACTGCACATTACTGTGCAGCTCATCTGCATCAGCTGTGCTTGACTCTTTCTAAATGTAAGCATATTCAAGACTACATTACGCTTTTTTTCATTTTAACCAGAGTCCATCACAGATGTTCTTCCTTAATGTTAAAAATCACAACCTAACTTTTGCTATCTGCATATCAATGCCATCTAATGAAATGTATTCTTTTTTTTAAAACAACTCCCTCCATCTTAACTGCCTTTCATTTTTTAAATATTTAATTCTCCCATCAAAATGGTTAGAGTGTGGATTGTGGGTCACAGCTTTGGGGTTTGGGCCAGAAAGTGTGCTAGAAAGAGTGGCATTGACAGGGGCATTGGTTTGCCAAATGTGGACATTACTTGGATTGTCCAGAGAAAGTTAAAGTGGCATCAATTATTGCCTTTCGTTGAAAACAGTATATATTTCCAACACCCTGACCTCATGATTGTGCACCCTTACTGGGGAAGGACTGGGAATCCTAATGAAGGACATCTTTGCACAATTAATGGTACTTTTTCATCACACTGCCCTGGTATTCTCCAACATATACCAAAGGCAGAAGTGGAAATGGTCAAGCAAATTACCTCCACAGAGAGACAAAGCCAAGAAAAGTGTCAATAAAGCAGTTTCTGTATTCCTTAGGAGCTCTAGCTACAACAGCAACTTGTGCTTTGGCATTGGTGAAATCTATAGAAGTGATGGAGTTCACTTCACAGACAAAGGCAACAGGGTCTTTCTAAGCAACTTGAAACACTGCAACCTCCATTATGTGTAGTTATCATCCACAGTACAATAAATAAAAAGCCCATCCTATTTCCCAAAAGCTGGTTTATTTTATTTTAAGATCTTGTTTTGAACATTTTACAACTTCATGAATACATCACAAATACTCAAAACAAAAGTAGACATTCAATGCACACCACCACATCAAAAATGCCCAAGTACTTTCATGGTTGTGTCTATTACAATGGGTGCATCATTTTTTGTGAGTGGGTGCATAAATCTCTAAATGGGACTGTGAGTGTGTGCATGAGTACCTCAGTGGGTCTGTGTGTGAGTGCATAAGTCTCTGAGTGGTTCTCTGAGTATGTGCATGAGTCTATGACTGTGTGCATGAGTCTCTGAGTGGGTCTGTGAGTGTGTCCATGAGTGCCTTAGTGGATCTGTGAGCGGGTGCATGATCCTCTGAGTGGGTCTGTGGGTCAGTGCATGAGTCTTTGAGTCTACCAGTTGTGCATGAGTGGATGAGCAGGTCTGTGATTGGATACATGAATACCTTAGTGGGTCAGTCAGTGGGTGCTTGAGTCTTGAGTGCCTGCATGAGTCTCTGAGTGTATGAGTGTGTGCATGAGTCCCTGAATGGATCTTTGAGTGGTTGAATAAGTCTATGGGTACATGCATGAGTCTCTGAGTGGATCTGTGAGTGGGTGCATGTGTCTTTGAGTGGGTACCTGAGTGGGTGCATGAGTCTCTGAGTCTATGAGTGTGTGCATGAGTACCTCAGTGCGTCTGTCAGTGGGTGTGAATCTCTCAGTGTGTCTGTTGGTGGATGCATTTGACCCTGAGTGGGTCTGTGAGTCGGTACGTGAGTCTTTAAGTCTATGAGTGTGTGCATTACTCAGTGGGTCCACGAGTGGGTGCATGAGTACCTCAGTGGGTCTATGAGTGCATGAGTCTCTGAGTCTGTCATTGCATGCATGAGTTTCTGAGTGGGTCTGCAAGTGTGTGCATGAGTACCTCAGTGGACCTGTGAATGGGTGCAGGTGTCTCTGAATGATTCTGTGGTGCGTGAGTCTCTGTGTGGGTCTGTGAGTGGGTGTAGAAGTGCATGAGCAGATCTATCAATGGGTACATGAGTGCCTGAGTTGGCCTGTGAGTGGGTGCATGAGTCTCTGAGTGGGTCTGTGAATGGATGCATAAGTGTCTGAGTGGGTCTGTGACAGGGTGCATGAGTGTCTCAGAGAGTCTGTGAGTGGGTGCATGAGTGCCTGAGAGGATCTCTGAGTGGGTGCATGAGGGCCTGAGTGGGTCTGTGAGTGGGTGCATAAGTGCCTGAGTGGGTCTGTGAGTCAGCGCATGAACCTCCGAGTCTACATGTGCACATATGAGTCTATGAGTGTGTCTGTGAATGTGTGCATGAGTACCTCAGTTAGTCTGTCAGTGGGAGCTTGAGTGTGTGCATGAGTCTCTGAGTGTGTGCATGAGTCCCTGAGTGTGTGCATGAGTCTCTGAGTCTATGAGTATGTGTATGAGTCTCTGAGTGGGTATGTGAGCGCGTGCACAAGTACCTATATGGGTCTGTTCCTGGGTGCATTAGTCTATGAGTGGGTCACTGAGTTGGTCCATGAGACTTTGAGTGTGTGCATAAGTACCACTGTGCATGAGTCTTTGAGTGTGTACATGAGCACCCCTGTGGGTGCTTGAGTGGGTGCATGAATCTCTGAATGGGTCTGTGAGTGGATGCATGAGTCTATGAGTGTGTGCAAGTGAACCTCAGTGAGTCTGTCAGTAGTTGCATGAGTCTCTGGATTGGCCTTTGAGTGGATGTACGAGTCTCTGTTTGGGTATGTGACTGGGTGCATGAGTCTCCAAGTCTATGAGTGTGTGCATGAGTCTGTGAGTGGGTCTGTGAGTTGGTGCATGAGTACCTCAGTGGATCTGTGAGTAGGTGCATGAGTCTCTGACTGGGTCTGTGAATGAGAGTATGAGTCTCTGAGTGAGAGGAAGGACGCACTCTGGGAGCACATCAACTTCTCCAGAACACAACTCTTAGGAACTCTTCTCAGTCACCAACGAGTTCACAGATTCCACCCTCTGAAGCCACAAGCATCCCCCGTCACAGGACCTCTGCAACAAACTCACCACCTTTTTTTCCACCACAAGATCCAGGACATCTAAGACAGCTTCTTCCCTGAAAATCCTGGCACCAAAACCTGTGACAGATCCACCCCCCCCAGACCCCACCCAGACCATCCACAGCTGGTCCACGCTCACCACAGAGGAAACAGTCAAGTCATGAACAGCACCCACTCCAGAACTCCAACGGACCCCTGGCTGCACCACATTTACAATAGAGCCAGGGCAACCATCGTCCCGAGCCCTGGAACACAATCAACTGCTCCAGCAACACTGGCACCTTCCCCGAGGACTTGAAACACACCAAAATATATACATGTTATTTTTTTCAATTCACCCTTTTTGTTACCATGTTTTCGAGTTTTTCCTCAGAATTGTTTGTTTCTAGTTGCCATTTTATTTTAGAAAAAAATTAGTGAGTGAGTGAATGGCTGTATAAGTGAGTGGTGGTGTGAGTGGCTGTATGGGTGGCTGACTGGATGCATGACTGGGATTGATGATGGATATGATTCATTGACTGGGAGTATGAGTAGATGTATGTGTGACTGGGAAGAAGTGCATGTGGCTGTATTGGTGAGTGGGATAGTCAGTGAGTATATTGGTGAGTGAGTGGAAGTGGCTGTATATGTGAGTGAGTGGTTATGTGAGATGTTGTATGAGTGAGTGACTGCTTTGTGACCAGCTGTCTGTATAAGTGACTGAGTGGGAGTGGAAGTGACCGTTTGAGTGAGTGAGTAGAAGTGGGAGTTGCTGTATGGGTGAGTGACTGGGTGTGCGAGTACCTGTATGAGTGAGTGACTGGGTGTATGAGTGGCTGTATGAGCAAGTGACCCTAGGAGTGAGTGACTGAGTGTGTGAGGTGCTGCATGAGTGAGTGATTTGGAGTGTGAATGGCTGTATGAATGAGTAAATAATAGTATGAGAGCTGTATGGGTGAGTGACTGAGTGTGGAAACAGCTGTTTGGGTGAGCGAGTGGCTGTGATAGTTGTATGAGTGAGTTACTAGGAGAGTGAGCAGCTGTGTGAGTGACTGTGTAAGTGAGTGTGAGAGTAATTGGGGGTGTGAGAGGATGTATGGGTGAGTGACTGGGAGTGTGAGTGGCTGTGTGGGTGAGTGACTGGGTATATGAGCAGTTGTATGAGTGAATGAACATGAGTATACAAACTCCTTTGCAGACAAATTTTGAAGATTTACTTCTGTTTTTAGAATATGGTCTACTACATAAGATTGTCCAGACAAGTCACTCTCAAAAAGAAGATGGAATATGTATGGAATTCACTGGCAAAATCTGCGATCTGCTGAATATAATCTTGTTGACTGGTATTCAGCTGCTGGTATCTCTGTGAGGTGGTCATCATAGCGTCCAACTTAGCCAGTGGGAAACAGCTGCGGAAAAGGGCAAGCCTCTAAACCTTTCTCCCAAACACTCATGTGTGCACCTTTTGCTTGCTTCTGTTGAAAAACTATCAATAGCATCACCAATGAGTTCTTTAGGATGCATTAACTAACTCCAGCCATATTTTCTTGTTCTCTGTAAGGACACCATTTACTAAAATAATAAGTGCTTCCTCTGAATCTTTCTGTGCCCTTAGAGTTTCAATATACTTTTTGAAATCTAATGACAAGTACATAACTTTACCTTTAAGACCTTTTGCACATACTATTTTAAGAAACATTTTCGGTCTCTTACCAACAGCTTCTTTCTCGTTGAAGACATTCTCTGTATTTTGCTCCTTTTGTTTCTGAGTTGTGAGCACACAATAACCTTTCCTCTGTTCATTTCTCCTTTCAGTTTTTGATGGAATTGTAATTCTCTTCTTTTAACTGTTAGTTGATGTCTGTAAAGCAAAAACAAATGAGTACATTTGGTGTTCCTTGACTTACTTTTAAAATAAATTTTTTAAGCATTTAACTGACTTCATAAACAGTTTTATTACTATGGTATAGCCTCTCTAACTGTATTATTTTCAAGTTTATATCTGTTTCTCTATGCCTGTGTCACCGTCCCCGTCAGTGTGTACCTGGGTAAATTACCATATGCACTTCAAGCTTCTGACCCACGCATACAAAGCCCTCCACAAGCAGGGAACAGCCTACGTGAACGACAAATTCCACCAGCCCCCCAGAAACCTCTGCTCTTCCCACCTCGCCCTCAGTCACACATATTGCATCTGCCATTACCGAACCGGAGGACGATCCGTCTCCCACCTTGATGCCAAATCCTGGAAAGCCCTTATGCTCCACCTTTGTACATAACCCTCACTGGCTGATTTCAGGAAGTTATGCAAGACCTCACTCTTTGACTGAGAGTCTCAGCCCAGCACCTAGATACCATCATGGGTGATAAGCTGTGCTTTACAAGAACAGATTAATTGATTGATTGATGCATCAGTGTCACCCTGAGTGTCTGAACATATGTGTTAGTGTGTGTTAGGTTGTCTCATTGTGCGCAAAAATGAATGTCTGCCTGTCATACTTTATGGCGAAGTGTGTGAGTGAATTTTTCAGTGGATACATGTGCCTTTTGCTGAGTTAGTATTCGCATGACAATATACCTGCATATGTTAGTCTCACTCTCTGCTTCATTGTGCATATATATACATATCAGTGTATTATGTGTAACAAAAGTATGCAGTTAAAGGGGTAAAGAAGAAAGAAGAAGATAAGAGGTTTGACAGACACCAAAGGGAGCGAATCCAAAGAGAGTGTGTCATGCTTCATCATAGGACCTGCTCCTTGTCGGGCCTGCACTGCAATTCCCAATGGGCACCCACCATGGGACTCTTTGTCGCAGGTCTTTTTCAAAATGCCATATGTGAAACATTGGTGTTGGGCCTGTTGTGTAGATTGGTGTGTAAAAGTGAATATGTGTAAAAAAGTGGGTAATAAAAAAGATTAAGTAGTCCTCTAAAAGGGTTTTTTAATAAGTGTGTCTGGTAAAAACATAGTGGCTATCACCAGACACAATGATGTATGAAAGCTTTGAAAAGGTCATCATGTTTCTTGCCATTGGTAAGTAAGTAATGACACGCAGGACTTCTCTGCTGCTGGCTGGTGTTGGGGGCGGGACGCTCGAGCCACTTTAAATTTTAAATTGCGTGCCCACCTCTCATGATGCGCAGGACTTCTCTGCTGCTGGCTGATGTTGGGTGCGGGACCCTCGAGCCCCTTTAAATTTTACATCGCACGCCCCCCTCGCAGTCCCGTCCTTCGCCCGTCATCGACCGGAAGAGGCCACCCCCCTGATATTTTTATTGTTATTTTAGGTTTAGAGTCTGTGCGTTTACTAGGTTAAAGTATTTAGAGGTATTTGTATTTTATTAGGGAGACTTTTTATTTCTAATTTTACTATTTTACCATTTTATATTTTTCAGACCTATTGTACCTCGTGAGGAATTTAACATTGCACAGGTGCTCTTTAGTGAACCGCGTTGCTCTGTGGTGAAGATTGTGCTCGTTTAGGGCTGGGTATGATTAATTCTCCTTTGTTGTATTTTAAATTATTCAAGGAGAATTTAGAACTGAGGTAATCATGCCAAGGATAGAAGGTCCTACTGTTGTCCTTTTTTAGGGGGTACGTGCGAATTGTATCCATTATGGGGAAAAGAAAAATGAGTCTGCAAAAGGGGGAATGTGGGATGGGCTCTTTAGTCTAACCTTCCATTACTAGTTATTTATCCTCTGTAATTGGGGCTATCGAATCTGAACTGGAACAAGTAGAAGAAAGGATTGGGGTCGTTCAAAAATCTGCTCAGCAGCCCCCACTGGATTCTGTTATTCACATAATTACTCATTAAAAAACCGGGCCATTTCCGCTGGTTTCGTCTACTAATATTATACAGTCTGGCCACGATGCTACGCCTCCTTTAGACTTAACCAAATTTCCTACCTTTAATGCTAACTCATCTCTGGAATGCTCCCAGGCTGACTCTCCTCCACCGAAGAAGAGGAGAGCGGGAAAAAGGTCTAAGAACATAAAAAAGGACCCGGGCTCTAAAAGGAGAACCCATACTCTTCAGGCAATAAGTGCTAAGGATCCAGCTGTTTTGGCTTCTACTACTGAATGCTCTATGAACAAGGATGTTTTTGTGTGATTTTACCAGCACAGTAGATTCCATACGTAAATTTTTCTGTGTAACTCTAGAGGAGAAATTTATCACGATGATTACTAGAAAGCTTGACTGTTTCTATAATAATGTGATTAGTACTCTATCCCAATCACTCAATTTAGGATTATCAAGTACGGGAAATGTTCACAGTCATGAAATGGTAAAACAAGTCAATCCATTACCTTCATTGTTATCTTAAGGAGTTGGTATTCCCTTGGCCAATTCCCTGGCTGTTTTTGGCCAAGATAATATTGTGAATGACCTGCCTCAAGGGAAGCCTAAGGAAGCTTGTTCCTCTACAAAGTACTTCATCTAACAAATCTGTAAACCATGTAGAATCTTTGCACTTACCTCCTGATTGTATTCCGTATGTTTTGGCTCTAACAAATGTCCCTCCTTTGGATAGTTCCAAAAAAGAAGACACACCATCTTTAATCAGGAAGTCTGTTCACTGGCTAAAATCTAAATTTAAATCAAATTATCATTCAAATAATAAGATCCTTATGGCGCGCAGAGTGAAGGGGGTTGGTTACTTAAGGAAAATGGGCGAGGGAGATTGTGTTGTACTAAACTTTGCAAATCCTTGTTCAGTTGACTATTTATTGGCTAACTCTGATCAATGTAATAGGTCAGATAATGGGATCCAAATTCACTCACTGTGCCATTTTTACGACCCCTCTCTCTTACCAAATCGCTCTACTGTTGACTTAAGTAATCACAGTTTGGTCCCAGTTAGGCCACAATTCCAGGTAAACGTTTCCATTAGCAATCGTTTTCTGGCCCTTGACTCTCTTGATGAGAATGATTGACTGATGGTTACTGAAACCCCGTGTCCCAAAAATTTGGTGAGACCAAAGGGTGGAAATTATCATGATAACTTTATAAAGGAAGAAGGGAAGATTCTATTTGATACGTTCCCTCTTAAAAACATTGATGAATCCTCATTATGCCTTGGTTTCAAACCGACAACTGTGATCAGTCGGAACATAGCGGGCTTCAGTCTAAAATAGATAACTCGGACTGGACGAGTTTTATATCATCCTATGACATAGTCTGTCTCCAGGAGACCTGGTCAAAAGATACGTTTCTCCCGGATGGGTATACATCTTTTTGTCAGCCAACAATAACTTCTTCAAAGGGGAGGGCACGAGGAGGTCTCATAGTTCTTGTATCCCTACATCTTCCATTATTGAATGTGTCTTTAATTTGGTCCTCTCCTTATTTTATGGTTTATTATCCATCAGAGGATGTAAAGGTATTTTGATGTAAAAAATGTATAATAACGTTCCACGTGGTCTCCTTAAGGGAAGCCTGGAGGAGGTAGCAGATTTTATTGATTCATCTAACGACCTGCAGGATGAAGATTTAGTTGTTTTACGGGTTGGTGATTTTAATACTCCTTTGTGCTGTAAGGAACCCTCCGAATTGTGTGCCATCCCCGTTGAGGGTAGAGAGTCGCTAACCCATTTTATTTATTCTGCAGAAGGAGAAGATTTGAATTTTTTTCTCTGTAAGTTTGATCTGGTACATGTAATGGAGAAAGCGGCATTAGATGCCTTAAATACTCCCACTTTTACAGGGAAACCGAAGGGGAGTATTATTGATTTTATCCTTATTAGCTCCCCAGATTATCATCTAATACAGTACATGATTTTAAGATTATCCCTCACTGTGTTAGTGACCACAATCCCCTAAGTATTCAACTGGATATAAATATTAATCAGGTCTCTAAGGATAAAGGTTTGAAAAGTAACATTATTTATAGTACAAATTTTGGCTTACGTCCAAAATGGGACAAAATAAATCCAAAAATAATTAACCAGGAAATTATAAGAACTAGGTTAGATTCTATTAATATCTGTTTGTCCCAGCAGTTAGACCATGATCGTATAGTCTATGAATTTGAACTTTTAAGCAATTATATTTTGCATGCCTTGGTGGTGGATAGGCCTCCTATGGGCCCGGCTGTTTATAGATGGTTTGATTCTGCGTGTTCAACATCTCATAAAAAACTAAAAGAAGCCCTTAAAGTAGTTTCCCCTTCTCGCCATTTAGTTAAATTAGCTAGATCTGAGTATAAGGCTGCACTGGAAAAAAGGAAATTAGAAATTAGGACTAAGGCATGGGAAGAGCTTTTGGCTGCTTCTGACTTGAAGGACACTTCAAAATTCTGGAAGGTGGTAAATCACTCATATTTTTCGGATAACAACACCAAGGCTGATGATTGCCTTATTGCAGAGGACGTATGGATGACTCATTTTAGAAAAATGTATTTCGCCCAGATAATGATAATAATGATAACCTGATCAAGGAAGATAACATTACTACACAGACTATTATAGACTCCAATATAAATGCCCTAGACATCACTTTTGATCTTTATGATGTCCTTGGAGCCATTAACCGATCAAGGCAGGGAAAGGCTCCTGGCCCTGATGGGGTTCGTGTTGATCTCTTTAAATCTGAGGAGCCTGATCTCTGGGACCCTTTAGTTACAAATGTGTTGAGAAGCGCTGTTAAAAGTAATATACCCTCCTCATGGAAACGGGCTACTATCATTCCCATCTTTAAAAAGGGTAACAGACAAGATCCTTCCTGTTATAGACCAATATCTCTTATTGACTCAACGGCTAAGATTTTGGGAAGTGTGATCTTGTCTCGCCAGGAAGACTGGGTGACAGAGGCACAGATTTTATCTCCAATTCAATTTGGTTTTAGACCCGGTCCAGGCACAGTTGAGCAAGTTTTAAACTTGCACCTGATACTCAGTAAATATGTAATTGCCAAAAAGGAGTCTATTCATTTGGCATTTATTGATTTAACTAGTGCTTTTGATTTGGTAAATAGGGAGAAGCTATGGCAAACTATGGGAACTTTAGGTTGTGATGTGACTCTATTGGAGCTTATTAAAAGTCTACACATGGATTTAATGGTTTCAGTTCAGTTCGGCCCATCCGGTCAGAGAACTTCTAACTTCTCCTATTTCCTCAATGAGGGGCATAAGACAGGGATGTATTCTAGCGCCTTTCCTCTTCTTGATATATATAAATGGGCGTTATGATTTTATGATAACATATGGGAAGGATGTACCAAAGATGGCTCAGAGATTGCTTCCAGTTTTATTATTTGCAGACAATGCTGTACTAATTGCTCGTACTGCAAATGGTTTACAGGGCTTGTTGGACCTTTTTTCCAGCTTTATGTTGGATCTTGATTTGAAAGTTAATTATTACAAGACTTTTGTTATGACATGTGGCCCCTAAAACACTAAGGTGGTCATTACAACCCTGGCGGACGGTGTTAAAGCAGCGGAAATACCGCAAACAGTCCGGAGGACAAAAAAAGGGAATTATGACCCTGGCGGAAACCGCCAACAAAGACAGCCACTTTAACACTTCGCCCGCCACGGCGGTACAGACAAGCAGCGCGGCTGTCACCGCCAACAGACAGGCGGAAGACAATGTACCGCCCACACTATTACAACACGCCAATCCGCCACCTTTTCCGGGGCGGATTCACTGTGGATAAAAACACGGCGGAAACAGGTTTTGCTATGGGAAAACGCTCACCTGAACATATCCCACGAGGAACGACGACTCCATGGATGTTGAACTACAAATACTCCATGCCCTTGTGTTTCTGCTTTTCTACGACCAACATCTACGTAGGCGCCGCAGACAACGGTGAATACTGCACCTACAACATGGGGGAGGGTGGAGGCAAAAGTTAGGGGGACACACACCAAACACCCCCACCCTCGCATATTACAACATACACACCAATGCATTCACAAAAATGACAGTAACAACCCACAATCCCCCCGGAAGAATGAATACACAAAGCAAAAATCGGTCAAACAATGTAATGTGCCAATATAAATGTCATACAAAAATATACAGACATATATTTGAAAATCAGTCATAATTATATACAAGACGAGAAGTAGTACAGATATGTACATAACAATGTCCGTGCACCATCAGTCCAAAAATACATGGGCGAGGCCCACAAATGATACCTGTCCACAATCGGAGAGAACCCTGCCGGGGCATCAGATAGAAATTCTACAGGCACCTCAGGGGGAAGGGAAGGGGGGCACCTCAGCCGGATGACTGCAAAGCCAGATCCACGACGGGCTCCATGCCCATTCATGCCCTCCTGAGGAGTGCAAAGCCACAGTCTCTCAAGTCTCTACAGTGGGTGGTTTGCCCACTGTTCCATCCTGGGGAGTGCAAAGCCACAGTCTCTCAAGTCTATACAGTGGGTGGTTTGCCCACTGTGCCATCCTGGGGAGTGCAAAGCCACAGTTTCTCAAGTCTCTACAGTGGGTGGTTTGCCCACTGTGCCATCCTGGGGAGTGCAAAGCCACAGTCTCTCAAGTCTATACAGTGGGTGGGTTGCCCACTGTGCCATCCTGGGGAGTGCAAAGCCACAGTCTCTCAAGTCTATACAGTGGGTGGTTTGCCCACTGTGCCATCCTGGGGAGAGCAAAGCCACAGTCTCTCAAGTTGCTGCAGGTCTCTACTGGTACTGGGGGGACTAGTGCCCAGACTGGATGAGTCTCCCCGTGAAAGGTCGTGTCCTGTCACTGTCCCAGCTGCACATGGGATAAGGATGCCTGATGTGGCGGGCTATTCATTCCTACCCGGTGCATTGCCCTGTTCAGCGGTGCTTTGCCATTGCGGTCTGTGCCCTGTTCAGCGGTGCATTGACATGGCGGTTTTTGCCCTGTTCAGCGGTGCTTTGACATGGCAGTCTGTGCCGTGTTCAGCGGTGCATTGACATGGCGGTCTTTGCCCTGTTCAGCGGTGCTTTGCCATGGCGGTCTGTGCCCTGTTCAGCGGTGCTTTGCCATGGCGGTCTGTGCCCTGTTCAGCGGTGCTTTGACATGGTGGTCTGTGCCCTGTTCAGCGGTGCTTTGCCATGGCGGTTCAGGACAGTTCAGCGGTGCTTTGACATGGCGGTTCAGGACAGTTCACCGGTGCTTTGCCATGGCGGTTCTGGTAAGGACATTGGTGTGTGGCATGACGTTTCATCATTGCCCAGCGGGGCTGTGGCAGCCGGAGCCCTCCAGGGCACTGACTCCGGTGGTGGCGGTGGTCTCCTGACCAGTGACGATAGTGGGGCTCTCCTGGGCACTGACTCTGGCGGTGGCGGTGGTCTCCTGACCAGTGACGATACATGGGCCCTCCTGGGCTGTGACTCTGGCGGTGGTCTCCTGACCAGTGATGATACTTGAGCCCTCCTGGGCTGTGACTCTGGCGGTGGTCTCCTGACCAGTGACGATACTTGGGCCCACCTGGGCTATGACTCTGGCAGTGGTCTCCTGACCAGTGACGATACTTAGGCCCTCCTGGCCTGTGACTCTGGCGGTGGTCTCCTGACCAGTGACGATACTTGGGCCCACCTGGGCTATGACTCTGGCAGTGGTCTCCTGACCAGTGACGATACTTGGGCCCTCCTGGCCTGTGACTCTGGCGGTGGTCTACTGACCAGTGACAATAGTGGGGCCCTCCTGGGCACTGACTCCGGCGGTGGCGGTGGTCTCCGGACCAGTGACGATACCAGGGCCCTCCTGGGCTGTGACTCTGGCGGTGGTCTCCGGACCAGTGACGATAGTGGGGCCCTCCTGGGCTGTGACTCTGGCGGTGGTCTCTGGACCAGTAACGACGGTGCTGGCGGTTGTGTCTCGACCGCCGGAAATTATGGCGCACTTCTCCGCCGTGACACTCACAACAGGCTGGGCAGACTTCCTCTGGCCCTTCCCCACCTTTGGTGGAGTCACAGCTGACTCTCCAATCCCCTTGGAACCCATGTCAGTTGTTTTCCCACCTGGAGTCTTAACACGGTCCCGTCGTCCACTCTCCAATTTTATTGCCTTTACATGGGGTGTGCTGCCAATGCCTTGGCTCCGGGTCCTACTGCCTGCCCTGGTGGCCGGTGCACTCCAAAAACCTTGAACAGGCACCACTGGTATTGGAGGCTTTTTGGCTGAGGCGCTACAACGGGACTGATGAATTGGAGGGGGTGGGGTGGGGGCAAAAAGGTCAACTTTACAGAGGGACAGTTTCTGACAAACACTGGGATGGGTAGCTGGAGCGGGTCTGGGAGTGGAGGAAGAGGAGGTGGTTGTCGGAGGTGTCACTTTAGGTGTTTTGGGTGCAGGTGCAGGTAATGGAGGCTGTCGTGAGGTGGATGGATGTTGGGTGAGTGATTGCCGGCGTTTGTGTACTTTGGGAGGGGGCGTCACAGACACACTGGGAGAGGACACCGGGGACGTGTAAATGGCAGTGGAGGTGGTGAGTGCAGGTGAGCGGGGTGTGGTGCTGGGTGTACTGGTGCGAGTCCTAGTGGCTGTAGATGTAGTGCATGCAGGTGAGAGTGTAGATTACACTGGGAGGGAGGAGGGAGAAGAGGAGGAGGGGGACACAGTGGAGGCAGTGGATGTTGTTGTGTCTGTATGTGGGTGAGGCTTGCATGAGTGCTTGTGGTGTGTGTGGTGCCTATGTTTGCTTGAGCTACTTGGGTGTGTTGACTTGTGTGCATGCTGGTCTGTAGGTGTGCTTGGGATGGGCTGGGGTACAGGAGATTGGGTCTGGGTGGAGGAAGTTGGAGGAGGGAGGCTAGACACAGGGACAATTGCTGCCATCAGTGCTGAGGCCAAAGATTGCAGGGTTCGCTGAAGGACAGCCTGACCAGAATGAATGCCCTCCAGGAATGCATTACCGTGTTGCAACTCTCGTTCTACACCCTGGATGGCATTCACAATGGTAGACTGCCCAACAGTGAGTGACCTGAGGAGGTCAATGGCCTCCTCACTGAGGGCAGCAGGGGTGACTGGGGTAGGGCCTGAGGTGCCTGGGGCGAAGGTGATGCCCACCCTCCTGGGTGAGTGGGCACGGGGCGAACAGATGGTGCCGCCACCACAAGGGAGCTCCCATCGTCAAACGAGTCCGTGTCGCTGCTTGGTGATCCGGTGGCCGACGTGAAGCTTCCCTCGCCCTCCGTCCCACTGGTGCATTCAGAGTCTGTGGTGTGGCCCTCCATGGCAATGTGGGATGCAGCTCCCTCGTGCTCCGGTGCCACTGTACCTCCGCCTGTTGATGTACAAAAGGACAGGGAGAGCAGACAAAGGGGGGGAGACAGAAGAAAGAGGGTTTTAGTGCATGGCATACCGCTACCGTTGGCAGACAAGACAAACGCAGATGCCCCCTGCATTACGCTGTGCTCCTGCCCTCTGCACATGCAATTTCTGGGATATGGCCTATATGGCAATGGTGGACATTGGCGCACATGGATGCCACAGGGGCAACTATACCTCGACCTGGCACTCTGCTGAGGTGGGGTAGAGTGCCACATGGGCTACATTATGGAGGGGCCTTGCCTACTTAACTCGCCCTGGCCTAGGGACACCCACAGCCCACCTCCCCCACCCAGACACCGCCACTGCATGCAAAGTCCACAGAATGAGGTTGTACTCACCCCCTTGTGTCTGCTGTGATGCCCTCAAGCGCCCATCCAACTCCGGGTAGGCCACCGCCAGGATCCGGAACATCAGGGGGGTCATGGTGCGACGGGCACCCCTCCCACGTTGGGAGGCCATCCCCAGCTGAGCCTCCGTCGTCTTCTTGCTGCAGCGGCGAATGTCCTCCCATCTCTTACGGCAGTGGATGCCCTGTCTCTGGTGGGCCCCCAGGGTCCGGACCTCCTTGGCGATGGCACGCCAAATGTCCCTCTTCTGGGGAGGTTATGGCTATAATGTTACTAGCACTCTATCTTGCAGTTTGGCTGTGCGATCGGCAATACTACTTAATTAGATGGTAACTGATAGCAAGATAACAGAAAGAATTACAATTTCTTCAGAGGGCCATTGGGGATTACCTAAACATTGCCAGTCAATGTTTTACATCAGGTAAATGAATCAAGAGACATACTCAGCAAGGATAATGGAGTGATTAATTAATGATTTTGCTCCATGGGATGTCGTCACATGGATTTCTCACTCTTGTCCTGCCAGCTTCTACTTTCAGGGCCCCAGGAACTGGATGAGCACCACTTGGCAGAGTAGGAGTCTCAGCAGAAGTTCCAGGTGCTGGCAGAGAGAAGTCTTTGCTGTCCCTGAGACTTCAAATAACAGAAGGCAAGCTCTAAATCAAACCCTTTGAGAGTTCTTCACAAGAAGGAAGGCACACAAAGTCCAGTCTTTGCCCTATTACTCTGGCAGAAGCAGCAACTGCAGGATAGCTCCACAAAGGACAGTCACAGGCAGGGCAGCTCTTCGTCCTCAGTTCTTCAGCTCTTCTCCAGGCAGAAGTTCCTCTTGGTTTCCAGAAGTGTTCTAAAGTCTGTGGTTTTGGGAGCCCTTCTTATACCCATTTTGCCCTTTGAAGTAGGCTTTCTTCAAAGCAAAGTCTCTCTTGTTTGTGAAATCCCGCCTTGCCCAGGCCAGGCCCCAGACACACACCAGGGGGTTGGGGACTGCATTGTGTGCGGGCAGGCACAGCCCTTTCAGGTGTGAGTGACTACTCCTCACCTCCCCCCTAGCACAGATGGCTCATCAGGAGATGCAGACTACACCCCAGCTCCCTTTGTGTCACTGTCTAGTGAGAGGTGCAACCAGCCCAACTGTCAAACTGGCCCAGACAGGGGATCCACAAACAGGCAGAGTTACAGAAATGGTTTAAGCAAGAACATGCTCACTTTCTAAAAGCTCCATTTGCAAACACACAATCTTAAAATCAACTTTACTGAAAGATGTATTTTTAAATTGTGAGCTCAGTGGCCCCAAACTCCACATGTCTATCCGCTCCCAAAAGGAATCTACACTTTACTCATATTTAAAGGTAGCCCCCATGTTAACCTATGAAAGGGACAGGCCTTGCAACAGTGAAAAATGAATTTAGCAGAATTTCAGTGTCAGGACATATAAAACTCATTACTGTGGCCCTCAGTACAACCCTGCCGGTCGGTGATAAAGCGGCGGTAATACCGCCAACAGGCCGGTTGTAAAACAAAATGGAATTATGACCACGGCGGAAACCGCTCAGACAGACAGCCACTTTAACACACCGACCGCCACGGCGGTAGCAACAAGCACTATGGCGGTAACCTCCAACAGCCAGACAGAAGACAATGTACCACCCACACAATTACAACAGGCCTATCCGCCACCTTTTCCGGGGCAGTACCAACGACATCAAAAGGATGGTGGAAACAGAACACAGAAGTCAAAGGATTCACCTCTGGAGACTCAGGGAATAACCACGATGCCATGTAGCCCAAGTTCCACATATTTCTCATGCTCGTCTACCTTTTTTCTGCATTACGAACAACAAGGCCGGCAAAGATGACCACGGTGAGTACTGCCGCCTAGCACACAAGGGAAGGGGGAGGAAAAGGAGAGTGACACACACATGCAACACGCAACACCCCCAATACCATACACACATACAGCTGCAGTAGCATTACATATCTTCCCCGTACCCCTCAGGAATAATGCAAGAACAAAATGATTTGAAGAAAGTGAGTGTAATACAATTAAATAACAATATTAAGTGCATCAGAAAACAAACGTATATACAAATTTACAAATGCAGGGCCACTGCCCAGTCCTCAATGTCCGTGGGCCACAGGGCCACAACACATAGATCAAGGCCCCACCTCACTCCTGCGACAACACGGAGAGAACACTGCAGGGGCATCAGGTTGAAAATACACAGACACCTCAGGGGGAAGGGGAATTAGGGGGCACCTCAGCCGGAAGATGGTACAACACCACTGGTCCCGGAGGGGGCTACATGCCTTGTGCGATGTCCTGGGAGTACAATGCCACAGTCTCTCAAGTGGGTGGTTTGCCAACTGCTTGGTCCTGGGGAGTGTAAGGCCACAGTCTCTCAAATGGGTGGTTTGCCCACTGCTTGTCCTGGGGAGTGCAAGGCCACAGTCTCTCAAGTGAGTGGTTTGCCCACTGCTTGGTCCTGGGGAGTGCAAGGCCACAGTCTCTTTAGTGGATGGTTTGCCCACTGCTTGGTCCTGGGGAGTGCAAGCCACAGTCTCTCTAGTGGGTGGCTTTTCAACTGATTCTGGAGGGGGCCTTGTGCCCAGTGTGCTTCATCCTGGGAAGGATGGGGTGAGTGGATGGCTTCTTCCGCTGGTTTCGGAGGGGGCATTGTGCCCAGTGTGCTTCATCCTGGGAAGGATGGGGTGAGTGGATGGCTTCTTCCACTGGTTCTGGAGGGGGCATTGTGCCCTGTGATGCAAATCTTGGGGAGTGCAAGGTCACAGTCTCTCACCTGGGTGTCAGACCCACAGGATTTGCAGGGGCCAGGCCGCACAACAGCCCATGGAGGCATGACTACACCCTGTCCGCTGGCAGTGATGGCTGCTCAGTGGTGGAAGTGGCGGGGCTAGTGTTGGTGCTAACAGGGGTGGTGGAGGCTCCAGACCATCCCTTGCAGCCTCGGACGGCTGCCCACTGTGACTGCTGCTGGTGGCGATGGTGCTGGTGGTGGTGCTGGCAGTGGTGGGGGGAGGCTCCAACCCATCCCCTGCGGCCTCGGACAGCTGCCCACTAGGGCTGCTGCTGCTAGCGGTGGTGCTGGTGGCGGTGCTGGCAGTGGTGGGTGGAGGCTCCAGCCCATCCCCTGCATCCTCAGATGGCTGAGCCACCATGGTTGGTGGTGGGGGCTCATAATGAGTCCCAGCACCAGGCCACCTGTCCTTCCTGCCTGCTGGTGCAGGCCCCTTGCCCTTCCTGTCAGCAGCCGGGGAGTGCCCCTTGCCCTTCCCTCCTGCAGCTGGTGGGGCCTCCTTGCCCTTCCTAGTCACATTAGGTGGTGCCTCATCCCCTTCCTTGAGGCACCTGGTGCAGGTACCCTGTCAGTGTTGCTGCCTGGTGCCAGGGATCCTCTCCCACCTGCAGTAGCTGTCGACATTACCGTGGCCGTCACCTGGGTTCTGACCACCCTGGCCTGACGAGAAGGACGGGGGGAGGTGTAGGGAAGAGGTCAAGGGTCGAGAGGAAAAGCTTCTTAGGGACATGGGGGGTAGGAGTGTAAAGCTTTGGGAGTGGAGGAAGAGGAAGCGGTTGTGGGAGGTGTCTGTCTGCTGTGTTTGGGTTCATGGGCTGGATGCTGTTATGAGGTGGATGGCTGTTGGGTGTCTGAGTGCTTGCGCTTGTGTACTTTGGGTGGAGGGGGCACAGACACAGTGGGAGAGGACACAGGGGACGTGTGCATGGATGTAGGGGTGGTGACTGCCTGTGAGGGTTGTGTAGTGATAGTGAATAAGGATGTAGTGCATACAGGTGAATGTGAGTGTAAACACTACTGGGAGAGAGGTGGACGAGGAGGAGGAGAGGGACACAGTTGGGGCAGTGGATGTTGGTATGTCTGCATCTGGATGGTGTTTCTGTGAGTGCCTGTGGGATGATGTGTGGTGCTTGTGTTTGCCTGAACCACTCCTGTGTGTTGTCCTGTGTGCATGCCCGTCTGCCTGTGTGCTTGGGATAGGTTGGGGTTTAGGGGTATGGGATTGGGCAGAGTAGGTTGGAGGGGGAGGCTAGAAACTGGGACAATGGCTGCCATTAGGGAGGAGGCCAGAGCCAGGATTGATCTCTGTTGGGACGCCATGCCAGAGTGAATGCCCTCCAGGAATGCATTTGTTTGTTGCAAATGGGCTTCCAGCCCCTGGATGGCATTCACAATGGTTGACTGCCCAACAGAGATGGGTCCCAGGAGGTCAATTGCCTCCTCACTCAGGGCAGCAGGGCTAACTGGGGCAGGGCATGAGGTGCCCGGGGCGAAGGAGATGCCCACCCACCTGGGTGAGCGGGCACGGGAAACACGCTGAGGGGCTGCTGGGGGGGCAGTGCTGGGGGGGGGTGGCGGCTGCACCTGTAGTTGGGGTGGGCACAGAGGTATCCGCCACCACCAGGGAACTTACATTGGAGGAGGTATCACTGTCAGAGCTGCCCCTCCTGTCTCAGCCGTGGTGCTCCCCTCGCCCTTCGTCCCAATGGTGCCTTCACCGTCGGTGGATTCGGCCTCCTGGGCCCTGCG
The DNA here is from genome assembly GCF_031143425.1 of Pleurodeles waltl. NCBI lineage: Eukaryota > Metazoa > Chordata > Amphibia > Caudata > Salamandridae > Pleurodeles > Pleurodeles waltl. The sequence goes on along the minus strand of NC_090436.1, from coordinate 112,063,049 downwards.
GGATGCAGCTCTCCCCGTCGCCGCTGCCTCTGCTCCTCCACCGGATGATGCTAATGCACATAAGGACAGGGTGACAAAACAAAAAGCGGGGGAGACAAAGGATACCCTTAGTCAATGGCGGTAACAACACCACCGTTGACGCACATGACACACACACACACACACAGGGAACAGCCCTACGCACTATGCAATGCACAACAGTCAGAATGCTAGTCACCAGCCCATGGACAGGGATACCTAACACCAAATGCAGCATACCTGAGACCCACAGACATCTGCCCAGGAGTGGATGCCTACTAGGTTAGTTGGAGGAGGTTGACATCAGACCCTGCCCAACATGGGCCCTACCCTGCACTGTCCGGCCTGGCCTAGGGGCACCCACAGGCCCACATCCCCACCCGGATGCCACCCCACCACACGCAAGTAATATATTGGGGCAATGTACTCTCCTCTTGTGGCTGCTGTGATGCCCACAAGCGCCCATCCAGCTCCAGATAGGCCATCGCCAGTATGCGGGCCATCAGGGGGTCAGGGTTCGACAGGCATCCCTTCCTCGTTGGGAGGCTATACCCAGATGGGCCTCCACGGTCTTCAGTGCCCCACGTCTCAGGCCCTCCCATTGTTTGCGACAGTGGGTACTCTGCCTGCCGTAGACCCCCGGGGTCCGCACGTCCTTGGCGATGGCACGCCAAAAACCAGTTTTTTGTTGGGTGCTGACCTGTAGAGAAATACACATAAGAAAAGGTATCAGTCATGCCGTCCTGTCTGTTACACTCATGGCCCACCATAGCCCTCTCATCCCCTTAAGCACAGACATTGCCCATCATACATGCAGCACACTGCCTAGGGCCCTTCCACCAACCCCTCCCCTACATGAGGCCCTCACAGACAGCACTCCATGCATTCATGCCCCATGCATCGTGCTCACAGTGTACTCACCTGCTGATCTGGAGGCCCATACAGAAATCGGTACTGGGGTAGGACCCCATACACCAGTCTCTCCAACTCTGCAGTGGTGTAGGCAGGGGCCCTTTCCCCAGTGACGCGAGTCATGGTTGGTTCCAGACACAGGTCACAGCAGCACTTGCAGTGTAATTTCTCTCCTGTTGAAGGTCAGGTAGCAAGTGAGTGAACAGATAGAAAATGGCAGTCACGTCCATGGCTGTACAGTTGTATTGCAGTGTTTCCAGCTTGTTCAACGATTACATAGTTCAATCATTTCCATACTTGTATTTCTTCAAATTGTGTTTATTTAGGTGCTAATAAGTAGAGGGGGATGTGCAATGGGCTGGGGTGAAGGTGGAAGAATGTCCAGGATAGAGTCCAGTCTATTTGTATCACAGGTGTACTGTCCAAGGGGGCATAGGAAGTGGTGCAATGGCAATTGAAGGAGGACAGGGTGTCAGAGTAGGACACAAGGGTGACAATCAGGAGAGTCTCATTTCCTGATGGGGGTCTTGGCAATTGTCTTTGGCCTCCTGTCCTCTAGAGGCAGAGGAGGTGGAAGGCTGTTCATCGGTTTGGCTAGTATCAGGGGCCCAGTGGTGTGCCACTGCCTCTCTCATGGTGTTGGCCATGTCTGCTAGCACCCCTGCAATGGTGACCAAGGTGGTGTTGATGTCCTTCAAGTCCTCCATGATCCACAGGTACTGTCCCTCCGCTGGGTCTCCTGCATCTTGTCCAGTATCTGGCCCATCGTCTCCTGGGAATGGTGGTAGGCTCACAGGATGTTGGTGAGTGTCTCCTGAAGAGTCGGCTCCCTATGCCTGTCCTCCCCCTGTTGCACTGCAGTCCTTCCAGCTTCCTTGTTGTCCTGTGCCTCTGTCCCCTGAACTGTGTGCCCACTGCCACTTACCCCTGGTTGTCCTGTGTTTGTTGGGAGGCCTGCGGTCCCTGTACTGGTGGACACACTGCTGATTGATGTGTCCTGGGGACAGAGGTATGGGCCGGAAGGTGGGTACTGTGCTGGTGTTTCCTGAGGGGGGAGGCTCTGTGGTGGTATGGGACTGTGCCTGGATTACCGACTGTCCGGAGATCCCTGATGGGCCAGGTTGGTCATCCAGATCCAGGTATCCAGAGCTGCTGTCATCACTGTGGGCCTCTTCTGGGGATGGACTGGATGTTGCTGACACCTCCTCTCCAGTGACGTTGAGTGGGGGACCTGTGGGGATGTAAATGCAGTGTTATTGTTTCTATGTGTGTCATCTCGTTCATGGGTGTGTTGCCCTCTATGGTTGTTATTGCCCTGTCAGCTTTGCCTTGTGTGAGTAGTTGTTTGTTGGGCTAGGTGATTCTCTCTAGTGTGCATGCTTTAGTGATGGGTGGCCATGCAGGTCTGTGATGGGGGTCCGTGCCTTGGTGTTACAAGAAGGGCAAGGTACTGTGAGGGATAGGTTGTGATGGTGGGGTGTGTGGGAGGTTGTGGAGTGATGGGAGTAAGGGTACGGGTGGGGGTTTGTGATGGCATGCAGATAGGGGGAGTGATAGTAATAGAGATTTGACTTACCAGAGTCCAGTCCTCCTCGTACTCCTGCCAAGCCCTCACGATGCATGATTGCCAAGACTTGCTCCTCCCATGATGTTAGTTGTGGGGGAGGAGGTGGGGTCCACCACCAGTCCTCTGTGAAGCTATTTGGTGTCTTGCTCCTGTGGAACGCACCTTCCCCGTAGGTCGTTCCACCTCTTCCTGATGTCATCCCTTACTTTAGGGTGCTGTCCCATGGCGTTGACCCTGTCCATTATTCTCCGCCATAGCTCCATATTCCTAGCAATGGATATCTGCTGCACCTGTGATCCGAATAGCTATGGCTCTACCCGGATGATTTCCTCGACTATGACCCTTAGCTCCTCCTCAGAGAAACTGGGGTGTTGTTGTGGTGCCATCAGTGTAGTGTGAGTGGTGTTGGTGAGGGTGTGTGGGGTGCTGCGTTGGGGTGTGTGATGTAAGGTGCGTGGAAGGTGTATAGGTGATGGTGGTGTGTATCTGTGGTCTTGTCTGTGGTATTGCTATCTCTCTGTTGGCAATTGTTTTTAGTCGTAAAGTGATGTGGGTTATGTGAGTGTGTGTCTTATGGTGGTGTGGGTATGTGGGTGTGGTGTGTATATGTGTGTCAGTTGTGTGTTGTTTGAATTGTCCAATGTGGTGTTGTTTTGTATGTGTGTGTGTATTTTGAGGCCAGCGGTATGTACCGCCAGTGGTTTAGTCCACTGCGCTGATTCGTGTGTCATAATGTTGTGGGCGTAGTTCTGTTGGCGTAACGTTGTGGGTTTTTCTACTGCCAGTTTTTCACTGACCTTTGGGCTGGCGGACATGTGTGTGTGGCCGTATAGTGACGGATAGCTATGTGTGGGTCATTATATGGGTGGTGGTAATCCAATGCAGCGGCGCTATGTGGGTACACTTGCCAAGTCGAATTTACAGTTAAAAACTGTACACACAGACACTGCAGTGGCAGGTCTGAGACATGATTGCAGAGCTACTTATGTGGGTGGCAAAACCAGTGCTTCAGGCCCACAAGTAGCATTTGAATTACAGGCCTTGGGCACCTCTAATGCACTTTACTAGGGACTTACTAGTAAATCAAATATGCCAATCATGGATAAACTAATTACATACACATTTTGTATAGGAGCACTTGCACTTTAGCACTGGGTAGCAGTGGTAAAGTGCCCAGAGTAACAAAAACAGCAAACAGAGAGTCCCGCACACATCAACAACCTGGGAAACAGAGGCAGAAAGTTAAGGGAGACCACGCCAAGGATGAAAAGTCTAACACCAAGTGAATATACCTGCAAGTTTGATCTCGTTATATATAACAGATCACATAGGAGCACGTATGCTGGACCTATAAGAGCTCCTCATCCCCCTTGTTGTAAGATTAGATATCAGTATATGCATGGGTGTCTAACTCTATCCATCAGAATATGCATAATTGCATCAACATATGTATCATTTTCTTCCTGGGTGTGCGAGTATGGATCAGTATGTGCCTGTGTGTCTAAGTGTATGGTCAAGTGTGTGACTGGGTGTGTTTGTGTACAGAATATTGGGGTTTTAACTGTATCTTTAAGTGTTCTGTCACTGCTGTATACATAGGTGCTGTGTTGGGATGTAACTGATTGTGAAAGTGCCTCTGTCTCTGTCTGGGTTGGTGGACGAGTGTATCTATGCTTTTCTAAATATGTATGAGTATTAGTATGGGTGGCACAATACATGTTTACCTGTGCATTTGGGTCTGAAAGTGTGTATGTGACTCACTGAAACTTCAAACTACATTTGTTCCCTTCTAAAGACATCACAACCTGCTCTCTGGGCTACAGACTAGCTGAGGGATTACTTATGTTTAATTAAGGGACACTTTGATGACTGCCAAAGGGCTTTTGAATGTGAAATCAATCTAGCAGTGAAACGCCCTACAGAAAGGGTGCAGTAGTAGTGTAGTGTAGCCATTTTTATGTAGCCTTTGCGCGTTTGCTTAAAGCATTAGGCCTTTGTGCACTTTGCACTAGATGCATTTTATTTGTTTGCTTAAAGCATTGGGCCTCTGTGCACTTTGCTCTAGATGCGTTTTATTCAGCCTCGTACGTATTTTTCAATAGCCAGTTTTACGGTCTTGTTTTATTTTCTTATATAACACTGTTTAGCCTACTTCAGCACCGGAGTTCTCAAATAATACATTCTTGCTCACTCTGTGCTTCAGTCAAGGATACAGTCTGATACATTGCCGATAGACGTGGTAGGAGTTTAGTCTTTTGGGTTTGTAGATGATACACATTCTTACGTAGGGACGTTTGTTAGCACATCGACATGTTAGTTATAAAAACACTTCCTAGTCCTAATACAGGCAAGAGGGAGATTCCAACCAGGGAACCACAACTAGACGCTGACTGCCCTGTTGCAGATGCTGATCCAGATCACAGGCCTTTGCTCAGGTATGAGGGTTGATGTCCTCCCGGGGAATCTGAAAGGTAAGCTTAGAGCTTAACATGCTGTGCTCAAAATAGAACTTAGTAGAGAGAACGTAAGTTGTTAACACTATGATAGCGTTATTCCTATGTTTCACTCTTCTCGTTAATATTTCAATCCTACTGTGTTGTATAGTTCTGGTTATTGCGGCTCACGCCTTACTATCTAAAATGCAGACGTTTTATTAAATCAATCTATAAAACTTAAACTGCCTTTGTCATTTGTATATGAGACCACACTTAGTATGAGAGAGCTGGTTGGGATCTGAGTGACCACGACATCCCTGAGAAGCTCTATGATGTCATGCGCTCGGCTGCCCAATCATCCCTTCCCCTTGGGAGAGATGAGGCACTGCTAGTTAGCCGGAGCAAAACCGGATTGAGGGTGACAGGGATCCTTCTCCGTGGGTTAGACTTAGTCCCCCACACCTAGAACGACCCTGATACCCAAAAATCCAGTAGTCTCATTTAGGATAATGAGAGCCAACGCGACAGTAGGTCAGTGCCATATTTAAAGTACTACTAGCCTGAATGGGCAAGTAGATGATCTCACTACTTGACTAAATATCTGAATGACTGTATCAGTCCCTCTATGGATGTCCCACCAGATGCTGAAGCAAGTATGCCGGTATATCACTGGCTCTTTTACTAACTCCATGGCTCTCTAAATGTGTTTGGAAGTGGCTGTATGAATGGATCACTGGCTGTGTTGCTGAGTAGAGAATTATGTAACTGTGTGCAACTTGCTCTGGTACTCCTGCATATACATTTAATTGTGGGTATGTGAGTGAATGTAAAAGTGCTTCTGTAGCTCTCTGAATGGTTGTGTTAGAGCCTGTATGCTTCGGTAAATGTGAGTTGCAGTATGCTTGGGAAAGTAGATGTATTACTGGGCGTAGGGGTCTCGCATTGCACTAGTAATTCAGTGAATCTGAAAAGAACATGTTGTTAGAAAGGACCTCTTTTGTTATAGTAGCCCCACTTTTGCCTGGAAAATTATGTGGTTTCAAACTGTAAGTGCCCTTGGCTTCTGCTAAACAGGGTCCCAGGGCCTGATCTCTTTCCCCAACACTGTAGTATGTTTGGCACTTCAGCCATCTCTGTAAGTCCCTAGTAAATGCTACTCCTGGTGCCTAGGGCAGGGGTGCTGAAGAGGACCCCCTCAGAGCTGTAGCACCAATTATGACACTCTGAGAAGTCGCACACCAGCCTCATGCAGACTTTGCAAACTCAACATGACACTCAAGAGACTGCCATGCCCACTAATACTGCATGCAATATAGGTAAGTCGCCCATCAGGCAGGCCTTTCAGACCTAAGGTAGTGTGCACTATAATGCATTTGAGTGCATATGTATGCATGAGCAAGTATGCCCCTACTGTGTATTTGCTAAACCTTGAGACATAGTAAGTGTACAGTGGAGCCGTAGCTAATGCATGTGGTGGACAGTGGTCATTGTGGGTTCCCCAGCTACATGATGGTCTCTCTGAACCCTAGGTTGTTTGTTAGCAACTCATAATAATAAACCCACAATGATTTCAGAGTTGGATTTATTATAAAAATTTACCCAGAGGCCCCCTTAAAGGTGCCCCCTGCACAACCTCACAGCCCTGGCATGGTTGCTGACTGATCCTATCCAGCCTACCACCACCAGACACAAGTCTGGACTCCTGGGGTGAGAGCCTTTTGCTCCATCAGGGTAAGCGATGTGACCCCTTCTGACAGGAAATGGTCACGTAGGGGGTGTAGCAACCCAAAGGTAGTTGGCCCATTGGCCACTACCATGAACCCTAAATGCAATATTTGGTGGGTGTCATTTGACTAACATATTGGATTGACAGACACAAGCACACAAGGAACAAAGAAGACCCAAGGCACAAGACCTGAAGTCCTGCTGCACAAAGAAAAAGGCTGCAGATCCTACCTGCTGCTCCAAGGACTCGACAGTCACCTCTGAGGTGTCACCTGGAAACCTGAAGGACTCTACAAAATCCCAGAGCACCTCTAGCCTTCTGGTAATTGCCAAGAACTTCCTTCTGAGTGAAGACATCACTCCCTGCACATCATAGGTAAGAAATCAGCGAAGTCCAGTTCACTGAGTGGCTGCTGACCAACAAACCTGACCCAGCAGCCTGGCCAAAATCCACATGACAGACCCAAAGGACAAAACCTTCCAGTGTGCCAAGTTTGGTGGCACTGGATGTTTCACGGTCTGAGACATGCTATTACCCTTGGTACTAGACCCCAAACATCGGACAACCAGAAGCAAAGTCCACTCTGGACACCCAAAAGCCAAGGGGAAAGCTCCAGTGAAGGTACTTCAGGGTACCCAAGAAACACCCCCTAGAGCTCTGCTGACCTGCAAACAACCCTCCAAGTGACCTACTCCTGGCTCCAAGAGCCCCAAGATGCATGACTCCTGGCTGATGTATCTGCACTGCACCTGGCCTCCTTGCCCCCTTAATCGACAAACCATCTGTGCTGTAGGAGTCCCTAATTGCTTGCGACCTCCTCCCTCCAAGGGGACCCAACACACTTCCCTCTAAGTCCATCTGTGCATTGCGTTTCCAAATGGTCCCCCTCTCTGTTGAGCACTAGCTCAAAGACTTTTAGCCACTGCTGCTGCTTGAACCGGAAACTGCCAGAATTTCTTGAGCTTGCCCACGGGACATCTCAACAACCTCGACCTAAAAATAGAAGGTGACACTTGTGAGAGCATGGCCTGATTTTCTATACATTTTTAAAGATTTTCTGGTTCATTTTTGTGGCGTGTAATTACATAAAAAACAGAACATTTTCTAAACTTTGAAAAATCATAACAGTGTACGTCATTTTCGTACACAATATAGAGATCCAGCCAAGTCTTAGGTTTTAAACACAAAGGTGGTCATTACAACCCTGGCGGACGGTGTTAAAGCGGCGGTAAGACCGCCAACAGGCCGGAGGTAAAAAAATTGGAATTACGACCGTGGCGGAAACCGCCAACAAAGACAGCCACTTTAACACTCAGACCGCCACGGCGGTACAAACAAACAGTGCAGCGGTCACCGCCAACAGACAGGCGGAGGACAAAGTACCGCCCACAGTATCACAACCTACCAATCCGCCCCCTTTTCCGGGGCTGATTCACCGTGGACAAAAACACGGCGGAAACAGGACTTCGAAGGGAAAACGCTCACCTCTACACACCCCACGAGGAATCAGGACGCCATGGAACCAGAGCTGCAGATCCTGACAGCCCTTATCTTCTTGCTCCTCTACCAGGAGCACGAACGCAGGCGGAGAAAACAATGGTGAGTACTGCACCTACGACACAGGGGAGGGGGAGGGGGAGGGACAAAACAGGGACACACACACGAAACACGCAAAACCCCCACCTGCACCCACGACAACACACACACTAATACAGCATGATACATTATAGTTACACCTCCCATCCCCCCGGAAGAATGCAAAGACAAAAGAAAATTAGTGTAACCATTGTAATATATTAAAATCAAGTACACAGAAGTATATATATACACTATAAACAAAATATACACCAAGAATAGTAGTCCAGGTAGTGCTCCAATGAAGTCCGTGGAACACTGGGCCCACACGGTATAGGCGAGGCCCACACAAGATCCCCGACCATGACGGAGAGAACACTGCAGGGGCATCATAGAGCAAGAAAACAGGCACCTCAGGGGAAGGGAAAGGGGGGGGCACCTCAGCCGGTTGAGTGCACAATGCCAAATCCACGAGAGGGCCACATGCCCACTGTTCCATCCTGGGGAGTGCAAAGCCACAGTCTCACAAGTCTCTGCAGTGGGTGGATTGCCCACTGTTCCATCCTGGGGAGTGCAAAGCCACAGTCTCTCAAGTCTCTACAGTGGGTGGGTTGCCCACTGCTTTATTCTGGGGAGTGCAAAGCCACAGTCTCACAAGTCTCTACAGTGGGTGGGTTACCCACTGCCTTATCCTGGGGAGTGCAAAGCCACAGTCTCACAAGTCTTTTCAGTGGGTGGGTTGCCCACTGATTTATCCTAGGGAGTGCAAAGCCACAGTCTCACAAGTCTTTTCAGTGGGTGGGTTGCCCACTACTTTATCCTGGGGAGTGCAAAGCCACAGTCTCACAAGACTTTTCAGTGGGTGGGTTGCCCACTGCTTTATCCTGGGGAGTGCAAAGTCACAGTCTCACAAGTCTTTTCAGTGGGTGGTTTGCCCGCTGCTTTATCCTGGGGAGTGCAAAGCCACAGTCTCTCAAGTGGATAACAGTCTCCACTGGTTCTGGAGGGGGCTTTGTGCCCAGAGTGCTTCATCCTGCTAAGGACTGAGGTAGTGGATGTGATACCCCACTGGTTCTGGAGGGGGCATGGTGCCTAGAGTGCTTCATCCTGCTAAGGACTGAGGTAGTGGATGCCTTTCTCCACTGGTTCTGGAGGGGGCATGGTGCCCAGATTGCTTCATCCTGCTAAGGACTGAGGTAGTGGATGCCTTTCTCCACTGGTTCTGGAGGGAGTTTTGTGTCCAGAGTGCTTCATCCTGCTAAGGACAGAGGTAGTGGATGTCTTTCTCCACTGGTTCTGGAGCGGGCATGGTGCCCAGAGTGCTTCATCCTGCTAAGGACTGAGGTAGTGGATGCCTTTCTCCACTGGTTCTGGAGGGGGCTTTGTGCCCAGAGTGCTTCATCCTGCTAAGGACTGAGGTAGTGGATCCCTTTATCCACTGGTTCTGGAGGGGGCATGGTGCCCAGAGTGCTTCATCCTGCCAAGGACAGAGGTAGTGGATGTGATACTCCACTGGTTCTGGATGGGGCTTTGTGCCCAGAGTGCTTCATCCTGCTAAGGACTCAGGTAGTAGATGCCTTTCTCCACTGGTTCTGGAGGGGGCATGGTGCCCAGAGTGCTTCATCGTGCTCGTGGCAGCCTCAGTAGCGTCAGTGCCCTTGGCGCTCATGGGCCAGCGGTGCTTGTGGCGGCGGTGCCCTGTTCAGCGGTGCTTGTGGTGGCGGTGCTCTGTTCAGCAGTGCTTGTGGCGGCGGTGCCCTGTTCAGCGGTGCTTGTGGCGGCGGTGTTCTTTGCAGTGACTCAGTTGCTAGCGGTCCTTCATGGGCAGCTGGGCAGGTGCTGGCGGTGGCCTCCTGGGCAGCAGGGCAGGTGCTGGCGGTGGGCTCCTGTGCAGCGGGGATGATGGCGGTGGGCACCTGGGCAGCGGGGATGATGGTGGTGGGCACCTGGGCAGCGGGGATGATGGCGGTGGGCACCTGGGCAGCGGGGATGATGGCGGTCGGCTCATGGGCAGCGGGGATGATGGCGGTCTTCTCCGCTGTGCTGCTCTTCCCAGACTTGCTGACTTTCTTGTGGCCCTTCCCCACCTTGGAAGGTGTCGCAGCTGACTCCACACTCCCACCTGTACCTCTGGGAGCGGCTTTGGCGGCTGGAGCCTTCCCCCTCTCCCGCCGGGCACTGGCCAACTTTAGATGCTTCACAGGTGGGGGACTGTCCGTGCTGTGGCTCCGTGCCATACTGGCTGCCCTGGTGGCCGGTGCACTCCAGATTCCGGTGACTACAGGCACCACTGGTCCCGGAGATGTTGTGGCTGAGGTGCTAGTTTGGGACCTGGAAAGTCGGGCCCTAGGAGGCGGGCGGGGTGGGGAGGTGTGGGAAAGAGGTCAAGGTTGGACAGGAGAAGTTTTTGGGAAACACTGGGACGGGTAGCTGGAGGGTGTTTGGTAGTGGAGGAAGAGGTTGTGGTTGTAGGAGGTGTTGGTTTGGTGACTTTGGTTGAAGGTGCATGCGCTGGAGGCTGTCATGAGGTGGATGGCTGTTGGGTGGGTGTGTACCTGCGTTTGTGTATCTTGGGAGGTGGCGTCACAGACACACTGGGAGAGGACACAGGGGACGTGTGAATGGTAGTGGGGGTGGTGACTGCACGTGAGCGAGGTGTGGTGGTGGGTGTGCTGGTGAAGGAAGTAGTGGCTTTTGATGTAGTGCATGCAGGTGTGAGTGTAGACGAGACTGGGAGGGAGGAGGGAGACGAGGAGGAGGGGGACACAGTGGATGCAGTGGATGTTGGTGTGTCTGCATGTGTGTGAGGCTTGTGTGAGCGCCTGTGGGATGTGTGGTGCTTATGTTCTGCAGAGCTTCCCTTGTGTGTTGACGTGTGTGCATGCTGGTCTGAAGGTGTGCTTGGAATAGGCTGAGGTACAGGGGATTGGGTCTGGGTGGAGAAAGTTGGAGGGGGGAGGCTAGAGACAGGGACACTGGCTGCCATCAGTGCTGAGGCAAGAGTCTGAAAAGCTTGCTGAAGGGCTGCCTGACCAGAATGAATGCCCTCCAGGAATGCATTGGGAGGGAGCTCCCATCAGAGGACGAGTCCGTGTCACTGGTGTCAGATCCTGTCCCCGCCGTGGAGCTCCCCTCGCCCTCTGTCCGCATGGTGTACTCCGACTCTGTTGTCTCTCCCTCCAGGGCCATGTGGGATGCAGCTCCCTCCTGCTCCGTTGCCACTGCTCTTCCGCCTGATGATGCTAATGCACACAAGAACAGGGAGAACACAAAAAGGGGGGGACGACAGAAGAAAGACATGTTCAGTGCATGCATTACCGCTACAGTTGGTGGACATGACAGACACAGAAGCCCCCTGCAGTATGCCGCGCACTTGGCCTCCACTGTTCAATCCCTGGGACATGGCCTACAAGGCTATGGACGACATCTGCGCACATCGATTTCACAGGAGCCTGACTAGGTGTACTTGGCACTGTACACAGGTGGGGTGGGGTGCCACAGGCTCTGCCAGCACAAGGGGACCTTGCCTCCTAAACTCGCCCTGGCCTAGGGAAACCCACAGCCCAACTCCCCCACCCAGACACCTCCACTGCGTGCAAAATCAGCATAATGAGAGTGTACTCACCCCCTTGTGGCTGCTGTGATGCCCCCGAGCACCCATCCAACTCCAGGTACACCACCGCCAGGATCCTGAACATCAGGGGGGTCATGGTGCGACGGGCACCCCTTCCACGTTGGGAGGCCATTCCCAGTTGGGCCTCCGCCGTCTTCTTGCTCCAGCGGCGAAAGTCCTCCCATCTTTTCCGACAGTGGGTGCTCCGTCTGTGGTAGACCCCGAGGGTCCGGACATCCTTGGCGATGGCACGCCAAATATCTTTTTTCTGGCGGGCGCTGACCTACATGAATTGTACAGGGGGAATAGAAAAGTTTTACCAACTGCACCGTCACAGTCATTGGCCACCATCCCTACACTTGCCATGATGCACATGCACTCACCGTCGTTTCATGCAAGCTTCAATCTCATCCCCCATCTTTCATCCACCCCACTCCACACAGGCATAGCCCATACAGCATGCTCCCAGTGTATTTGTCTGGAGGACCGTAGAGTAGCGTGTACTGGGGCAGGACCCCATCCACGAGTTTCTCCAACTCCTCTGATGTGAAGGCAGGGGCCCTTTCCCCAGTCGCACGAGCCATCGTCTCATCCAGACCGAGGTCACACTACCACTTGCAGTGTAGGTCCTCTCCTGTCGAAGATCAGGTATCGAGTGATTGAACAGATAGAAAATGGCAGTCACGTCCGCGGCAGTGCGTACCGTCACCGCCGGCATACATCGTCATTTGCTCTTGCTCTTGGGTCCAATGTTAACCAATGCAGGATTGCGCCGCGGTCTTCGACCGCCTACCGTGACGGTGTACAACGCCAGTGCAGTTACCTCACATTCCATTGTCCCACTTTACAGGTCAGGCAGCCGCCATTTCAGGGGCCCACATGGTTTAAGTTTTAACTGTGTCACACATACCCATGCCTAGCCTCAACACACATACAGGCCAAATATCGGATTATGATTTGTGTTCGGTGTAAGCTGTGTTTACGTACCTCTGAGTTGTTTGACGCTGTGCTCGCTGTTGTCTTTCATAGGCACCGTCCGCTGGGACATGTGAGGAGATGGCGGCATCCTCCGGTGTACAGATCGCTGGTGGACCTCTTGACAATGGAGGAAAGACATGTGATCATCACCTACAGGCTTGACCGTGCCACAATCCAGGAACTGTGTGCCCAGTTGGAGCCAGACCTGATGTCAGCTATCCGCCATCCCACAGGAATCCCCCCTCAAGTGCAGGTGCTGTCAGTACTCCATTTCCTTGCAAGTGGATCATTTCAAACAACAGTGGCCATAGCATCAGGGATGTCCTAGCCTATGTTTTCCAATTTGTTGTCCAGAGTGTTGTCTGCCCTGCTGAAACACATGCAGAGCTACATCCTTTTCCCTTAGGTGGAGGATTTGCCTACAGTGAAAGGAGACTTCTATGCCCTGGGACATATCCCCAACATCATAGGTTCCATTGATGGGGCACATGTGGCTTTGGTCACCCCCCGCAGGAGTGAACAGGTGTACAGAAACCGGAAGAGTTATCATTCCATGAATGTGCAGATGGTGTGTTTGGCAGACCAGTACATCTCCCATGTGAATGCCAAGTTCCCTGGCTCAGTGCATGATGCTTACATCCTGCAGAATAGCAGCATCCCTTATGTGATGGGTCAACTCCAGAGGCACCATGTGTGGCTATTAGGTGAGCACCTGGAAGCAAGTCAGTGGGAATGGTTGTCTGGGTCTGGGGATGTCACTCCAGGTTAGTGTGTGTCTAACAGTTGTCCCTCGCCATTTGCAGGTAACTCTGGTTACCCCAACCTGTCATGGCTACTGACCCCAGTGAGGAATCCCAGGACAAGGGCAGAGGAACGCTACAATGAGACCCATGGGCGAACTAGGAGGGTGATCGAGCGGACCTTCGGCCTCCTGAAGGCCACGTTCAGGTGCCTCCATATGACAGGTGGATCCCTATTCTACTCACCAAAGAAGGTGTGCCAGATCATCGTGGCCTGCTGTATGCTTCACAACTTGGCTTTGCGATGACAGGTGCCTTTTCTGCAGGAGGATGGTCCAGATGGCAGTGTTGTTGCAGCTGTAGAGCCTGTGGACAGTGAAGACGAGGAAGCAGAGAAAGAAGACATGGACAACAGGGACTCAGTGATCCAGCAATATTTCCAGTGAAACACAGGTATGAATACAAACCTGTCTACTACATGTACTTAAACACTACTACCTCTGTACTGTCTGTCGTTTTCACCCAGTGTATGGTCAGTGAGTTGTCACTTTCCCTTACGATTTCACAGATCTGGGTCCCACAGTGTGACTTCTGCTTTGATTCCTCATGGACTAGAGCTGTGTGACATAGGTATGTTGACATTACAAATGAAAGAGCTTTTTGCCACAGGAATTGCTAATCGAGTATTCCGAAATCACAGACTGACTCCAGATTGTTTTGTGCTTTAAGGGTGTTTATTTTAGTGCTCAAAATTGGAGGGGGTAGCAAAATGGTGAGGGGTGATGGCGGAGGAATGTGCATGGCAGAGTCCAGTCTATTAGTCTCACAGGTGCATTTCCCAAAGGGGCATAGGAAGTGAAGCTGGGTCATTTTAAGGATGGACAGGGTGACAAAGTGGGACAGTAGGATGACAATCAGGGTGGTCTCATTTCTTGGTGGGGGTCTTGGCATCGTTCTCTGTCTTGTTCCTGGATCTCAGGGACCATTTGCGAGGTGGTTCTCCATCTGCAGGGGGTGGCGTGCTGGTGTGGTGGTCCTGTGGCGGTGCCTCCTGTCCACTAGCGCCGGCGGAGGTGGTGGGCAGTTTATCATCCATGCTGGTGTCAGGGGCCCCTTTTAGTGCCACAGTGTTCCTCCTGGTGTTGAGTACTTCCTTCAGCACCCCTACGATGGTGCCCAGGGTGGAATTGATGGTTCTGAGTTCCTCCCTGAAACCCAAATACTGGTCCTCCTGCAGGCGCTGGGTCTCCTGAAACTTGGCCAGTACCGTTGCCATCGTCTCCTGGGAGTGGTGGTAGGCTCCCATGATGGAGGAGAGGGCCTCGTGGAGAGTGGGTTCCCTGGGCCTGTCCTCCCACTGTCTCACAGCAGCCCTCCCAGTTCCCCTGTGTTCCTGGGCCTCCGTCTCCTGGACCGTGTGCCCACTACCACTGCCCCCAGGTCCCTGTTGTTGTTGGGGTGGTGGGTTAGCCTAGGTTCCCTGTAGTGGTGGACACACTGCTGCTTGACGTATCCTGGGGACAGAGGTATGGGCCCGCTGGGTGGGTGCTGTGCTGGTGTTTCCAGAAGGGGGAAGCACTGTGGTGGCCTGTGACTGTGTGAGGGGAACCGACTGTCCCGAAGTCCCCGTTGGGCCGGGCTGGTCATCTAGATCCAGTTGGAGAGAGCTGCTGTCATCATTGTGGGCCGCTTCTGTTGGAGGTGTGGACATGGGTGGACCCTCCTGTCCGGTGACGTTGGGTAGGGGTCCTGCAGGGGTATAAAAGGATGTTTATTACATCTGTGTGTGCCATGGTGTGCAATGGGTGGGTGTCCGTGTACCCCAGTGCTTGCATTCCTGTGTAGGACCTTGTGTGATGATGGTTTAGGGGGGTGTATGGGTATGTGCAGTGGGCATGCTTTGGTGATGGGTGTCCATGCTTTGTTGTTGCATGCAGGGCTTGGTGTTGGGATGTGTGGGTTGTGATAGTGGAACATTTGTGAGGAGTAGGAGTGATGGGGGTGAGGGTGGGGGTATGTGATGGCATGCAGGTAGGGTGGGGGATGTAATAGTTAAGATTTGACTTACCAGAGTCCATTCCTCCAGCTACTCCTGCGAGGCCCTCAGGATGCAGAATCGACAAAACCTGCTCCTCCCATGTTGTTAGTTGTGGGGGAGGAGGTGGGGGTCCGCCGCCAGTCCGCTGAACCGCGATATGGTGTCTTGAGACCACGGAACACACCTTCCCCCGTAGGTCGTTCCACCTCTTCCTGATGTCATCCCAATTTCTTGGGTGCTGTCCCACTGCATTGACCCTGTCCTCGATTCTTTGCCATAGCTCCATCTTCCTTGCAATGGAGGTGTGCTGCACCTGTGATCCGAATAGCTGTGGCTCTACCTGGATGATTTCCTCCACCATGACCCTAAGCTCCTCCTCCGAGAACCTGGGGTGTCTTTGCCGTGCCATGGGGTGGTGTGGGTGATGTGTGGGGTGGTGTGTGTGGTGATAGGTGGGGTGATATTTAGTGGTGTGTTGTGTGAGGTGCGTGGACGTTCTGTGGGTGATGGTATTGTGTGCCTGTGGATGCTTGTTAGTTGTTTGTGGTGTCTCTCTCTGGCCTTCGTTCGTGATTTTTGGTCTTAGGGGCTTGTGGGTGATGTGGGTGGGTGTTTTATATTGTATTGAGTGTGTGGGAGTGGTGTGTGTATGTGTATCAGGTGTGCGTATTTCAAATTGTCCAATGTGGCTGTGTTTTGTAAATGTGTGTGTATTTTGAGCGCAGCTGTGTGTACCGCCAATGGAATACCGCAGTTGAAAGACCGCCGCGTGGATTCGTGTGTCGTGATAGTGTGGGCGTATTTCTGTTGGCGTGAGGAGGATTTGTTTTCGCCAGTTTATCACTGACCTTTGGTGTGGCGGACTTGTGTGGGTGTCTGAATTTTGGCGGATTCCGAGCAGTGGGTCATAATGGCCATGGCGGGATTCCGCGGCCGCGGCGGTGTGTTGGCAGTCTTCTGCACGGCTTTTACCGCCAATGTTGTAATGAGGGCCAAAGTGCCTTGATTTATGGCCTACCTCCAGCCTAGTTCAGAGGTGAATTTTGTGCAGCACAACAAGAGTTTAAGACTTTGCAAGTAGGTTTTCTAATTCCAAATCAAGCTGGCAACACAACTGCACACTCAGGTTCTGCAGTAGTAGGCCCAAGCCATGTTTAAAGCACTACTTGTCTGGATGGGTGACTAGGTTCTGTCAGTACTTGAATACATATCTTAGTGGCTCTATCAGTCCATCTAAGGGTATGCCACCAGATGTTCACTCCACGTTTCTTTAAATGTGTTTGTAAGTGGCTGTATGAATGGTCATAGGCTGTGTTGCTGGCAGTTATCTAACTGTGTGCACAACTGGCTCTGAGACTCCTGGATACAAAATTGGTATGTCGGTGTGTGAGTGAATGTATAAGTGTCTCTGTCACTGTCTGACTGAATGTGTTAGTGCCTGTATGCTTCTGTAAATAGCTATGTGAGTTGTAATATGGGTGGGGGGCAGGCTGTATTGCAGGGAGTAGGGATCTGCAGTTGCACTAATAACTGCCTGAAGCTGAAAATGACATGTCTTTTATTTTAAGCACAAAGCACCCTGCTACATGGCCTTCCTACAACCTACAGGAGGAGTGACTTACATGAAGAACAACAAGAGCTTAAAGCTTGACAAGTGGGTTTTCTAATGCCAATTAAAACTGACAGTAAAACTGCACACACAGGCTCCACAGTAGCAGGCCCGAGTCATGTTTAAAGTACTACTTGCCGGATTGGGTGACTAGGTTCTGTCAGTATTTGACTACATATCGTATTGAGTGCATCAGTCCCTTTAAATGGTGCCACCAGATGTTTAAGTAAGTATGCCATTATGTAACTCCTAGGGTCATTGGTTGTATGAATGGTTCTCTGCCTGTGATAGAGAATATAAAGGTATGTAACTCTGTGTGCAACAGGTTCTGATAGTGCTAGATATATAAATTCTGTGTGGCTATGTGAGTGAATGCATAAGTACCTCTATTGCTGCCCGAGTAAAAGTATCAGTGACTGTGTACTTCTGTAAATAGGAATGTGAGTTGCAGAATGGGTGGGAGACTGGATGTATTATTGGGCATAGGGGTCTGCAAGTGCATTTGTAAGTGAGTGCAACTGAAAAGGACGTCTTTCATTTTAAGCACAAAGCACCCTGCTCTATGACGTACCTATAATCTACTTGAGGGGGGAATTATGTGTAGTACAACAAGAATTTAAGGTTTGGCAGGGGGGTTTTCTAATTTCAATTTGAGCTGGCAGTAAAACTATGCACAGGTATACCAATAGTCTGAAATTACATATGTGATTGAGTTTGACTTAAAAAGGCATACCTAACTATCTAAGCACATACAAACCTACCATATAACATGGCTAGATTGTACCTAATGGCTATCTAGTACATAGATGGTGAGTTTCACAGCTTCATGCATAACGCACAGCTCAATTTCAGTATTTTTCCTTTGAAGTCTAGGATTTGTAGACTTCTTTTATAATGAAAAAACAAGACTACTACTCCAAGAATGTAAAGAAAAATAGTGATCTGGAGCAGCACATAATGCATGGACCTCTGAAACTTTGCAGGGCTGCTTGACAATATTTATGTAGCAGTTTAAAGCTTCTCATACAATTTTTATTCTAAGTTCACCATGGACTAAATCAACGTGTGTACACCCTACAATTTTCGGGGCAAGTCATTAAGAAAACTCCCAGACACACACTCCTATACTTACTCACACACCCAGAAACATAGTCACTCACCTATTCATAAATTTTCTAAAACACTCACACACCCACTTACAGATCTTTGTATATATCATACACACTTTTATAAAACTCACATAAACATATATCTTTTCAATCTCATTTTCTTTTAATGTGCACTCTATTTCACATACCTGGAAAATGAATTTGTGGATAAAGTATTTTTTTTGCTCTTATTAGATAAACTCAACTCTCTCAGAAAATGGAAAAAAATAAGCATGAGAATGGAACACCACTCTCATACAAAGAAACCATAAATGACAACCTATTTAACTTTCCACTCAATGATACTACTGAAGCCAGCAAATCAAAATGTCCCTTTCATATTTTAGTGTTCTTACTCCACTTGTCAATGGATGTTGTGTGTTAAATCTTTCTTCACTTTTGTGAACAAGTCCAATATGTACTTATTTGCAAATTCTTCATGACCTTCACAGAGGCCCTGGATGTCAATTCATGATGAATTTGTGACTATTTAAAGGGGCTCAAAAACATACTTAGCTAACTATTTTTTATACTTTGCAACTACATCACACTTCAGTGAGTACTCCTCAGTAGGAAAACACTTTTTATAGTGCTATAATAATACTAAGGAACTCTATTTTAATTGAAAACAAGTACTTTCTTTTTAATACCCTTCCGGCAACAGACCTTTACCAGAGTTTCCATAGCAACCCACTAAAGCCAGTAGGTCTGAAGTTCAAAATGTATTCTACGAACTGCACATTACTGTGCAACTCATCTGCAGCCGCTGTGCTTGAGTCTTTCCAAATGTAAGCATATTCAAGACTACATTACATTTTGTTTTTTACTTTAACCACAGTCCATCACAGATGTACTTCCTTACTGTTAAAAATCACAACCTCACTTTAGATATCTGCATATCAATGCGATCCAATGAAATGTATCCTTTTTTAAAACAAATCCCTCCATTTTAACTGCCTTTCATTTTTAAAATATTTCATTCTCCAGAAGCCTTCTTCTGTGAGCTGTTCCTGTTTCCCTTCAAAATGGTTAGAGTGTGGATTGTGGGTCACAGCTTTGTGTTTTGGGCCAGAGAGTGTGCTAGAAAGAGTGGCATTGACTGGTGCCTGGGTTTGCCAAATGTGGACATTACTTGGATGGGCCAGAGAAAGTTAAAGTTGCATCAATTGTTGCCTTTGGTTGAAAACTATTAGACCTGACAGCCTTAGGGTGGTCACCCCTAACATTTTGCCCGCCTCCCTCCACTTTTCGGACACTGTTGTTGCTTGTTTTAGGGCTGTGTCCACTTTACCACTGCTAACCAGTGCTAAAGTGCATATGCGTTCTCCCTTAAAACATGGTGACATTGGCTAATACCTAATTGACTTATTTAGTTTTCTTATAAGTCCCTAGTAAAGTGCACTATATGTGCCCAGGGCCTGTAGATTAAATGCTACTAGTGGGCTGCAGCACTGATTGTGCCACCCACTTAAGAGGCACATTAACCTTGTCTCAGGCCTGCCATTGCAAGGCCTGTGTGTGCAGTTTCACTACCAATTCGACTTGGCATTTAAAATTACTGACCAAGCCTAAAACTACCCTTTTTCTTCATATAACTCACCCCTAAGGTAGGCCCTAGGTAACCCAGATGGCAGGGTGCTGTGTGAACAAAGGGCAGGACATGTACCTGTGTAGTTTACATATCCTGGTACTGTAAAACTTCTAAATTCATTTTACACTACTGTGAGGCCTGCTCCTTTCATAGGCTAACATTAGTCTTATACTGGTTGAGTGGTAGCTCCTGATCTGAAAGGAGTAACAAGGTCATATTTAGTATGGCTAGAATGGTAATGCAAACCCCTGCTGACTGGTGAAGTTGGATTTAATATTACTATTTTAAAAATGCCACTTTTAGAAAGTGAGCATTTTTCTGCACTTAAATCCCTCTGTGCCTTACAATCCACATCTGGCTAGGTTAGTTGACAGCTCCCTTGTGCATTAACTCAGACAAACCCCAAACACAGGATGCTCAGCCTCACTTGGATACATCAGCATTTTGAATGGGTCTTACTGGGCTGGAAGGGTGGAGGGCATGACACTTACATGTCAAAGGACAGTAGCCGGTCCTCGCATAAAGGACTGCCACACCCTCTAAGGGGACCCTGGCAGACAGGATAGAACTGAAAGGGGACCTTGTGCACTTCCAAGACACTCTTTGAAGTCTCACCCACTTCAAAGGCACATTTGGGTATTTAAACAGGGCCTCTGCCCATGCCAACTCAGACACTTCCTGGAGAAGAACCTGAACCAGAACCTGCATCCTGCCAAGGAGAACTGCCTGGCTTTCCAAAGGACTCACCTGATTGCTTTCTGAGAAGGACTGCTGCCTTGATATTGCCCTGCTGCCTTGCTGCTCTCTGGCTGTGCTGAAGAAGAGCTCTCCAAGGGCTTGGAAAGAGCTTGCCTCCTATTCCCTGAAGTGTCAAGACCAAAAAGACTGAAAATCAACGTACAGCCTGCAAGAAACAATGCAAAACCTGCATCGCAGTGAGAAAATCACCCCACGCCGAACCGGAATGACGCAGCCAGACTTCGTAAGGAGAAGATCGACACAGCAACAGCGTAGCAACCGGAAATTTGACGCACAGCCCACTGGATCAACGCAAAGCCAAGCCGGAACGACGCAGCCCAACTTCCCGAGAGGAATCAACGCAGCACCTGCCGTGCAGTAGAAATTTCCACACAACGCCCACTGGATCAATGCAGCCCCTGTGGCTTCGTCCTGCAAGCACTGGATTTTCACGCATCGTCCACGGGGTGTCCAAAAACCCCTCAACCCAAAGGGGATCCAAGTCCGTGCAACACAAAGCCTTCCCTGCATGAAAAATAAATGAAGCATCACTGTGTGCGGCCTGAGAAATTGACGCACACCTCCCTGTTTTCCACACATCTCCTTCTCTGAGATTTTTAACGCAAGCCAGGTATTTTGTGCCTGCAAGAGACATGTGTTGCTTTTAAGAGATTGAAGACACTTTGGGGGTGATTCTGACCCCGGCGGTCACGGACGGCCAGGGCCAGGGTCGGCGGGAGCACCGCCAACAGGCTGGCGGTGCCCCGCAGGGAATTCTGACCGCGGCGGTTTGGCCGCGGTCAGAAAGGGAAAACCGGCGGTCTCCCGCCGGTTTTCCGCTGCCCTATTGAATCCTCCATGGCGGCGCAGCTTGCTGCGCCGCCATGGGGATTCTGACACCCCATACCGCCATCCTGTTCCTGGCGGTTCTCCCGCCAGGAACAGGATGGCGGTATGGGGTGTCGCGGGGCCCCTGGGGGCCCCTGCAGTGCCAATGGCATGGGCACTGCAGGGGCCCCCGTAAGAGGGCCCCAAAAAGAATTTCAGTGTCTGCTTTGCAGACACTGAAATTCGCGATGGGTGCAACTGCACCTGTCGCACCTTCCCACTCCGCCGGCTCAATTCTGAGCCGGCGTCCTCGTGGGAAGGGTTTTTTGCACTGGGCTGGCGGGCGGCCTTTTGGCGGTCGCCCGCCAGCCCAGTGCAAAAGCCAAAATACCCTCAGTGGTCTTTCGACCGCGGAGCGATATTTTGGAGGGGGGAAGTCCGGCGGGCGGCCTCCGCCGCCCGCCAGACTCAGAATGACCCCCTTTATATCATTTTTACAGTGATAGTTCAACATATACTTATTGCATCTTGGTTGTTTTGGCCTGCATCTTATCAGTTTAATATTATATATTTTTCTAAACACTGTGTGGTGTGTTTTTGTGGTTTTCTTCTGTGTTATTGCATGATTAATTGCACAAATACTTTACACATTGCCTTCTAAGTTAAGCCTGACTGCTCAGTGCCAAGCTGCCAGAAGGTGGACACAGGATCATTTGGATTGTGACTTACCCTGACTAGAGTAAGGGACCTTGCTTTGACAGGGGGTAACCTGACTGCCAACCAAAGACCCCATTTCTTACAAAAACAGTATAGATTTCCAACACCCTAACCTCATGATTGTGCATTTTGGTGGCAATTACCTGGGCACCTTTACTAGGGAAGAACTGGGAATCTTAATGAAGGACGTCTTTGCTCATTAATGGTACTTTTTCCTCACACTGCCTTGGTATTCTCCAACATATGCCAAAGGCAGAAGCGGAAATGATCAAGCAAATTACGTCCACAGATAGACAAAGCCAGGAAACATGTCAATAAAACTGTTTCTGCATGCCTCACAGACCATAACATGGGCTTTAGCTACAATAGCAACTCGCGCTTTGACATTGGTGGGATCTATGGAAGTGATGGAGTTCACTTCACAGACAAAGGCAACAGAGTGTTTCTAAGCAACTCGAAACACTGCGTCCTACATTATGTGTAGTTATTATCCTCAGTACACTAAACACAAAGGATCTTGTCAGAGCTATCCTATTTCCAAAAAGCTAGTTTATTTTATTTTAAGATCTTTTTTGGGAAATTTTAAAACTTCACGAATACGTCACAAATACTCAAAACAAATGTAGACATTCAATACACACCACCACATCAAAAATTCACAAGTACTTACATGATTGTGTCTCTTACAATGGGTGCATCAATGTTTGTGAGTGGGTGCATGAGACTCTGAATGGGTCTGTGAGTGTGTGCATGAGTACCTCAGTGGGTCTGTGCATGGGTGAATAAGTCTCTGAGTGGTTCTCTGAGTACATGTATGAGTATCTGACTCTATGACTGTGTGCATGAGTCTCTGAGTGTGTCTGTGAGAGTGTCCATCAGTACCTTAGTGGATCTGTGAGTGGGTGCATGAGTCTCAGAGTAAGTCTGTGGTTCAGTGCATGAGTCTTTGAGTCGAACCAGTGCATGCATGAGTAGTTGAGCTGGTATGTGAGTGGATCCATGAGTACCTTAGTGGGTTAGTCAGTGGGAGCTTGAGTCTCAGAGTGAGTCTCTGAGTGCCTGAATGAGCCTCTGAGTGTAAGAGTGTGTGCATGAGTCTCTCAGCAGCTCTGTGAGCGTGTGAATGGGTACCTCAGTGGGTCTGTGAGTGCATGCATGTGTCCCTGAGTGGATCTTTGAGTGGGTGAATAAGTCTATGGGTACATGCATGAGTCTCTAAATGGGTCTGTGAGTGGGTGCATGTGTCTTTGAGTTGGTACCTGAGTGGGTGGATGGGTCTCTGAGTCTATGAGTGTGTGCATGAGTACCTCAGTGGGTCTGTCAGTGGGTGCAAATCTCTGAGTGGGTTTGTGAGTGAATGCATAAGTACCTGAGCAGATCTATCATTGGGTGCATGAGTGCCTGAGTGGGTCTGTGAGTGGGTGCATGAGTCTCTGAGTGGGTCTGTGAATGGATGCATAAGTGTCTGAGTGTGTGTATGAGTACCTAAGTGGGTCTGTTCCCCGGTGCATGACTCTTAAGTGGGTCACTGAGTAGGTGCATGAGACTTTGAGTGTGTGCATTAGTACCCCTCTGAGTGAGTACCTGTGGGTGTTTGAGTGGCTGCGTGACTCACTGAGTGGGTCTGTGAGTGGATACATGAGTACCTCAGTGCATCTGTAAGTGGGTGCATGAGTCTCTGACTGGGTCTGTGAATGGGAGTATGAGTATCTGAGTGACAGCAAGGACGCACTTCCGGACCACATCAACTACTCCATACTCAGTTCTAAGGAACTCTTCTCATTCATCAACGAGTTCACAGATCCCCCTTCTGAAGCCACCAGCATCCCTCCGTCACAGGACCTCTGTGACAATTTTACCACCTTTTTCCACCACAAGATTCAGGGCAGCTATGCCA